>NC_077228.1:432606956-433349456 GCF_027887165.1 Monodelphis domestica | reverse complement strand
GAGGGAGATGAGAAATTTGAGAGAGCTCCATGCTTAAGGGACAGGACAAAAATCAGGCTCTAGTAAAGAAGATAGAGATGGGACAGTCAGAAAGAAAAAAAAAAGGAATAGTATCATAGACGTCAAAGGAGGATAAAAGGGCCAAGGCTTCCCAAGGTTACCTTAATAGGCACTAGGCTATTAAAAATGTTTTCAGTATGTTCACCTTCATAAATATAGGACTTGTTATATGTCTAAATTTGATAATTTCATTTTAAAAACTGCTGGTAAAAATGGGCAGCAACATGGAAGTTAGATTTAGATCAACACCTCATACAAAGATAAGCTCCAAATGAATATATGAAATAGACATACATGGTCATGTCATAAACAAATTTATGAAACAAGGAGGAAATGGCCTATCAGGTATATAGATAGAAAAACACTTTACACACAAGCAAGAAATATAGATCACTGAAAATATGGATAATTTTGATTACAAAATTTTCAAAGTTTTGACACAAATACAATAATTTTAAAAGGAGAACATGCAACTAGAGAAAAAAATCTTTTCAGGAAGTTTCTTTGGAATAAGTCTTGTTTCTAAGAAACATAAGGAACTACTTCAAATTTATAAAAATAGGGGTATTTTCCCAATTGAAAAATGGTCTAAGGATGTGAACAGAGAGTTCTCAAAGACAACCAAGATATTTATAGCCATATTAAAAAATACTATAATTCACTAATAACTAGAGAAATGAAAATTAAAGTAATTCTAACATCCTTCTTCAAAGCCATCATATGGACAAAGATGGTTTTAAAAAATAAAATGACAAATATTGGAGGGACTGGGGCACATTGATAAGTTCTTAGTGGATCTGTGAATGGGTATAGACATTCTGGAAAGCAGTTTGGAATTATACACAAAAAGTCACTAACAATAGTTCTTAAACCCAGCTATACCACTACTAGGTCTGTAGCCCAAAGAAATAAAACAAAGAGAAAAAGATCCTATATGTAAAAAATATATATTTATTGTCACTGTATCCATATTGTTTGCATTTGTGTGTGTGTAATAGGACTCTGGTAAAAGCTCCACTAAAATGGAGTTGCTTCATGCTAGAGAGCTTGCTTTGAGGAGAATAGAGAAGATGTTTTATGGAAGTTCCTTTGAAAGACTGGATCATGCATGGATATTTTGTATTTAGTTCTGATTGGCTTACCACATGGGTAAGAGGAATATTTTTATATTGGCTTTATAGCTGGAATGTCTTCAAAAGGACCTGAGCAGCAATATATCACACCATATACCAGCATTGGCTAATGTTTTCAAGATCATGTGCCCAAAGTGCAACTTCAAGCTGTCTGTGAGCCCCCCACATTACCCCAGTCAGTGAATGGGGAAGTGCTCACATTGGGCAGCTGAACAGAGGTGGGGCATCCAAAAAATGTCCCTGCACACTGTGGAGATGAGGAACAGTACAGCCCTCTCTCCATGCTTCCCCAGTACTAATGCCATAGCTTCACCAACATGGCCCTATACCAAGATAAGGTCAAAATGGGTATTTGACTTAGATATAAAGTATTATATCATAACTGAGTTGGGGGAACATAGAATAATTTAACTAGAAGATCTTTGGAAAAGGGAAGAGTTTAAGACCAAACAAGAGATAGAGAGCATTATAAGATGTAAAATCAATAACCTAGATTATATTAAAATTTAAAAGCTTTTGTACAAACAAAACTAATCTAACCAGGATTGGAAGCAAAATAACAAACTGGGGGGGGGGGAAATTTTATAAGAAATTTTTCTGATAAAGATCTAATTTCTCAAATTTATACAGATCTAAGTCAAGTTTATAAGAATACAAGCCATTCTCCAATTGACAAATGATCAAAGGATATGAACAAACCATTTTCAGAAGAAATTAAAGCTATCAAAAATCAGTAGAAAAAATGTTCTAAATCATTCTAGATTAAATTAATGCAAATTAAAAGAACACTGAGGTACCACCTCACACCTATCAGATTGGTCAATATGTCAGTAAAAGAAAGTGATAAATGTTGGAGGGGATATTGCAAATTTGGAACACTAATGCACTGTTGGTAGAGTTGTAAATTATTCCAACCATTCTGAAGGAAAATTTGGAACTATGCCCCCAAAGCTATCAAACAGTGCATACCCTTTAGTTCCACTACTAAGTCTGTATCCCAAAGAGATAATAAAAAGGGGAAAAACCCCACTGGTACAAAAATATTTATAACAGCTCTCTTTGTAGTGATAAAGAATTGTAAATTGAGGGAATGTCCACCAATTGGGCAGTGGCTGAATGAATTGTGGTTCATGTTTGTGACAGAATACTGTTGTGCCATTAAAAAATGCTAAGTAAGATGATTTCAGGAAAAAAAGGTAGAAAGATCTATATAAACTGAAGCAGAGCAAAACAAGCAGAACCAGAAGAACATTGTACACAGTAACAGTGATAGTGTACAATGATCAACTGTGAAAACTTGGCTACTCTCAGCAATGCAATGATCTGGGACAATCCTGAAAGTCTTACAATGGGAAATGCTATTCACCTCCAGAAAAAGAACTGTTTGAGTCATATGGATGCAGATCAAAGCATACTGTCTTTCACATAAATGTATTTGTGATTTTATTTTGGGTTTTGGTTTTATATGAGTGTGCTCTTAAAACAATGAACAATTATGGAAATGTGTTTTTCATAATAATAAAAATTAATTAGTTGATTTTTCTCAAATGGGGCCAAAGCACCTCTGGCCCTCTCATTCTCTGAATCCATATGTAGGGGAGTGAAGTAACTACTTCACTCATGGAATATGATGAGGCCATAAGGTAAGGGGGAGAGCATTATGGCCTCCTTCTCCTCTAAGGCAACATACTACCAACTCCCAAATTCTATTACTGAAAAATAAAGCCTTCTTAGTCTTTTCATTTATTCTTTTCCAAACTAAATGCAGGGAACAGAGTGTCAAACATTGAGATTTTCAAAATACAGTAGAGAAATCCATAAGAATATGGGAGTTAGAATCAAGGCCTGATTTTAGGAAAAGTAGAGCACCAATGCCTTGAGAAATAAGGAGTGATCATGAACAGTGACCTTCAGGACCTCAGCCTAGGGGAAGGAATCATCTTGCAGTGCTGCCATATTTGGAAATTAACTTGGTGGGACTAATGCTACATAGGAAGGAAGTTAAATTATGACCAAATCTCCCTCTCTTATTTATTGAAGGAATATTGCTTGGGATATTGAGGAAAATACTTGTTCTATTTTTTTGAAGTAAATATTCCTATGAAAAAGCTAATCTATATTATAGGATTATATGTAACTGAAGCTAGTTAGTGTGAGACCCCTTAGAATAGTAGCAACACAAATGGTGGGGAACTTCAGCTGAAACTGGTAGAGGAACGAAACCCCCAGCCCCACAGTGTGCTAGGCATACCCCGAAGGAATGAGGCTAGAGTATACATATTATACTTGTTTTCTTTTAAATATATTTTCTTTTATTAATTACTTTTACTTTTCTTCTCCTCACTATGCTTTACCTATGTAATGGCTAGCCTTCTGATAAGGTTTAAGATGACTACAAAGATTTTGGAAGTTATTTTTGTCCCTTATCTTGGAAGAAAAGAAGCTAAAAACAAGTAGAATGGTGGATTTTCCCACTAAATCAGGATTTTGAGAAGGATATCTCAAGAGGGCAAGAAGAAAGAAGAGACAAGTTATAGGACTCTTCTTGAATATACAGAATAGTAGAGTCAAGGGCAGGTATTTTCATCTGTAGTTTCCCTCTTTTAACCCAAGTCTCCTTCATGGAAGGCAAAGTGAGATGAACACTAACTGGTCAAATGGTGAGGTCTGAGAGTTTTTTCTTTGTTTCAGTTAGTTGGTTTTTGTTGGGGTTTTTCATTTGTTTCTTTCAATCAAACTTATTCAAGTAACTGGAAAATTATTTTAAAAAGGAAAAGAAAAAAAGGAATTGGTGACTCTCAACTCCACCTCAAATATTCTTTCTGGCTGTCTTCCATTTCTGGAATGCTCCTCCTCCTCCACTCTACTGACCTCCCTAGTTTCCTTCAAGTCTCAATTAAAATCCCTTCTTTTAATGGCGATTTTCCCAACCTCTCAATTCCTCTGTTTTCTTTCGATAAATTACTTCCTATTTATCCTGAATATAGCTTGGTCTGTATGTATTTGTTGGGTGTCTTTCCCTATCCCCTTAGATTTTAAACTCTTCAAGGTTTACCTCTTTTTCTATCCCCAGCACTTAGTATAGTGCTGGGACATAGTAGGCATTTAATATAAATTGATACATTTATTGATTATAACCAGAGCAATTCATTACAAGCATTTTCTGACCATATGATCTATCTTCAAATGAATCACTAGGGTAGGAGGTTGTCAAGTTTGATGTCCTGAAACTTTTTTTATCAAAATACTAATAATGGTTATTTATCATAACAAAATAATAATTATTGCTATTTATGTAGAATTTGTGGTTTATAAAGTCCCATATATAAAATATCTCATTTGATCCTCACAAAAAACCCTACAAGTAATTGTATCGCCATTTTTAGATATGAAGAAATGAAGTATGAACATTTTAATTTACTTTCCCAGGTTCACAGATACCTAGTTAGTACTAAAGGCAGGATTCAAAACCAGATCTTCCTGACTCAACTCAACTCAAGCACACACTCCCAGTCCTGCTCTGGGCTCTGGAATTTACAAATGTGATAATTTCCTAAAGCTTATCTCCTGACTTCTCCTTGACCTAAAAAATCCAACTGTCACTGTGGTCTTATTAACATGGAACTTCCTTTGTAAGGTTTGGTCCATCCTCCCACTGGTGAATTTCTTATAGAGCCTTCATTTCATGGAGAGAAGTAAGGTGATGTTCATTCCCCTCCCAGTTCTGTTCTTGTCTTCTGGACTTCAAAACCTAAAGCCCTAATGCAACATGGCTTAAGTCAGTTCAATTCAATGTAATAAACATTAAGCACCTTCTAAACAGAGGGCCAGGCCTGGAATCTGAAAGACATTCTCCTGAGTTCAAATCTGGCCTCAGGCATCTGCTACCTATGTGACCTTGTGCAAGTCATTTATCCTGATTTGCCTTGGTTTTTTCATCTGTAAAATGAGCTGGAGAAGTAAATGGCTAGTATCTTTGCCAAAAAAGATCACAAAGAGTTGGAAATGACTGGAAAATGACTACATACCAACAAAAACATCATTAAGTCTGCTAGTGATTAAGATATAGAGACTCAGGAGTGAAACAAGGATGCCCATTATCACCTCTACTATTAAACATTGTACTAGAAACACTAGCAGTAGCAATTAGAGAAGAAAAAGAAATTGAAGGCATCAAAATAGGCAAGGAGGAGACCAAGTTATCACTCTTTGCAGGTGACATGATAGTCTACTTAAAGAATCCTAGAGATTCAACCAAAAAGCTAATTGAAATAATCAATAACTTTAGCAAAGTTGCAGGATACAAAATAAACCCACATAAGTCATCAGCTTTTCTATATATCTCCAACACAGCTCAGCAGCAAAAACTAGAAAGAGAAATCCCATTCAAAATCACCTTAGACAAAATAAAATACCTAGGAACCTATCTCCCGAGACAAACACAGGAACCATATGAACACAACTTCAAAACACTCTCCACACAACTAAAACTAGACTTGAACAATTGGAAGAACATTAACTGCTCATGGGTAGGACGAGCCAATATAATAAAAATGACCATCCTACCCAAACTTATTTATCTATTTAGTGCCATACCCATTGAACTCCAAAATATTTCTTTACTGATTTAGAAAAAAACATAACAAAGTTAATTTTGAAGAACAAAAGATCAAGGATATCCAGGGAAATAATGAAAAAAAACACATATGATGGGGGCCTTGCAGTCCCAGATCTTAAACTATATTACAAAGCAGCAGTCATCAAAACAATTTGGTACTGGCTAAGAAACAGAAAGGAAGATCAGTGAAATAGACTGGGGGAAAGCGACCTCAGCAAGATAGTATATGATAAACCCAAAGATCCCAGCTTTTGGGACAAAAATCCACTATTCATTAAAAACTGCTGGGAAAATTGGAAGACAGTTTGGGAGAGATTAGGAATAGATCAACATCTCACACCCTACACCAAGATAAATTCAAAATGGGTGAATGACTTAAACATAAAGAAGGAAACCATAAGTAAATTGGGTAAACACAGAATAGTATACATGTCAGACCTTTGGGAGGGGAAAGACTTTAAAACCAAGCAAGACACAGAAAGAATCACAAAATGTAAAATAAATAATCTGGAATACATCAAATTAAAAAGCTTTTGTACAAACAAAACCAATGTAACTAAAATCAGAAGGGAAACAACAAATTGGGAAAAAATCTTCATAGAAACCTCTGACAAAGGTTTAATTACTCAAATTTATAAAGAGCTAAATCAATTATACAAAAAATCAAGCCATTCTCCAATTGATAAATGGGCAAGGGACATGGATAGGCAGCTCTCAGATAAAGAAATCAAAACTATTAATAAGCACATGAAGAAGTGTTCTAAATCTCTTATAATCAGAGAGATGCAAATCAAAACAACTCTGAGGTATCACCTCACACCAAGCAGACTGGCTAGCATGATAGCAAAGGAAAGTAATGAATGCTGGAGGGGATATGGCAAAGTAGGGACATTAATTCATTGCTGGTGGAGTTGTGAACTGATCCAACCATTCTGGAGGGCAATTTGGAACTATGCCCAAAGGGCGACAAAAGAATGTCTACCCTTTGATCCAGCCATAGCACTGCTGGGTCTATACCCCAAAGAGATAATGGACAAAAAGACTTGTACAAAAATATTCATAGCTGCGCTCTTTGTGGTGGCCAAAAACTGGAAAACGAGGGGATGCCCATCAATTGGGGAATGGCTGAGCAAATTGTGGTATATGTTGGTGATGGAATACTATTGTGCTAAAAGGAATAATAAAGTGGAGGAATTCCATGGAGACTGGAACGACCTCCAGGAAGTGATGCAGAGCGAGAGGAGCAGAACCAGGAGAACATTGTATACAGAGACTAATACACTGTGGTATAATCGAACGTAATGGACTTCTTCATTAGTGGCGGTGTAATGTCCCTGAACAATCTGCAGGGATCTAGGAGAAAAAACACTATGCATAAGCAAAGGATAAACTATGGGAATAGAAACACCAAGGAAAAGCAACTGCCTGACTACAGCGGTCGAGGGGACATGACAGAGGAGAGACTCTAAACGAAACTCTAATGCAAATATTAACAACATGGAAATGGGTTCAAATCAAGAACACATGTGACACCCAGTGGAACCACGTCGGCTACTGGGGGCTTGGGGGGTGGGGGGAGGAAAAGAAAATGATCTTTGACTTTAATGAATAATGCTTGGAAATGATCAAATAAAATATTATTTTTTAAAAAATAGGTATAGAGACAAAAAAACTCCAGCAACCTTACCTTTAAGAAGCTCTAATATGTTCTACTAGTAGATATTACATAATCAATAGATAAATTGATTGTGGTTAGTGACTCCAGCTAATCCAAGGGGTGTGGGCAGCCATATCCAGGTAGAGTAGGTGGTGTTTAAAAGGACCCTGCTTACCTGCACTCCAAATAAAAAATGGGCGGAGAAGCCCAGTTGGGGGTGGGGAGATCTGTTCCTAGCTAGGATAGGGGAAAGTGCAAAAGAGAATTTAAAGGAAGACTGGAGGGGAAGGGGATTCACTGGCATTTGTCCTGCCAGGCTCTCCTATACCTAGATGGGTTTGGGACATTGAAGAGATGAATGATGAAAGAATATCTTATTGGCAATCTCCAAACAAGTGAAGGGAAAAAGGGCAGAAGGGGATTCCATTATTGGAAAGTAGTTTTCCTTGTAAGTAAGTAAAAGAGATAATGTGGAGGTATAATATAAAAGCCTTGACAAGGGATCAGATATGGAAGAAGGAGTGGGGGGAAGAGAAAGACGAATAGATGACTCTGCCATTGTCCTGGTTGACTTTTTTTATGATGGAAGTTTTAACCAGAATCCAGTTACAGACATTTCACACTTTTTCTTCCTAATTATACTTTATCTAACCTCTCCCATTCTCAGCCACTACCCCTATCATATTTCAGAGCTTGCTCTAGATTTTCCACTTCTTTCATCTCTTTCTCAATAAAGTACCAGGCTTTCTCCTGCTTAGAAGCTGGGATATCTAGACTGACTGGTGTGATATTCCTAAACTATAGTGTGGTCACAAAAGTGATCTTTTTGAAGAAGAATCCATATGAGGTTGGGATGTCTCTGGTCAATGAAGCACTACAGGTTTTATTTTCCTGCTTGTCTCTCCCTGTGCATCTATACTTGTCTTGCTCAGTATTGTGTGTCTTTGGAGTAATTTTATGTTACAGGTGGTATGGCATACTGCCTAAAGTCTTGGGCATAGAAGACACTCAAAAGTTGTATGAGGAATGTCAAAAGTCAATGACAACTTTGTCCCAAACAATACTTTTCAGAGACCTTATCTTCAAGAATGCTTGTGTCAGAATCACATAGACCATCAAAATCCTTAAATGTCAGATTGACTGGACAAATTTGCCGTCATGGAAATCCAAACACAAAGATCTGGCTGCTTACCATTCCTGAAAGTTTCTGTTTTCTGATCATTTTGTATCATTCCAATGCCAGCTAGACATGATTTCCCTCATTTGGCTCCAGTAAACTCTATTTGCTGATCTAGATTACTATCAGTTCATAAGGAATCTACATTTAGAGTTCTGTGGGCAAAGGCTGTGGATCCATATATTCCAATCATAACATGATATTCTTCCTCATAGTCCTTCTTATCTTGACATTCTTGGAAAATTGTACCATCGTCAGGGCAGCTAGGTGGCTCAGGCCCAGTGATGGGAGGTCCTGGGTTCAAATCTGATCTCAGACATTTCCCAGCTGCGTGACTCTGGGCAACTCACTTAACCCCCATTGCCTAGCCCATACCACACTTCTTCTTTGGAATCAATATACATTATTGATTTCAAGATGGAAGGTAAGGGTTTTAAAAAGAAAAAGAAAATATTACCATCTTTTCTCTACCAATGGCAGTCCCTTTTAAATATATTTATGTCCACTCCTTATTCTCCATAGCTCTCACCCTTTGTACCACCTCTTCAATTATGGGTTCTTATTTAGGTCACTGAGTCCTGAGTCTGAACTTCAAATCCCCCTCTGCAAAAGCAAAGTGGCCTATGGAGAACTGAATTATGGTACACTCACGGCTACAATTTGAATAAGGGCTCTCTATGTGAGTTTAAGAAGTATTAATATGAGGAAACAATCAATTTCAGCAACTCATTTCAGTTCTTTCATAGAAAGCCTGTAGGTCTGAACTGAAATACATTAGTCACTCAGTCCTGCTCTCAAATTGAGAAGCCAGTCCCATTACTATGATTCAGTATAATCCCTTGGGAATCTGCCCCACCCAGGATGACATTCTCAGGTCATAATGTCTCCCCTTAGAGAATAGCTCTAAAGTGAAACCTGTTTATATGTCTCTCTTATCAACCATATTAATAGATAATATAGATAGATGGATATATGTATTTGTGTATATATATATTGCATATTCCTTTGGCCTATTGTTCAGACATACCAGCACCCCCCTAGAGGTTGCAAAATTTTATTCTATCAATCTATTTTATTTAGTGCACAATTTGTCAGTAATTCCTCCTCCCTCCCCCACTTTAAATTTTTAGGAAGGGGAGAAATTAATGAGAATCACTTCTCTAAATATAGAAGAAATACAACATGTTTAAAAAATCAAATGCATCCCGTCTAGACATGTTCATCTCTGGAAGTTCATCATAATTGGATCAGGTTTGAGCATTCTCCAATTCAAATCACAAATGCTTTCTTATCCTTTAATTACAGGGTTGCTTTCAGAGTCTCACATATACTGTTTGTTCAGGCCTTTATTACAAACATGTATATAATCAAGAAGGTCTCTGGAGGTTTCAAGGGAAAGTGTCATTGACTGTGAAACATTAGGGAAAATTATACAAGATCAGACATGATCCTTGAAAGTCAAGTATTGAAATTAATAGAGAAGCAAGGGACACAAAATTAAAATATGCATTTTTAAATCATGATAATCATTTGAATTCTATTCAGTAGAGATGATTGAATTACTATCACATTGTACTTGAAATATACTGGGTATTGAAAAGAAACTAGTCTTTAAAAAGCTATCTGCAGGGAGCAAGTAGGTGGCTCAGTAGTTTGAGAGTCAGACCCAGACAGGGAGGTTGGGGGTTCAAAACTAGCCTCAGACACTTTATAGATGTGTGACACCATTACCTAGCCCTTCCAATCTTCTGCCTTAGAACCATTACATAGTATTGATTTTAAGATGGAAGGTAAGGGCTTTTTTTTAAAAGCTATCTACATATATAAAAAGTGAAGAAGTTATTTAAAACTGTACTGCTAGTCTTCTTACTCTAACTTCTGAATATTTACATAAAAAGTAGATTGGTGGAAGGAATCCTCTAGATAATTGGTTGAATTGTCTATTTTGCAACTGAAGTAATTATTTAAATAATATCTTATATTTAGAGGTCATCAAATCTAAAACTTTCATTTCTCAGAAGAGGAAATTGAGGCCCAGGAAGAGTAGGTAATTTGCCTATGCCTAATATGCAAGTGCTAAATCCTAAGTGGCAAAATTCAAACCCAAGTTTTCTGTCTTCAGATGTAGTTAAACCCTGACTATTTCTAGACACAATTACCAATTTAAAATTAAATAGTAATAAGAATAACCAAAATTATAGCTGTATTTAATCAAAACTCTTGCTCAAAAGGAGACAAGCAGAGGTTTTCATTGACATTTGGATGTACTTTTGAAAGAAGTACAGCACAATGGGAAAAGCCCTAAAATTAAAGACAGAGGATATATGTTTGAATCCTGGCTCCATTATGAACTACTTGTGTAATATTACAGTAATCACTTAGCCTCTCTGAGACTAAGTTTTCTGATTTGTAAAATGAGGAACTAAAACAGATAGCCTCTATGGTCCTTCTCAGTTCTAAATGTATGATCCAAAAATCCTATATATAGGAAATATCTTGGTTAGGCCAAGTTAAAACTAGTTGATTTAGATCTCCAGGGATTATAAAGTGCTTTATAAGTGTGAGCTCCCAGCATTATTATCCTCAATTGATTCAGATGTAGCACAGATGAGTCGGTAATAAGGGACTGGGATTGATCAATAAGCAAGGTTTCACCAGTAGTCAATTTTGCCATGCCACAATAGATTTATTCATACTGAGTACGTATATTTTCATGTTCTGAGAATACATAGTTCTGAAAGTCACAATTATTTTTTATATTAGAATAAACATTTCTGTGACATGTTTTTTTTTCCAATAGAATATGGAAAGAGGAAGCCCATTTAATTCATTCCCTATGAGGATTTTTGGTAAGTAATTATTGCATTGGGTAGGGATCCAATAAGTAACTGTTGAATGAATGAACAAACAAATGAACATTTTCTTTCATTGGAAAGTGAATAGTAGCTCTACTCTGAATGTCAGCAAGAGACCTAGTTACATATAATCTGGCATTTTACTGGATGATTTTCACATTTCACCATGGGCTTAGGGGATGTTTGATCCAGAAACAATTCAAGATGTCAAAGGGGCTACTTCCAATGCCTTTGGGTCCTTGCCCAGTTTTAATTAAGGCAACATTTTTCCAAGCCATTCCTTTCTGTCCCTTTGATGTAGTATTTGTTAAATACTTGCCCAATTTACTCTTTTCCCTTAGCATTTTTCTCAACTCGATTCCTGGAGGTAAAAGTTCTTTTGGACATTAACCTGCCCATCTATTTTCCACATTTCTTAAGAATCAGATTATGAATCACTGATTAGTCAGGAAGCCTAACCTGTGAGCATTATCAGAAGGTGGCAAGTAGCCAGAAGCCATCATTCTGCTCTTCTCCAGTCACTTGGGACCATCTCAAAAGTCCTTAGAGATAAATAGATTCTATTCACAAAAACAGTTTAGGATCCACTTTAATAGAATGTTTCCTGAATGTTGGCTAGAAAAGTAAACTGTTATAGCAGTCTTCATTTAATGACTGAGACAATCCACATTTCTATCAGTGTATCTCTACACAAGTAATAATTTTAATGGAGAAACTAATAAAATACCTTGTTGTTATTCACATGTGAAAAAAATAGTTGCTAAATGAATAACCTATTCACCATCCTGATCTGTATGTATATCCGTCATCCAGTGGTATTTTGAGACTAGCTAGATCTTGGAGGAAAAGTGTTCACTGTAATGAACTGCTTGGCTCCCTGCCTCTGAGCCCTCTAATCTTCTCAGCTGGAGCCACTTAACTGAGGCAGCATGATGTAGTGGAAGGAGAATGTCATTTGAAATCAGAAGACCTGAGTTCATAGCATCCCAGATTTGTATTTGAAAATCAACTTAATAATCATCTAATCCAATCCCCTCACTTTATAGCTGCAGAGACTGAGCCCAAGACTACATGGGTTTCAAATGGATGAGCCATTTTTTGAAACACAGGTGCATATTCAGGGCCCTTTCATGGGCTCCCATGATGATGTTTAAATCCTGAATTTCACTTTTCCCTTTTTGGCCTCAATTTCCTCATTTGCAAAATAAGAGAAATAAACTGGATAATCTCTAAGTTCTGTCCCAGGTTTGAACTCCTACTTGTGCAACAAGGACTATTTTCCTCCTCCAAATACTAAGTAAGCAGCTTTTGCTTAGTTAAGTCTCCCTACTGGTCCTTCTTTGGTCTAAGTACTTAAGTTTCCCAATAATTGGGTTCTTGTATTCCTTCCATTCCTGATACCTGTCTAGTCTTATAGTGTCCCAGAAGGGTTTAGTTTTCTGCCCTTCAAGAACAGTTTCTCCATTAATAGATCTTTTCTCCTTGATTCTCTAGCTCTCCACTGCAAAATACCTTCCTTCTTGCACAACTACTAATTGCCTTCTGATCAATTGCAACAATGACTTGTTTTGCTTCAACTTGGTTAAAAACTTCAGAACTCTGGTAAAATCTGGACTTCAAGCAAATAGTATTTGAGTTCTGTTTCATTTCCCTGAAGCCCGATTTTCTAGTATTTAATCTATATTCAAATTCATTTCAAACTTCAGGAAAGAAAGAAGGAAGGAACCTCAAGAGATATTTATTAAGCATTTATCAGGTGTGAGATATTGTGCCAGACATTGAGCAAACTATAAAGACCAGATCTTAAGCCTAAGATCAATCTGATATAGGAGATATGACAGATATACCAATAAATGTAATACATATTAATATGTACGCAAATAGGAGACATGAAAGTCAAAAGTACTGTAGGATTTCTAAGGAAGGAAAGAGTGGTTCTTCCTAGGGTTCATGGAGTAAGGGGCATCTGAGCTGACTTTAAAGTATGAAAAGAATTTCAATAAATGCAAGTGAGAGGAGCAAATGCAGGGCAGTGAAAGAGTAGAATAATTTAATGGAATAATATGAGGGTATTTGAAGGGATGAGTTTAGCTGAAGTGTGTAGTGCATAAATGAGGATGGTATAAAACAAGGTAGGAATGCTAGATTGAGTAAAACATGTAGAAAGTCTTGAATGCCTGATCAAAGAGTTTGGATTTTATTTAGAGGCCAATGGGTAGCCAGTGAAGCAAGAGCATGATATAACAAAAACTTTAAACTATTCTATGAAATGGAGCATGGTTTGGAATTGGGGGTGGAGAAAGGTAGAGAAGTGATAGTAAAAGTATTCAAGTCAGGAAATAAACAGACTGGGTCTTTTAATTAAGGCTGCAAAAGAATTAATTTTAATCCAGTACTAATTTAATCACCTAATACTTGCAAGGCACTGTGCTGGGTATTAAAAATCTAAAGAAGAAAAATGAATATCTCTGCTTTTAATGAGTATTGGGAAGGGAAAAAAGCATATATCATGTATACAAACAGTCATAGTCCTAATAAGAAAAATCTTAGCTACATAGGAGCGTATGGAGTGATCTTGAAATTACTTTTACCTAAGAGGATCAGAGAATGCTTCAAGGAACATGAAAGGAGAGAATGATATTGTATAAGTTGGAGGATTCTTTTCCAGACACAGATATTGCTATGAACATAATTAAGATAAAAAACAAAATAGTTCAAATTGGTAGAAAGTAGAGGGAAGGGGGTTGTCAAAAATTAAAAATAGGAATTGAAGTTTTGAGTGTCTGAGGAGTTTTTATTTGTTTCTATTGACCATGAAGAGACATCAAAAGTTTTTTAGGACAATAGTCATGATTTCTCCAGAGCATTAGAAAGATGACTTTGGCATTGATGTTAAAGGTGGGTTCTAGAGGGGAGAAATGGAAAGCAAGGACACTAATTACCAAGGTCTCCCAATGGTACAATTAAGAGATATGAAATAGGGTTGTTCTGGTAAAAGTGGAAAAGACTAGAGAATATGAATATGAGATGTTATGGAGAAAGAATCGATGGATCTTGAAATGGAATTTAAGAAATGAAAAAATAGTAAGGAATTATTTCAAGAGTTTGATGCCAAAAGAAATTAGTAAGTTAAACAGAGAGGCCAGTTAAAAAGGGGAGATTATAAGATAAAGTGGACAGTTGAAGTGTGAAAAGTCTTCAAAGATATCCAGATGTTATTATCTATCAAGCAATTGGTTATATGGGTCAAGAGCTCTATTTATTGGATATTTAAATGGGAAAAATGAGGCAGGGCAGCTAGGTAGCACAGTGAATAGACACTAGGCCTGGAGTTGGAAGGACCTGGGTTTAAATCTGGCCCCAGATACTTCTATTATTTTACTAATATACTAATGTTATATAATAATAGAATATGAATCTGTAGAGGGTTTAGTCAGCTTAGTTGAGACACATTCTACAACAGAACTTAGAGTGAAAAAAGAGGGAAATGGTTAAACTGTAGACTGAATCTAATAAAATAAAATTTTACTGAAACTAATATAAATCATTTGGAGCTTAAAAAATAAAAAAAGCAACAGCACAAGAATAGAATTGGAAAGGTATTAGGAGACAATATTTCATTTGAAAAAGATTTGTGGATTTTAATGAATTGCAATATAAAATATGAATAATAGTCAATAAAATTAAAAGAGAATTTATATACCATATTAAAGTTTACAAAGTAATTTACAAATATTATATCATTTGATCCTCACAATACTGGAAGTTATTTCTTTTTCCATTTTATAGATGAGGAAACTGAGGCAGTGAGAAGTTAAATCATTTACTCAGTCAACCAGCTAGTAAGTATCTGAGACTGAATTTTAATTCAGGTCTTTCTGATTCCAGGCAGGTCCAACACTATTCACTGAACCAAGTCACCTAAATAGTGTGATATAATAACCAAAAGTTTTATGTTTCATTGAGAGGAATAGTATACAAATAGAAAAATGATAATGCCACTGCATTCTGCCCAGAAAATGTATAAGGTATTGTATTCAAATTAAGAATTATATTTTAGGGAAATGCCCTTCTAAGTTGTAATATATCAAAGAAAGCAGGATAGTAAGGAAACTGGAGATGATGCCATATAATTATAACTAATAAGAGCTAGACCTCTTCTGTCACTTCAAGGTTCATAAAGTGCTTTACAAATATTATTTTATGTGAGCCTCACCACAAATCTGTGAAGTGCTATTACCTTCCTTTTATAGATGAGACAAATGAGACAAGATGGGTAAGTGACTTGGCCAAGTTTACATTGCTAACTAAGCCTGAAGTAGAATTTGAATTGCAGTCATGTAGATGCCAAGTACAGAAGTCTATCCAATGTACCATGTCCTCATAGAATAAGGATTAAACTTGCTCTTCAAGGTTTCAGTAAACAGAAATAAGAGCAACAGGTAAATATTTTGGAGAGGCAGATTTAACTTCCTAACAGTTAAAGCCATTCCCAAAATATAACATGTTACCTGAAGAGGCTCCTGCCAGTGGAGGTATTCAAGCAAATTCTAGATGACCTCTTGTCAGGGAAGTTGTAGAGCCACTGTAGTTCAATAATAATAATAATAATAATAATAATAATAATAAATTATCTCTTCTAATCTCAGAATCTTTAAGTCTGCAAGGAGTTATTCACAGTTGGGAACTAAATTGGCAGGGAAAACAAAATATCAAGGCAAAAATATTCAAGTTTGTGTGGTATTTAAATAGCTAACCATGGGTACAAGACACGGAGAAAATCAAGAAGATGGAGGTAATAATTTAAGGCAATAGAGATAGATCAAAGGAACAAAGATAATGACAGGCTGAACAAAAGATTCAGGAGAAATAAGATTATGTGAAAAGTGGAAGAATGAGGTATTGTAATTAGAAAGGAGAATTTCAAAGTTCAATATCTAAGAAGTAAGACAGTTCCAAGTGACATCTTAGATATGACTTTCCCAGTTAGTGGCTAAATTGGCTGGCAGATGGGTATCACTAGAATTGAGTATGAATTCAGAGTATTAGAAAGAATTATAAACATGGCCAGGGCAGCTGCAGTAGATAAAGCACTAGGCCTGGAATCAGAAAGACTTGGCTTTGTGAATTCAAATCTGACCTGACACACTTACTAGCTCTGTGACCCTGGAAAAGTCGCTTAAGTCCACTTCAATTTCCTCATCTGAACAGCTGGAGCTGGAGAAGGAAATGGCAAAACCATTCCAGTATTTTTGCCAAGAAACTCCAAATCAGGTCACAAAGAGTCAGATGAGACTAAAACATAGTAAATATGAATATTAAAGTCACTATGAAACAGTACAGTATAACAGAAGAGCATTAGAACTAGGTTCAAATTCTGCCTCAGGAGTAGCACCTGTTTCCTTATGTGAAGATAGAATTAACTCTCTTTGTCTATTTTAATGTAATCTATCAGCAACCTCTAGCTCAATCAATCAAGAACTCAAAATATCCCTACTTAACACAAGTAAGAGAATTCACAAGTCACTTACTAGAGAAAACTGTAACTTCCAAGGGCACTGCCCAGCTAGGCAAATTGAAAGACTGCAATTGGTTTCCATGAAGAGGGGAAGAGAAATGATATAACTTGGGGGGAAAGGACTATAAAAGAAGAGACCAACATAGTCTGGTCTCTTTCCTTTCTTGGTTTTTGGAGAGATTGGTTCCTCAGAGAGACTCTTCCCTTGGATTCTGCATTGGTAAGTAGAGCTTAAAAGACACACTTTTCCTTGAAGTCATTCTGTATTGGTGGAACTCTGGCTGAAGACACCACTGGGACTTCTGGCTGAGGACTACCGGGAAATCCATGTGGAGATTGGGACTTGGAGAAGCCAGGGGCTGAGCTGTGCTTCACTGGAGCAGCACTTAGGGCTGGTAGACTAGAACAGGCTTTGGCTCCTTCCTATATTTTGCACTGTCACTATCTCTACCTTGTAAATAAAAGCTGCTAACAGTCATTTTGACTTAGGGGCTAATATTTTATAAATGGCGACTACAATCTCACTTTTTTTAACTCTTATTTTCAGTCAAGCCAATTTTAATTCTTATGTATAACTATAAAAAGGAGATAATAATATTTCCATTGTTTACCTCAGAATATTTGTAAGAAAATTCCTCTGCAACCTTAAAGCACTAGGTAAATATGAGCTAAGGCAGTGATGGCAAACCTTTTAAAGACTGAATACCCAAATTGCGATCCTTATGCAACATGTGAATCCCCCACCTCCCCAGACAGGGGAGAGAGGAAGTGCTACCATTGAGCTCCTGGGCAGAGGTCATGTGAGAAATGTCCCCAGACAGATAGAAAGGGAGAAGGGAGCTTCCCCCTGTGGCACATGTGTAGCCTCGCCAACACAGAGCTAAGGTGTGGAATACGAAGTTTCTAAGATATCTGTCAGAATCAGCTTCCTCAATAGAAGAGAGAAATTATTTTGATCAGATGATAATAGCAACAAGGACAATAGAATAATCTGAATGTATAATATTCAAAGGTTGTTCATATGTTAAATGATGTGAGAAGAATAATGACCTAGAAGCCATAGGAGATAAAGGTTATGTTAATTCTCCTCCTTGTCTTGTCTAGTCTGTCCATTAAAGAATATTACTAGAAATATAATATCATCATTGAAAAGCCAGGTTTCAATTAATATGATAAAATAAAAAGACTGAAAAAGAAAAAAATTTAAGATAGAGGGGAGTTTAGTTAAAACAAAATAGGTGCTGTAAATCATGGAAAGGGTTAATAGAGGGATATGTCCATTCCTTGCATATTGAAATCTTGACTTTATTTCTGTACTTAAATATCTAATACTTGGTTAGCCCTAAAAAAATAACTGGCCTTCTAGACTTGAACTCATTTGTCCTAGTTCCTCCAACTACCTTCCATCCCCATTTCTGACCATGTGTATGAGAGAAGGGCCTGAGGTTAGGTGAAGTGACAGGTTCCCTAAAGTTCAACATGCAGAAGGGATGCAAAAAGGGATTTTCTTGAATATTATTTTTGCAAAGGCACATATCTTAGTATGAAAAATTCCATAAAATATAGGGAGCAGAGTAGATAGTGTGGTAGACCTAAAGTTAGGAAGACTTATCTTCCTGAATTCAAATCTGGCCTCAGACACATATTGTGTGACCTTGGGCAAAGTTATTGTTCATCTCAGTTTCCTCATCTGTAAAATGTAAAATGAGCTGGAGCAGGAAATAGCAAACCATTCCACTTTCTTTGCCAAGAAAACCCCAAAAGGTATCATAATCACAAAGAGTCAGGCATGACTGAAACAACTGAACAACAATAACAATTTATTTAATAATTAAGTCTATATGAGTAGAGGCTTAAGCCTCTTTCAGAATCTGCCTAGAAATCACAAATACTTTATCCCAATCCTGACTAGTCTCTGAAAAAATCTAAAAACTGTCTTCTCTTTTCCAATAAGCAAACAAACTACAGGGGCATAACCATGATACCTCAGAATGGTAGATAACATGGTACAGTGGAAAGAAGGATTATTACTTTTGGAACCAATGATCTGAGGTTCAAATTCTAATTCTGATAGTTACTACTTGCATGACCTTGAGCAAATAATTTACTTCCTCTGTACCTGGATTTACTCCTCTATAAAGTGAGAAGATTGAACAAGAGGGTTTCTGACATTCTTTCTCACAATGGTTCCATTAGGCAATGAAAAATCTCAGAAACACAATAGGAACCAGATGTCTGTCTTGCTTGTGTTCTTTCAGGAAACTTTCATTGATTCACAAGACAGGAAAATAGTGTTTCACTTATATCATACTTGGATATAGCTTTTTATACTTGATAAATATTATTAAATATGTAAATGATTAAATGTATATTTTATAGTATAATAAATATAGTAACCTACTTCCTGTTCTTTATAATTTAGGAAAAAATTGAAAGATCTACTGACAAATGTACTCCCCCAAAAAGTGAAAACTTGTTCGAATAATAGATGACTAATTTTCTTGTCCTCTCAGATGTTGTGATCCATGGATTTTCATAATTAGCTGGATGTTTCTCCCATTCTATGATAATTTTTCTGAGCTATCCCTATGATATAGTAACCTATATTTTTGAAGCAATGAAAGCTCCAGGTCTATGCACCTGACAGTTATTTAATAAGACCTTCAAATTACTTTTCTCTGAGTATCAGTTTACTCATTTACAAAATGAGTAGGTTGGATTAATGGATCTTGAAGATCCTTTGTAGTTCTAGATTTTGAACTTAAGGATCTGGCAGGGTATGTGGGCTGGACAAAAAGCTATTGATATTAGACTGAAGCTCAAGTAGGAAAAAATTCTACCAGATATACCTAGGCATTTTCCAATAAGCATTTATTAAGAGCCCACTAAGTGTCAAGCACTGTGCTAAGCACTGGGGATACAAATAATAAAAAGATAATCCTTGTCCTTAAGGAGGTTACAATCTAAAAGAAGGGGGAAAATAGATAGTAGGAGGCAGAAAAGAGGGTGGAGAGCTAGGGAAGACTTGTTCTCTGGAATTGAAATCAGGCAGATTAGTAGTGGAGTGGAATGGCTTTTAGCTTTAATTTTTTTTCAATTAGCTATCATTTATTTTCTTTCTCTCCTATCCAATCCATCCATTCCCTGATGGAAACAATAACAGCAATAATGCTATAATACAAATACATTTTCATACTGGCCAGGTCCAAAAATGTGTATCAGTCTAACTATATTTAATTTTAAGGTTCTTAATCTTTTCATCATATGCTTCCCTGGCCATGGTTTATAAGTTTGATAATGCCTCCCCAACACTTCATGCCATTTATGTCCTTTGTAATTTGCTTTGACATATTTTTTAACCTTAGCTTGATAACTAGACAAAAACTTTAATTACTGTATTGCTTGGTGGTATGCTTTTGGCATTAATGACACAAACTGTCATTATTGCACTATCCCCCAACAATGCAATGATCCTAGTTTTACAGAGGATCAGTACCCCCATGAATAAAAATTAATAAGTCATGCTGGGCTGAATTAAGCACAGGAGCAATATTTAATGTGATAGGCTAAATATCTTCTCAGCCCTCTTTTTGTATTTCTCAACTTTCACTCTCTCCATATATTTTGTAAATAAAAACTATTTAAGTCATTTTGACTTCAGTTATAATATTTTAAATGGGTGACCACCATATTATTAATAATTTTCATGTATTTTAGTCAAACCTTTAATTTTAATTCCTTATAGTACAAAAGGAAAGGTTCAGGCAAAAGTGCTATGTAATACATTTGATTAGGTAGATCACTCTCAGCTATAGTGGGAAGGAGAAGTTAAGGGGAAGACTTTATGAAACTAATGGTATCTGAGTTAGCCCTTGAAGAAAGAGACTAGCAAATTGAAATTCAGTATATGAACAAAGGCATAGAAATAGGAGAGAGGAAGACAAAAATGGAGCACAAAGAGAACAGTCTAATATGGCTGGAATGTAGAGCAAATAAAGAATAGCATAAAATAATAGTGAAAATGTAAGTTACATTCAAATTATATAGACCTCCAAACATATCTGTGGCTTACTTTTTTTTGGTGTTGAAAGTTACTAAATAGAGAACTAAATGAAAAAGAGTAAAAGCAAACAGATCAATTCAGGGAAAAAATGATTATGGCTTTAACAGGATGACTTCAGTAGAAATGGAAAACAGGAATGGATTCAAAACATAATTTGGATGGAGCAGCTAGGTAGCTCATGCCTAGAGATGGGAGGTTCTAGGTTCAAATTTAACTTCAAATGCATCCTAGCTGTGTGACATTGGGCAAAGTCACTTAATGCCCATTGACTAGCTCTTACTGCTCCTCTGCCTTTAAACCAATACACAGTATTGATTCTAAGATAGAAAGTAAGAGTTTTTTTAAAAAACATAATTTGCAGGTGAAATTCTCAGGACTTGCAAACTGATTTCTTATGGAGAAATAAGAGAAAGAAAAAAGTAAATAAACAAATGTCAAAACTCTGAGATAAACATGTAGCCATTAAAAGAAACAGAGAAATGAGAGATAGGGAAAGAGAAATTGGTTAGTTGTTTATTTGCTGAGGGGCAGGGAGTCAAGGGGAATACTGCAATTTAGGGCATGTTGAATTTGATGTATAGGAGGCAAATCCAAATAGAAAAAGGTGTCTAGAAATTCTATAAATGTGGGTTTTGTGGGTATAAATACAAACTTGGTAATAATATACATAAAATATACTTTGAAAACCTAGACATAAATATTTCCAGAGGAAAGAATATAAAGGGAAGCCAGAAGAAAGCTAAGGACAGAACATTAGGGGATACCTATAGGGCAGGAGAGGAATACAAAAATGAACAAGAAGCAATTAGAGGCACAGGAAAGGAATATAAAAGGATGATGTCACGGGAGGCAAGGAAGAAAGGGTTTTAAGGGAAAGAGTTCTCTACAATGTCAAATGCTGCAGAAAGTTCAAGGAAAATGAGTACTGAGAAAAGTCCAGAGGATCTAGCAATTAAAATTCCATTAGTGACCTTACTAAAAAATTTCCAAAAGGTATTAGAAATGGAAGTCAGAATGAATAATATTGAGTAATGAGGGTTCAGAAAGGAAGTAGAGACAGACTACAAAGTACTCTTACTGGAAATTTAGCACTGAAGTAGGAAAAGAAAGGTAGTTTATAGTACACGGCTACAGCAGTATCAAAGAAAGGCTTAAGTTTAGGTTTTATTTTGTTTTCTTCTAAGATAAAGGAGACATTTGTAAGTTTAGGAGAAGGAACCAGCAAAAAGGGAAAAACTAAAGATACATGAAAGCAAATAGAATTGATGGAAACCACTATAGCCTTAAGGACATAGTAAGGTTTATTCTATTTCAGAATCAACCATTGATCTTCATGATGGCAGAGCCTCTAAATTCCAGAACTGACAATTCTGCACTCACTATTTCCATCTCTGCTTAAATAGGTTGACCATTGACTCATCCCACTGAGTTTTTTACCTTTAAGGAATGCATTTTGTATCCATCATCCTTATAATGTGACCAGCCACAGTCCTTTTACAAAGACATTTTACGCATTGTTCTTTCCATTGCACGCTGGATGATGATGATCCTTATAAATCAAGGTTACTCTTGCTCCAGTATTGTGATTCATAGATCACCTATAGTAGTATTGTCAAGTTCAGTGTTACTGCTGGACTGTGGAGTACATTGTTACTGATCATCAAACAATACTATAACTATTTCATAAAAACTTTCTTATACTGATTATTTTTATTAAAAGGATATCTATTCTTTTTTCTCTGTTAATAAAATTGAGATTATGCATTATAATGTCTATCAGTATCAGCAGCTAATAAATTGAGTGAAATTGCTAATGATTTTGTTTTTTAACTTCAGCATAATTATAATTATGTAAATAGCAACACATTTGGAATTCTGTTCATTTTAAAGTGTGCTTCATGATCTGCATAAACTCCAGTTGAACAATAATGGAAGTCACTATCATATAACATAAAACAGAAGATTGGGTCAATAGGGGGAAATGGAGTTTGACTTTATTCAGTGACTATATTAATATCAAAATATACATACTTTTTAAAGGAATAAAATATAATGAAGCTTTTTAAAATGAAGATATCTAGCTTTTATAAATCATTCCTTTAAAAGAACCAATTTAAAAGACTTTGATATTTAAATGTATTCAAGATGTTTAATTCAATTTGGATAAAGATCACTGACCATCAACAAAATATAATTGGTTTGGTAGTTATATTTTATTTTTGAGTCACAGGAGGAAGACTGCTAGCCTCCCATGTGTGCAAAGTGATGGTAGAAGATATTAGAATTTCCCCCAAAACAAAAAATTATAACAATATTCATAATAAAAAGCACACCTTAAGAAATTTTCTCAGTAGGGTCAACTAGATAGCACAATGGATAGAGTGCCAAGTCTAGAATCTAGAGATCAATGGGTTAAAATCTTATCTCAGGTACTGCCTAGCTGGGTGACCCTGGGCTTGCCCAACCGCAATTGCCTACCCTTGCTTGACCTTCTGTCTTAGAATTGATACTAAGACAGAAAATTATGGATTGTAGGTTCTTAATGAGTTCTTGTTACCTTCCTTCTCTTCTCTTGAATAATACATTCTAGCATTTTACCAGGATTAGCATCAAATTTATTGACCTCAAAATAAGGATTAAAAAAAAGGATAAAGTAAAAAGATAGGAGAAAAATGGGAAGAAAGGTGGGGAAAAGAAATGAAAGTAATACAAAAAGAAAATAACAGCTTAAAAGGCAAAATTGTCCATATGAAAAAAGAGACATAGAAATCAAATGAAGTAATAAGCAAACTGGAGACCAGAATTGACCTGCTGGAGGTAATAAAAAGCAGAATCAGCCAAACTGAAAAGGAAAATTAAAAGATCATAGCTGAAAATCAGTTTTGAAAGATGAGAATTGGGCAAGTAGAAGCTAATGGTCTCACGAGACATAAAGAATTAATAAAGCAAAATCAAAAGAAGAAAAAAACAGAAAGAAAATGAAATATCTCATTGAAAAGACAACTGGCCTGGAAAACAGATCCAGGAGAGACAACTTGAGAATTATTGTCTACCTGTAAGTGGAAACAAAATAAAAGCCTTGACATTGTGTTATAAGGAATTATCAAAAAAAAAAAAAACTGGGCTGATATTCTTGAACAAGAGGGTAAAACAAACATTGAAAAAAATGCATAGATCACCCCCTACAATAATTCCCCAAAGATAATACCCAGGAATGTCATAGCCAAATTTAAGAGCTTCCAGGCCAAGGAGAAAATATTGCAAGCTGCCAGAAAAAGAAAATTTGGATATCAATGAGCCTCAGTCAGGATTACACAGAATCTGGCAGCTTCAACACTAAAGGACTTCAAGACTTGGAATGTGATATTCAGGTAGGCAAGAGAATTGGGTCTACAACCAGGAATCACCTACCCATCAAAACTGATTACGTGTATATCCCATATCAGAAAAAGAAATTGAATAAGCCATCAAAATCATCAAGAACTTCCTAAGAAAAAATCCCCAAGGCCAAATGGATTCACAAGTGAATTCTATCAAACATTTAAAGATCAATCAATCCAAATACTCTATAAACTATTTGACAAAAATAGGCAAAGAAGGAGTCTTATAAAATTATTTTATGATACAAATATGGTACTGATTCCCAAGCCAGAAAGACCAAAAACAGAAGGAAAACCATAGACCAATATCCTTAATGAAAATAGATGCAAAAATATTAAATAAAATGCTAGCTAAAAGACTAAGTTATCATAAGGATTATTCACTATCATCATTTTGGATTTATAACAGGAATTCAAGGATGGATTCATATTAGGAAAACCATCTGTATAATTGAGCATGTCAACAACCAAACTAATAGAAATCACATGATTATCGCAATAGGTGCAAAAAAAAAGTTTTACAAAATACAACATCCATTCCTACTGAAAACACTAGAAAGCATAGAAACAGAAGGGTCTTTCCTCAAAATAATAAACAGTATTTATTTGAAATAATCAGCAAATATCATCTGCAATGGGGATAATTTAGATGCCTTCCCAATAAGATCAGGAGTGAAGCAGGGATGCCCATTATCAGCACTACTATTTAATATTGTACTAGTAATGCTATCAGTAGCAATTAGAGAAGAAAAAGAAATTGAAGGGATCAAAGTAGGCAATGAAGAAACTAAACTATCACTCTTTGCAGATGATATGATGGTATACCTAGAAAATCCAAGAAAATCAACTAAAAAAATGTGTAGAAACAATCAATAACTTTAGCAAAGTTGAAGAGTACAAAATAAACCCACATAAATTATCAGTATTCCTATACATTTCCAACAAAACCCAGCAGCAAGAATTAGAAAGAAAAGCTCCATTTAAAACCTCTCTAGACAATATAAATACCTGGGGATCTACTTGCCAAGTTAAATTCAGGAATTATATGAACACTCTTCACACAAATAAAACTAGATCTAAATAATTGAAAAAACATCAACCTATCATGGGAAGGACAAGCTGATATAATAAAAATGACTACATTAATTTACTTATTCAGTGCTATACCTATCAAACTACTAAAACATTTTATATAAAATTAGAAAAAAGTATTACAAAGTTCATTTGTAATGAACAAAAAATCAAGAATATCAAGGGAAATATTTTTTTTAAATGTGAAGGATGGAGGCCTAGTGTTACCAGATCTCAAATTATACCATAAAGCAGTTATCATCAAAACTATATGGTACTGGCTTAGGGAAAGAAGGGTGGATCGATGGAATAGACTTGGGGTAAATGATAGTAGCAAGATAGTGTTTGATAAAACCAAGGATCCCAGCTTTTGTGACAAGAACCTGTTATTTGATTAAAAACTCCTGGGAGAATTGGAAAACAGTATGGGAAAAATTAGGTTTCGATCAACATCTTACACCCTATGACAAGATTAATTCTGAGTAGGTAAATGACAAATATAAAGAGGGTAATCATAAACAAATTAGTTGAACATAAATAGTGTATCTGTCAAATCTATGGGAAAAGAAGGAATTTAAGTCCAAACAGAAGATAGAGAATACTACAAAATGGTAAATGAATAATTTTGATTATACTAAAGTAAAAGTTTCTATACAAACAAAACCAATGCAACCAAAATTAGAAGGGAAGCAACAAACTGGGGAAATTTTTTCATAACAAAAACCTCTGACAAAGGTCTCAGTTTTCAAATTTATAAGGAACTAAATCAATTGTACAAAAAAAAAATCAAGCCATTCTCCAATTGGCAAATGGTCAAGGGACATTTTTGTCAGTTTTCACATAATGAAATCAAAACTATCAATAAGCACAGTAAAAAGTGTTCTAAATCTCTCATAATTAGAGAAATGAAAATCAAAACAATGCTGAGGTACCACCTCACACCTAGTAGGTTGGCCAATATGACAACAAAGGAAAATAGTAAATGTTGGAGGGGATGTGACAAAATTGGGACACTAATGCATTGCTGGTGGAGTTATTAATTAATCCAACCATTCTGGAAGGCAACTTGGAATTATGCGCAAAAGGCTTTAAAAAGTGCATACCCTTTGATCCAGCAATGCCACTGATAGGTTTGTACCCCCAAAAGAGATAATAAGGAAAAATACTTATATAAAATATTCATAGCCATCTTTGTGGTGGATAAAAATTGGAAAATGAGGGGGCATCCCTTGATCAGGAAATGGCTGAAAAAATTGTTCTATCTGATGGTGATGGAATACTATTGTGCTGTAAGGATTGATGACCTGGAGGATTTCTATATGAACTGGGAGAACCTC
This sequence comes from Monodelphis domestica, assembly GCF_027887165.1. Taxonomy (NCBI): domain Eukaryota; kingdom Metazoa; phylum Chordata; class Mammalia; order Didelphimorphia; family Didelphidae; genus Monodelphis; species Monodelphis domestica. The sequence continues at coordinate 433,322,587 of NC_077228.1, read as the reverse complement.
AATGAACTGATGCAGACTGAAATGAGCAGAACTAGGAGAACAATTTCACAGAAAGTAAAACATTGTGGAACAATTCAATGTAATGGATTTAACTACTAGTAATAAAGCAACAAGCCAGGAAACTCCTGAAGGACTTATGGGAAAGCATGCTAACTACACTGAGAGAAAGAACTATGGGTATAGAAATGCAAACAAAATATATGACATCACTTATCACATGTATATATATGGGTATGTGATTTGGGGTTTAAGGCTTTTACAAAATCACTCTAGCAAAAATGAATAATATAGAAATAGGTATCAAATGACAACATTTGTACAACTCAGTAGGATGGCTTTTTAGCTCTTGGGGGGAAAGAGGAAGGAAAGAAAACAAATCATGTAAACATGGGAAAATATATTTTAAAAATAAATAAATAAATAAAATAGAAAAATGTTTTCTTTTCCTTAGATCTATTTATCAGCCTCAATTCCTTTTCTACTTCAGTTAGTCCTGACATTTGATTTCTACAGGACCACACTGAGCCATTTTATTTAGTCTCTGTTACCCTACCTAATATATCTTCTTTGCATATTTTTGTAAAATCTAAGTTGGTTCAGAAGTTTTCTGTGTATACATGTCAGGTTTTGTTTTGTTTTTTTTCCTGACAACTCCCATTATTTCTTAATAATAATTATTTCCTTATGTGTCTGTAGAATCTTATTAATAACAGTTTCCTATACATTCTGGGCTGATTTCCCCAGTGAATTTGCAATCCTAAGATTCTTTTTCTCTAAAGTCTTGGAAATCTACTCTCCCCCAAACTATAATATATATACTTACACATTCTCTCTATATCTACCTACTCTAATATATACCAGTGTATACCTTGACTTTCCTCTCCCTCTCTATCATGAACTCAAAAAGATAGTAGTCACTACTCACCTAAGATTCCCATCATTTCTACCCCTAATGACCAGCTCTTCATTATTGGTGAGAAATAAATGCAGAAGACAATTCCTTTCTTCTCTTGATATCTTCATCTTTTGAAGGATAAAATGATCATCAAATCACACTATGAAATCATCAAATATCACACTTATGGAGAAAGAAGATCAATTATATCATGATAATTTAAGTCCTCCATCACTACTATACCAAGTTTGTGATTTTTTTTCCTGAAAAAAAAATGATCTATTCCTTTTTTCTGTCCAGGCCATATTTAATATTTGAAATATTTCTGTATGTTCTTTTGAGCTTCACCCAAATGCTTCTAAACTTGTGATTCCTATATTTTCTCCTACCTGTTTTCCTTCTGTAACAGAAGACTAGTGAGCAGGCATTTTAAGATGATACAGTCCCCTACATGGAAGAAGTTGGGAGCTTGCTACTCTTCTGGAGAGGTGCAAAATAGAAGTACCTTGGAGAGATTTGGAAAATGCATAGACTTTCTCTGATTGGTTGTGGTCTGCTAGTTCTGGAATGAAGAAGGGCCTCTTTGGTTATGGAGTCAGAACTGGGGTGGATTTCAGAAGGCATTAGTTCCTTTGCCCAGGTCCTTTGCAAGCTTGCTGGGGCTTTATAAAAGGATGATGAATCCTTGAGAGCCTCAGGGTTCAGGAAAAGAATCTGCTAAGTGGCTCAGTGGATTGAGTTCTTGACTTTGAATCTGGAAGACCTAAGTTCAAATTTGGCCTTAGTAACTTATTTGTTGTGTGACATTGGGCAAGTCAATTAACCTGTTTTCCTTAATCAACTGGAGAAGTAAATGGCAAAGAACTTTAATATCTTTACCAAGAAAACCCCATGGAAAGTATGGTCTATAAAGCCACAAAGATGAGAATACAGGTGAGCAAAAACAACAGTGTGAAATAGGACACTCTCACATGAACCTAGTATGAAACCAAAAGCCTTGCTCTTGCTTCTGATTCTAGTGTATGAATTTGGAGATATCAGAGATGAATAGAAACAATGTTGTCACACTACCCTCTCCTCCAAAGACCAAGGTGGTTGATAAAGGAGAGATTTCATCTGTCTTCTACCCTGATGTTGGGGAAAAGGTTGGTTCTTATATTCTTCATCTATTTATGAAGTATCCTCTTATGAAATTAATAAATATTAATTGATATCAATTATTAATAATAAATTAATATTAATTCATTAAATAAAGCTGGGCTGTTAATCACTGGCAGTTAATAGTATGTATACTATACCAGAAATGGGGCTTTTAACTTATAGCATTAGATAAAACTCCCCTACCTTTAAGAGATATTCCTGGAATCCTGAAGTGAAATGTAGCCAATCAATTCTGGAGAGTAAGATCAGAATAATTTCTGCACTTCTTAATGTACAATGCTACCTTCTCCAGGCCCTGCCAACAACCTTTCATATATGTTTCTTCTGAGTAAGTTTTATTTGTCTCTAGTGCCATACCCAAACATTAGTCACATTCCACCAAATATCCATAATGATGGATATATGAAATAAAATTGCATTAGACCATCTAGTACACCTTGCTTAGTGCCCAAACTGTTTGCATTTGTGTATAGACATCTGAGGACATGGATTTTGTAATTTGAACTTTGCATTGATTTGTCTGCTGTGATTTTGCTATTGTGCCTCCTTTCTTTCTTCTCTCTGCTATCTTGCTTGTTGCATATAATTTGGTGGGGGGTTTTCCCCTTCTTACTCTTTTTTCAGTTTAAAGATCTTGAGATTCATGAAACACAATGTAAAAACATTCTTACAAATCTTATATTGAGAACTTGTCATTTCTATATTTTAAGTGGTGATCCATGAATCCTAATCTCCTTTTCTTAGCTAGTGGTTCTGTTCCTGAATCAGGGTTTCTCATCTGAATTCTTCATAGAGCAACTGGTGGCACAGCAAATAGAATTCAGGACCTGAAGTGAGGAAGATCTGTGTTCAAATTCTGACTCAGAGACATAACTAGGTGTGCCCATGGTCAAGTCACTTAACTGCTCTTTGCCTTAGTTTCCTCAACTGTAAGAGAGATAAATAAGAATACCTACTTATCAATCTTAAATAAGAAAATATTTATAAAAAGCACTTAGCACAGTGCCTGGAATATAAAAAGCACTATATAAATAGCTTATTTATTCCCTTCTCCCTGCCCTCTTCCCTCCCTTCCTACTCTGCCTCCTGTAGCTAGCTGTAAAAAAAAAAAATACTGCCTATGTCCCCAAGATCTTCAGTTCTTATCCAAAACTTCACACTTTGGGGACAAAGCATACTATATTATTTCTGGCAGTATCCCTTTTGCCCAAGGGAATCATCAGATGTGGGTGGTAATTATCTATTTTGATAAGCTTTGGGAAGTTCTCTGTTAACTCTTGGATTCCTGCCTGGTAAGACAAGAAACCTTTTATTATGAGGCTGACAAATAAACTTTTTCAGTTACTTTCAAAAGTGAATTATCAACCACCAATATTCTTTCTTTCTTAAGACCCTGATTGGATTATCTTCCACATGATAGTACCAATGACCACTCCCTCTTCTAAGGTACTCTACTTGCTAGCTTTTCAAGACACTGCTTTCTCAGTTCTCCTCCCATCCTTCCTCACTTTATTTTTCTCCCTTTAGGAATCATTATATTTGAACCTCTCCTAAACCTGGATGTATTACAGAGCTCTGTCCTGAGCCTTCTTCTCTTCTCCCTTTAAAGTATCATACAGTGGCTTGACAAACTCCTATGAATTAAATTATCATCTCTCTCTTGAGCTCCAGTTCATCTCTTATTGAATATCTCTTAAGTATCTGAAAGTCACTAATATTTCCAAAGTATTCATTATCTTTTTCCTCACACTCTTCTCCACTTCTTAATTTCTCTATTTCTGATTAGTGTACTACCATTCTATCCAACACCCAAATTTACAATCTAGGAATCATCCTCAATTCCTCCTTCTTCCTCACCTCTCAAATGCAGTTGGTTGCTAAGTTTTGTTTATTCAATTTTCACAATTATAATTAAAACTACTTGAAAGCACACATGTTTTACTCTTTCTATCTCCAATTCCCAAAACAGTGCCTACTACAAAATAGCTACTTAATAAATGTTTGTTGGTTAATTTATTGAATTCTCATCTATCATCTCTCCTATAAAATGGACACTATCCTAAATCAGGTCTTCACCACCTCTTATCCAATCTATTCCAATAACCTCCTAATTAGTCTCTCTGCCTCTAGTCTCTTATATTTAAATTAACTGAACATACAACTGTCTAATTTGTATTTCTAAAGCACAGGTCTGCATGTGGAAACCCCCCATTCAAGAAGCTCCTATAACTCCCTCTTATATCTAGTATAAAATAGAAATGGCACTGGCTTTTAAACCCCTTCAAAAATTGTATCCAATTTACTTTCCAGACTTATTACACATTGCTTCTATTGTGCTTTCTATGTTCCAAAGTGACAATACTGTTTCTTAAGAATGATCTCCCATCTCTATGCCTTTGCACTTGCTCTCCCCCATGCCAGGAATGTACTCCTCCTAAAACTACTTTAGAGAATCATAGCTTACTTTAAAACTGAGCTCATTCTAATCATCCCAGTAATTAGTGCCTGTCTTGCCAACATCACCCCCCCACCTTCACATTGTTTTGATCTATTTTATAGGAGTAGCATTCATCCAAAAGAATAGGAGGATGAAGAATCAGAGTTGAAGAGCACTGACACTATCCATCTGAACCTATTCTGATTTCCATTGATTTGTAGGGAAGTATGAAATCCATCTTGTCAAGGGAGAAGACAAGACTAGATCCTTGACTCTGAAGAACTTGTCATGAAGAGAGTAGTGGTGGCTGGATACAAGAAAGCATCTCAGCCAGGGTTCATATATTGAACTTTATCAGTTAAACTGTGAACTGAGAAACTGTGCATCCTGTGCCCATACAGAAAAAGAGCCCTAAGAGTCAGGAACATTCCAGATATGGCAAAGACCCTTTGGACATCCAAAAATGAGTATTTATTGGTGACTGTCTTGGAGATTACCCCTGTGCTTCTCTGGGAAAAGGAACACACTCTGCATATACTTGCCTACAGTTAGTAACTGCCTTCATCAGCCTTTCCCATAAAGGGAGGTCTGAAGAAGAAAGCAACCACATTTTTTCTTCTCTTGCTACCACCCATCCCTGTAGATGAGCAAAGCTGCCCCTTTAGAATTGTTATCTCTTTAAGCAATGTTGTTTTAAGTTTTTCTTATTATGTGTTATACTGTATTAAAAGCCAGATAGCTATCCAAATTTGTGCCAGTTGTGCTTACTTGAATGAATGTAGGAGACTAGGAAGGGAGGAAAATTCAAAGGTAAGCAGATTTAATTTATTGTGGATTTGTAAATCTAAATTGGAGCTGCCAGAGCAATCTGGCAGGGGGTTTGAGAGCCAATATTTAACTGAGATGGGAGTTCATTATTTTCATAAGATGCAAGCAGGTTAAAAAAAAAGAATGCTAGAAGTGGTTAAGCATGAAAGTTGGGGCAGCAACTATTTTGATATGTGGGTTTTAAAAGGAAAGGCATGATCATGGATAGAAATAAGCTACTAAAAAAAAAATGCTAACACCATGAAGCAAAGTAGAAGTAAGCCAGCTCTCCAATAGCTGAAGGTAAATAATGTTTGAAAGCTCAGCCTGTCTTGATTGCCTAATGAATTATATATAGGAGTTCATCTTGGGTCTGATGGGTTAATTAATGTTAACTAACCCTGTGAGAGTAGCTACTTTCTGGGAGCCTCACATTTGTTTTGGGTTCATTTGACTTTGTTTGTTTGCTTTTTAAACTATTCAACTTGTCCTATCAATAGGTGAGTTTGGACTTCCTTTTGGATTGCCCTAAAGTTTTGATCAAAAAAAATTAAAATGGAGTGTCCTATGTGTTGCAGAGAACCCTCAAGAGATTATGTTCATATTTACTGTCCCAAGAATTGGCCAGAACCATTTCAGAATGGTAGAATTTTTTACCCATGCCAGTTTGATTTCTGTGCTGCTGGCTTTCTACACTTCAAGACTTCACCACCATAGCCCATGGATATAACTTCCCCTTCTCATCTCCATTTTTTCAGGTCTTTCCTGTGCTGACTTCTTCCATTAGAATGTAATCTCTTCGATGGCAGGGCATCTGCCTCTCTTTCTCTCTCTCTCTCTCTCTCTCTCTCAATCTCCCCCCCCCCATTGTCTTTGTATCCCCAATGCTTAGCACAGTTCTTGGCAAATAGTAAGCTCTACCAAATACTTGTGGCCTTTTCTTGTTTTCCTAAAGATAAGAGAGTAACATTCAAGCAACCTCAAGCCTCCAAACTCTGTTGAGAGAGTTCCACATGCTCTGTAGCCTCCTTTGGGACCTCATTTCCCTCCAATATGAGAAAGTTGTTTTTCTTTTCCATTCTCTTTTGCAAAAGTGCTTTCAGAATTTGTTTTAATTTTAATTTTAATTCTTTTCTAATTGGTGTTAGAACTGATAACTTTGCAAACTGTTTATTTGTTGAATTTGTAAAACTTTACTCAGGGGTAATTGTTACCTGCACATCCACTGCCTCTAGTATGTCTGAGCAAAAAGACTGTTAATTGTAGGATTTTCTAAGAACTGTGCTAAGTGTATTGGTGGGATTCTCCATAGCAATTATGATGCTATTAAGAACTGTAGTAGATTAACTATTTTGAGACTCCTTAGTGCAAGGCACAGAAAAAAGCACTTGAAAGGAGGGTGGCTGGGGCAGTTAGGTGGTTCAGGGGATAGAGAGCCAGGCAGGGCTGTAGTCAGAAGGACCTGGATTCAAAACTAGATTCAGACATTTCCTATCTATTTGATCCTTTGTGTGTCACTTAAAACAAATGCCCTTTCCCCTTTTCTTTCTTGGAACTGATGTTTAGTAATGATTATAAAGCAGAAGATAAAGTTAAAAAGGTCCCCAAAACTCTTTCCAGAATTACGGATATGAACAAATATACCAAATGTGCCTACATTTGATTTTATTGGAGACAGAAAATATTTAAAGAGGATAGGTTCCAGGCCCAGCAATTTATCAATGACCTAACTTTTAGCTTCCCTGAATAAGTTTTTAGCCAAAGCAGTTCTAAAATGAAAGTGAGATCTCCTGTTCAGCACTTCAGATATATCTTAAGTATCCATCTCCTAGGGAGAGTGTAAGGTATGATAAATTACTGTTTCATTTTTCTAAGTATCTACCAATGCTTACTTCTGTGTTTCTAGCAATTCTTTTGTTGTAGAGGAAAGAAACAGCTCTTCTTTACCTGATTATCTACAGCTTTATATGTGGAGTAACCTTTCTATTGGCAACCCTTTGAATCTCCTTTTTAAAAGACTATAAACATTATCCAAACATATTTACTTAAATTTTCCCTGGTACCCTCAAGTAGAGGTATAATGAGCTAAAGTATGTGAGAACATGCCTGATCCTCTTTCTTTGGATTCAGTTTACCACAAGTACTAAACTTAGTCTCTGTGAGTGCAGAACTAGGGCACATTCATTGTATGCTTTTTAAATTTATTATCCTATGCTAGCTACAACATGCTAATACATGTTGTATTCCTCTGGCATAATGTAATCTTGAAGGAAAGGATGTTTCTGTTTTTGTCTTTGTATCCCTAGGCACACTCTACTCCTGGATATTCAAAGCTCTTTGAATTATTGTAACACTGCTCTCTTGCTTTTCTTCCAGTCTGTCAAATTTTTCCTCCCCAGTTTCTTCTACTAGATCCATCATTCATATTATACCCCCTAATTGTAGATCAAACACAGGACTTTACTTTGTGGTCTTCCTCCTCTTCCATACCTATTTCCTTCTTGAATTCTAGTCTTCTAGTCCTGTGTCATCAATTGCCAATTGGACATTTTGAACTGGATATACAATTGGCTTCTGTATGGATAGAATCCACTTCCCACTGTCATCACTCCCTAAATTTGTCTTACCCCACATCCCATTTTGCATGTGTATGTTGGGGTATTTGGCAGAATGGAGGATAAAAGATATGGGGTAGAGCCTCTCTCAAGGTTAGCACTCTGGGGTTTTTGCAGGCTAAGCAGCTTGACAGGTTTCAGATTTCAGCTTAGGTATTTTTCTAGGTAGGTGAAATTTTCTCTCCCCTTCCTAGATTCCTTTTTTCCCCTATATCTCCATATTTTTTAAAGTAAAATTACATTGTTAAGAGCTACTAATGGACTCCTGACTTGAGAGTTAATTTTATAATGGTGACTATAATGTTTTATCAAGATTACATTTAATAATTGTACTTTCATTTATTTTATTTAGCAGACCACATAGATATAATGACTGCCCTCAAACTTCTCCAATTTTCTTCACTTTTTACTCTCCTTAAGTCAATTCGTTAGTAGCTAATTTTGGAGCTTTTTACTCAGAGATTTTATTGGTAGAAAAGTTTTGAAATAGACAAAAGGACAGATTAGCCTCAAGGCAACAGCCATTGGTATCATACTAAAAAGCTTTAGAAGCCCCACAGCAGTGGCAAAGAAAACTGTCTAAGGAAAGCTGTGCAGTGGCAGCAGGCTTCCTCACCACCCCAAGTTTACCAAAGGAAAGCCACCAGGAGATGTGTAGCAAGGAACCCCTCTCCCACACACATCCCCATTCTCCACCACCTTACATGCCCTCATTTGGTCCCTTCCCACCACTATTGCTGTCCCCAAGCTACTGCAGTCCATCCCCAGTAAGAGTCCCAGAGCCATTTGGAAGCACCTTGGTTTTCCTGTGTGGAAAGGTGAGATCTAACTCAGGGCTGAGGGGTGATTGAGAACAGCTGGATATCTATTTCTTGCTGCTGCCTTGGAAACCTGATGTTTTTTTCTTAGCCTCCAGGAAAGTTAATGGGTCCAACTCAGTCGTTTTTTTTATTATCAGAAAGTGTTAATTGTTGGACTAAGTTGACAAAGTTTAGCCTTATCTTACTCCTAGAAGCCTGCTCTTTCTTTAAGGCCTTTCCTAAACCTCATCATGTCTATAGCATTGGCTGAAGTGGTGTGAATTTTAAAACTATTCCACCCTAATTAGACCATTCTTTAGAAGATCTGATTTAGCTATTTCCTGATCAATAACAATGGAGATATTTATAATATCAGAATCAGGTCTTAGAAACCCACATTCTCCACCCTATTAAGTTTAACAAGATTAGGAAGGTCTGTATCAAACTCAAAATTTAATTATCTGAGAAAATGGCCTTCAACAGACATGTGCAAAAAAAGGACAGACCTCTGGGCTGTCCTAAGTCAAGCTTGAGCCACCATTGGCACATGTGAGATGCAGGAAGTGAGGTAGAGAACAGCCTTGGGAGTTCTTGTGACTTTCTGTGGAGAGGGCTAGAGTGCAGTTCAATCCTGGAGCTCGAGCTTAGAGGAGCCCTGCAGACAGCTTTCCTTCTGATCAGTCACATGAGTGATAAGGACTGACTCCCTTCTCTGCCTTGGCTCTCCAGGGCCTTAAACTCCCGCTTTGGCTCAACCTGAGCTGAGTTAAACTCCTTTCCTTCTCTCCCTCTCTCTCTCTCCCTCTAATATTTTCTTCCTCCTGTTGTAATTAAATCACCATAAAATTTCCAGCTGAGTTTGGGCATTTCATAAGGATTTTAAAAGTAAATTCCTTGGTGACCAAATATAATTATTACATTCAGTCTCAACCATAATTTTAACCCTTACAGTGGGAGGTAGAACACTAAAGAGGGCAATCAGGGAAAGCAGCAGTAAAGTTAACTTAAATTGCTCCCTTAATCCAGAGAAACTTTAAAGGCCTATTAAGGAAAAAAATCCCATAAGCCCACATTTTATACTCTATACCAAAACTCTTTTGCTCTCCTAGACCAACTTATCAAAGCAACTTTCTGCCCAAGTTCTACTGGAAACATGGGGCCACTGGAATTTTTGCCCCTGGGTGGAGGGGAAGGGAGTAAACTCTTTTAAACCTTTTGGCTAAACTATGTCTGTACCTCAGGGTTTGGTTTTTGTTTGCTTAGAATAAAGTGTGTTTATTTTGCATAAAATGTTAAGCTTTTTCTTTTTCTTGTTGTCCCTCCTAACATTAATCTGGGGCTAAGGCTTTAAGCCTGCCCTCCATTCAAAGGCTAATTAGGATGTGTCTACACCAAATTTCTTTTTTCTCTAAAGTCTTCACAACATCCCTAACCAGTACAATAGGGTAGCACCACCTATGGACATGAAGTAGAATTGCAAGCAATTTAATAATTAGATTTGTAAATAAATAGGCAACTGAATATGGTGCTGAAAAGTATGGCCCACACTCTGAGAACAGTTTCCCACCTATCTGAAATAGCTCCTGTTCCTAGTGAACTTTACTGAGTTCAAATAGCTCACAGTTTCAGAATGGTTTTCTTTCATACTATTCCTGGGTGTACTTATACTAATTGGATCCTTGCAGTTTATCTATTTCTCCTCAAGGACAAACAACAGAATATTAGCTTGAGTGGTCTCAAGACTCAGATAGAAAACCTTGAGAAAAATTGAGTAATCTCAAGATTAAGAAGGAAGATTCATCTCTCTATACTGCCTCACCTTCTAAGCCTACTCAGACTCTGCCCTAACCTGTATGATTCATCTCTCACTCTACTTAAACCATCCCTATCCAAACAATCTGTTTCCCTGCCCCTAACACTCCACCTTATCTCCTCACCTACTCCATTACATCTCAAACAAAAAACCAAGCAACAGAAATCGAAAATAATCCAGTTAAATTTCTATTCCCCTTAATGGAAATACCCACTTACAATAAGAGTGGAGATTTAGTGAGCTTTAGACACCATGTACCTTTCACTCCATAAGATATTGACAGATTCAAGAAAAATACTCCTTCCTTTGAAGATGAGCCTATTGTGATTATAAAAAAAAGAAAGTATTGTACTTGTGATCCCACGTGGATTGATGTGGAAAATTTGCTCCAAGCTTTATTTAATGGGAAGATAAAAATAAAATTGGTTCTCTTGTTATTCAGGCCCAAGAAAGGAAAGTAGTTTATTGGCCATAGAAAGACCCAAAACAGCATTTGAATAAACAGGATTTGGCTGACACATTGTCATGAAATTAGTATTAATTTTTTTTTTATTTTGAAGGATAAGTTTGAAATATCCATTAGCCCCAATATTACTGAAAACCCAAAAGCTTTAGAATATAGAAACATGCCATTAATTGTTAAATATTATGGGAATTTGACTAATAATTGTGTCTGATGTCAGAAGAAGTAATCACAAAAGAACCACTATACAGTGCCAAAAAGCACAAGGTCAAGGAGACCAAACAATCCTGGTAGAATTGATAAGAATCTGCACCAAGACAGAGGATTTGTTTTGAGGTTTGAGGAAGTAACTGTCTGATAACGTCAGATGTTGGATTTCCCTGTGCCAGATTTCCAACAGGTACCTCAGTTTGGCTGCCATTTTGGCTCCCCTCTCCCTTAGAGTAAAGGTAAAATCAGACAAGGGAATGATACTCTCCTTTTACTTCAAAATCTAGTCCTTTTTTTTCTTTTCTACTATGGCAATTTTCTGTAGTTCTGGCTATCAATGGGTAAGTGCTATATTGTTACAATTGTCCTACAGGCTTGCAGGACATAAATCACTTTAATTGGGCTTTGGTTGAAGGACCTGTTATGGGCTTACTCTTGATTACTTAGAATTTTATGTACATAGATTTTGAGATTTTTTTCTCAAAATTTTGCCAATTAATTAATTCGTAAATCCCCATAATTTAGCCATGTATCTCAGGGTGATTCTGAAAAACCATCTCTATTAAGAACTTCATTATTTCTGCTGAGGGTACCACTTTATTTCTAATCACACAACTTGCAGTTTGATATCATTGTTAACTTCTCATTTTCACTAAGTTCACATATCTAATCAGATGTCAAATCTAGTTAATTATACCTCCTTATTACCTCTTGCATCCATCCCCTACACTCCACTCATATAACCACAATTCTAGTAAAGAGTCTCATCATTTCTTGCCAGAAGAATATTTCAATGACCTCCTAATCAGTCTCCAAGCTCAAGTTTCTCTCCACTTCAATTCAGGTTCCACATAGCTACCAATATGATTTTGTTTAAGGTGTAAAAATATCACTCTTCAATGTGATAAGATCCAGTAGTTCCCTATTCCCTTAAGGAGAAAATGTAAACTCCTTTCTTTAGCTTGTATTATTTAAAATTTGGCATCTACCTACCTTTCCAGGTGTATTAGTTAATAGGTAATAAACATTCATTAAGTGCCCACTATATACCAAGCACTATGCTAAGCAGTGGGGATATAAATAATAATAAGAGAGACAGTATAGGTCCTCACAAGGTATAAAGAAGGCTCTAGAGGGTGGAATCAAGCAGAGAAACTGGTGGGAAATGATGAACTCAAAATTCTAAGCCCTCTATAAAAGTAAGCTATAGAAAGTTTTTTCTCCATCCTCCAACCTTCCAATCATATTACTCTCCTTCATATACACTATGGTAAACCAACATGGGCCTTCCTGATCTTCAAACAGAAGAATTTTCTGGTCTTATGCCTTAAATACACTCTTTCCTCTCCTCAACATTCTGAAATCTCTAGTTTCCTCCAAAGTTAAGGATTGAATACCAGAGAAATCTGGAGGGGCTCCTGAAAAAATAGCATCTTTATTTTATTGCCTATACAGATAAGAGTCAGTGCCAAGGATTAGTTCTTATAGCACCCACCCTATGGGACATTTACATATCTTTATAACAGCAGAATGTCTTCTGAGAGTGAAATGAAAAGAGGCAAAAATAATTAAAATTGAACAAGAAAATCCTATTTGGAGAGATCAATTCACATTTTAAAAAATTATTTCATTTGCTAAAATTGAATTATTATTACTATTTAATAAAATTATTATTTTATTAATGTGAATTTTAAAACCACTTCACCCTACTCAGACCCTACTTTAGAAGATCTGATATAGCTATGTCCTGATTAGTAACAATGGACATACTTGGTTTAACAGAATCAAGTCTTGGGAACTCTACATTTCTCCACCCTACTTAGTTTAACAAGGTCAGGAATGTCTGCACCATACTCAAGGATTAAGTATTTGAGAAAATGGCCTTCAACAGACATGTGCAGAAACAGCAGACAGACCCCTGGGCTGTCCTAAATCAAGCTAAGCTAACATTGGTACAGATGAGATGCAGGAAAGTGACATAAAAGTGTCTATATAGGGCAAGTCACTTACTCTCTTCGGCCTCTTTTCCCAGAGAGGTGTCTCTTACTGGCAGCATGCTAAGTGTTCCAACACTATTTGTCTATTTGTCTATTTGTCTGGGTTTTGGTGGTGAGTTTTCCCTTGAGCTAATTCAGGTTCAGGCATCTTTGCTGAGCCCTTTTGGAGTTCAGGCTGATTCCTTCCTCTTTTTTCTCTCCAAAACCTTACCTTCTAGTGCCTCTAATCTTCCTGCCTGGCACAAGCCAGGCAGGAGAAATCCTACACCCTTTTCCTTCTTCCTTCTTCTTAAATTTCTTTCCACTATATTAATTAAATCACCATAAATTTCCAGACTGACTTGGGTATTTTTTTTTTGTTATTTGGGATATCCATGGCAGCCAATAATTAATATAGTTTAGGTCACAACACTAAAATTATCCTTTACAGTTTTGGCTGACCACTTCATTTCGGACAAGTACCCTCAATCTTCTTAACTTTCCTAAACCTTTTCTCTACTATGACTATCCCTAAGTTCAGGTTTTAATAACTTGTTTTGATCAGCTGTAAAGGTAAGTAAATTTGTTTTTTTCTTTTTTTTTTTAATCCAAAGCGGCAGGACTGGGAAAGCTGTCTAGCTACAAATGCCTTTTCCCTCAGGGAACAACTGCCTAGATTACTCTTAATTAGGAGTGAAGGGGGCCTAAAGAGAGTTTTGGTCTTGTCCTGCTCCCCACATGTTTTGTGAAGCCCATTAGAAAAATAATTTTATATATATATATATATATGAATACTACATTCTTTGACAGTTATATGGCAATTGAAGAATTAGGGTTAGGGACATTGAGGAATTCAGCATACCTCCAATTTTTCATATTATTAGTTAATGTCATTTTTCTACTCCTCAGTACTGTTTAGAGATGCTAACATAAAAAAATTATTTGAAGCTAAAATTCAGAAAAACATGTAAAATTACAAAGCTAAAATGCAAGAAATTACGCAAGAATCTGAAGCTAAAATACAAAAAATTATGCAAAAATCTGAAGATAAAACACAGGAAAACATAAAAAAAATAAAAAACCCGCAATAGAAAACACAGGAAACTATAAAAAATTTGAGGCTAAAATGCAGGAGAACATGCAAGTCTAATTGGACAATTTAAAGTATTTCTTACAGGATCAATTGGCAGACATCTACCCCACCAGAAACAAGTCTGGACATGACAGACCTGTTTCTGAACCTCCAAATGAGGAAATTTCCTTCCCCAAAAAAATAGAGATGGAAAGCACCTTCCCTATAGGTCAGCTAACAGACTGGTTCTCTCATGGTCTGCAAATCTTGGCTGAACTTAATCCTCAAGACCCTTACCCTGCCATCCCAGTTTCTCATGTTCCTTCTCCAACACAAAAACAAATTCCAGCCCAAAGAAAATCTCATCCTTCTAAAGAAACTCATCTTAGTCAAACTAACCCACAGGTACCAAATTCAACTAGAGGCCTGTTTCCTCTAAGAGAAGTACCTGAAATAGGACAGAATAGGGATGTGGTGACATTAAGGCACAATATATCATTTACTCCCCAAGAAATAAATAAATTTACATGAAATATCCCCACATATGAACAAGATCCATTTCTAGTAACAAAAAAGATGACATACATATTTTTTTCAGTATAATCCATCTTACAAGGACATTGAAAATTTGCTAAAGACTTTTTTAACTAATGTGAGAAAAATAAAATAATTGCTCATGTCAACAAAACCTGGGGGTGCAATGCAGCACATTGGCCGTCTCAGGATCCTGAATGGGACTATAACGACTCTGAGCATCTTTTACAACTATACTCTTGTAGAGAGGCCATCCTAACAGCAATGAGAGAGTGTGCAGACAGTACAGATAAGTGAATGGAATTTGAAAAAATTAAGCAAAATGAGGAAGAGACACCCACCATATTCATGGACAGAATAATCGAGTTTGGGGGTAGATACCTGGATTTTGACCTATCTAAAGAAAATTGCATAAGACAAGTTAGAAGACTCTTTGTCAATTACTCTTGCAAAGTAATTAGAGATTATTTTAGAACACATTGCCCAAGATGATCAGAGATGGACCTTGAAGAATTGCGGGGGAAAAAACTCTATATGTTTCAAAGGGAAACAAAGAAAAGGAGGAAGAAAATGATGATGTCATAGAGGAAATAAAGAAAGAATTGAGATGTTTAAAAGATAAGATGGCTAAAATGGAAAGTGGGCATGATACTCAACCAATGACACTTGCCCCTCTCCAGGATTCTAATTATTGATCCATTACCTGCCAATTCTGTAAAAAAAAAGGACCACAAAATGATACAGTGTAGAACTTTACTCAAGATTATAAGAAGGAAAACACAGTTTAATAATAACTACAAAACTGATATTTATAGAAATAATTATAATAATGATAATGGAAACCACAACTTTAGGAATGATGACTATAGGAATAGAAATTGGGAAAATGATAATTCAAACCAAATGACTCCCCACCAATATAACTTAAGTGGTGCTAATCCAAAAAATATTCAGGGTGCTAATGCCCCTCAGGGGGGTAAGCTTCAGGGGGGTGCCCAAGGAACTTCCCAAACACAATGAAGGTGTCGGGGGGTTGGGTGGGTGGGGCACAGGAATGAGAGGATATGACATTCAATTTTCTGGACCCTGATGTCCTACTACCCGTTGTCCCTATCCACTGCCCCCCCCATACTGATGAGCCTCATGCTACCTTAAAGTTGGGTTACACCTATTATGATTGTCTTTTAGACATTGGAGCTTCCAGGTCTGTATTAAAGAGTACACCTGATTTACATTGTTATTCCGCTGGTTCAGAAAGTGTAATGGGAGTGGCAGGAATACCCCAAAGAATTAAAAAACTTTCCCCTAGAATGGTGTCTATAAGACCCCTAGAGGTACAACATTCCTTCCTTTTGATGCCTGAGTCTCCTTTAAATTTGCTGGGGAGGGACCTTCTATGCAAACTCAGAGCCACAATAACTTGCTCCCCAAATGATTCCTTATCATTGGAAGTACCTGAGGAATCTTTAAATTTACTCCCTGTAATTCTCTCAGAGAGTCAGGAGGGGAAAGAGCCTCCCACTTTTGTAATACCTGCAGATATACCGAAGTCTCTTTGGGCCACATCTTCTTCCAATGTAGGCTTACTTAAGTCAACTGTTCCCGTACAGATAAAAACTAAATCTAACCCATCTCCTTTCATTCCTTAGTATCCCCTATCAAAAGAGGCAATTGAGGGTATTACCCCAATAATAAACTCATTAATTGACCAGGGAATAAAAATCCCTTGTAAATCTGAATACAACACGCCCATCCTGCCCATTAAAAAACCAAAAAGGAGGACCAATGGCAAGCACCTCTATAGATTTGTACAGGATCTGAGGGCTGTGAACAACCACGTTATAAAGAACCACTCCATAGTTTCAACCATACATATGATTATTTCTTCTATTCTAAATGTAGCTCACACATATCCAAACTCTCTTTGGTTTTTTAATTTTTTATTATTCCATTTTGGCTGATTTAGAGGCATATTATGAAGTAAGCTCTTTTATATTTTCTTTTTATGAAAGACAACACAAAAACCACAGAGGTAAAAAATTTGTTTCCTAATCCTTAATACTTTTTAACCCTAAGGGAGAGAAGGAATGGAACTGTAATATGAAATCAGTCATTTCTTAATAGTCCTGAAATAATTTTAAAATGCAAACAGAAATACAAATGCATTCTAGATGATCTCTAAGGTCTCTTCCAGATATGAATTCTATAATGCTATAGGAAAAGCATTAGATACCAACCTAATGCTAAACCCTCTTTTTTGACAGAATGACTTACTTTCCTTATCTGCATTCTAAATGCAGAAGTTTCTTTTTCATATAAACAGATCATGGAACCAATTTCATTTATTTGGTTTGGTTTAAGGTGAATGTCATCTTGCGAACCTATGCTTTGAATATCTTGTATGCACATTTTAGATGAGAAAAAACTGACTGGAACTCCAATGGGGAAAATTTATTTCTATGTGAATTTATAAAAGGAAACAAAGGTTGGGTTGATCTGCTCAAATTCTTGCTAAAGTCTGTCACCTGCTGCTATAACAGAAGGTCAGAGACCCCAACCGTGATTCCACCAGTGGAAAACAATGTGACAAACAATGCCATCTGGGAGGACTGCCACCAGCAAGTTCATATTTGGCTCGTGGTGACTAGGAGAAGTACACTTGGAAACATGGACATTTGAATTGGAAGACTTAAAATATAACTGTGTAGATGACTTCCATTAGCTTAAACGCTTATCCTGAATGAAAAAAAAAAAGGTGGAGGAGCCAAAAATAGTCTGACAGTCTAAGAATTTTAACAAAAGAATTATTTTGCAGCAAAGAATGTAACTCACCAACCATATGGACATATATAACATTCAGTTTTTCATACATTTCAGGGACTAAAAAGTTATATACCTATATGGGAAATTCTCTCTCTTTTTCTTTCCTTCTCTCTCTCTATCTCTGTTTCTCTGTGTGTGTGTGTCTGTCTGTATGTCTGTCTGTATCTCTCTCTTTCTCTCTCCTCCCCACCCCCTCTATCTCTCTCTCACACACACATATACACACACATTAACCAAAACCCTATAGGAGGATTATCACTAAAAAATTCTCTTTGACTAAGAATCATATATTAATCACACTTTGAATTTCAAACCTAGTGGTTGTGTGAAAAAAAGGCAAATCTCTAAATGTCTCAATGTTCTGGCCAACTGAGAATATAAATTTCAGAGAACATCCTGGACTTATGATTTCATTAATATATAGGGAGTTTCCTAGTGAGAGGATCACAAGCCCATTCCCTGTCCAAATACTAAGATTGTGTTCAATCAAAATTGATGTCTTGGGGTGGAGTTAAGATGGCCTCTTAGTAGCAGAAAAAGCTGATGAAACCACTCTGACAATCCTGCCAAACCAATCTTTAAAAAGTGCCTCAAAATGACACAGACAAAAATCAACAAGACAAGTGTAAGGAGCTCTCCTTTTTTCAAAACCCTTACCTTCCTTCTTAGAATCAATACTATGTATTGGTTCTAAGGCAAAAGAGTGGTAAAGACTAGGTAAATGGGGTTAAGTGATTTTCCCAGAGCCACACAGCTAGGAAGTCTCTGAGGACAGATTTGAACCTAGGACCCTCCATCTCTAGGCCTGGCTATCAATCCACTGAGCCACCTAGCTGCCCCTGATGAGGCAGGTCTCTTGTTGAACATAACTTTACTCTCACTGCAATTGGCCCAGAGAGGGAAGAATAGCCAGATGCACTGGGGTATAGAATACTATCTTACTCTATAGACAAGTAGAAGGGCAATTAAAAAGGGGGTAATGGAAAGGGCAGTAACATAAGGGAGGGAGAAGTTGGGGCTGGTGATTAAAAAAGACCCTATAGAGAAGTAGGATGGGAATATGAATGGTAGTGGTAGGAAAATATAAGGGAGGGGATGGGGCAGAGTGACTAAAAGCAAAACACTGGTATGGAGGGAAAGAGTGAAAGGAGAAAAAGCAGGATAAAAAGAGGAAATCAAGATAGAGGGGAATACACATATGGTAATCATAACCATAAATGCAAATGCAATGAACTCACCCATAAAATAGAAGTGGATAGGGGTCATCTGGATAGCTCAGTGGATTGAGAGCCAGGCCCAGAGATGGGAAGTCCTGGGTTCAAATCTGGCCTCAGACATTTCTCAGCTGTGTGTCACTTGACCCTCATTGCTTAGCCCTTACCTCTCTTCTGCCTTGGAACCAACCTTGGAATCAAAAGAGAGAAGGTAAGGGTTTAAAAAAAAACAGAAATGGAAAGTAAAGTGTCATAATCTATTGGGCTTCAGTTGAGTGAAAAAAAGCAGGAGTAGCAATGATCTCAGACAATGCTAAAGGAAAAATAGATCTTAATAAAAAGATATAAGGAAGGTAATGACATCTTGATAAAAGGCAGTATAGATAATAAAGAAATGTTAGTACTTAATATATATGCACTAAATGGTATAGCATCCAGATTTTTAAAGAAGAAACTAAATTATCTTAAGGAGGAAATAGAAAAACTAAAGTATAGAGGGAACTCAAATTTCCCCTATCAGAACAAGATAAATTGAACCAAAAAACAGATAAGAAAGAAGTAAGGGAAGTGAATAAAATTATGGAAAAATTAGAGTTAATAGATATCTGGAGAAAATTGAATAGGGGTAAAAAAGAATATACCTTCTTTTCAGAAGCATGTGGAACATATACAAACACTGACCATGTACTAGGGCATAAAAACTTCACAACCAAATGAAGAAAAGGAGAAATAATAAATGCAACTTTTTCAGATCATAATTCAAATATATATAATCAATAAGGGTCTATGGAAAGGCAACTTAAAATTAATTCAAAACTAAATAATCTAAATCTTCAAAATGAGTTGTTCAAAAGAACAAATCATAGAAATAATCACTCATTTCACTGAAGAGAATGACAATCAGGAGACAACATATCAAAATATATGGGATACAGTCAAAGCAGTACTCAGGTGAAAATGTATATCCTTGAATGCTCATATCAATAAAATAGGGAAAAAAAGCAGATTGGACATGAAATTTAAAAAAAACTAGAAAAAAGAACAAATTTAAAATGCTCAGTAAAAGACAATTGGAAATTCTAAAAATCAAAGGAGAAATTCATAAAATTGAAAGTAAAAGAACTATTGGACTAATAAATAAGACTAGGTGCTGGTTCTATGGAAGAAAAAATTGAGTATTAGCAAATTTGATTTTTTTTAATTTACCAGTATCAAAAATAAAAAAGATAATTTCACTTCTAATGAAGAAAAAAATCAAGCAATTATTAGAATCTATTTTTCCCAATAATATGACAATAAATCTGATAATCTAGGTGAAATGGATTGATATTAACAAAAATATAAATTGCCTAGATCAACAAAAAAGGAAATGGAATACTTAATCCTATTTCAAAAAGAGAAATTGAACATACCATCAATGAATTACACACACACACACACACACACAAAATCTCCAGGGCCAGGTGGATTTACAAGTGAATTCTATCAACAAGAGAAAGGAGTGCCATGAAAAACTGTGTAAAAGAGAACATCAAGACAGGGGTTTAGCAAAGTTACAGGATACAAAATAAATCCACATAAATCATCAGCATTTTTATGTTTCTAACACAACTCAGCAGCAAGAGTTAGAAAGAGAAAACAGTAAGAGACTAGGTTTTAGATCAACATCTCACACCCTACACCAAGATAAATTCAGAATGGGTAAATGGCAAATATAAAGAAAGAAATGATAAGTAAATTAGGTGAACATGGAATAGTATACCTGTCAGATCTATGGGAAAGGAAAGAATTTAAGACCAAGCAAGAGATAGAGAATATTACAAAATATAAAATGAATAATTTTGATTACATTAAATTAAAAAGGTTTTGTACAAACAAAACCAATGCAACCAAAATTAAAAGGGAAGCAACAAATTGGGAAAAATCTTTATAACAAAAACCTATGACAACAGTCTAATTTCTCAAATTTATAAAGAGCTAAATTATACAAAAAATCAAGCCATAAATAAATGGGCAAGGGACATGAATAGGCAATTTTCAGATAAAGAAATAAAAACTATCAATAACCACATGAAAAAGTATTCTAAATTTCTTATAATTAAAGAAATGCAAATCAAAACCACCTCACACCTTGCAGATTGGCCAATATGACAGCAAAGGAAAATAATGAATGTTGGAGGGTATGTGAAAAATTGGGAAAATAATGCATTGCTGGTGGAGTTGTGAATTGATGCAACCATTCTGGAGGGTAATTTGGAACTATGCTTAAAAGACTGCATGCCCTTTGACCCAGATATACCACTGCTGGGTTTGTATCCTAAAGAGATAATGGGGGAAATATATGTACAAAAAAATTTATAGCTGCATTCTTTGTGGTGGCAAAACATTGGAAAATGAAGTGATGCCCTTCAATTGGGGAATGGCTGAATAAATTGTGGTGTCTATTGGTGATGTAATTTTTAGCACTATTGTACTAAAAAGAATAATGAACTGGGGGAATTATATGTGAACTGGAAAGACTTCCAGGAATTGATGCAGAGCAAAAAGAACAGAACCAGGAGAACGTTGTACACAGAGATTGATACCCTGGCACAATGAAAGTAACACACTTTTCTACTAGCAGCAATGAAATGATCCAGGACAATTCTGAGGGACTTATAAGAAAGAACACTACACACATACAGAGAAAGAACTGTGGGAGTAGAAACACAGAAGGAAGACATTTGCTTGATCACATGGTTCAATGGGGACATGATTGAAGATGTAGACTCTAAATGATCACTCTATTGCAAATATTAATAATATGGAAATAGGTCTTGATCAATGATACATGTAAAACCCAGTGGAATTACTTATTGGCTATGGGAGGAGGAGGGAGGAGGAAAAAGAAAGAACATGAATCATGTAACCATGGGAAAATATTCTAAATTAAATAAATAAATGTAAAAAATATAAAATAAAATAAAAATATGACAAGGGTGATTGGCAGAGTCAAAGTATACAGAAAAGTCAAGAAGAATGACTAAGAAAAAGTTACTAAATTTGCCAATTAAGATATCATTGGTAACTTTGAAAAGAAGAGTTTCATTTGAATATTGACATCAGAAGTCAAATTGCAGAATTAGAAATGGATTAACATTAATCTGAGGGATAGTTACCAATATGGGATATGGTTTTACTTGATATCAAGAAAGAATAAACATAAAAGAGGCAGAGACAAAGTAACCTTGCAATGCCCCTAAGTCTTTGATGTATCTGGAAGGGGTCCACATGCTTTACCATTGACAAGGAATAAGGGCTGAAAAAGGTTTACAAATGTTTCAAAAATTCTTATAGTATACTTCCTGAATCATTGGCACTTCCATTTCCATCATTACATTCATTGGAAGTCCCTCAGCAGAATCATGTATGCCTAGAAGCCAATCCAATCCTATTCCTGAGTTTCCATGAGGAAAGCTATACCCAGGCAGGGAACATATATGGATACTCTGAAGAATGATCCTGATGGGGCCAATTCATACACCTTTTACAGATTAAACACTAAAACAGTATATGGAACTTTGAGAAACTACCTGATAGTTGTTCCTTTCTCACTTTCCCAATGGGTCTCAAATTGTAATTGGGTGCCAAAGGAATAGATTGAGATTTAAACACTGAGTAGAAATTTCTTTAGTACTGTTTCCTGAAAAGATAAGGAAACAGAGTCAACTAGACTTCATATCCACTAACTCCTCAGCTCCAGATGTATATTACCCACACACTTATCTTCTCTCCTCTCACTTCTGAGTCTGTGATCTCATTTGTTCACTTTATTCTTGCCTCTTCTGTTTGTACCTCCAAAACTTGAGTGGAAGCACCTTCCTTAAAATGTCAAAACAGAGATTTTCTGAATACCTTCAAACTATTGAGTTCAAGTATACTTAAAAAAAATACCTTACCTTCCATTTAAAAATCAATACTGTGTTTTGGTTCCAAGGCAAAAAAGCAATAAGAGCCAGGCCATGAGGGTTAAGTGACTTGCTCAGGGTCCTACAGCTGTGAAGTATCTGAGGCCATATATGTACCTCTGATCTCCCATCTGTAGACGAGGCTCTCAATCCACTTAGTCAGCTATCTGCCCCTAAATCCAAGTATTCTTAATGTTTTTTTTGTCACGAATCCCTCTGGCAATTTGGGAAGCCCAAGAATCCCTTGGAGGTTTGTAAACATCAGGTTAAGAACTCCTGGTCTAATTAATGCATTGCTGGTGGAGTTGTGAATTAATTCAACCATTCTGGAGGGCAATTTGGAACTATGCCCAAAGGGCACTAAAAGACTGTCTGCCCTTTGATCCAGCCATAGCACAGCTGGGTTTGCACACCAAAGAGATAATAAAGAAAAAGACTTGTACAAAAATATTCATAGCTGCACTCTTTGTGGTGGCAAAAAAATTGGAAAATGAGGGGATGCCCTTCAATTGGGAAATGGCTGAACAAATTGTGGTATCTGTTGGTGATGGAATACTATTGTGCTCAAAAGAATAATAAACTGGAGAAATTCCATGTGAACTGGAATGACCTCCAGGAAGTGATGCAGAGAGAAAGGAGCAAAACTAGGAGAACATTGTACACAGAGACTGATACACTGTGGTACAATCGAATGTAATGGACTTCTCCGTTAGTGGCAATGCAATGACCCTAAACAACCTGGAGCAATCTACGAGAAAAACCACTATCCACATTCAGAGGAAAAACTGTGGGAGTAAAAACACCGAAGAAAAACAACAGCTTGATTACATGGGTCGAGGGGGATATGTTTGGGGATATAGACTCTAAATGAACATCCTAATCCAAACACCAACAACATGGAAATAGGTTCTGATCAAGGACACATGTAATATCCAATGAAATTGTATGTCAGCTACAGGAAGGGCAGGGGGAGGGGAGGGAGGGACATAATATGATTCTTGTAACCAAGGAATAATGTTCTAAATTGACTAAAAAATTAATTTTTTAAAAAGATAATAAATAAATAAATAAAATTTAAAATAAAGAATTCCTAGTCTACTCTAAAGACTCTATTATTGCAGGAAGGTCCTCCAAAGTATATGTGATGTTGGGGATGTGCTTCAAAATTCATGCAATCATGAAGAGATCTTTTTGAACTTTCCTGGGCTCTAGCAACATATTTAACATATGATATAGAACTATAATTAGTGCTGAGAACCTGGAGCTTAGTCAGGGGGCATACTGGGTAAAGTACTAGGCCTAGAGGAAGACTCATCTTCCTGTGTTCAAATCTGACCTCAGACACTTTTTATGTGACCTTTGGGGCAAGTCACTTAACCCTGCTTGCCTCAATAGCATATCTGTAAAATGAACTGGAGAGAGAAATGACAAATCACTCCAGTATCTTTGCCAAAAAACCTCCAATGAGGTCAGAAAGAATCAGGCATGACTGAAATGAGTAAAGAACAAATGGAGTTGTATCCAAGGATGCTGAAATTCTCAAAAGTGATGTAGTGCTAGAAGCAGCTGGGTAGCTCAGTGGATTGAGAGCCAGACCTAGAGATGGGAAGTCCTAGGTTCAAATATGACCTCAGACACTTCCCAGCTGTGTGACCCTCTGCAAGTCACTTAACCCTCATTGCCTCTCCCTTACCACTCTTCTGCCTTGGAACCAATACATAGTATTAATTCCAAGACGGAAGGTAAGGGGTATAAAACCAAAAGGGGGGGGGGGGGGGAGTAGGAGGGGGAAAGAAAAAGAAAGTGATGTATGGAGCCTTTCCTCCCATGGTTATAAGGAAATCACTTTATATATTATAGCATGTGGCATAATCCCATTCTCTCACAAGGCTTAAGGATGCCACTTCTCTCAGAGTCCTGGCATCATGACATCCCTCTTCCAGGGTTAACCGTTCTCATGATTATAAAAAACAGGACAGACTTTCTGGTGGATAGGTTGCCCTTTTTCCAAGAGAATTGACTCCTGTCATGGCTGCTGCTATCCCTCCCAATGTTTTTTGTTTATTTGGGTTTTTTGTTTGTTTTTGTTTTTTGCTCTAGCACTATGTGTTTTAGCAATAGTTAATGATTATGTGGGAAACATAGGGATCAATTTGGGGATAAGATTTCACAATGGGAAACAATTCGGTTTTTAAATTCCTATGGTGCTTAGCAGACTCACAAAGTTGGTATCAAAGTGGACAATGTCTTTAAATTTCCTTTTTGTAAGAAAACCTAAGTGAAATGATTCGCTACCCTCATAAGGGTTCTATGTGCAGTTTGAAGACTCTATATTTTAATGTTTGTGCATTTAGTTGAATGTTAAAGATAGCTTCCTCCTTTTCTCAGCACCATATACATCATGGATAACTTCTAAAATATCTGTAAAATGATGGGTTAATAAAAGTTGCCTATGCTACTTTATTTTTTCTATGAAAAATTTTTGATTCAGAAAGCCTTTCAGTCCTTGATGAGGTTATACTTAGTGTGAAATTGGCTGCTCACCTCTGGGAATACTATTTGAATGAAACCTGATGTTTTCAAAGTTTATTCTTAGTGTGATTAAATAATTTCCAAATGGTTGTTCCAGGCTGGCAAGATTTTATTGTTGTTATTTTATGTTTTGTTGTTTTTAAAAGAACTTTGCCATCATTCTCTACCCTAGCATGTCATTTTGGGTCCTCTAATAGGTCATAAATGAAAACATTAAAGGAAAAATCATACCTTATATGTACATCAAAAGTTTCAGCTATGTCAAATATTCACACAATTTTTAAAAGAAAAAAAGAGAAAATCTAACACTCTGGAATACAGGCATTGTAACACTTTGGAAGAATTCTTTGTTTTTAGCATGCGGTCTGAATACTATGGGCACAGGATTCCTACCCAATGAAAAACATATTTAAGTCAGCAATGTATTACATAACAAGTAGATCATACCATTTTTAAAAATTGAAGTAAGAACATACTTCCCTTATTAATCTTGAAAATTATCATGGAGCAATGTTAATTAGCTAAGACAAATACATAAAGTTTTCTTAAATCCAGTTATTCCTTTTGGCAATATCGATAATATAGTTCATAATTTTGTTTGGTATTTATGTATCATGTCCATATACACCAGATTATTAAAGTCTATATCTGATTTTAAAAAATAAAAGAAAATATATACTTAATAAGGCTTTGAAAAAACTTTTTGCATACCATGTGATCCAATTTTTGGATCAGAAAATATGGTCATTATTTTTATTTTTGGAGTAGAAGGGTTCTGGCTTCATAGATTAATCTGTTAGATTACTCTCAGTGTTAGATTACTTAATCAGCAACTTATTTATAACATATATAAAAAAGAAAATGCAAAATATTTTATTTCTTTAAAAAAAATAAACTCTATCTTCCACCTAAGGATCAATACAACATAGCAGTTCCAAGGCAGAAGAGAAGTAAGGCTAAGCAGTTGGGGT
The DNA here is from genome assembly GCF_027887165.1 of Monodelphis domestica. Taxonomy (NCBI): domain Eukaryota; kingdom Metazoa; phylum Chordata; class Mammalia; order Didelphimorphia; family Didelphidae; genus Monodelphis; species Monodelphis domestica. Next base: position 433,296,317 of record NC_077228.1, on the reverse strand, counting down.
TAAATGACTTGGCCAGGGTCACACAGCTAGCACGCGTCTGAGTCAAGATTTGAGCCCAAGACAATTCTGTCTCCAGGCCTGGCTCTCTATCCACTGAGCCAACTAGTTGTCCCTTGATTTTTGAATGATTTCCCTACATTCTAGGATGCAATTGTCATTTTCTAAATCTAAATTGGTAATTAATACACTACATCTCATTCTACTCCTGGTTCTACTTCTAACTTTTAATATTTTGTCCTCATTACTCAGATATAGTCTCACCCTGAAACTTTGCTTAACAGTGGCAGCCTCCTTGCCCTGGAACATTCATTTTCTTTGCATCCTCACCCTTAAACACTATTCTAACTCCCTTCTCCTTTTAATGAATTCCTCCCAGAACCTCCATTTTAGAGAGGGCCTAAGCTAGCCAAACTTCATTCTCTACTTGGCTCTGTATTATCTTCCTCATTAGAATGTAAGCTGCTTGAGCATGTATTGTCTTTTTGCTTATATTTGTATCTCTAACACTTAGCATGAAAGGTGGACATCAAAAATGAATGAGCAATCCTGAGAAGGGTTCAGCAAGCCCTCACAAAAGAGTTGCTAATCCTTCCTGAACCACCACCCCCATATACTTCTATATGTCTAGAATATAGTAGGTGTTTAATAACTGCTTTTTTTGCCTATATGCTTCTCATATTCTATCATTATGGGTCTTGGTGATCCAAAGGAAAGCTGGTCAGGAGGAGGCTACTCTGTGTATACATGAGTACAACATTCCCAACTTGGTATCTATAAGCCACACCCTTGAAATTAATAATCTTTGAAATTATAATTAAAATAGGCTTATACTAATTCATGTGCATACTTGCCCAGATCTAATGTCACTAATATTTAATATTTATTTTATTCTTTAGAATTCTCAGGGACAAAAGAATGTACATCAACAAAACAAACACAGTGCTAATTATTCCTATTACAAACTACAAATATTGCTGTTTATGTAAATCAAGTAGCTAAAAAGGATGTAGTTAAAATTATTTAATGGTACTTTGTGACTAACTGTAGTTTTACAGATTCAACAAAATGATACAATTTCATTTGTGGTCCTCAGTTCTGATGAATCTTCTTTCTTTAATTTCTATAATTTCAGTTAGGGACGCAAAAGCCCCAGAAGTCTGAGAGATGAAAATTCTCATGTTATCATTGTCCTGGCCATGTTACTTCAGGTTCAATTCAAGCCATACCATATCATTTTTCATGCGCTTATGTGTCAAGTAAAATGTTTACTAGGAAGAATGTTCCAACTTAGTTAAAACCATGGAAAGTGTTTAGAAGGGTAAATATATTGGGAAGTCAAACTAGTCAACCACATTAAAAGGGTTAAATTTTCCTTTGCATGATAGAGGTCACAAAAGAATGCCTCTCTTTTTCTGTGACAATAACCTTGTTAGCATTGTGTCCCAGCACAAAGAAATAAATGGTGGGATAAGTTGAAAATGAACTGAGAACAGCTGTACTTCACCAACTTGAAACAGGAACACTATTTTTGAATCATTAAAATTTACAAGTCCATTACCCCTTAAGTACTTGAAACAGTCTAGAATTTCCATTGTATTTTCCCAGAGTGCCCAAAACAGTTCCATACAGAGTGAGCACTTCATTAGTGTCAATGACTGACAGAGAGCATTAATAGAGGTCTATTCTCCTCCATCCTCCAGTAGAAGAATGTGCTTAAATTCAAATATTTCAGTAAAAATTCCCAAAGAAAACTTATTCTTTGCACTTCCTTTGGAAATTGATATTTTGATAACCAAGAAGTCATTTTAGCTAAGCTCTGGGCAAAACAATTTAAAAATAGCCATGTAATAGTTTTCAGATGAAGTACAGATCTGTCAGTTATAACACATATGGTAGAGTTTAGGTGAGATCCAGAAACATTTCAAACTTAATGCCATAAAATGACAGAGAAACAGATACTAAGGAACCCAACTGTAAGTGTTATATAAATGGAGATTTTGAAGCTTTGACTTCATTCCCCAGAAGTCCTTAGTATTCCCCCAAATTCCCTATAATCTTTCCTGTGTCTCCACATTGGTGAGATCATGTTATTGGTGTTTAACTAGCTGTAACTTCTCCCACACATTCTCTCTTGGACCTGCAAATGGGCTGAGTTTCAAGCAGTTCTTTTGCTTTAGTTATTATTAATACAACTTTAATAATATAATAATTATTGATTATTAATTTTAATCTTTACAGTGTGTTGAACTAGGAGATACAGAGAATGTTTGTTGAATGAATGAATGATAAAGCTTTTTAAGAAACTGACAAGAAGAATGACTGGTAGTAATCTCTAGTAATACTTGAAGAATGTAGGAAGTAGAGAGGAAACCAGCTGATGTTTGGTTTTGTTTTTAAAATCAAGTTGTAGTTTAAGTGCAAAGTGTTTATGGCTTGGAGAAGAAACCTAATAATAAAGACTGAGAAGAAAAAGTATCCTAGAAAAATGATTTAGAAAATAAAAAGGAGAGAGGGACATGTAAGTGCTTTAACATGGGAACCAAAGGAGAATCACAAAGTAAAAAATCACATTAAATAGTTTTCTTCCACAAAATAAGGAGTTCATTGTGAGAGGGATGGATATCAGGGGGAGAAAAAGGATAAGGTAGTTATTGTAAAAAAAGAATTCTTTATTCCTTTCTTAATTTAATGGAGGTACTCTTACCATAGAGCTGTGTAGGGATTAACCAGCCCACAGTGACAGGAAGTAAAAACCATATTGCCAGGAAGGAGAAACCATAGAGACAGGAAGTGAGGGAGATAAGGGTATATACAAGGCTGCCAGAGGCAGTTGGTCAGGATGTCAGTTGGTTGAGCTGTCAGTTGCTGATGGATGGGGGGGTGGTGATCAGTTCTGGGGAAGTTGGCTGCTGGGTGTGTGTTGGGATGGTGGTTGGCATTTAGTTGCTGTAATATAAAGGTGAGACTGAGCTTACTGAGAGGGCTTTTTAGCTTTAGCCTTTAGAGGACTTTTTGACCTTTTCTGGGTTTGAAAGTGACTAGTCTTCATTGACAGACCTAATTGGGGTTGGATTCAATACTGATTGGTTGGTTTTGATTGGACTAGATTGGGTTGGAACTTTGTGGGGTGGTTGTTATTAGTAGTAGTTATAGGCAGTTATATGTAGATATAGGCAGTTTTAGGTAGTAATTATAGGTAGTTAGAGATAGTTACAGGATAGTTAATATAGACATTAGGAAATTTTCTTTCTCTACCTCTTTCCTATATTTCTCTCTTCTACTGTATTCATTTTACTATATTCTTTTACTATCTCTATTTTAATTAAACTAAATTGTTAATTGTGAAAATCTGCTAGAAGTTTTCTTTTCTCTGGCTTAAAAGGATAATATTAATTTACAACTTTACTATATTCTCATTAAAACTTAAATTATTAAAAGCTGCTCTCTTTTCTATCAAAACTCCTAATTTAACCCTTACATTATGAAACCCACCAGCCAAGATTTCTCGGTTAGGAGACAGGGCCACAAATATTATAAAGAGTGGTTTACCTATTGTCTCTCCCATTAGATTACAAGTTCCTTGAGAGCAGTAACTATCTTTTGCTTTTCTTTGTGTCCTAATACTTAGCATAGTACTTGGTACATAGTAAGCACCTAATGAATATTTATTGGCTGATATATATGGGATATAGTTTTTATTCTAGCACCTTTGAGCAGAAGACATCTAAGCTACACCCAATACAATCTCTGAAGAGACTCTTAAACAGTACCACAATTCATTGGACTTTTTAGGAAAATTCTGAACATCTAGGATATAATTACCAAAGAGGAAATGTTGGAAGAAGATCAAAATATTAACTAATGTTACTGATGAATTAAAACTCTGGTCCTTAATTTCCATAGAGTTTATTAATATTTACTTGAATAAAGAAGGCAAATAGAGAATGAAGACTATTTCTAATCTAACCAAATGGGTACCCTCCACATGGTGCTCTCTCAGCCATGGTCCTGCATTGGCCCATCAAAGGGAATAGAGAAACCCTCATTTTCTGGACCTCTTCTTTTATATCTTCTCCTTTAAGCCCAGATCCATAACCTTTCCTTTCTGGATCAATGTGCCTAGGTCACTGACCTGACCCACACTGGCATGGTCATGTGATATAAAGCTATCACTGGACACAGGTAAGATAACCCCAGTATGTGGTCCTGGGGGTGGGGGTGGAGTTCCCTTCACACATTAATTAACTTAATTAATTAACTAATTAATAACATGTGTGTTATACATCTGCTTCCAGAGAACATCACAGGATCTTAGATTTGGAGTTTCAAAGGGCCTTATAGGTCATCAAGTTCAACTCCCCCATTTTGCATATGAAGAAACAAACTGAAGTCCATGTTTTCCTGGAGCTGCAAAACAGAAGATTTGGTATGTGATATGCACCCAGACTTTGAATCCCTGGACACATGACATCCCTTCCACCATGTTGCTACCTTTTTTTACTTTTTTCTTCTCAATCTCATACTCTCTTAGCTTCATAATCAACTCAGGATACAAAAAGTAGTTAGAAATAATAACACTATAATTTATATTTTGCAAATTACAATTTTATATTTTTAGACAAAATTAAACAGAGGGGAATACAAAGTAATTTGTTGACATAATTAGCTAACTTTTATTTAACCTTATTTCCAGAGGTTTGGAGCATAGAAAATAGGCTTTTAAGCAAAATTAATAGCAGATCATGTTCATATGACATTTTAAGGCTAGAAAGTTTCCTTCCAAAATTATGAGGAAGAAAATACATTGTATTTTTGCATATTGTTTGTTTTTAAACTACACTTACTAGCACCTGAACCCTTTCTCTCATAATACTGAGCATAAAGCTCCCTCCTAACTCTTTTCTCCCCACTAATCCAAGTTCTGTCCTCTGGGTACAGCCAGAAGTTTAATCCATCTTCCGTTCATCAACTTTTCAAATATAAGATGACAGAAGGAAAGAGGAGGGAGGAAAAGAAGGAAGAAATGAAAAAATTTATTAAACACATACTTTGATCCAGGCACTGTGCTAAGAGTCTTACAAAAATCTCATTTGATCTTCACAAGAATCCTAGAAGGTAAACACTATTATTATCCTCATTTCCCATGAGGAAAGTGAAGCAAACAGAGGGAAAGTAATTCGTCCAAAGTCACACAGCTAGTAAGTGTCTGTAGAATAGATTTAAACTCTTGTCTTCATGACTCTAAGTCCTGTGTCCTATCCACTGTGCCACCAGCTGCCTCACTTTCCTAAAGTCAGTGAACATCCTCCTTATTCCAAGACTTCCTTTTTCCTAACTAAACAAACCGTGTCCTTTAAACCAAACCTTGTATGAAATAATTTAAAATCCCATTGGTATCCCAGTCAAATTGATTTAATATCTATAATAATAAAGGGCATGAGTACCATCAATTCAGCAGTTACCCAGCCTAAAAAAATGATCCAAAATCTAAGCATAGAAAAAATGAGAAACATGAAAGAAGTATTCCTCTATACCCTTTCTCATCAAGGGGGTTATAGAGAGAGCATTAGATTCTAGAGTCTAAAGGCCTGGGAAGAATGGATGGATCAATGAATCAATGAATGAAAAACTATTTATTAAATACTTACTGTATTCCAGACACTGGACCAAACTTTGAACCTACAAATACAAAAATCAAAGTAGTCATTGCTTTAAAATATAGTTTCTACTCTTTATAACTGCACTTTTTGTGGTGGCAAAGAATTGGAAACTGAGGAGATGTCCATCAATTAGAGAATGTCTGAATAAATTGTGGTACATGTTGGTAATAGAATACTATTGTACTATGAGAAATGAAAAAGCAAGATGATTTCAGAAAAAGCTAGAAAGATCAGCAGGAACTGATACAGAGTGAAATAAGCAGAACTGGGAGAACATTGTACACAGTAACAGCAATATTAGATGATAATTATCTGTGAAAACATGACTATTCTCAATAGTGCTATGATCTGGGACAATCCTGAAAGACTTGTGATGGGAATGCTATCCACCTCCAGAGAAAGAACTGTTGGAGTCACATCAGTGTATTTTTGGTTTTATTTTAGGGTTTTGGTTATGTATGAGTTTGCTCTTACAACAATGACCAATATGAAAGTGTGTTTTGCATGATAATAAAAATTGAAAAAAAAAGTTCATATTCTAGCAAGGGAAGAAAAAGCATACAGAGGAGTAATTACCAGGAAAGTATATTTTGGTCTAGGAAGTCACAAAGATTGACATCACCTTTCCAGAATGATAGTACTGATTCTGATTACTGTACTCTAATGTAGAGGTAGAAAAGGTATTGAGAATACGCATGTTGCCATCACACATGAAGATGGCAGGAGAATAGTACATTAGGTTACCTGGCCTTTATAAATATGGACAAATTTTCAGCATTTAGAATCCCATTGTAGAAACTATAATGGCCAGGCAGGCCTAACAAAAATATAGAGCTAATATTACTCTCCCTAGTTAGTTATATAAACTTGAACATTGCTTCCTTAGGCTTGTTACCTTCTCTGTAAAATGAGATGATTCGACTCTCTAAGGCATTTCCATATCAGTTTGAAGGAAGGGGTTGCTTCACTTTTGTTTTCTACTCACAGCACCTAGTATAGTGCCATATAAGAGGTATAAATACATGTTGATTAGATATTTCTGTCAAAACAGCAAGCTATATTTTAGAAATATAATATTTTAGGAGAACCAACTCTCAAACCAAAAGAGAAATAGATAAAATAATTTGATTTGAAAATTGTTTCTGTCCCATTTCAGAAGTAGCGCTTCGTGCATTTTTAAAAGACATTTAGTACTAATAATCCTGGCAAAATATTACATTATACCATTTCTTCTTCCCAATAAACATATCTGTCCATAAGATCTACATAAAGTATCTTGAAAAATATTACCTTATCTATCTGAGTTGACAACAAACTAAATTTATGACAATATTTTTTTCCTTTTCAGACTTAATTCTACTTTCCATTTTCATTTGTTTCCATATTCCTATTTTGGCTTAAAGGTGGGGAGAAGGGTGAGATTTCTTTTTTAGCTACTTCTATGCTCTGCTCTGCAGGACAACACAAGACTGAATTATCATAATGTAAATATATGCAAAGTGACTCAGAAAAATATGATATGCAGATAACTCATTAATTAACCCATAATTTAGACATCCAATAGTTTAAAAGCATTAAAATCACTACCATGTGAAGAAACAAGCAAAGCTGCCTGCTCAGAATTCTCAAGACACTACCACCCCCTCCAAAGGTTTTTCTTTCCCAGTTCATCATCCACAAAAAGATATATTAATCTGTATTTTTTTTCTTTCTCAGTTTGTACTACTGAAAATGAACGGAAGTATGTGTGTACAGAGTCAATATGCTATCAAAGAATTCTATGTTACAGAGGAATTACAGAGGAAAACCAGAAAACTTTGTTTTCCTAATTTCTTCAACTTGTGTTCTAGGACAAGAAAGCAGATTTATAAAATAGCAGGAGAATGAGACTTCTACTGTCTTCTCTTTAGAAAGTGAAAGCCATCTTTTGAAATGGCATGCATCTAATCTTTAAGTTTATTTTTCTTATCTGTTTTCACCATCCGTGCTCAACAGCAAACCTCTCCCACTCAGTGCATCCAACAATAGCATCCAACCACAAATGCTGAAATTGTGAAGGGGATAATATGCTTATGATAGCAAAACAGCAGGGGCCTGTGCCACCTCCACCTCCTCCTGAAGAATGAAATTAATACAAGTCATGTGAAATTTTGAGAGCAGGTCCATTTAGATTTGTTCCTATACTAGTAATGGAACTATTCAGCAAGGAAGATGCAAATACACTTGAACACCTGTTATATATTTTCACTTTCTCCTGTTCTCTGAATAGGAAGATTGGGGGGTTTGTTTTCATACTTGCAATTTAAGACAGAAGTTAATACTGAAGAGATGATAAAGCCTGGAGTTCAGAATAAGCTTGGCATTCCCTTAAGTAAATTTTCTAATCAATTATTCTTAGCACAGAAAATCTTTTACAGAATATTTAAATGAAGAGACACAAAAGAAGTAAGGTATACCCTCAGCAAAAACACACACACACAAAACAAAACCTGTTTTAAAACTCAGGTCACATATGACTGAAATGACTGAACAGTGACAACAAAAATGTCGTGCTCTGATTAGTGAGAAAGAAACATCTCACTCTTTTGGGCAAACTTTGAATGTTCACAGGTCCCTGTGTAGGCATGGTGGGCTTATAGAAATAACTCTGGAATTGTATTTGGAATAGCTCGATGCTACCATTAACTATTGTCCAAATCCCTACCTCCTTTGTACCACAGGTTACTTCAACTATACAAGGGGGTTAGGGGTAGGGATCACAATAGCTGCTCTACCAGCATCAAGAGGATATGTGAGACCTGAATTCACATTCAATGAAGTGTTCCAAAAAAGCAATGGAGCAGCATGTGATTCTGAAGAAATGCCATTTTAAGTACTGAAGTCACAGTAATGGACTTCTCAACATTTTGGAAATAATTCACTCACATGGAAAGACCTGACACATTATTTTCAAACTCTATTAGTTGGATTAAAGGAAGTGACCACAAATGCTTCTACTGAGGGCAATGTATGTTTTAAAGCCTTTCAAACAAGACCATCCCATTCATTTTCCTCTTAGAGGAAAACATTTCATCATTACAACTGTAGAATAGCAGAGAAAATTTGACTCTTGGCTAAGTATTGTGAGTGCACTAAAAAAGGCTGCAGAACGGAAAATAAGTTATACTTTACAGAATGCTTAGGTGTTGGAGAAAATGAAGGAATATAAACCTAATGGAAGGAAACATTTCCCAAAAGCTACATTTCACTTGCCCTGGCAAGAGGGAAAAGGGAATGGAGAAAAAGTAACTTGGGACAAAAATTGGAAAGTCTGTTTTCATCCAGTGTTACTAAGGCATAAAAATTTATTCCTTTTCTCTTCTCTGGCTCTTTTATGTATAACTTTATGAACTATAACTTAATCCATTTCAGCTGCTTTGGCTATTGTTGCTGGTTTCACTTTTTTCCCCTATCTATTGGAAGTGATATTGAAAAGGATGAAAACCAGGTATTTCAAAAGAGAAAAATAACACTAGATTAAGAGGATCATATTTTAAAGAGACCATAAAAAGTATTTTACTTTGAGAGTTAATTTTAAGATGCAGTTTGATATAAAAAATTAAAATTATAGCATATTTTACTCAGTACAAAAAAATGAGCAATCAAATAAACAATGCATATAAATTCCATGTATCTTTTTTAAAAAAACATCTTACTACATTTTGATATTTTGTCACCCTTAGCTTAAGAATAGAAGAAATGTCATGAGTCAGACCTAACATTAATAGTCCAATAGTGACATCAAGGGCTATTGTAATCTAAATATCTTTAACTTCCCACAGCAACACACCATAGATAAACATGTATAGGTTTATTTCAATTCACGTATTTATATTTTTTCAAATAATACTATCTCTTAGGGTAATGTGTTCCATAAATATGCTATCCAGTATTCAGTAATGTACTTTTTCATCCTTTGACAGATCACATCAAGCTTTCAGAAGTGATACAACTAGTTCTGGTATTCTAGGATTTGCTGAACAGAACAGTATTCACTAGGGGGGGAAATCAGATTATATGAAACATATTCTTCAATAATTGAGTGCAATCATGAATTTCTCAAAATCACAGAACTTTAGAACTAGAAGGAACCTTTGAGGATCATCTAATCCAATTCATAATTGAATAAGAATTGTCTTTACAACATATATGACACACAACATGCTGACGTAGTATGCCAGCTTTCCTTAGAAAATGTACAACACAGACTCCAATATCTTTTAAAGCAGTGTGGTCTCCCTTCAGATAGCTAACTGCTAGGATTTTTTTTTTCTTACAGTAAGCCTAAATTTTTCTGTTCATAATTTCCACCCATAGCTCCTACTTCCTTCCGTTAGGACAAAACTCTTTTTCTTTGCCCTTCTTTCCTCTAGGAGAAACATTTTCAAATCTTTCAATGAATCCTCATATTCCACAGTTCTGAGGTTCTTCAACCATTTGGTTGTTCTCTTGAAGTTCTATGCTTAAAAACATCTTTCCCAAAATGTGGCCCAGAACAGAACATCATAATACAATTGTGGTCTGATCAAAGAAAATTAGTGTCACTACTATCCTGTAAATTTTCCTTGACTCCCCTGCCCAAAAAATAGTCGCCTTTACTTTCATTTAAATAATGAATATATAAAGAACTGTTTACTTAATAGTCTTTACCAAAACAAAAAAAGAGGTTACATGGATGTTGATGTGGGAGAAGGAAGGAAGTAGAGTGAGTGAATCAGTCTCTTTTCAGAGTAAAAGAGAACAGGAAGGTAAGAGAAGGCAATGATCTGTACAATCTTCAACTTTTTGATAGAATTTATGAAGTGTCTACTATGTCTCAATAACTGAAGTCACTATGGATATGAAGACAAAAAGTGAAACAATCTTTAGCCTCAAGGAGCTTCCATTTTGCTGGTAGAGTAACACTTTACTATAGAGTAACACAGAAAAGCAAATACAAATATATAAAATATAAATATAAAATAATTTCAGGAAAAGAGCATTAACTACTGAAGGAATTGTGAAAGATCTCTTTTAATGAATAACACTTGAGCCAATCCTTAAAGGGAAGTAGGCATTCCAAAAGGCAGAGACAACAAAATCATGCCTGGCCTAGAAGACAGCTTTTACATAGACAGAGAAAAAGGAGAACATATACCAGCTATCTCTAACTGTTACAAATATATGACTATAACTTATATGCATGGGTGTTTGCAGTATTCATCCCTACAATGAACTTGAGAGGAAATGACTCAAGTCAAGAGTGCTCCCATTGCAAGGAATGTTACTTCTCAATAAAGGAACTATAATAGGCTCTTTATAGTTTTCTGTAGGGACTTTACAATCTTTTCTCTTTGAATATAGGTAACCCAATGCAGTATATGAGATTTGTTAGCACTCAATATAGACCCACCAAATAAATACAAAACTAGTAAATAATTTGATCTATTGTGCTTTATTCATTTTACTTGAGAAACATATGTATTCAGTGATTTCAACTCAATTAATTTACTTATTCACTGAGAAGGGGGAAACCCCTACTCATGTTTAAAATATTCAATATTCAATGTGTATGTAGATATTTAAATATATATCTAAATAGATGGGTAGGTAGTTTGATAAATAAGTAGGTATTTCACAATATACAATGGAAAGAAATCATATAATTCACTAATATTCTTTCTTGGGTATTCCCAGACTACAAAATTTTCTTTACCCCAAATATAATCTTACCTCCTAAAGAACAGTGAAAATGACAGCAGAGGATCAGGCATAGAGATATAAAGGATAAAGCTTGAATCCAGACAGCAAGGCTAAATAAAACTTGATTCATTCTGTGAAACTGTAATTGCTCTTCTCTGGGTCCAAGAAGGTCTCTCAGAAAAGCAAGTTGGTGATATAATAGGTACGGCAGTATGTATAGATTCAAGAAAATCTGAATTCAAATCAAGTTTCAGATACTTTTAGCTGTGTAACCTTAGGCAAGTCAATTAATGTCTGTCTGCCTCAGTCTCTCCATGAGTAAAATGAGGATAATCATAATATCTACCTTCAAGGATTGTTGTGAGGATTAACTGAGGTAGTAATTATAAAGTGCTTAGCACAGTACTTGGCACATAGAAAATGCTGTGCAAATGTTAGTTATTATAATTAAAATGGAAATAATAAGCGCACTTGCCTCATAGACTTGTTGTGAGAATCCAATTAGATAATATTTGTAAGGAACTTAGAACAGTTCCTGGCACACAGTAGGTTCTAAATAAATACTCACTCCTCTTCCTTCCCCTTAGATACTGATGGTGTCACTTCCTCTTGTTATTTAGTCATGTCAGACTCTTTGTGACCCTATTTGGTGTTTTCTTGGCAAAGTTACTAATGTGTTTCACCATCTCTGTACCCATATCATTTTACAAATGAGGAAACTGAAGCAAACAGGTTTAAGAGACTTGTCCAAGGTCATACAGCTAGTAATTCTGAGGCTAGATCTGAACTCAGGTCTTCCTGACTCCAGGCACAACACTGTCCACTTGCCACCTGGATATTTCTTCTTAGGCCCAACTAATATGACTTTCTTAGTTCCACAAATGAACTTGAGTATTCAGCCTACACTACAACACCAGGTCAGTCTCTCATCTTCAGGAATGACAGCTCAGCTTATGACAGTCTATTTTTATAACAATCTTTATGAATTTTTAGCAATTAGATAATTGATACCTAATAAATAGCCAAGATTGTGCAATTGTGCATTATACTCACGCATTGAAATAGTCAAAGGTGGAAATTTTATATATATATATATATATGTATATATATATATATATATATATATATATATATATATATATACAGCAAATATGGCTGGTTATCATGCATCTTATAAACAACCAAACATATCAGTTTCCTCTGACCATTGCAAATATACATGTATATGGCTATAACTTCCATACTTAGGTGTTTGGAGTATTCATGCCTACAATGAACTGAAGAGGGAGTGCTCCCTCAAGTTAAGAGTGCTCCCATTGTAAGAAACATCATTTCTCCAATTCTATGTGAAGCAAATCACATTTATTGTGAAGGAGTGCTAGAAGTTTCTGAAGTGACAACTGTAGCTTTCAACATCAGTTAAAGCAGTTTCCCTGTAATCCTTAGGTTATGAAGAAATTGGCTCTGGGATCTTTCTGATTAATTATGGCTATCCTTGAATTCCAATTCTTTTATGTTATTTTCTCCCTCCACTATAACCTCCTCTGTGTGTGTGTATGTGTGTGTGTGGTGTGTGAGATGTCTGTTTTTTCTTGAGTACTAGCCTTGAAAACACAAAATACGGAGTGATCATAAATATCACAAATGTACATGTTATCATTGATATTAGTTTTGTTATTTTTTAAATAAATTTTCTTCATTAAATATTTTTCTAGCCTCAGCTTTTTTTTTGTTTTCATTTGTGCCTTGGGCAAATGAACCCCTAAATGTAATGGTATTGTGGCCTTTGTCATAAGCATATCTGAAATAACAGGGGAAAAGGTCAGGAGGGTTTCTCAAGAACACAAACATTATTAACTTTGCAGCACAGTTTCATCATGGCCAACAGTTTAGACTATGTACATTTTATCGTAGCACACAAGACTTCTCCAAGATCGTATACAACACAGGATAATAAAGAGTCACAGGGAAAGGTTCTCATACATCTGGAGTCACATTGCTAGACCACAAAGAGGTCTCATCTGGCTTATTCCCTCCTTACTTGATAACTATATTTGCAAAAGCTAAATGACTCTGCCTTTCTTATTGTGGTAATATAAGATAAAATTAATCAAAAATTAATAAATGCCAGTGATGAAATCCTTCTTTTTCACATCTTTGGGCTACAGGCAACTCCAGAGTGGGACAAAGAACAGAATATCAATTAGAGCTATCAGAAGAAGGTCCCAAAAATTTAATGACTCTAATTTCCTTATGATAACATAGTGTCAGATCCTAGTTGCTTATCAAGGACCAGACAAAGAGTATCCAATACAATATACTTTATGCATCATAGCAGGAGGTATTCCAAAGGCCTCTAAATTATAAAAAACGTTCTTCTACTTTCTGGAATTTCAGAAGTTACGGCTAGTTTTATCTGTGCTACATTCTGAATTCACTCTTCCCACATGCTCCATGTTAAAATAAGCTGTGTTATTCCAGACTTCTTTCCTTTGGTCCTTAGTTTTATTAAATAAAATCTGCTTACTTTTCATGTCGCTGACTTCTGAATTCCTAAAAGAACTAGATTATAGAATTCTTTTTTGTTACTAATAGTCACTAATGTAACACGTTTCACTAGTATCTACAATAGATATCATAAATGTTACTGTATCTTTAAAAGTCAAACGGAATGTTGTGGAAATGTTATTTAATTACTATATTGGAGAAGCTATTCAGAATAATGACTTGAAAGAAGTTTAAGATAATTTCTTTCAGAACTGAACAGAAGCTGAAGATAAAAGATTCAGGGATTTTTCCCCTTTGATGAAATTATTACAGCCTTTATTTGGTAAAGATGAAGTAGAAGTAGATTCTTGTAAAGAGACTTTATTAGGTATCCTGAATGAACTAAGTGAATTGGAATTGTGTTCTCAGAAGTGAAAAAAAAATTTTTCATTAAGTTTCAATGAGTGTTTGAGATGCCTGGTTTTGATCTTTCTCACAAATAAAATATCATAAATAATTACCTACATTTTAATATTTGTTAATAAACTATAATTTTGGTAACTTTAATATTTACTTAATCCTAGGAGATTAAGAGATTACAGATATAAATCTGAATAGCTATTATTGCAAAAGGGGGCTTCTCTAGCTTATAAGATAAATAATATTTCATGAGATTGGAGCTCTAGACTTGGTTATTTAATTAGGAGAGATGTTTAAATCTTATTAATTACTAAAGTAATATACAAATATATACCTGAACAACCCTGGATCTTGGGATAATATTAAATATGGAAATTAGTCTAATAGTAAGCCAAAGGGTCACTGATAAGTGACATTCGTTAACCTGTGTAGCCTAGTTACAGTCTTCTCATGTTTCTATTAAAAGAAATTTCAGGAAAAAGAACTTTTCATGAGCAAGATTGTGATCTCCTGATTGACATTCTCTAATATCACTTTGTCAGTTTCATGATCCCCATTAACCTCTTCAATCCAGAGCAACCATCTTTCCTAAATCAATCAAATATTTCACTTTATTCTACCTGAATAGTTTTATATAACAATAATACTTATTTGCAATTAATTATTCTTTCAAAATTATTTTCTAAAACTTATTCTTTCCAGAAAGATCATCTTCATCATGTCACATTCCTAAAATTAAATCTCTTTGAAAGGAAATAAATACAAAGGTATACACTGAAAAGTAATCAAGTAAAATCACTTTATCTTTCTATCTATTATCTCTTTATCTTCATATACATATACTTGTGGGGTGTATGGGGTGTTCAGGGAGGGGTAGTATCTCTGGTATGGAGGGCTTGTCGTGCCCTTCTAGGGCAGCTCTCCAGCCTCTGACCCCCACCTAACACCCAGCTCTCACTTGTGGCTCCTAGTAGCTGCTAGCATGCGGCAATGGCCACACCCCGGGCAATGGCTTCAACAGGCCAGCTAAACCTTGTGAGAGTAGGCATCGGGTCATAGACCCCTGGTGAACCAGGACCTTGCTCACCCAGCATGTGAAGACTGCTTCGGCTGAACAGATGGAAGAAACCAATAAGAAGGTTCAACGGCTGAGATGGCGACACAGCAAAGTACTGTAGAGTGCTTAGGGCATGTTGGAGCACAAAAGACAACACGGTCACCCAATGCAGCTGAGGAAGTCTCCAGGTGTAACGACTTTTCGTGCCACTGGACCCAGGCTTCCAACGCTGAGAGAGTGGGACTGTCTCTGTGCATCGACTTTTCCACTTAAATCTCCTTCACGCACAAGTGTCTTTGTGCACACTCATCTATCATAGATGAAAACGCACAAAGACAATCATCATCCTTGGTTACTGAGAGACTACTACTACATATACTTGTATTTCTTACCTAGATGCACTTCTTTGTACTTCTCCTTCACTCTCCCAGGAACCTCCTCATCCTTCATGATCTCATCTGCCTTTGGTATGCATATCTCATCAGTACCTTCTGCTTTCTGAACAGATTTCTCCAGCATGTTCATCCTCTACCTTTCTACCGTTTTCGGATTACTTTTGTGTTTTGTCTTTCCCAATTAGATTGTAAGCTCTCTGAGGACAGAGACAGTCTTTCTTGTTCCTATTTGCATAAAGTGGGCACATAATAAATGTTTATTGACTGCACAATTGACTACTTATTTTTTCTATGATCTATCTAGATGATAGGTTAGTGAAAGACTAATAAATAGATTATATATATTTAAAGCTGGTATAGATTTGGATTACTATCTAACTGCACTGGAATAGATGTAGATTACTGCCAATAAGGATAACTCCTTCTGCTAATGCAGATCAGTAAATATCTATAATTCAGTCTAGATTGATACCTGGAGTCAATGAAAGACTGAGTGACTTGTTCAAGCCATATTTCATGTGCAAATCAAAAACAAGACTTGAATCAAGGCCTTCTTGACTTAGAGGGTGGCTCTCTATACACTACTTCACCTTCTATACAGAGTTGGTCTTGAATGCTTATAATTCTATTGCTACCTAATACTTAGCACACTGCTTGGTACGATAACCTATAAAAATGCTTTTCAAAGGGGTAGCTACCAGGTGGCTTGGTGAATTGAGAGTCAGGCCTAGAAACAGGAGGTCCTGGGTTAAAATCTGATTTCAGATACTTCCTAGCTCTGTGACCATGAGCAAGTCACTTGACCCCCATTGCCTAGCCCTTACCACTCTTCTGCCTTGGAACCAATATATATAGTATTGACTCCAAGACAGAAGGTAAGGGTTTTTTTTTTAATGCTTTTCCATTCATTCATTCATTCATTCATTCATTCATTCTTTAACATTATCCTCTCTCATACATACACATGTACTTCACAAAGTCCTACTCAATTCCTCTGCATGGATGGAGGGGACTTTGTACTTTTTTTAAACGCTTACCTTCTGTATTAGAATGTATACTATGTAACCATTTCAAGGTAGAGGAGTGGCAAGGGCTAATGTAAAGGGTGAAAATATGGCTGAGACTGAATATATAATTAATTTAGATCATCAAGGGTTTTATTTATAAAAATCCTAATGAAAAACCCAAATTATAAAATACCCAAGTCATCTGCCACATTTTATGGTGATTTAATTGATATAGTAGAGAAGATTAAGAAGAAGAAAGAAGAAGGAGTAGGTTTTTTCTCTCCCTCTCCCCTTCACCCCCCCCCCCACCTGATTAATATTGGGCAGGGAGATCAGGAGATAAGGGAGTAAGGGTTTGGAGTATGAAGGAGGAAGTAATCGGCCTGACCTACAAAGGGGCTCGGCTAAGATGCTGGAACCTGAAATTAGCTCCAGGGCAAAACTCACCACCCAACACTCCACTTAGCATACTGCCAGCCAGAGTCATCTCTCCAGGGAAAGAGAAAGAGGCAGGAACTGATGTGCCTTATATGGACGTTTTTACATCACTTTTATGCATCTCATCTGTATCAATGAGGTCTTAGCTTGACTTAGGACAGCCCAGGGGTCTGTCCTTTTTTGCACATGTCTGTTGAAGGCCATCTCCTCAGATAATTAAATCTTGAGTTTGATGCAGGCCTTAAAAATCTTGTTAAACTGAGTAAGGCAGAGAATGTAGAGTTTCCAAGACCTGAGTCTGTTATTCCAAGTATCTCCATTGTTACTGATCAGGAAATAGCTAAATCACATCTTCTAAAGAATGGTCTGATTAGGGTGGAATAGTTTTAAACTTCACACTAGGAAATTGGAGTTAAATGACCTGATCAGGGTCATACAGCTAGGAAGTATCTGAGGCCAAATTTAAACCAAGAACCATCTGTCTCCAGGCCTGGCTTTCTATCCTTTGAGCCACCTACCTTCCCCTTAGTCTATGTATTCTTGAAGGCTACATCAGCAGAGAACAGGCTCTGGCAGGTTCTACCATCTTGGAAAAGCTTCAAGAATGTTAGCAGCAACGGACTATTACTACTTTGCTTTTTCCTTTGAAAGGAACAGTTCATCACCAGTAAATATGGAAATGTTTATCCCCAGTAGACTGCTGAGGTAATGAACTCTTTGGCCAGGTCAACTCACACATCATTGGAGAACATAAAAAATATCTGAATCTTTTGTTGTTCCCATATAATTTTGTAATGACAGTAGAAGAGTAAAGGAAAAGGACACTAAGAGTCTAAAACATGAATTTTTAGACTATCAATAAAGACTAATTTAACTATCAGTACACTAAATAGGAAGGCTTTATCCAGAAATTAAGTGGATCTACTAATGGAGAAACCAAATCATAACAATCAACATTTTTGCCATAAATGAAACTAAAAGAACAAAATAATTTATAGTAAAATGGAAAGATGGTTCAGGATTTTCCATGAAGTAATAAGTAGAATTGGCTTTATTGTGTATTCAAAGCCAATAAGAGTCATTCCATGAAACATTTGCCATTTTGTATGTTAATGCTCTCAGGAAAAGCATTTGCAAAAATATCACCATATAAATCATTCTAAACTAAATGCTAACATCTGATGAAAAGTATAAAGAGGTATAAAATTCTATAAAGAACTCAATAAGACCTTTCAAATTAAATCAACATGTACTTTAAAGCCTAGTAACTTCAATTAAAAACATTAACATTGAAGAAGATGGTGAAAAGATGTTGGAAATTATGGCTCAAGATCAAAAATAAGGAAACTAAATATTTATAAACTATACAGAAACTTCATACCTATTTATCATAAATATTTTTAAAGATGAAATTAAGGAGATGATAAAATACAGTCATCCCTTACTATATCCTGGTTCACTTATCACAGCTTCACTATATTTCAGGTTTAAAAGAAAAAAAAACTAATTCTGTATCACAGAGTTTTCACTATATAACAGGATTTTCCAGATGAATACTGTACTGTACACAATGGAAATAGAGTAGCCACTACCACTTCTGTAAGTTTGACAAAGTGAGACTGTACAAGTTGGCTGATGGGATAAAAGGTGACCAATCACAGCACTATATTCTGTAACCTAGGTACTGTAGCATTGGTCTGTTTGTTCTCCTGCTACTTCAAGGATTTCGACCTATCACAGGGATCTCTGGAACATAACTCCTGCAACAGGTGAGGGATTGCTACACTGTAATTTTATCAATGCATATCTTCACTCCCAACCCCTGCCACAGATTTCTAATTCACATATACCTTATCCTCAAATTTAGCTATTATACATATGCTTCCTTTAATACTCCATTAGAGGCCACTTAATGTGCTAGAAGCATTCTTCTAGATATGATAGCATTGCAGGAATAGCAAAGAAAGATGCAGATACAAGCTGTTCAGATTATTCTTCCTAGTCCCACTTCTCTTTCTGGTCTTACACTTCTAGTGATATCCTTTATGACACTGCTAAGTAATTCTTCATTGGTAATATTTTGGAGACTACTCACTGCCACCATGTTGTATTTGGGTGATCAAATTTAATTCTGTGGATATTCCAAGACTCCTAGACATACAATATCAATGTTCTATTAAATGTATTAAACATCAAAGAATATCAATGTTTAAAAGTGGAACCATTTTTGTTACTCCCTCTAAATCACCATCAAGTTTCTTTATTGTCTATTTGTATCCATTCATATACATTTTCTTTTTTTCTTTAAATGAGCTTAAGAATTATGTGGTCTGCTTTTTTTATTTAATTTCTAAAATCTTTAATTTTTAAAAAATATTCCTCATACTTGCTTATCTTAATTCCATTTCTTTATTGGGTCTAGTTAACTCTTCCCCTACTGTTGGACATTTAGATAACTTTCAGTCTGTTTTTGTTTCTGATTCCAGCTGGAAAGAGAGACTCATATCTTGAAGAATGCTACAAGAACACATTTTCCCCCATACCATGTGCTTCTGCTATAAGTCACCATTGTTACTGGAGGGGAGGGATAGGAAAATTGCCTTCTCATTCCTAACTGTACTTTCAAAGAAGTCACAAAAGAAAAGGGAAATAGTAATTTCTCAAGTACTGAGAACTTCAGCTGTGCTTAAGAGTGATTGATTTCATTTAGTCAACCATTAAGTGTTTCCTATGTCCCATTCTTCCTATTCAGTTGCCTATAAACAATGACCCATATCCAGATCTCATCAATTTGATTAAGGAGCTCTTCAGTTATACTAGGCACTCCCTGATCTACTCGCATTATACAAATCATATGTATTTTTTTTAAAGAAATGATTCTTGTAACCAAGGAATAATGTTCTAAATTGACTAAATAAAATAAAAAGTAAAGAAATAAATAAAAATAAAGAAATTATTGTTTCCCCCTTCCTCCTTCAGTAATATCCTTAGGACATCCTTAGTCTTATGTGGTCACTGAGTTAGAAGGTATTAGTAGTTTTGTGCCAACTAATACACAATACTATATATGACTAACACCTCTAGTGTGAGGGCTTCCAGAACCCTTTTCACAGTTGCTCATTCACCTTTGGTGTCCACCTGGCATTCAATTTTTACCTGTTACTCCAAGAAGCTGTAATATGTGTAGCAGCCACATCCCAGTAAAACTATCTCAGCAGATAAGCTAAACCCGGTTGAGGCTAACCAATGGGCCTCAAACTCATCAGAAGGGGCCAATGAGAACAATATGTTCCAACTTAGAACTTCATATATTGAAGATGCCAGTCATTCACTACATTCCAGGTCTTCACCAATCATTCTGACTAGTGTCTTGCCACTTCAATGACTTAAAAAGAAAGTAAAGCTGATGATTTTGTGCAACTTTGCCTCACTTAAATCCAATTTATATACAAGTCAAGACATGATTCCATGGTGTTAATTGTGACAGGATTTTTTTTACTCCCTTTGTCTACTTTGAGTTAATCAATCAAGAACTAAAAGTACTCCTACTTAACACTTAGTAAGTAAGAGAGTTCACAAGTCACTTACCAGACTAGGAAAAAAAAAGTTCACACCCCCAAAGACCACAAGCACTGCCCCTCACCTTGGGCAGTGCTAGGCAAATTGGGAGGCTGTGATTGATTCTCCTGAAAAGGGAGAAAAACAGGAAGTGACATGGAAAAGGGGCTATAAAAGGTGAGACTGAGGAGAAGAATGTATTTCTTCCTTGATTGTATAAATGGAGATTTTATACCTATGGACTTCATCCCCCAGAAGTCCGTAGTATGTCCCAAAATTCCCTTTTCCTTCATCCTCACATTTTGTATGATTGTGTGTAAGTGGCTGTAACTCCTTCCTCTTTCTCTTTTTTGACCTATGACCAGGGTGAGTCCAGGCAGCTTTTTTTTTATTTTAGTTATTATTAATAAACTTTTAAAATATAAAAGTTATTAATTATTAATTTAAAAACCCACATTTATGGCAACCACAAAGGAAAACAAATTCTAAAAATTTGGGGGCAGATAGCCTTACCATAAAGATAATAAATTTACCTGGTCTCCATCCACCATGAGGGTCCAGTAGTTGGGTCTGCCTATGTTCCTGGCTCGCCCTGCTACCTGTCTCCTGCTCCCGCTGCTTCTCCAGTCCATCTGCCTGAGCCATCATTCTTCACCTCTCTCCACCCAGCTTGAATCCTCTTCTTGCCAAGACCAGATCTGCCACAAAATCCTGCCAATCCCAGCTGCTTTTTTTTCCCCACAGAGGGTGACATATAAAAATCTTTCTGCCCCAATCCCTTTCCACACTCCACGTGGGTTTTTCTAACCTGCCACAGTCATTTTTAGGTGTGGAGAAAAGAAACCCCACATCTTCTCATTTTAAGCAGATTTTTTTTAAGCTGACCCTGGACTCCTAGTTTATAAGGGTGTTACTAAAAGATTTTCACAGTTAGTTGCAAATCATTGGATTTAAAGTCAGTCTGGGGAAATAAAACTGCTTTTTTTCCTTCTTTCTCTTGACACAAAAACACCAACTAGCAACAATTTTTCTATCATATGCAAATACACTATTGTTTCCCTCAAAGTTTTGCCTCCTAACTTGTTTACTCTGTAAACAGATCCCATTCAGTGTCTTTTTTTTTTTAGGAATAATGTTGTTAAAAAGCATAGCTCAGTTTCTTGCCCACCTCAAAAAGCTTCCATTTCTACAGAGCTTTATAGAGCTTATGCAGCTTACAGCTTTAGGGTGTGTTTTCTTACTTCTGATCCTGGAGGTTTTTGTGCTGATTGGATAACTTGTAGTTGGGAGCTTGCCTAATCTTAAAATTCTAGGGGGAGATGCCCCTCCCTATAACCCATTATTATTTTGGCCTGCCCAGTTTCCGTACCACATCCCATATGGGATTTCTTTACATTCTGCCCAGTGATTCTACAGGAAACTTCAGAGTTCTGACCAAAGAAATGTGTGAGCTCTGTTGAAGACTCTTGGCAGTCTTGGCCTCATATATGCTGAAAGTTATTGGAGGTTTTTCAGCATCTCCTGGCTCTTTGGATTTGAGTTTCCTTATTAGGACCTTGGATTCTGGCAAGATTCAATTTTGGATTCACATTTGCAGTCTGGAGGCTAGTGGATTAGGGCTTAAGGCATTGGTAGCTAGGCAATATTTTCTACCACTTTCCTATATTTCCCACTTTAATATCTCTACCTTGCTGTAAATAAAAGCTGCTAACAGTCATTTTGACTTAAGAAGTTGAATATTTTTTATAAACAGCAACCACAATAATTTTTTTAAAAAAATTCTTATATTTGTCAAACCCATTTTTAATTATTACATGATCTTTTTGAATAAAAACAAAGAACAGGGGTAGCTAGGTGGCTCAGCAGTTAAAGAACCAAGCCTGGAGATGAGAACAAGTCCTGGGTTCAAATGTGACTTCTGATAATTTCTAGCTATGTGATCCTGGACAATTCACTTAACCTCAGTTACCACTCTTCTGCCTTAAAACTGATACATAGTATCAATTCTAAGACAAAAAGTAAGGGTTTTATAGGAGGAGGGAGTTGGGAGAAGGAAGAACAACAACAAAATATCATATCAATTCATGACTCCACCAGCAATCTAAAAAGTATCCATAATTTCTTCTAAAAAAAATTGGCTTTGCAATCACGTATGTATCTACACTGGTCTCTAGATTATTTTCCCTTTTCTTCCTTATCAGATTCAATTTTTTTGTGTCGTCAACATTTTATTCTTGACAGTTTTTCCATCTGTCTGAAACATACATGATCTCTTCAATAGGATATAAAGCTACTCAAGAGAATAGATTCATAGTACATGTAGGAAAAAAACCTCTAATTAGCGGATCTATTTATTAGTACATAATGTTGAATAGGTACTACATATAGGCAGTGAAGTAGGTCAAGAACAGAAAAGAAGGAGCTGATGGGGATGGATTGAATTTTAGAAAACCATACAGTAATTTCACTGATTCTAATCTCTTCCTTACTATAAGTTACTATTACTATGCTAAAAACTCATATTTTAATGAAAATATTCTCTAAGTCAGAAATGTTAAAGATGTGATTTCTGCAGCATTTCTAAGTCTAGCCAGAACCAGATTAAAATGTAACTGGGAAATATTTAATAAGATAAATATATAATGAAACATAGATAATGCTAATATTTAGTTTTCTAAGTTAACATGTGATTGGCATATATCTTGATGTATGGTTTATTGGCTCTCTAGTCTATTTGAATTTGACATTACTGCTCTAAGTGATATTGTATGAAAAGAATTAGATTAAAAGAATTAACACAATCTTCAAAGCATCAAAACTACAGATGATTCAAAAAGCAACAATTAATACAAGGGCTGGGGGGCACATCAAGATAGCTATAGCTTATTACTAATGATGAGTTGCTCACAAGAAGTGGCATAAAGGATATAATTCAAGAAATGTATGATTAGGAAATAAGATGCATCTCTCATGTAATAGGAGTAAAGGATAAAAAATAGATAGCTAATAAAATACTCTGGCAACTATGAAATGTTAAAAAAAAAAATAAGGACAATCTCCAGTATACATTATAGCTTCTGTACAGAGGATTTATGGGAGGACATGGATAAGATTGTATAGGATAATAAGGCATGAATAGATTGTAAAATTCAAGAACTCACCCACAGTGAGGAGGGTTGGTTTTATCCCATACTCTACAGCAACAGGAAACATGATTTCAAGGGATAACTTTATCCCAACATAGAGTAATCACCAAAAAACAGCAAACAGATCATCATGAAAATGATTGAGGCTTATGCAGTCACATCCTTGACAGAAAATGAAAAGTATTAAGGAAAACCTGACAAGACCTCTCACAAACCAAGCCAATGTGTTTTGCTATCCTGTGACTTCAATGCAAAAGTAGGCACTGGACAGGATATAAAAAACTTTATTGAAAAATGTTTCAAGATCCAGAAATGAATTCAACAGGAGTCTTGAAGACTACTTAGCAGTCTCATAACTATACTGTTTAAATACTTTTTTCCGTAAGACAGCTAGAAGGTACTAGCAAACTGAAAATGGTACTATATCATTAAAAAAACAAAACTGATTTTTAAAGACTGAAAATGGTTGGTAGATATTTACATGTTTCTCAACCTTTTCCCTAATATATTTTTCATAAGATCTCAGGAGAGTGATCCTTGAATTCAGGGCCTTGAGAAAAATGAATTTGCATGATTTCTTTTATTAAGACAATCATCATATAATTATCCTTCCTTTATTTTAGTTACAACAAAGCTTAGAGCTAAACTTTATATTCAGTTGCAATAAATAACTCATCATAGGTGCCAGGTAACATCTATTTTTCTGCTCTTTCACTTCCTTTTGTTCTGTTCCATTTTTAACTGTCTTATTTTTTATTGTTTAATATTATAAATTAACTCAAGATTGTTCTAGAAAGGGATATAGTACAAATCCTAAATGAATAAATTTTTGTGAAACTTCTTTCACAAAAAGAAAAAAGATGTCCTTTCATAAATCATTAACTGAAAGGATTGAGTTTTTAATTTGAACTTTCATACGGCAAGGTAGAACCAAAAAAGCCATCAGGTTACTTGTTAACACCTAGATATTTTATCTT
The DNA here is from genome assembly GCF_027887165.1 of Monodelphis domestica. Classification (NCBI taxonomy): domain Eukaryota; kingdom Metazoa; phylum Chordata; class Mammalia; order Didelphimorphia; family Didelphidae; genus Monodelphis; species Monodelphis domestica. Next base: position 433,271,451 of record NC_077228.1, on the reverse strand, counting down.
AACAATTAAATGACTCACTAACAGGTTCCTATCTTCCAATGCAAAGTTGTATCCTTTCCCCCACCGCATACATACACACACACACACACACACACACACAAAATCACAAATGTTAGCAACATCTTATAATACACTAGAAGGTACAAACTAGACAAAAAAGCTGTCTTTTCCTTTCTATATTCTACTTCCAGTTGCCAGGACCTTAATGAGACAATGAAGTCTCTTCCAGTGTTTAGCAAATAAAATCAAGATGTTTTCCAGAATGATACAGGTTTGGCCTTCCTATCATGTTTTTCAAGTCAATGATTCATCAAAGTTCTTCCTCCAAAAAATTCTGATTCTATTAATTGACACCCCATTTATACAGCAGTTAGGACAAGGAAGGCATTTTATGCAAGAATGCTCTCAAGGCTAATGTACACCTTCATAAAGTAGAAAATATTTATCAATGGCATGAAAACATAGGTTGGTGCTAGTCAAGACATATCTTATTAAGAAAAGAATTTTTTTCAGAAAAAATCTTTTCTTCTAAAAATTGTTTTCTTTTTCTTGTCTTAATTTTTCTTCAATTTCTGAGTTGCAGACACAAAGGACACTTTTTTTTCCTTACTCACAATATCCTACCTTCGCAGTCAATCCTTTATACTGGTGGTTCCCTATGCAGCCTTATACTCTCTCATTAGTTTTCTTCAGGACACTTCAGGTACCACCTATGAGGACTATCCTTGATCTCACCCAACATACAGGTTGTTAATGCTTTCTTCCTCTTGATATTACTTTCTATAATTTTGCATTTATTTATTAGTGCACATGTTTTTACCTCCAGGAACATGGAAGTTCCTTGGATTAGCAGGAAGTATTTCATTATTTCTTTCTATCCTTTGCACCTATCACCAAATGGTAGGAATTTTACAAATATATCTTGAATTTAATTGTTGATATCTGAGAGGGGAAGAAAGTGGAAAGGCAGGTAAGAGTAGGAGAGGAAAGGAGGGAAAATGCTACCCAAATTATGATAAATTAGAACAAATACCTATATCAAGGGGAGGGATTTTATCCTCTATCTACTATATTCCTCTTAATATCCACTACAAGTATTGGATATTCATTATATACTAAATAAATATTTGAAATAAACTTGAAATAAAAGCATCACTCTGAATTGATCCAATTCAAAATTAAGAGCTTTTAGAAAGTTCTTTTTTAAAAAAAAAGGTTATTGAAGCCTTTTATTTATATAGTAAAGTCATTTGTGGAAATACCAACTCATGAATTATAACAAAGAAAAACAATTAAACAAAAAAAGCTTGTTCCAGAAACCATTTCTATACAGCACTCTGTTCCACTGGTCTCTATTCTTCTCTGCTAACAGAAAGGTCTGTTTAATTATCTGTCCTGATTATTAATATTGAACTCTAATTTGAACTCAAGATGAGTCTTCCTAACTCCAGTACTTCATGACTTTTGGGGAATATGAAGTCTTATTCACCATTAGAGACTTAAAGATGAAAGGGATCTTAAGGGTCACTTCCTTATAGCTAAGAAAACAGAGCCCTGAAGAGAATAAATGACTTTCCAAGGTCACATAGACAGAAGGGAGAGGGTCACAATTCTAATCCATATCCAGTTACTCCAATTCTAGTGCTCTTTTCTCTGGGCAACACTGCTTCCCATTATTATATTTCTTTGGGGATATCAAGGAAAAGTTTGTGAGAAATGACATTTGAGACAGACCTTGAGGGTTAGGCAAGATTTCAACATATAGATATGGGAAGGTAGCATTCCAGGTTGGGAAGAAAATGTTACTCTGTGGATAGAAAGCCGGGGGATAATCTAGTTAGACTGAACTACAGAGTCTTGGAATGAGTAGTAAGTCTCATACTAGGAAGGACTTGTATGGCAGACAAAGACTGTAGCTTCCAATCAGTAGGTAATAAGGAATCATTGAAAGTTTTTCCGCAATGGATTGACATTAGTTGGACTGTGCTTAAGGAAGATTACTCAACAGTAATCTCTAGGATATATTAGAGAAAGAAAAGCCTGGAGCTGAGAAAGATAATTAGGGGGTTACCACAATAATCTAGATAAAAGATTCCTTGACTATGATGGCCATAGTGAGAACGGAAAAAAGAAGAAGTCTTGAAGGCATATTCATTATTAAGTTAAAGGGAAATATTATGATGTGTTAGAAAGGATCACTAAATCAGGATTCAGAAGATCAGAGTTCTAATTCCATGTCTGCTTTTTACAATTTATGCTCTTTAAACAAAATCACTAAGGCTCCTTAAACCCCATTTTCCTCATCTGCCCAATCTCACAAGACTGATGAGAGGAACAAAATTTTAAAGTATTATAATATTTTGAAAACCATAAAGATCACACAGGTAGGTTTTTAAATTAATATTTATTACTTGGGAAAAATTAAAACAAAAGATAATTCCAATAAAATTGTCTTCATTCACTGTCTATTATAAGGACCCTTTATTTATATGCAAAATAAGCAGTATTTTCATCTCTACATGGGGGATTACATTTACTTACTCCCAACCCCAACGATAATTAAATTTTGAGTGAGGAACATATATTATTTTCCCCTCTGAATAATTTCCACCTGTATAGCTACCATTAAGGACTGATTTTTAAAAAAACAAAAAACTGAAGAGGCATGATGAATCCCTTTTACTGAAAGTAAAAGAACACTTCACCATTACTCAGATTTCAACAGCTTTTAAAAGTTTCCACCAAGTATACACCAGGTTCTTATCTTAAGTAGAAAGTAAATAGAAAGGAAAGAGAGAAATTATTACATTGGATTGTCTAATCATTTCTCGCTTCCCTTTCTACTTACAAGAAGTAAAATACTTACTAAATGAAGGGGATAGGGAGGATAATAAGGAAAGGGAGATTATTCTGATAAACATGATAATTTCCCATCCTAGAACAGCCCAAGAATGGTAGTAAATTCCCTAAGGTTTATTAATGGTGTAAATGTTCCTGTAAAGTAAATGAATATATTGTATGGAGCTCAATTATATTGCCTATTTTTTTTCAATATTTGACATGCAGAAAAGTTGGCCACTACCACATGATGGAGGCAATACACTAAGAACTGCTGCTAGTATACTGATTCACTATGTATTTAAAACATTTATGAAAGATGATATACTAATGATTTCTGTGTCAGAAATGGCACACTCCTGTTGTCTGGTAAAGCTGAGGAAAAATGAATTTCTGTACACTAAGGAAGCCCTACCTGTGGACAAATATTTCCATTTGCAATAAAGAGCTGAATGCAGTCATGCACTCTTACTTCCTGGAGCCCAACCAACCAATGCCTCAGTTAAGAAGGAAATATAATACTAAAGTATGTGTTGGGAGGCAACTGGCTATTATGATCTAGGACAAAACGAAGGGCTTGAACAATTCAGTGGTCTTTAACTTTCTATGTAAACAATTTTAAGACTTAGGACTAAAATATGTGTAAGATCTATCTCCTTAAGTACAACCATCTGACCTCTGCTAAAGAATAAATTATTAAACAATTTAAAACATTTATTAATTGCTTAGTTTATGACAGGAATTGTGTTTGCCACTGGAGACACAAAGAAAAAACCCAATGCTCAAAGAGCTATCTTTTTGATACAGATAAGAAAAATATTTGCATGAAACAGGGGACAACACTAATAAATTGGCTGGATCCACAAAAGCTCTTTGTGTAAGAGGTGGCCCTTGAGCTGAGTCTTGATGATGATTTAGAGATTCTAAGAGGGAAAGGTGAAGGAAAACATTCCAAACATAAGAGAAAGTCTGAATTAAAGGCACAAAGGCAAAGATGAAATGGAATATACAGAAGGAAGTGAACAAGTAGGCCCATTTAGCTTGGAATATGGAGAACATGACAAGAAATAAGGTGCAACAAATTTGAGAGATAGTTTGAGCCAAATTATTAAGGGCAACATCACAAATGACATTCTAGAATGTAATTTACAGTAGCAAAATTCCATTACAACACAAATGATTTGTAGATTGTGGTTGACTATAACTTACCAAAGTAGTCAGAGTTAAAAACAATTACCCAAGTTGCCCCAGTACTTTAAAAAGAAAGTCTTTCTTTACTGAAAATATGATTTTAGGGCAGTTCTTACTGAATTTTTTGCTTAGTGATTTAGAATTTAAACTATACCCTTGAGTTCAGTCATTATAGGAAGAATTGAAGTAGGATAATCCTTAAATAGAAAGGACAGAAGAAACAGTATTGTATAACTTTGGGCAGCTGAGAAACAATAGTAGCAGACAGGCCAGCCCGGTGTGCAAATCACAGGAAAAGAGTGGTCTTTTTTTTTTCTTTATAAGGGCTTCAAGCCAGCTGCAACTCTAAGAGGCAAAGTCAACAACAGCAACCAGGTTCTGCAAATTCAATAACAGTTATAGACACAAATAAAAGACAATCTTCCATGCTTGTCCTCAGAGTTCTCTTGTTCTATATTTCTAGTAATGTCTAAACATAGGTAGCAATCAAAGTCAGTTTGGTCTTGTGTAAATGTGAACACCACTGTTTCCATATCTTCCGTTACATTTATGTCCTCTGTATTTCAGTATTTTAAGGCCTAAAGATTTAAGTTCAATAATTTAAAAACATCCATATTCAAGCATAGAACCCTCTTCAGTGTCACATATAGGAAAATGAATATTTCTTGGGATTAATAATAAAAATATACAAACACATGTACATATAAGCAATACACAGTTAAACATGCATATATGACATATGGGCAACTAGGTGGTGCTGTCAATAGTGTTCCTGGAGTTAGGAAGAGTCATCTTCTTACATTAAATCTGGCCTCAGACCCTTACAAGCTGTGTAACTCTGGTAAAGTCACTTAAACTTATTTGCCTCAGTTCCTTCATCTCTAAAGTGAACTAGAGAAGGAAATGGCAAACCACTCTGGTATCTTTGCCTAGAAAATCCCAAATATGGTCATGAAGTCAGACATGACTGAAAAATGACTCAACAACAAAATATAATGTTATATAATGTAAAACCCATATATGTATATATTTATATTCTATACACACATACACACAAGTTAATATGTGGTGATATGTATGTATGTATAACATGTGTATCATACAACCTGTATAGTACATACAGTGTGGATATACACATAGTTGAAATACACATACAGATATAGTGCATATACACATAGTGTGTGTGTATTGTCAATACAACAAACCTGTCCTCAGAGTAGTTCTGTTCTAGTCTACAGAAGCAAGAGATAGTTTATTAAAAGGGAAAATTACTGACATGCATGCCAGAGCTTCCAACATACTGAGTATGATGGATATACATACACATGGGGGGGGGGGGAAGAAAGGGAATGAAAGGGAAAGCAGAAGGAGAAAGAGGAGCAGAGAACAGAGAAGGTCAGGGAAGGGAAGAAGGAAGGGAGAGAGAGAAACATTGAGCCCACTTTAAGTAGGGAGATAATAAAGCTTAATCAGCCCAGTAAGAAATTTATTTGTTTTTTGCACAAATATTCTAAGTGGAAAATGGCACATACTTGTTACTGTTATCCTCCTTTCACGATTTGATCTGATCATCCTAGAGGTAATCTTACATTAGAAGAGCATTAAATATCTAAATATCCATTAAGTCACTCGAAGGCGGGGCTCCATTTGTAAGGAAACATTTAACAGATATGGTTGACTACCTACCTGTCCCTAGAGGTTGCACCAGATTTCAGGCATCAGCATTTTTTTTTTCTTAATAGGATTTAAGCTTTGCCCCAGAATGTGGTCTTGTAAAATAATCTGCTTCTTTTAAACAGAACTATCTAGTCATTATGTGCCACCCTGGACCAGTATGCTGAGTTAGGCCACGTGCAACAGAATATAGTGGAAGCATATTCAGCAATCTGAAACAATTATTGGGAAAGATTGTCACAATTCCTGGGTAAGTAATTCAAGCAGAAAGGCTTTTTGTTGTTGTTAAACCAAGTTTAAGTGTTGATGGCTGAACAAAACTGGACGCTTGCTAAACTTTGCACCTTTTCTTGAACCTCTCAGAGGGAAAGCTTTCTAAGGGGAATAGAACTGGAGAGTTTTGTTTATTCGGCTTTGTTTTTGAAAGAAAATGATGTTATTTTAATACGGAGAGGAGGGATTGCGGGGAAAACATAGCAAATTTCTTTGAGCTGCCTAGGAACTTAGGAGTCTTCAGAGCAAGACTTAAGAATAGGAGGCAGGCTTGATTCCTAAAGCCACCAGGATCCTTGGCTCCTTCTGATCGCTTCCTCCCGAGTGCTTCGCTCCTGGCCCCTATCTCGCCCCCGTATTACTCCCACCCCGGACCCTCCACACAGTGGGCGCAGACCCAAACGCCAGGGAGCAGGCTAGGGAACCCTCTCGGGGAGAGGGGTGGGGCTGTGACTCACGCGCCGCCGCGCTTGGGGGCTAAGAAGCGGCAACTCCAGCTGTGCTTGGTCGGAGACGACTCTGTCAGGGCGCATGCGCGCTGTTTGCCTTCTCCCCTTTTCCCCCTCCCCCCCACCCCTCCCCTTCATCCCTCTGTCTATCTCTCTCTCCCTCTCTCCCTGCCGGCTGGGTGCTGAAGTTGGGCGGATGGCAGCCAACCTGCTCCGCTAGAGGACCAAGCAGCCCAGCCTTTCCCCTCGGACCTTTCGGTGCTGTGCCCACACCTCCAGGCGGGTGGGTAAGACATTTCCTTTAAAGCTGAACGTTGCTAAGTAAATGGCATCAAAATGTCTGCTTTTTACCGATGGATGGAATTTTTGAAAGAGAGAGAGAGAGAAAAAGAGAGAGAGAGAAAGAGAGAGAGAGAGAGACTGAGAGAGACAGAGACAGAGACAGAGACAGAGAGACAGAGACAGAGGCACAGAGACAGAGAGAGACAGAGACAGAGACAGAGAGACAGAGACAGAGGCACAGAGACAGAGAGAGACAGAGACAGAGACAGAGAGACAGAGACAGAGGCACAGAGACAGAGAGAGACAGAGACACCGAGACACAGAGACACAGACAGAGGCAGAGGCAGAGACACAGACAGAGAGAAAGGGGGGGTCAAGGGAGGGAGGAAGAGGGGGCGGAGAGTACAATTGCAAATACACTGGCGGGGCGGGGGAGCCTTCTTGGTGCAGGGGTCCCCACCGCTACTCCCTGCTGCTTAAGGAGGGCAGAGGGGTGAGTCGAGTCCCCTGGCTTGGCAAGTTGAATCTTAAAATGTTGCCATTCCTGGCTCTTCTCGTTCCCCTCCCATCCCAACCGGTATGCGGAGATGGGGTGGGTATCCTGGTTTTTCAGGGAACCCCTCAGTTGTGTCCCCCGTGCTCTGTGAAGCGATGCTGCTGCTGCTGCTTCTTGCTGCTTGTGTGTGGGGTAAGCCGACAGCAGCAGCATCGGGCAAGGTTGCTATCACCAGGGAATGGGGCAAAGGGGGTTCGGGGTGGAAGAAGATGAAGGGAATCGAGAAATTTAAAGTTGATTTTCATTTATTTAGAGAAATGAGAGTGGTATTAGAAATGGCAAGCAGACAAACAGGTTTGTGTGTGTTTTCTTGATCTTAACCTTAAAGGGAGAAAAAAACCCGATTCCGTGGAAAAGGTGTGTATGAAAAGGAGACAAATACCTTCTTGCATTCGCGAAATATAAGGTTGTTTGGATGTTTCTTTCTCTTTTGTTTCTTCCATTTAATCAAAGAAAAGGGAATTCATATGTATATGGCATGGAATAAATTTCATAGAGAACGGCTGCAAGGGGGAGGGGGCGGAGGTGAGGGTGAGGAACTCCCACTAAACCTTATAGCCGCTGCCCGGGTGGGTGTTTCGGAGGCATCCTCATAGTATATTATAGTGATTCTTTTTATTATTCCATAGCTGCCTCCTCTCAACCCTTTCTCCTCTCCCTCCCTCTTCATTTGCTGCGGCAACAGCAGGGTGCAGGGACTTGGCCGTTTTCTCCTTCTTCTCCCTACCTCCCTGTGTCTGAAAAATGTCGGAGGACTTAAGGATGGAGGAGGAACAGGCACTGTCCATGGGAAGCCGCAGATGGTTAGATTGCTCTTCACAAGCGGGAGCATGCTAACTGCACATCGTCCACAACCAGCATCAACTTAGAAAGAGCTCTGAATTCCCAGAAAAGGCAGGGAAGCCCTGAACAAATGTGTACCCACGGTAACTGGACCCCACCCAACATCCATGCCCTCCACTACAATCTAGAGGCCAAGACTTCTCTGGTTCACTTTGTTGAACCTTAGAACCTTCCAGGGAAGACTGAACCTGGCTTCTCAGAGTTTTCTTACTCTTCCAACCAACCCTTCAAAAAACAGTTCATTTCCTAAAGATCCCCCCTCCCCCCACCTCACAAGATTTGTCTCCAGAACTTTGTAGTTCTCCCTAGGGTGGTGGTGGTGTGTCTATTTCTCTGAATTTGTTCCTCTTGAGACACATACCACAAGTAATAAAAAAGAAATCTTGTGGTTTGGTGGCAATATAGGGCTAACCATTTCTGAGACTGGAGGTTTTCTGCATTTGAAGCATTCACTTCGTGTGTGTCTGTTTTCCCCCCAGTTTTTAGACTATATATATTTACATTTGCAAATGATTACTTGGGAGGAATTGAGAAGTGACTGATTTTTTTACAACATAACTTTTTGTTCATCTGGATTTAGGTCTGCTTACCAGATTTTCAAAATCCTATATTAAATGCCACCTGTTAGTGCTTTTTGAAGTATCTGAGAAACCATATTAGGTGAATTGCTTTATTTCTAAAATATTTTTATACTAGATAACATACAATTAATAATGATACCAATGTCCAGAAATATATATATTGCCTATTTTTTTATTACTGTAATTTAAAATAATTCAGAAGAACAAGAAGTTTTGTCTACTTTTATAGTTATTAGCATAAAACAATCCATCTCTGCACATAACCTTGAAAAATGCATTTATTTTGCTTGGGGAAGGACAGATTTCTTTACTTTTAGAATGTTTAGGTGTAATATGAATTGTTTCTTTAAAAAAATACATCCCCATGACACTAATACCTAATCTCATAGAGTCTGGCATTTATGAAAGATCTTGAATTCATAATATGGAAGATTAGTAAAAATCTTCTTTGTTCACAGAACATAGTATGTGTATCAACTATGCCAACTGCCCCTCACTTTTTTTAATCCTTCAGATGTGTCCCAACATTTATTATTCTGAATGAGAAAGAGACTATGACATAAAATAATGAGTTTGAAAGCCCTCTCCAATTCTAGGCCAATCTGCTTTGAGTTCTCTTTAAAATGCCTATTCTGAGTGTGATTTATTAAGCACTCTGTGTGTGCAAAGCACTGTGCTAAGGACTGGAGATACAAATAGAAAAGTAAGATGGTCTCTGTTTTCAAAGAACTCATACTAATGTAGAATACCACATATATGGCAGGTTTCAGCTGCAAGGCAAATGGAAAGATCCCCTGCCTACTAGTGTGCAGCAACAAAGCAGCTGGCAATGCTTCTTCTTTAATGTCACTGCCACTGACAAAATCATATCAATTTCTGATGTTGAACCATTTTAAAGAGCCAAGGACTTTTGTGTCAAGAACTTTCTTTTCTGAGCCTTCAATCACTGTTACTGCAGAACTTACAGGAGCAGGCTGTATCTCCACAGGGGTTGCATGACTGAGGGCATTGGGCTGGAAACATTGCTTTTCCCTGGGCTCTAGGGTTCAGGATCTTCTGTTGTCCTTGTTGGAATCAGAGGGGAGATGGTGATCAAGGTGGTTTGATCTGCTTGACACATGCTTCCTCCTCTATTTGCCTCAGAGTGTCTTGCTGCTTTAGCCTCACTGATTTGCTTGCCCTGTGCATGGTAATTGGTTAGGTTGGTTGGCCTCTTCTCTATAAAGTTGCTTCCCTATCTTATCAGTGGGAGATGGATAGGTGTGGCTATGTTCAAAGCCAGGGCTCCTGAGTTTATCTACTTCTTGATGGCATTTGGCCAGCATTTGTTCCTGATGGTAATGAGGAACTCAATCCCCTTCCCCACCATGATTTCTCTTCTTAATCATTAATGGCTTCATTACTTTTAGAATAGTTTAAAAGTGGAGTTTCCATCTCCCCTCCCCCATTACTAATGTCTGGGGTTTTTTTTGGAGAGAGGTGGGGGAGTTGAAGGAAAGAAATTTATCATACAGTCCTACTGAATGCCTTAAAACAAGTAAAGTGGTCATAAGTGGTCTAAATACCAAATGGCTCCATTCCAACTTGAGTTTTGATCAAGGTTGAGGTTAGATTTGCTTTAAAGGAAATTAAATCAGAACCACATCTATAAGGAACTATTTACACTTGGAAGTCCATTCTCTGGAGCACATAGACCTTTTAGAAGAGAAGATGACACCAAGGCAGGTAGGAGGAATAAGAGGAATGGGCAGGAAGTAAAAACAGTGGAATCTTTCAAAGATTTCTGCAAAGGATACTTTTTCTACCCATCTGCCTCTAGCAAAGGCATCACTTTAGCCAGAGTAATGCATACAGAAACTGTTGAAAATGTTGTAGATGAGCCTAATGTTATATGAAGTTAATGGCATTGGATTCTATCTACTTATTATAATCAGAGTCAGAGATGATAAGTGTATATGAATGCATCCTTGAATTTAAAAAATTCATGTCATCTCCAATTTTGTCTAATTGCTCTGGATCATCTGAAATATTTCAAATTTCTACTAGAGAAAAACACAAACTTTTTTCACAAACAGCAAGATCATTCTAAATAGATTGACTAAGAGGGAAAAAGCCACCCAACATTTGCCTAACAACCAAAGAAACTTATTTTGCTGAATTAGCAAGTATCATGAAAATCTTTTAAAATTCCAAACTATTTTGTTTGATAGATAATAGATGTTTTTATTAACTAACACAATTTTAAAGCTAAAGACTATTTTATTTTTTATTGAATTCCATAAAAATTGTACCTCTTCAGATCAAGGAAGACACCTGGAGAATTTTTGACATTTTGTGAAGATACTGTCTTAAATTTAAACAAATTAATACGAACAAGGAAAGTGCTTTGTGACACAGAACACAAAGCTCACTCATTCTGGCTGAGCTAAGGTTCTGGCTCAGTTGGTGCAGAACAGAGAAAACAACAGCAAAGTTTGAAGTCTAAATCAACCAATAAAGCTGCCATGGCTTCTTTAACTTGTTGCAAATATGCCTAGTTCAGCATTGTAAGAGCCTGTGGAAGAGAATCCTTAAGTATTTGATTTCTATTATTTAACCATGTTGAAGAAGTCTAAATTTAAGAATTGCCAGATTTTCTAGACTTTTCTCTAACTAGTGGTTGTGGTAAAGTAGTTCTGAACCTCATAAGAATTATGGAAAGAAGATAAAAAGTTATAAAAAGTGAGTCGTGATTTTCTATGCATAAATATAATCTTTTATTTGAGTGAATTTATGATTTACATGGAATTATAAAAACATATCAAGATGGAATTTTTTTAATGCTTCAAACCTGATGAATCTCAGGAGGAGACATCAGATTCTCATCCTACACTTCACCAGGATACTTATATATGTTCTAAATTGCAAAGGTCCCCTAGAGTTAAATGTCTACTTTTGTATTGCTAGTTAACAGTTTTTTCCAAAAGGTCAAGTATTTACTAGATTTTCATTAAAGACTCAAAATGTTTAGAAGTAGAAAGCAAAGTACTTTATTTTTCAAAAGTCATTTGAAGAGAAATAAATTTAAAATTGTTACTCAGTGAGTTATTATCATACCTTACACAGTAAAATCTCATTAATTCCAAACCCACTTATTCAGAATTCATAATAATTTGGAGATCTTTGGCTGAAGCTTACTGTCCATGAAAAACATTTCAATAAACAAAACATTAGTGTAAAAAAATTAGCAAAAGAAATGAATTGTTTAACTACCTGGGGAAAAAAAAGTTTTAAGTACTTTTTACAAAGATATCTTAAGGTACCAATGTAAAATAATTTTCACTTGTCCAAGCAGGACCATGAAGATCCTAAAACCAGTAAAATTTTGTTAACTGTTTGATTTACCGTATCATATAGGCACGAGAAGACTAAAACTATTCATTCAGAAAGGCATTTTGGGGGGCAGCTGGGTGACTCAGTGGATTGAGTCAGACCTAGAGACAGGAGGTCATAGGTTCGAATGTGACCTCAGACACTTCCCACCTGTGTGACCCTGGACAAGTCATTTAACCCCCAATGCCTAGCCCTTACTACTCTTCTGCCTTGGAACCAATACACAGTATTGACTCTAAGTCAGAAGGTAAGGGTTTAAAAAAAAAAAAGGCTTTTTCCATATTAGTTTGAGGATTTAGAGTAGGAAAGAACTTTAGAGATTCTCTAGCCTGATCACCTCACTTGAAAAATGAGGAAACTGTATCCTAAAATGTGGCTTGCACAAATTCACATAGGGCAGGAATTTGAATGTCATTCCTTCAGTGCCCTTACTTGAAATCTTGCACTACTCTCTTCAACTCCTTATTTTATAAAGTAAATGAATAAGCATGAATATTCATTTTACTTCTTGATGAAGGTCCTTGTGTCCTTGTCATAAAGACTGATCAAAGGAACTGGATATATTTAGCCTAGATAAGTGAAATCTTTGGGGTCTAGAGCAATATAAATGCCTTCAAATATTTGAAAGGGACATCTCATGGAAAAGGAATTAGATCTGTTCACTTTGGTCCTGGGAGAAGAAGTAGTAGTTACATGTTAAAGTTTTGAAGAGGTAAATTTAGGCTTAATGTAAAAAAAAAAAACCTTCCTCACAATTAGACTTGACCAAAAGTGGAATGGGCTCCTTTGAGAAATGGCAGGGTTTTTAGCAGTATTTGAAGCAAGGCTGTATAATCACTTGTCTGGCATGTTATATTAAAAATTCCTTCCTAACATGGGTTGGACCAGATGTCTCCTGGTTCCTTCCAACAACTCTCAAATCTCATGATTCTATGGTACCTGTATGTTCTTATAGAAAGGAAAGTCTAGTAGATACTTTAGTGTGAGTGTATAAAAATGTTTTAAACTGCCTGTGTGCTTTGTTATTTAGTATGTTATGAATGTTTCTTTTTTAAAATTAATTTATTTAGAATATTTTCCATGGTTACATGATTCATGGTTTTTCCAACCCCTCTTCCCTCCCCCTTCCTGGAACTGACAAACCATTTCACTGGAATCATTGTTCAAAATCTATTTCCATATTATTCATATTTGCAATAGAGTAATCTTTCAAAACCCCAATCATATCCCCATCAAGCCGAATGATAACTCATATATTTTTCTTCTGTGTTTCTACTCCCACAGTTCTTTCTCTGAATGTGAGTAACATTCTTTCTCATAAGTTCCTCAGTGTTGTCCTAAATCCTTGCATTGCTACTAGTAGAAAAGTCTGTTACATTTGACTGTGCCACAATGTTTCCGTTTCTGTGTACAATGTTCTCCTGGTTCTACTCATTTCACTCTGCATCAATTCCTAGAGGTCTTTCCAGTTATGAAAGCTTATTTAATGGATACTATTGACTTGCCAGTTCTCGACCCAGAGAAATCATACATAAGTTCTGATTCTTTTCTTTTGCTGACTCTTCCAATCTACTCTGCTTTCCACAAATCACAATCAATATATATTAGGTAAGCACTTAGAATATGCAAGATACTTTATTTAGTCCTTGGGATACAAAGGTGAATAAGACAGTCTACTTTCAAGGACCTTTCATCAATGACTTCATTCTCTTGATGAGAAAATGAGGTATAAGTATATGAAAAGACAAATGATATATAAAAGTTAATAAAAATAAGTAAATATATGCCAAATTGTGATATAGACAATGACTGTGATGAAGCAATTTTTATTCCTGACAACTTGAAAAAAATGATTATTTGACTACTGGCAACATGGAGAAATATCACTAGTGTAGGTTTGCTGGGTTCTGTCCTTTCTAATGTATCAATGGCTTTTAAAGACACATAGAAAGGTGATCATATCTGTAGATAACATGAAATTGATATTGTTAAACTCATATCTTGTTTGATAAAGTCTAGATGTAAAAAAGTCTCCCTCACCTGAAATGGTAAAAATAAAATTTTAAAAATCCCGTTAAATTTGGTTTTAATTTTTTTGAAATAACTATTTAAGAATTGCCTCTTCCCCAGCATAGATCACAGTTCTTAATATGTCTTCATTAGTTACTTTGGCCACTTGCTGGCTTACATTGTTAAAATAATCCTCTCTATAAGCTTATCTAGATTAGTCCTTAGATAGTAATAGAATCTCATAGAGCAGTGGTTCTCAGTCTTTCTAATGCCATGACCCCGCAATACAGTTCCTCATGTTGCATGTTGCAGTGACCCCAAACCAAAAAATTATTTTGGTGGCTACTTCAAAACTGTAATTTTGCTACAGTTATGATTCGGAATGTAAATACCTGATATGCATTATGTATTCTCATTGCTACAAATTGAGAGGTTGAGAACCGCTGTCATAGAGCATCATAGCCTTTGAGAACCCAGGATCATTTAGAGAGCATGATGAATCAACTGAGTAAGATTTTAAGATATTAAGATCAAGGATAAATAAAATGTAGCAAGGAGAATTATAAATTCCAGCTTTTATTTAGTTTTAAAAAATAGAGAGGATCATAAAGATATGCCCCAGTGGTAAATTACTTCCCATTTCCACACACACCTTAAAGGTGAATGCATTCCATCCTTTCCCATTTAAGCTTCAGAATTTGACCACTCAAGAGCAATGTCTCTTCCTGAATTTGATCCCTCTCATATCTATCTTGACCTACAAGTCAAAACTCAGGGTGTTTTTTTTTTCCTTTTCTCCTTAGAAGCCATATGAAACCCTTTACGTTGATAATAATTCTTATTACATGGTTTAAGGAAATATCCAAGAGGGAGGAATGACACTTAAAAATCCAGGGAGCAAAATTAGAGCTATTTAAAATAGAAAGATCTTTTCTACTCTACCCAGGATGAGTTGACATAATTCTCTGACCACATATATTTCTTCTGAGATTACCTCCAATTCAAGATCCGAATAGTTCTTAGATAAGTATAATTTTTTACATGTTGTCTTCCCCATTATAATGTCATCTCCATGAGTGTTGGGACAGTGGTTATATCTTCTTTTGTATTCTCAACACTTACCCTGTCACATAGTAAATATTTAATGAGTTTGTTGACTGACTAATGATTTGACACTTCTCTATTCTTATTGCAAAATGGCTTTTATAGTCTTATGTCCTTAGACTGATAACTGGATCCTCTATTCTATATTACATGGCTAGGTTAACATAATTTCCTCTACTAAACCTGCCTCATGCAAGCTGCTGCCAGCTTGGGATTCCATTCTACACTGAAATGTTCTTCCTATTCTATGCTTACATTCCTTGTGAACCAATCTGGATACTAGGATTCCCCAGCCCCCAAGGCATAAGCAACTTACCTACCCTAAGCTAATGATCAATAGTCATCTTTTTAATGGACTTTATTCTTGTTCCATCCACCTCTTCTCACTCTCAAAATATGGAAAGGTTTGGGTTTTTTTCTTATTTGTGGACTCAAGCCCAGGTACACAGGGAGGAGAGAGGGGCAGATAGAGAAGGAACAAAAGGAATAGAAACAATGATGAGAGAGTGAAAGACAAAGACAAAGAGAGGAAGAATAAACTGAGGAAAAGAGCAAGAGAGCAAGAAAGAGGAAGAAAGAAATATATAGGAAGAGGGAAAGGTAGACATAGAAAAAGAGATATAGAGACTGAGAGAGGATATAGATAAACAAACTGATGTGATCTTAGACTGAATTGAAAGGCATAATATCTAGTATTAAGAAAATGATAGTTCCACTATGATATGCCCTGGTCAGACAACATTTGAAGAACAGTGTTCGATACTGGACACCTTTTAGAGAGGAGGTTACATTGTAAAGCCAGCAGTACAACAGAAGTGCTGGATTTTGAGGCAGAGGACCTAGATGTGAAATCAGATTTGCCACTTAATATTTGTAACCTTTGGCAAGTCACCTACTTTTCTCAGCCTCAATTCCTTGTCTGTAAAATAAAGGTAGAGTTATCTAGCCTCTAAGGTCCCTTCTACTTCTATATCTGTGATTTTATGAAGGAAATTATGCTGTGCAAAATCCAGAGGAAAGTAGTAAGGAAAAGCTTTAAGATCATGCATGATAGTTGAAGGGCCTGAAGATTTTGCCTGTTCTAAAAAGGATACTGTCAAACAGGAGAGATGCCTTTAAGGCTTTGAAGAATTTTCATGTGAAAGTAATATTAGAGTTGCTTTTATTGTCCCTAGGGATGAGAAGTTACAAAGAAGAAAATTTAGATTTGATATAAGGAAAAGTTTACCAATAACTAGAGCCATCCAGTAGTAGAATGAAATGCTTTGGGAAGTAATGGTTGCCCCTCAAAAGTCTTTCAGAACAAGCTAGATAACCACTTTTTTTGGCATTGTTGTAGAGAAGATTCTTGTGATGGTATGAATTGGCTAAGTGAGGGATTCTTAACCTTCAGCCTGTGAACTAATTTAATATTTTGATAAGTATATTTCAATATAATTGGTTTTCTTTTTAATTATGTGTATTTTATTTTATATATTTAAAAACATTCTGAGGAATCCCAAGGCTTCAACTGACTGCAAAAGGGGCCATGACACAAAAACTGTGAAGAACAACTGAACTATATGAATTTGGAGATCCCATCTAACTCTAGGATTCTGTGATCAAATCATGTTTCAGGTATTTCCCTTGCAAGGATTTGCTTTCAAAATTCCAGCTATTCATATAAAATTCAACACATATAATATTAGATCTATTATATCCTAGCCCCCCCCCCCCAAATTAGAGCAATGGCTTGTGTGACACGATTTCATGTGTAAAAATATTGGGACTTTAATTGATCTCAAGCTCAATATGAACCAACCATCTAAAATAACTATTTAATGGGGATAAAACAGAACAAACTGAAAACTTGGTCTGCATCAGTGTAAAAGTACAAAATCTATATCAAGGAACAGGGGACAAGAGTGTATGATAGGCCCTTTGGCCTGTATATACCAGACAAAGAACGTCGAGTCTTAGATCCAGTTACGTGTTTCTGAAAGCTATGCACAAAGTAAAAAATGTCCAGAGGAAAGTAAATAATGACGTGTAGAGTAATTGAAATCACTAGAGGGTGTAAGATATGACCAAAAATGGAATATTTGACATAAAAGAAAATTGATGTGAGATAAGTTTATAAAAGGAAGTACATGTAGTTTATTTTATGTTGATATGGAAGACAAAATTAAGGCCAATAGGTAGGTGTCAGTATAATAAAGACAATCCTTTCAGGTTCCACCATTGCCTTATATAAGTACTTTGTATATATCTTGTATGTACCTCCATATTTGCATATTGTTTCCCTCATTAGAATGTAAGCTCCTTCAGGGGAGAGACAGTTTTTACTTTTCTGCATATCTCTAGCACTTAGTATAGTGCCTGGCACATAGCAGGTACTTAATAAATGGTTATTGACCCAACTTGACTTGATACACAGTGTCCCAGGCAACTCTCTAAGCATATAAATTACCGAAAAGTGCTGATTGCATTCATAGAGGGACTTGTATGGAATTGCAGGTCAGGTTAAAAAGGTACAAATTCCCAAAAATAAGATTTCATGCTCTTCAATGATGAAAAGGACTACTTCATCAACTGTTGAGTTCCTCATCATGTTGCTGCTTAAAACAAAACATACAAAACCCTTAATGCAGTATCAGGTTGAATTATAGCAATAGAAATTTAATGTTGAATCAATAAATACGTGAAGGTCACATCTGGAATACTTTGTCCAGTTCTGATTGCCAATTTTTGAGAGGGATATAGATTAATAGGGTATGGCCAGAGGAAAGCAACAAGGATGGATCTAGAAATTATTATTTGATGAATGATTAAAAGAAGTATTATAAGTTTCTAGAAGAGATAACAGTAAGAATAGCATAACTGTCTTCTAGAATTATGCAAATGCATCATAAATGAATTTACTCTGTATAAGACCAAAAGGCAGAAGCAGGATCAAATGTAGAATTCACAAGGTGGCACTTTGAGGATTAATCAAAGAAGAACTTTCTAATAACTACAGCTGACAATAAATGGATGACTTTCTGCCCAAAGTAGTAAGTTCAATGTTCCTGGAAGTCTTCAAACAGATATTGAATGGCTATATTCCAGAGATATTGTGGAGGGGATTCTAATTCAATTGGAAGGGTTGCATTAGATTAGTAATGGAATATTGTGCAAAAGTACTATACAGTATCATTACTGTGTCTTACAAACTGGGCCAAAATCAGACTTTCTCAATTTGGGGATGCCTGTTCTGCTGTTGCAACCCAGGGACGCAAATGGCATGGACAAAGCAGTTCAGGTTGATTTTCCCCAATTTTAGGTACTCCCCTCAAACTGCATATCTTTTCCCCTTTAAGACTTACTGGAAGTTCATTTTAAAATAATTTCACCTATATAAAACTACTGGTGAAGCCAAGAGAGTAGAGAGGCATTGTGACCTCAGACTCTTTACTGTCTAAGGATAATTCTGAATTTCCTCCTCCCTGAAGTGTGACCATAAAGCTATGTATGTCTTCAAAAGCAAGAGTTCCTAATCTTTTATGTATCATGGATATTTGGGGCAGTCTGGTGAAGCTTATAGTCCCCCTTTTCAAAGACTGTTTGTTGCCTATATTCATAATTGAAGAAAATGACAAATTTCAATGAGAGGTTAATTAAAGTAAAGTTGTATTTCTTTTTCAATCCAAGGTCACCCATCTCCTAAAATCTTTTGGATTCCCAAGTCTGCAGGCTCCGGTTTAAGAATCTCTGATTTAAAGATTTATACATATGACATCCTTTTAAGAAACTAATAGCATTTCCAGTGAGGTAAAAGATCATAAATCTTACCCCCACACAGTATTCATTATATGTGTGTATGTATATACATATATGTGTAGGTGTATAACATGCTGAAAACAGATACTCCTTTCTGCTTTTTAAAATGTAATTATTATCTTTAGTGTGGAGGAGGAAAGGCTTTATACACAGCAACACCTGTAAGTTCACCCCAAGGTGATTTATAAAACCAGAAACTCATTTGCCTTGAACCTAGAAAGCCAGGATGTATTTATAAGATCTGTGACAGAGTTCAAAAGCTCCCTTTGGAGTACCTTACAGTCAGCTCCTGGCTCTGTGTAGCAACAGATACTAGTGAATAGATATTTTTGAATAAATTAAAGCCATAGTCATTCTAAACTCTTAGTCAATAACTTCAATGTTTCCTCCTTCCAGTTGCCATTATTAGAATAGTTACAATGACTCTAGACCAGATATAATTAAAGGAGTAGTATATTGGTTATCTTTACTAAACCATCTTGTGTTGAATGTTAAATGGGAAAAAATGAACAAAAGTCTATAAAAGAGACAAAGGATGGAAAGAAAAATGTTACTATAAATTAGATTATTAA
Organism: Monodelphis domestica; assembly: GCF_027887165.1. Lineage (NCBI taxonomy): Eukaryota > Metazoa > Chordata > Mammalia > Didelphimorphia > Didelphidae > Monodelphis > Monodelphis domestica. The sequence goes on along the minus strand of NC_077228.1, from coordinate 433,251,908 downwards.
TCCCAGTTAACAAAAGGTTATCTCTGTCTGATTCTACAAAAATCATCCAGGGACTTATCCAAACTTTGCATCTATCCCATTGCCTAGCTCACAGCATTGCCCATAGTAGGCATTTAATCAAGGTTTGCATTTTCAATTAGATGTTTTACATCCACACCATTTTAAAAACCTGAAATTGCCTCTGTTTTTCTTCCTCTGTTCAAATCTAGGAGGAGAAATAAACTTCTCTTAGACTTCAATTTAAGAACAGAAGTGTTCCTAACATATTACATTTCATCTATAATTTCAAGTTAAAATGAATTATATTCATTGGAATTGGAGGTACACATTGAAATCTAAAAGAAAAAATAAAATAGGCAATCCAGTTTGTTATAGAAGGCAGAAGTAATTGGTCCAACTTTGCTAGCTTTAGAAGAAACATAATCTTCAAGAAACTTTAACTGAATTCTTGTAGTCTATCTACTTATATAAAGAAGCCTCAAATTCAGTTTTTGAAGAAATTGCAATCTAGAGGTTGTTGATTGATCTTCTTTTAAAGATATAGAATTTCGGGGGCAGCTGGGTGACTCAGTGGATTGAGAGCCAGGCCTAGAGATGGGAGGTCTGAGGTTCAAATCTGGCCTCAGACATTTCCTAGTTATGTGACCCTGGGCAAGTCACTTAATCCCCATTGACTAGTCCTTACCACTCTTCTGCCTTAGAACCAATACACATACAGTGCAACTTGAAACTCTTTTGTATTCTAAATAGTGATGGCACATGTAAGACACAATTAGATATAGCAAGTTGTCTAGAATCATGATACTGACCAAAACCATATAAAGGTGGTATAGAGCTATGGCTTTAAGAATGTTGAAGAATTTAGTTAAATCAAGAAAAATCTGGTCCAATTTTTCCTTTAACGCAGTATTAAACATAAATTCTTGTTTAGGATCAGATTTATGGCCAATTCAGTTATGTTTCAAAATGGAGAATTTTTGCTAAAACTTATGGCTATTTGCATGGTACCCTAGAATCCTACAAGGCAAAAAAAAGAAGTGGATACATTTTTATGTGATGGTAATTTAATGGTAGAAACATCTGGTCAGACATTCAATTTTGCATGCTTTGAAAACTGGCTGGCCTATTTATGCTGACTGTTTCAAAATGAGTGTGGATCTATGGCAAAAGTAGCAATGAGTTGTGGATGGAAAGCCAGTCTTTAAAGTTAAGAAAATATAACTTTCTCTCTCCCTCTTAAACTCTGTTTTATTTCAAGACTCAATTCAAGATTTCCTTCTTTTTTTTAATTTTTATTTATTTTTTAAGTAATTTTCCATAGTTACATGATTTATGTTCTCTCCCTCCTGTCTTCTCTCCTCCCTCCTGGAGCTGACAGCAATTGCACAGGGTTTTGCATGTATTATCACTCAATGCTTTATTTCCATATTATTCATTTTTGTAAAGAGTAATCTTTTAAAACCAAAACCCCAAATCATATGATCAAATAAATAAATGATAAATCATATGTGTGTGTGTGTGTGGGGGGGGATTTCTGTGTTTCTACGCCCTCAGCTCTTTATCTTGATGTGGGTAGTATTCTTTCTTATAAGTATATTGGGAATGTCCTGGATCGTTTTATTGCTATTTATAGCAAAATCTTTCACATTTGATCATCCCACAGTGTTTCAGTTACTGTGTACAATGTTCTCCTGGTTCTGTTCATTTCATTCCGCATCAGTTTATGTAGGTCTTTCCACTTCTTACAGAAATCAAGCAGTTCATCATTCTTTATAGATAGCACAGTAGTATTCCATCACGATTATATACCACTATTTGTTCAGCCATTCCCCAATTGAGAAACACTCCCTCATTTTCCAATTTTTTTGCTACCACAGAGAGCACAGCAATAAATATTTTTTATAAACACTGTTGTTTATTTTATCTCTTTGGGTTACAAACCTAGTAGTGATATTGCTGAATCCAAGGGCATGCATTCTTTTAAAGCCCTTTAGGTCTAATTCCAAATTGCCTTCCAGAATGGTTGGATCAATTCACAACTCCATCAGCAATGCATTAGTGTCCCAATTTTGGAACATCCCTCCAATATTTATTACTTTCCTTTGCTGTCATATTAGCCAATCTGCAAGGTGAGAGGTGGAATTTCAGAGTTGTTTTGATTTGCTTTTCTCTAATTAAGAGATTTAGAACACTTTTTCATGTGCTTATTGAGAGTTTTGATTTCTTTATCTGAAAACTGCCTATTCATGTCCCTTGCCCATTTATCAATTGGGGGATGGCTTGATTTTTTTGTACAATTGATTTAGCTCCTCATAAATTTGAGAAATTAGACCTTTGTCAGAGGTTTTTGTTATAAAGATTTTTTCCAATTTGTTGTTTCTCTTCTAATGTAGGTTGCATTGGTCTTGTTTGTACAAAAACTTTTTAATTTAATGTAATCAAAATTATTCATTTTACATTTTGTAATATTCTCTACCTCTTGCTTGGTCTTAAATTCTTTCCTTTCCCATAGATCTGACAGGTATAGAATTCTATGTTCATTTAATTTACTTATAATTTCCCTCTTTATATTTAAGTCATTTACCGATTTTGAATTTATCTTGGTATGTTGTGAGATGTTGATCAAAATGTAATTTTTTCATATACTGTTTCCCAATTTTATGATATAGGATTTAAAAAATATTCTATTTACTCATTTGTTAATCTAAGCAATTTATATTTTTATAAATATTGTATCTATTTCACCTGGATTTTTATATTTATTGTCATATAACTGGGAAAACTACCTCTTAATAATTACCTTTATTTCCTTTTTATTAGACATTAGAGTGTCTTTTTCATTTTTTATATTAATTTGATTCTCTTCTTTCTTTTTTAAATTAATCAATTCTTTATTTTATTTTTTTTATAGAACCAGCTCCCAGACTTATTTATTAGTTCAATAATTCTGTTACTTTCCATTTTAATTTGTACTTGGAATTTTAGGATTTCCAATTTAGTTTTTATTTGAGGTTTTTAAATTTCTTTTTTCTAGTTTTTTTTTAAATTATACGTGCAATTCATTGATCTCCTCCCTTTCTATTTTGTTGATAAGGCACTCAGGTATATACATTTTCTCCTGATAATTGTTTTGGCTATATCCCATAGATTTTTACATGTTGTCTCCTCATTGTCATTCTCTTCAATGAAATCAATAATTATTTCTTTGATTCAAGATTCCCTTTCTACAAGAAGCCTTTCCTTATCTCCCTCCTAGATGCTATGATCCACACTCATCAAAGAATCTTCTTGTATACATGCTATGTATTATCTATATATGATATATAGATATGTTGTTTTTCCCCTTTAGAATGTAAACTACTTGAGGACAGGGACTTTTATTTTTATTTTTGAAGCTTCACTGCTTAACACGGTATCTGATGCCAAGTAAATATTTGATGTTGTTTGGTGATTGACAGATGCAGTCAATCAATCTTGTTGTGACAAAGTCCTGACTTTGACAGGGGTCAATTATGTAGTGACCATTAAGTAAGTCATCTAAAATTTGTAAAATTAGAACATAGGTTTGGGAAACCCCATTCAAAAATAGATTCGGGTTACAAGGGATTCATTTTAGTTCCCTACTATACCAGTTGCTTGCTATTGAAAATACTAAATTGTGGCTATGAGTGTGCCATTCAAGTTACTCATGCTTTTGGAGTTGGTGGTTCTCTTTAGAAAATAAGAAATAATAATAATAATAATATTTACATAGCACTGAAAAGTTTACCTAATATTTTGCATGCACTATCTTATTTGATTATCAAAACAACCCTTTGTGGAAGGTGTTTTTATTATTCTCATTTTACAGATGAGGAATCTGAGGCCGATGAAGGTTTAATGACTTGCCCAGCGTCATAGAGCTAATAAGTTTCTGAAGTTAGATTTCAACCAAAGTTTTCCTAACTCCAAACCCAGAACTTTTAGTTGCCTAAGAAAGAACAAATAAAAAGGAAAGGTATATTAGGGATTTGTGGAACCATTATTTGTACTTCCTTTGCAAAAAGTACCAATGACATTACAGGGTGATTTATTGACTTGTAGGTAAAATTGGATTTAAGTGAGGCAGATTTGCACAAAGTTGTCTGCCTCATTCTTTATACAAGAGTCACTGAAGTCCAATGCCAAGACAAAATCAAGACAACTTGTGGTGGTAGATGACCTTGGCATATTCAATGTCTGACTGAGCTCTATGTGCTCCACAGAACTTGCTTCCGTTGCCCTTATGGCCTCTGGCCCAAACCGTTCTCATCTGCCCCTTCTGCTAGAGCAATCTTCACATGTTTGAGGTAATTCACTGATGTGTTTATGGTTCATCAGTTACCCTCAAACTGGTTTAGCCTATCTGCTAAGGCAGTTTACTGGGGTGGAGCCACTGCACATGCTACACATTTTCTTGCAGTCACAGGTGAGAGTTGGATGAAAAAGTGGACACCAAAGGTGGATGAACAGTCCTGAAAGTGCAGTTAGTCCTTAAACTGGAGATTTTAGTCCTCCTTGAACATTTTGCAATAGGGAAGGTGCGAAGTCCAAAACAGGAAATGAGTTAAAAAGCCAGGGCAGTATGGGAAGAAGCCTAAATGAGGATTCAGATTTATGGTAATGGTAAATGTCCATACCATGAATCAAAATTTCCTAAGAGCCCTAAACACTTTTTAGAGTTAAGCCGTGTGCTCCTTGTGTCATCTTTCACCTGCAAAAGGGCTTTAAATTAAAAAACTTGTTACACATAGTTACAAACTTGAGTTACTTTCAACAAATCATCTTTTTTCCTTTTTTTAATATCTTCATGGCAACAGAGATATTCTATGGAACCTGTTAAATGGAAACAAATCTTACTATTTACTTCCCTAATGGAGATTTGTTCTATGACTGCTGAAGTGAGGGAGAATATTTTCATTTTAAAGTAAACTCTACTCTGAACTGTCCTCTATGTAGTCATTGGTTATTTTCTTGTAGCTTAAATTTGACTATATAATTCTCTAGTACCTTAGGATCATAACATAAAGTCATCTCTTGAGCATTTAAAGCTCTTTACAAACTGCCCCCTTCCTACCTTTCGAGACTTTTTACACATTTCTTTCTTTCACATTCACTACAGTCCAATCAAAGTGACTTTAATACTAATTATACATATCTATCAATCTCTTAACAGCACTGGTTTCTCCCCCTACCAGGTATTCTCTCCTTTCTCCTTTCTGTCTCTTAATTTTTTTCATTTGCTTCAAGAATAAGCCCCCCAAAATGTTCTATATCAGTGATGGTGAACCTTTTAGGGATGGAGTGCCAGGCTCCCACCCCACAACCCAGACTGAGTGCAGTGCCTGACACCACCCCCCAAACCAAGTGCCATGGCCCTTCCCTCCATGGAGTGCTGGGCATGCCCCATCCTTGCCCACTTATCCCACACAGGGGATGAGGCCATCCACCTTACCCCCTGTGCCCTCCCATTAGGCTACTGGGCAGAAGGGCAGGTGATATGAAAAATGGTCCTTAGCCACAGTGGAGACGAGGAAGGGAGCAGCTCCATCAGAGGCCTTTTGCCTTTCCAGTAATAAAGTCTGTGGGGATGGGGGGAAGGAAGGAGAGGGCAGCTGTGTGCTCACAGAGAGTGTTATTCATACCATCTTTAGCCTCTGCACCATAAGTTTGCCACCACTGTTCTATATGAATCTTTTTTCCAATTTCCTGATTAGTCCTCCCACCTACTAGTATCTTCTTCCCAATTATTTGCATCTACTTTGTGTATGTTTGGTGTATGTCTACATTTGTATGAGCTCTTTCTGCTTCACCACCAACATAGGTTATAAACTCCTTGAGATCAGGCAGTGTTTTATCTTTGTTTTTTTCCTTCTCTACATGGAGCCTGATGGCACTGAACATTTAATGATTACTTGTTGAATGTTTGCATAAAGAAGTCAGCATAAAAATGCTCATACTCTATTGTTCCTTTTACTATACTCTGCATGAGAAATGCTTATGATCAGAATGGCAAATGTACTACTTAATCAATTATTCCAACATTTTGCTATTTAAAGAAAAGGAACTTTTCTACTCACATTCATTAAAGTTATTACAAAAGGAGGGTTAGAATTTGTGCTACCTTGTACCATTAGAGTTTAATAGATTACCACTCCCTTCATCTTATAAAAATGTGCTTCAAAAAAAAAAAGTGAAGAATGTGACAATAAACACTAATCAACTCCTAAAACTCAATGGGAAAATAAAGCCCTTTGAAATGCAAATAGAAGAAGAATATTTTCCCTATAATCTTTTTTTTTTTTGCCTCAATTTGATTATAGAGATATGAACTGGTAGTTAAGTTTAGGGAGTAGGAAGAGACAAACAGGAAATTAAAGTACAAATAGTAGAAAGGAAAGAGGAAATGGATATTAAAACCCAAAGCAGAAGACTAATCAACCTTTTTAATTTGCCTTTGTTTCTAATGTCTTACTGAATTTGTGGTAGATAGTAAGTAACATTCTGTGCTAGAGAATGGGGAATGAATGAGTCTGATCCCCTAAAGTAGTCTAATAGATGACTGGAATATCCAAAAGCTGCCAAAAATTTGGGGTTGTTGTTTTTGTTGTTGTTGTTATTTTAATTGAAAAATCTTTGCATTTTCCAGTTGGCACATACTGAACCTTTAGTCCTTTCTATGAAGTTGGAACAAAAAGAGAGAAGTATTAGCTGCCTCCAGGAGATTAGTATATAGAAAACACAGCCTCTAAATTTTAGAATCTCCAAACAATGCTAGAATTTTATTGATTCTAATATGAAAATGGACATTTGAGCTGACATTAAGTATATTTTAAACCAAATGGAAAAATGCAAAAGCAAACAATTGGTTCATTCAATTACATGGTTTTAGGATGTTCTTTTTTGGAGTATTGTTTAATTTCTCAAAAACAAGCACAATATACATATGAAGCTTAAAACTTCACTAAGACTTTTGAAATGCAATAAACTTACAAATACATTAATAATAATGAAGTCTTTCCTGGTTTTCCCTTCCTTTTTTAATTGATGATTAGAGTAACTTAAATTTCGGCTCTTTATCCAGTATTCCAAAAAAAAATATTAAGTATTTTTGAGCTGCAAAAAATAAGCCTACATTTTAATCTTTGGCAACTTTTTCATTAAGAGTTTTTTGTTATAGAAATGCTCATGATGACATCAAATAAATTTAAAATTTGAAGAAAAAAAAGATTATGTCTACATCTATCACTCATACCTTTAGGTCAAATGAATCATTTAAATTTAAAGGGATCATTTAAGGGGGTAGCTAGGTGACTCAGTGGATTGAGAGCCAGGCCTAGAGATGGGAGGTCTTAGGTTCAAATTGGGCCTCAGATACTTCCTAGCTATGTGACCCTGGGCAAGTCACTTAACCCCCATTGTCTAGTTCTTAAGATGGAAGGTAAGGTGTTTTTATTTTTAATAGATCATTTAAAACTAAGCAATTTACTTTTCATGTTTCATTTTATATGCTGACTTTCAAAAAGCTTTGTATTAATGGAAATTTGTTGGAAAGCTGCAGGAAGCATCTGCAACAGATGTCAGATAACACAATAATCTCTGTTTGTATGATATAAAACAGTTTCCTTGAGGGCTAGCCATGGTAGTAAAGAGAAAAGACTTAAGGTGTTCTGCAGAACTTACTCAATATACGTGGACATCTCCTTTCAGTGACTCTTAGGCTATTACAGTGTTGTATTGTACCTGATGAATGAAATATAATCAGCACTTGCTTGTTCTCTGAAAAAAAAAAGTGGAGTAATCATAAACTAGTCAACTGTAATTTGTACCTTTTCGTAAAACACATAAAACCATTACTTTGAAAGGATGGCTAGATTTTTCCCACCTACAAATCTGAATTGAAGAAATAGCCTTGAGATTTGTCTAGCCCAGTTACAGGTTCCATTTAGTTGTCCCATCAGACACATACTTTTGGTTGATAGTAAGGATCATGTCTCTACTGAGTCATTTCCATATGCCGATTTGTTTTGGTTGAATTATTTGTCATAATGGAGAGTTTCTATTTTCTGGGACTTAAGGAGTAAAAGTAGGGATGACCAAAAAAAATAGGAAAAAAGAAAGCATCAAACTTTTTTTCAAACACAAAGGAATGTTAAATGCTAAAAGAAGGGAGTGAAGAAGACTAATTTTATTAGTCTTTAATTAATTAATTTTTATCTTTAATCTTTAAAAACCTGTTTTGTCAACATGAACAGTTTCATATGTAGTCATATGTTCTTTATATATTGAAATTTCCATGTTAATGTTTACATTCATAATAAATTAATGAATGCATTCAAAGCCATATAAATAGATAGTAAATAGATGTTTTCAGCAGAGATTATACCCTTGCTAAACTGTTTTTTGCAAGTGCTATGTTCTGTTCTAAATTCCTTTTTTTTATTTAAACCCTTACCTTTTGTCTTAGAATCAGTACTGTGTATTGGTTCAAAGACAGAAGAAAGGTAAAGGCTAGACAGTGGGGGTTAAACGACTTGCCCAGGATCACACAGCTAGGAAGTGTCTGAAGCCAAATTTGAACCTAGGCCTGACTCTCAATCCACTGAGCCACCCAGCTGCTCCCTAAATGCCTTCTTTTTAAAAGAAAAACCTAAAATATAGTCTTTTGCAATCATTCCAAACTGATTTATATTGTTCCCCTAAATACACTCGACATTCCAAACTGATCTACTTGATGTTGCCTGTTTATAACATTCCATTTGCCATACCCATGCCTTTACACAAGAAATTCCCCATGCCTGGATTGCTCTCACTTCTTATTGTTTCCTCTTCTATCTGGGAGAATAATACTTAGCTCTTAAGAGACATGTTGTGAGAATGGAATAAGATACTATTTGTAAAGAGCTTAGCACAATGCCCTGTACATAGGAAGTGCTATTCAAATGTTAACTATTCCTATGTGTACATTGTTTCCTCCCCGAAGAATATAAGCTTCTTGATAGGAAAGACTTTTTTTTTTTGGTCTTTGTATCCTCCAAACTTAGCTCATAGAAAGCACATAATAAATATAAATTGAAGTGAATTGTTCCCATTGTCATCAGAAAGAGTAACCAGGAAGGTTCTGGGAACTATATTATATTTAATAATGGTTGAAAGAATTGATAATATTTAATCTAGTCAAGGGAAGAATACTTGGGAGAGTGGGGGGATAACATGAATGCTATATATAATTGTTTGAAGGATCTTTCACATGGCACTGACATTAATTATTCTATGTACCTCCAGGACTCCTAGAACTACTGGGTAGTATGACTTAGTAATAGATTTTGTTAACAATTAGAATTGTATAAAAATGGAGTGAACAAAGGTGTTGCATAATGATTATGTGTTTCGACATTATTTTGGTTCTTTTTGAGCATTAGGGCTTCAAAGCCTCCTTAAAATATCTTTTTTCCTGATTTGTTAAAAAAAAAAAGTTACCTGTTTGAGATTTTAACATTTTCCCTAAAAATGATAACATCAATTTTGATACTTTAATTAACTATAGAAAACTAGAAAATTATTTTAGTAGCAATTTTTAATAATGTCATGCTTTAAGAAAATAGAAACTTTGGAATTAAAGAGGAAATAATTCATTATAGTGCCTAATGATCCAGGCACAAGAATGAAACAGTTGAACTAATTGCTCTTTAAGGCCCCTTCTAACACCAGTATTTCCTGGTACTAGGAACCAACTAAGAAGCAAATTTATACATTAAATTTTGCAGATAACCCCAGACTCATTTTTTGTGATTATTTGAAATATTGGAAGACTGAATTAGAAATCAAACTTCTTTTGATAAATTGTGGAAGTGCCTTGACTCAAATACAAACAGATGTAATAGAAACTTGTGTGATCATATCATCTTTATTTAGAAAGTTACTCTGATTTTGTAAAATGACTAATGGATCAATATTTACATGGCAAAAAGCAAAACATACTAAAATGAGATGGAAGATGAATGAAAGGAAAAAATCTATAGATTATTTTGGAAATCAAACTGAAAAGAAATTATTAAAAATGGCATTAGGTTGGTGCTCTAAGAAAAAGGATTTGGTTACACAATCAAAGTTAACATTTTAACCCCCTCCCTTCGACACACTTTTCTGTGAGATCCTTCCTTCCTCCTCTTGCTGTTATTTTGAAAAAGCTTTTGAAAAAAGGGTTCCATCTGTATTGTTTTTAATCTTTATTTTTTGTAGTTTAATTCCTTCTCTCAGACTTTTGGTTTGATTTATAAGTCACTATCCAGTCTCATCCTTAATTGAGAAGAAATTTGGACAGTTTTTTTGATAAGGGAGAATAAAAGAAAGGATAACAAACAAAGGTGATACATAGACAATTCTGTGCTTTGATACTACTTCCACTACCAGGATAAATAATCTTTTTTTTTTTTTCAAAAATAAAAATTGTTTAAAAGACAGTTTAAGAGAAGGAAAGTAAATAGATGTTAAAGCAAGATTCTCACTGAATTCAAGTCACCAGACATTGATGATCTATATGGAGACAGCAAGACTTGGAAAATGCAATTGCTGAGTCCCTGTTAGTGCCATTTGGAAGACAATAAGAACAGCAATGATGGCACAGGAGAACAAATGTCCAGGTTTTCAAAAATGAAAAGAGAAGTAATATATACAAACTATATTCCATGAGCTTTATTTTTATTCCTAACAAAATACTAGAACATATTATGAGCTCTCAGGAAAGAAAGGGAAAGAGTGATCACTAATGATATCATGATTTCATCAAGAACTGGTCATGCCTAATGAACTTCATTTCCTTTTTTTTCCACAGGGAAACTAGTAGATCAAAGGGATGCTGTAGATAAAGTGTGCATAGATTTCAACAAGACATTTGACAAAGCCTCTTATGCTATCTTTGAGAACAACACACTCAGATGTAGGCCAGATAATAGTATAATTAGGTATATTTGGAACTGCTTTAATATCTTGACCCAAAGAATGGTTATTAAGGGATCTATAATTGGCCCTATGATATACAACATTTTAATCTATAAATGCTTGGTTGAAGGGTCTAAAAGACAAGCTTGTCAAATGCAGAGCATAATGAATAATGAGAAGCTAGGATCAGGACAGGACAGGCATGTCTAAACAATAGTCCATTTGAAAAAGATCTGGAGATTTCAGTGCCTTGAAAATTTGATATTATGAGCCTTTGAAGCAGTATGTTAGTAAAAACAAGATACTACTATCCTAGATTACTTTAAAGAAATAATGTCAAAGCAATCAAACCTATAGGGCAACTGTGCTCCATCCTGGTCAAATCACATCAGGAACAGTGGTCTATTTTTTATCCCATATTTTAGGAAAGACATAGACTAGAGAGAATGATGAAAATGCTGCAAATACTGGAGCCAACTAAATATCAGTAGAGGAAAGTGAGGATTTCTCACTCATGTCTTAGAAGTCTTAGAAGGGGCATAATAGCTTACCTCATGTATTTGAATGACTGCCAAATTGAAGAAAGATCGGATAAGAATTGTTCTTTTTTTATTCCATTGGGTAGAAATGGGAGCAACAGGTACATTTTTCAGAGAAGCTGACTTTAGCTTACATAAGAAAAGCCTTCCTTTAGAACTGTCTAGCTCCCTCAGAAGGTGAAAACAATTTAATTTTAAGAATGCATCATGGGAGCAGCTAGGTGGCTCAGGGGATAGAGGGCCAGACCTAGACATAAGAGGTCCTGGGTTTAAATATGACCTCAGATATTTCCTAGCTGTATGACTCTGGGAAAGTCACTTAACCCAATTGACTAACCTATACCACTCTTCTGCCTTGGAACTGATACTTAGTATAGATTCCAAGACAGAATGTAGGGGTTTTAAAAATATATATATCATGGCATATTAGATAAAATGGTGGACCAGGAGTCAAGAAAAACAAATTCAAATCTCACAGCTAGAACTTTCTAGCTCTGTGACCCTGCGTAAGTAAATTAATGTGTCTTGGCCTTAGTTTCCTATTATATAAAATGAGAAGACTGAATTACATGGCCTCTAAATTCCTTATCAGTTCTATACCTATGATCTCAACCACTGTTAATCTTCAAATTGGTGCTGAGCAACCAGTTGGTACACTGTGATAGAGTTCTCAGTAAAGTAGGACTAAATGGGAAGACAAATTTCTTGGATGAGGGAACTTATGTGACATATGTTCTATATTAGTAGTATCTTATTCATTGATTTATCTATTATGAGTTCAATAAATTTCAAAGAAAATAATAATGACATACATTCTTCCAGTGATCAGCCATATAGACTTTAATTAAGCTAAGAACTATTAATTACATATTCAGAGCAGAATATAATTATATTATATTGTAATTCTTTACCACATAAAACTATATGCACATCACCTTCAGTGCATATGCAATTCTGAATAAAGGTTTGTGAACTTTTTCTGCAAATCAAGCAATTCTGAGGTTTTCTGACAATAGACAACTATTCACATCTGCTTTTCAACAAAATGACTGCATATTCCCATCTTATGTGCTTAGCAACCATTCTGAATCAATTAATTTAAAATGTAGATTTTTTTATTTAAAAAGTTGAAATTTGGATTATAATTTTATTCATGATGAAGTATATTTTTAATTTTTTTATTTTTCTTTACTTATAAAACTTAAATATTCTTATATATATGAACATTTTTTTAAATATTTCAGATTTTTAAATAAAAATGCCTGGTATCAAAATTATAAAATTGAAATTTTAACATCCTAATGAAAAACAAAAAGGCATTGAATTTTTAATAGTGAACTTTAAATATGTTGCATTGAGTGTTCCATTTTGTGAAGTTGTATTTTGCAAGTATTTACTGCATTTTGAATTATAATGAAATATATATGGTTACCATTTTAAGTTTCTTTTTATGAGTTTAATTGTTTATTTTTATGTGATCTTTAAGAATAAATGTTTTCTTTTCCCATTCCATGTTTCATTTGTATGGGAGGAAAGGATATAGTTGTTTGGGTATTTTTTACACATCAAAAAGACACAAAGATGTCAGTTGGAGGCTTAGCATCCCTTTCCCTTTCATCCTCCCTTTCTGCATAGTAAGAAATGTAAGCAAAATTTCACTGAAGCCTGAATCCCTAAACATAACTATGCATGAGAGGCAAGACTCAAAACCAGGTTTCCCAAATTGCAAGAATGGTCACTCTATTCCATTGCCTTTTTAGAGTCTCTTCACAAAATTAGATTTTGGGTCAGGTAAAATGAATCTTAGGAAGAGTAGGAAGAAGTGCAAAATAAATTGACTGCCTTTGTGATACTATGAGGGAAAAAGTACTCTGACCTCATATCAATCCTACCACGTGTCATCCCACCATAAATGTCATTCCTTTATGTCTGAATCATTTGGTTTTAAATGGCCATAAAATACAAATATCTTTTTAAAATATCAGTTAGCTACATATTTATCAACCCTAAGAAGATTTTTTAACTAAAGGCAAGACATGGAGAACAACATTATCTGGGTGGGGTTATAGCCACCAGTAAGAAAGTAAGAAGGAAGAAGGAAAAAGGGTCCCAGTTGGCATATAACAGGAGATAAATAAGGTCTCCACGGCAAACTTTGCCTAAAGTTTTATCCAGCTTTATGACCTTGGCAGAATTGTAACTTTACAGGCTAACTAAGCCACACATACCAAGCCAACTGTGGTATTATGCCATTTCAATATATAGTTAGATTTATGAAGACACAACTTATAATCTTCCCCCTTCCAACTTTTCCAACTTTCTTATACCTGTGTTTCCTTTATAACTAGTAACAGTGAAATCTTTTTTCATTCTTCACTAAAGACCCCTTATCTGCTAACTCCAAGAATTTTCACTGACTGGTTACCATGTGAGGAATTCTCTCCCAACTTATCTCCATCTCCTAACTTTTTTTTGCTTTCTTAAGGTTCTAGTTAAAATACTATCTTCTGGGGGGCAGCTGGGTAGCTCAGTGGATTGAGAATCAGGCCTAGAGATGGGAGGTCCTAGGTTCAAATCTGGCTTTAGCCACTTCCTAGCTGTGTGATCCTGGACAAGTCACTTGACTCCCATTGCCTAGCCCTTACCACTCTTCTGTGGCTCCAAGACAGAAGGTAAGGGTTTAAAATAAATAAATAAAATAAAATAAAATACAATCTTCTGAAAGAAGCCTTTCCTCATTCCTACAATGCTAAAGTTTTCTTATGAGACTACCTCCAATTGTCACATATGTATTTATTTGTATATATCTGTGTATGTATTGTGTTCCCCATTCACACACAAAGACAATCGTCATCCTCGGTTACCGAGAGACTACTACTATTCAACTATAAGGTCTCTCTAAACAGGAACAATTTTTTGCCTTCCTTTGTATTCCTGGAACTTAGCATAGGCCTTGATACATTGAGGTCTTTTTATTTAGGAGGTAACATTCACAATTTATTCTTCAAGTATTAAATCTGTAACTGTGTATGATGTTCTCTTGGTTCTGCTCGTTTCACTGTTCATTATCCCATGTAGTTCTTTCCAAGTTTTTTTTTTAATTAGCCTACTCATTGTTTCTTATGGTAGAGTAGTGTTCTATCATAATCTTACATCACAATTTGTCTAGCCATTCATCAGTTGATAAGCATCTCCACAATTTCTAGTTCCTTGCTACTACAAAGAGAACTTCTATAAACATAAATAAATATTTTAGAACATCTATATGTTCATTTCCTTTTCTGTTGATCTTCTTGAGTAACAATTGCTCAATCTCAGGGTAGACACAGTTTTATAACTCTTTGAGTATAATTCCAAATTGCTCTCTAAATCAGTTCACAGCTCCACCAACAGTATATTGCTACCACCCCCTCCCATTTTCCCACATCCCCTCCAACATTTGTCATTTTAGTCAATTTGATGGCTGTGAGATGGTATCTCAGAATTCTTTTGGTTTGCATTTCATTAATCAGTTGTGATTTTAGAACATTTTTTTTCATCTATCCATTTATGGCTTTGATTTCTGTATCGGAAAATTGTTCATATTTTTTGCCCATTCATCAATTAGAAGATGACTCTTATTTTTATAAATCTGAGAATGTTGTCTCTATATTGTATATATGAGACCTCTATCTAAAGTCTTTACATCTCCCTACCCCCACCAGTGTTCTGCTTTCCCAACATGGAAAGTGCTTTTTAACTTGTTGAGAAGACTACTAGATTCAAGATATCCACCCCTATCTTTACAATCCAAAAAATCAAATATCTCTTGGTGAGATGATGGTACCACATTCTAGTGGTGCTATAAATAACTTGCTTCCTTTCTTTGGGAAAGTAGCAAAGCATGCAGAAATCAAAATGGCAGATTTAAGAATCTTTTTTATTTTAAAACCATAAGTGAAAACCATTGCCTCGTGTAAGTAAGTGTAGAAAGGAAAGAGAGAGAAATGGGTTGAAATAGAAGTGAGAGAAGGGTTTTGCTGAAGAAGATCTAGCTGTATGCCAGAAACCTGATGACAGCAGATTCTGGAACTCAGAGGGAGGATTTGAGGAGACACCAACTACAGCTGGGGACTTTTTGCTTCCTGTCCCTAGAGCAGACTTGAGGCTTTGGCTTCCGGTTCCTGGAGCTGACTAGAGATGAGATATCTTATCTCTGTTGTTCCTGTGGTGGTAAAAACTACAGTGAGGTTAAAGTGAAGTGTTCCTACCTGTTGGGAAGTACCTTTCCTTACCAAAAAGATTAAATCAAAGAATACCTGTGTAACAACTAGCCTGATCTCAAGAAGATTTTGGTTGGCTTTTGGGGGCCTGAGGCCAGTCTCAGTGCCTGGCCCAGCTAGGTTGGACTCAGTCATCAAGAGTTCATTCCTTCCCCATCTAAAGATTGTTTCATCTTATAAACTAATCAGGAGGATTAATTAGATTCAGGTGTAGACAGTGAGGTTTGGAAAATCTTAGCCAGAGATAGCTAAGGGTTTAGGGAGTATCAATAAAATGAAGAATTTCCCATGAGGGAAATTTAGAAGGGGGAGGCTAATGAGATTTCTTATAGCTAGGGAAACCCTGTTCCTTAATCCTACCTTCCTAGTCCTTTGTTTATTATAAATAAATCCCTTTTTACCTGTTCACCAACACTGTCTTAGAAGCACTATCATGCATTGGTCCCAGTGAGTGAGGCCATCAGCTTTACTTCACTGAGGGATGCTGAGGGTTCAAATATACTTCAATATACTAACATTATTTCATAAGAGATTTGAAGTGGTTTTATATATTTCAGCAGCTTTGGTCGATTAAAGCCTGCCAGGAAATAAGAATCAACCAAGAGTTTGTCCTGCAATAAAGCTGAACTCTGTGAGCCCAAAAGTAAGAAGCTTGGAGCAGGACATCATTTAACCTGGAAAGCAGACAACAAACAGCAAATGGCTTGCTTAGACTAGGCTCACTGAAAATAAGTAATTCTGATCTTGCAACAGGATGTGACCATTCTCCCTTTTCCCCACTGGGTCCCCAAATCACTTGATTTTCTTCCTTGTCTTTGATCCTTGAGAATCATGAGTTGAATATTTAATAAACATTTATTAAATCTTATCTATGTGAAGAAATTATAAAATTGTGAGAAATAGCATGACAATATACTCATAGAATCATGGATTTAGAGCTCTAAGGGATATTAAAGGACTTCTAGCACAATCTCTCATGGAGGTTTATGGAGATTTAAGTAACTTGCCCAAAGTCATGCAGGAAACAAGTGAGGTATCTGAATGGGAAAGAAATGAAGGTGGGAAGATGATTAAGAGGCTGTGGCAGTATTCTAAGCAAGTGGTCATGAGGGCTTATTATCCAGTGGGGCCAAGAGAAATGAATATATGAAATATATTTGCTAAGAACATACTATATACTGGTCAGTGAAGAAAAAAGAGGTGAAAAAAGGAACTAATATAAGGGATATTTTGAAGCTAGAATATTTAGGACTTAATAACTTAAGTGGATATGAGTTAAGTAAGGGACAGGAAAGATTGAAAAATAAGGTTTTGAATATAGGAGAATGGGTGCCTGGTGGTATCACTAATAGAAATGCTGAAATCAGAAAGAATAATAGATTTGAGGAGAAAGTTGATAAGCTCAATTCGGACTATGATGAGTTTGAGGTGTTGACAGAACATTGAGTTGAAAATATCTAGTAGGTAAATTATAGTTACATTTGGAGCTTGAAAAAGGGATAGTGTATGCTACTATCCTTTCTGTGTTCCCATCCTTTCTTATTATTGGATTATAAACTCCTTGAAAGCAAAAATAGTGTCTTACTCATCTTTGTCTATAGCACAGTCCTTACCACATGAGATTAGGATCCAGTAAATGTTTGTTCAATCAAACAATGCTTTCTAATTGCTTTGAGAATAAATTATGTAAAATCTAAGACTTCTCATTTTTTCCTCTTTAAGGTTCTAGGGAAGAACTCAGCCTTCACAAGTGTAGTCTATTGAAGTGATATATAATTACTTATATTTATGTATACTTATATAATATATGAATATACTTCTTTAATAGTTATAGTTCAGAAGTTATTCCCAATGATAATAGAGATAACCCTCTGATGTTTCCTTCAGATCTCTCTATGAAATGCAGAGAAATTTGCTAACATAGCTGTATCCCCAAATAAAAACTAGCATTTTGTTCTGATCTTCAAATTATTGTATTCAAAAATTTACTCTATACAATGAAATAAAAAGTTAATCCAAAACAAAAAGAGTCAATGGTGAAATGGGAGCCAATTAGGTGAAAATCACCAACATATAATTCATTTTATTTTCATCATACACAGGCTCAATTTTAAGATTTGAGCAATCTTTTCCACAATTGCCTTGGTATATCTTCAATTCAAGTTTTGAATAGTATCTTGGTGAATAAATATTATCTTGGAATTCTAAGCTATCTAACTAGGGATGATTATAACTCAATAAACAAAAAAATTTAGCTCTCTTCAGATAATCTGTAGGGTACAGTCTGGTATTTTTTCCCTTATTTTTTACAATTTGGGGAAATCTTTTCTAAAAAAAGATAAAGTAGGAAACTTCATCTAAAAGAGAATTAATTGTGAGCTAAGCTGTAGATATTCTTCTTGCTTTCCTGTAGGATTGGGTATATTTCTATACCAAATTAATTTTGTGTTTTTTCCTCTTTGAGCCAAATCTGATGAAAGTAATGTTGAAGTGGTCCCCTACCTCTACATCTACCTCTGCATGCTTCTTTTATGTGAGATAATTTACCCATCCTATGTCTCCCTTCCCCCTTGCAGTCCTCTTTCTTACCCCTTAATTTTGTTTTTTACATATTCCATTATATTCTGCTTCCACTCTTGCCCTCTATCTATACATACTATTTCTAAGTGCCCTAATAGATAAGGTTCTTAGAAGTTACAAGGATTGAGGGCAGCTGGGTAGCTCAGTGGATTGAAGGCCTAGAGTCCTAGGTTCAAATCTGGCCTTAGATACTTCCCAGCTGTGTGACCCTGGATAAGTTTCTTAACCCCCATTGCCTAGCCCTTACCACTATTCTGCCTTGGAGCTAATACACAGCATTCATTCCAAGATGGAAGGTAAGGGTTTAAAAAAAAGTTACAAGGATCATTTTCCAATTTAGGGATACAAACAGTTTAGCCTTATTGAATGTCTTTTGATTCCTCTTTCCAATTTACCTTTTTATGGTCCTCTTGTAACTTGTATTTGAGAGTCAAATCAGTTCTTTCTCTGGAGGTGAATAGTATTCTTTATCATGAGGACTTCAGAATTGTCCTGGGCCATTGTATTGCTGAGAGTAGTTGTCTTTTACAGTTGATCATTGTATAATTTTGCTGTTACTTCGTACAATGTTCTCCTCTGCTTACTTTACTTTGCATCAGTTCATATAGGTCTTTCCAGCTTTTTTCTGAAATCATCTTGCTCATCATTTCTTATTAATGTTTCATTTGGTTTTACTTTTTAAAAGTTCTTTTCCTCAGTGAATTTGTGTACCTCTTTTTCTACACGACCATTTCAGCCTTTTACAGAGTTCTTCTCTTCAGTGTATTTTTGTATATCTTTCTCCATTTGACCAATTCTATTCTTAAAGAACTTCTTTTCTTCAATGGATCTTTGTGCCTCTTTTACCCATGGATCTGTTATGTTTTTAAAGTATTATTTTCCTCAATATCTTTTGTGCCTTCTTTTCCAAGGAACTAAGTCTCTTTTCATGATTTTTCTGTACCACTCATTTTCTTTTCCCTATTTTTCTTCTACCTCTCTTATTTGATTTTTAAATAACTTTTTGGTCTTCTCCATTAATTTTTTGTGGGACAGTACTGATTTTATTGTCTTCTTTTGGGTTTGTGCTTTGGTTTTACCTGCCATCAAAATAACTACCTATGTTCTTTCTTTTTTTGTTATTCACTCATTTTCAAAACTTTTTAATTTCTTTTAACTGTGTGAAACAGTTTAAAAATTGTTAGAGCTGAGCTCTGTAACTAGAGTGAAGGGAGCATTGCTCTAAGATTTAGGTTCATTGTGCAGTTGCTTTCAGAGTTATCTATGGGGATCTATCTGCTTTCAGATCTTTTAAGGTGGCATGATCTCAGGAGAGGTGTTTTGAATACTAACCTGGCCTGTGCTCTGGTCTGTGAGTAACCAAAAGCACTCTTTTCCACCTTGGAACTGTGACAAGGGTACTCTGTTCCCCAGGGTCCAAAAGCCATGCTGGTGTGCTAGTATTCCTCCTCACCCTGAGATTATAACCTAGGACTACAACCTTGATCTGCAAATGGACAATGTGATAAGAGTTCTGCACACAAAGCTAGCAAAGGGACCCCTATAACTCCTTCTGAATTATTGTCTGAACTCCCTTATCCTCTGTGGCTGAGAACTCCAAAAACCTTTGCTGATGACTCAGCCACCCATAAGAACTGTTGCCACAGTAGGGCTTTCCTTGGCATGCTGTTTTGTCTTATGCCCCAGTGCAAGAGAACTTTTGTGTTCACCTTCTACATTGTTTTGGGCTGGAAAATCACTTTTTTGTGCATTATACTTCTCTCAAATTCATTTTGGGGTTTTATAGTTTTTTAGAGAGTAATTTAAGAGAGATTAGTTAGATCTTTGAACTTCCTATACCATATTCCAATGTAATGATTAAAGAAAATAATAGTTTGAAAGTTTATATTCCTTTGATATTTTTTTACAAAATGCAATTTTCACTCAGGGTATTCAATAAGATGAGTTTTGGTAGATGGGATGCCAGCAAAAAGGCACATCAACTCATAAGCACAATATTGAGGATACAAGGACAAAAAAAATCAGTTCGTGGTATCAAAAAGCTTATATTTGTAAACATTAAAATTAATATACAATGCCTAAATATTATATTTTACAAAGTTTTATTAATAACTAAAGCAAAAGAACTGTCTGAATTCAGCCTGGTCACAGGTCAAAGAGAGAACATAGGAGGAGCATACATCCACTTAAATACCAATAATATGATCTCACCAATGTGGAGATGCAGGAGAAATTATTGGGAATTTGGGGACATACTAAGGACTTCTGCAGAATTAAGTCAAAGGTTCAAAATCTCCATTTATACATATCTCCCTGTGATCCTGTTGGGAAACCAGTTTCCCCAAAAGGATCATGGAAACATAATCAACTTAAAAATTCCAATAATTTGTGGATAAAGGGGGGGGGGGAACAAAACCAATGATTACTAGGTTAACAAAAAGCCAATTTGGGGGCAGTTCCCTTTGACATAAGAGTATACATTCAAAACAAAGGCATTTCAAACCCCCCCCCCAGTTCAATTCACATCCTAAAGTTCACTCTGGATCTTCTGGTACAGCATGTAGTCTCTGCAGGCATCCTCACAGCACTTTCTAGATTCTGAGAGGTTCTAAATTAGGCTAAAATTCAAGTCAAAGTTCACAACAATAACATAGCCTCCCCTGAGGAGAATAATAATACATCCCCCCCCCCCCAGGAGGATACAGGAATACATGTAGGAATTATACAGGGATACCTGGTTGAGTCATAAGGCATATAAATCAAGTATCAAAAAATATCAAAGAAGTCAAAAGAAATTTTAAAAATAACATATGAGTCAGATATAGAATGTAAAAAGAAAACAAAAATTTATGGGAAGAAGGAAAAAAGGGGGAAAAAAAGAAAAATATCACAACTCACAACAGGTTCTTGTAGCAATCCATGTCCCATAAGTGTACAACAATAATCAGTCACTAACTCAATTTAGCAGACTGGACTACAGAAAGTTTGCCATACCATGAAAGACAGAAAAGGGACTAGATTTCAGCAGCAAATGGGAGCCAGGATGGCAGTGAAAAGGAGGTGCTTGATAGAATGTGGCTCAAAGGAATTCCAGCCTCTGACATATGTCTAAATAGCTGCAATCTCAAACCCAAACAAGTCCAAGTCCTCTTGTCTTGAATCAAAATTACATCAATCCTACTGGAATCTGGTCTCTTTGACCTTGTGCTCCCATAGGCATTATGCAGGTGCTCTGTGCTTCTTTAGCTGTACAGTACCTCTTTTGTATACTCCTTTCTTCTGGAATCAGACAGAATCATGAAGCAAAGTCCTATAATTCTTTTAAACAAACAATGGCATCATTTTTATAGTCTAAAGCTTTTGGGGTATGCATTTATATTAGAACAAATACATTTTATACTTATATTGCTGCAAAATCAAAAAAGATAAAGAAAAATCTTCTCAATACTGTTGACATGTGCTTCAAATCCAAAAAGGAGAGAGAAAATAAAACTCAGATACTATATTGCACATGCAAGGAAAAACAATAACAAAAAAAGTTTTAAAAATCAAAAATATATAGCTTAAAATCAGTGAAACACTGTGTCAACCATGTCTGAGTACAAATGATTTTCAGAATAAAACAGTAACACAGTAGATAATGCACATTCAAAGAAATATCAAAGTCCCCAAAATTCACAACAGCCCAGTTAATTACAATAGCAACTAAACCCACTATCATATTTCATATAAGTTGCTATATGGCATAAAAAAAAAAAACCTATGAACTGACGGATATTTGTCACAATTTTTATAGATGTAGCAAATCTTTCAACCTTGGCAAATATATTTTTAAACAAGAGTAAAACTTATTTGGTTCTAGAACATCACCAAGAAATCTACATTGTTCTGATAGTGTAATGGGGGTTCAGGTGTGTACCCCTGGGGTTTGGGAAGGATACCTTTTGCAAGAATGCAAGACTCCAAAAATTAGCTTAAGACAAAAAGAGAAATTTATTCATTTAGGAGCTAATGTTGAGAATGGCCAGGAGGATAGCAACATGGAACAGCAAGATAAAATGGGGAGCAGTTCTTTGGGAGTACAGCATGAATGGAAAAGCTGTTCTGGAGATTTTATGCTTTCTACAATGGAGAGTGTTAGTCACCCAGGCATTAGGTGAGGTGGCTGATCATCTGCCTAGGGACATAAAGATTCCTTAGTTTTAGGGGACAAACAGATGTTTGATAGGATCAAGGTATGGCCTCGAGGTGCATCTCTCAGTCCATCTTAAATCTAGAGGATGATCAAAGGTAGATAGTCATCTCAGGACCCTAGAGGAGGCATTGGGTGTTTTTAGGTTCAGTCACAGGAGGATGTAAGGGAGCAAGGGAGTTTCCCTGATAATAGTTCGCCTGAGTTTCTGGGGGTACAGTGCCCATGTCAATAGGAGTAAGTTAAACTGAAGAGTTAAATTATTATGCATGTACAGAAGCTCTTTTTGATTTCTTACTTTATATTAACTTTTTACCTTTAATACAACATTCATTATAATACATATATAAATATTTTTTAAAATCATCCATTCAGAAACCACTAGTTATCTAAAATTATTTCTGAAGACCCTTTAAAATTACAATTTAAATTCTTAACTCATTAAATTGTCCAAAGGTTGTATATAGCTTTTGATGAAGTCCATCCATCATCACCTATGTGACAATTCACAAAGGCAACATGTGATCTTCGATGGATCTAATGATAAAGAGTTTGAGAAATATGTTCATAGGCTTATACAATATTTTGTTCTTCAGCAAAGGTAAAGATACAAATTAAAGATCAATATAGGCAAAACATAGTAGCTTAAAATGATTCAGTATTACAGAAAGGTATTGACTAGATTAATATAGATAAACTTTTAAAAAATTTAAACCATAAAGCAATCAGTAAATACGATAATATAAACAAATGAGAAGGTACAGGCAGGCAGTGCAGTCAAAATTCTTTTTTTTACCAATCCCAATAGATTTGTTCTCTCCTCCTATATTATATGAGGAGAATAAACTCAAAATAATTAGCAATAAACTTCCAGATCTCTTTTAAAGTTTCCTTCCCCTCCCCCAGTATTTATCATCCATTTGCATCTCTTTTATCAGAGCTTCTGATAGAAGCACTGGGCAGAATTTCCACTCTACGTGTTGAAAGTATTTAAGACTTTTAGAACTTAGTCAAAATATTTCAGTTTGGTTTGTAATTGTAGTAGCATTGTTTGCTGCATATTCTTGAGGGGAAGTAAGCAGAATGGGAAATAGCCAATGAAAATATAAGCTGTTAGCAAGAGATTCAAGCAGAGCCAATCAATATGTGCTTGCTAGCTCAAGCAATTCAAACTGTTCTTTGAGAGTTTGAAGAATGGTTTGGAATACCATTTTTAAAAGGGGGGAGGGGCAGAATGGAAAGGAATTAGGAGGCTTGGAAAAACATTGCTCTTTTACCTCCTCCCTAGGGTCAAATCTTCTAGGGAAAACAATAGCGTATTTGCATATGATAGAAAAAGTACTGCTCCTTGGTGTTTTGAGTCCTGAGAAAGAAGGAAGAAAAAAAAGCTTATTTCCCCAAACTGATTAACACCCTTCTAAACTAGGAGTCCTGGATCAGCTTTTAAAAAAAGAAAAAAAAAAGATCTGCTTGAAAATTAGAAAGTGTGGGGTTCTTTTCTCCACACCTAAAAAATGGCTATGCCAGGTTAGAAACACACACATGGAGTGTGGAAAGGGATTGGGGTGGAAAGATTTTTATTCATCATCCTTTGTGGAAAAAGAAATGGCTTGCTTTGGCAGGCTCTTGTGGTGGGTCTGGTCTCAGCAAGAGGAGGCTCCACGTTCCTCCAAACTGGGTGGAGAGTGGTGAGGAATGCTGGCTCCTGCAGAAGGAAAGTAGAAACAGCAGGTAGCAGCAGGTGGCAGGGTGGGGCAGGAGCTCAGGCACACCCCAATTTAGAATATGATAGGTGCACATGTAAATATATAATATAGCTTAAGAAGTAAGGGAGTACAAACAACCAAGAAGAACAGGAAAAACTTAACACCTAATTCTTAAAAGAAAATCAAGGTCTTTAGAGGGTAAAGGAAAAAAGAGTATATTCCAGTATAAAGATAAGAAAGTGGGAAATGGAATGTTTAGTTCAGAAAACAATCAGTAAACAAGTTTCTCTGGAATATAGTATGTATTCAATAATGTAAAATCAGTTTGGAGAGTTAGAAGCAATGAAGACCAATTCTTAAGCAAAGGAATAAAATGGTCAGATTTGCATTTTAGTAAGATTGTTATGGGCAGGAAGGATACCCTTTTGGGGTTCGGGAAGGATACCTTTTGCAAGCATGCAATGACTCCAAAACTTAGCTTAAAAACAAAAAGAGATTTATTAATTTAGAAAGTAGTGTTGAGAGTGGCCAGGGGGATAGCAAGGTAGAACAGCAAGATGGGGAGCAGTCCCTTGGGAGGACAGCATGAAAGGAAAAGCTGTTCCTCCATGGGGACAGCATGGATGGAGAGGCTGTCCCCCAGACGACATCAGTTCTGGGGATTTTATACATTCTTCACAACAGTTAGTCACTCAGGCATGAGGTGGGGTGATCATACTGGGGTCTGCCTGGGGACGTAAAGATTCCTTACTTTTAGGGGACAAACAGGTGTCTGATAGGATCGAGATGTGGTCTGAAGGTGCATCTTTCTGACCATCTAGAGGATGATCAAAGGAAGATAGTCATCTCAGGACCCTAGAGGGGTCATTGGATGCTTTTAGTCTCAGAGTCAGGAAAAACAACAAGGGAGTTCCCCTGACAATAATAGTTCTCCTGGGTTTCTGGGGTACAGTGCCCATGTCAAGATCATTTTGGCATCTGCATATGTGGAGGATAGACTGGAGAAAGAAAGAGCCCAGATGAGAGGTAAAGAGGGCTAGAATAGGAATAGTGGATGGGTATATATTGAGAGAAGGAATTCTGTTCAAGAGTTAATGAGGTCAGATCCACAAAACTTAACAACTGAACATGTGAAGTAAGAGAGAATGAAGAGTTGAGGATGACACCTAATTTAGTTGATAAGAATGGCAATATATTTTTCTTCCTCAGATGAAACCTAATAGAAAAGAGGATATATGCTTATGGGCATGGAAAGCCCTAAAGTCCCAAAAGGTAAAAATCAGGATTAATTCATTTATGATTAAATTTAAAGGATTTTCTGGCCATTACTTTTGAATAAAATAAAAATAAAATACTTTTCTGTTACTAAATAACTCTCGAGGTACTTATTTTATAACAAAAATCATCATGTTGTCAATATTCACATGATGTCTGCTTCTGAAAATGAGGCACAGGGAATTAAAACTGTCTTGAGAAAATTCAGAAATGAACCAAATCGTAGATATGAGATTAGACTATCATTGTAGAAAGTTATTTTTATTTTGTTTTGTTTTTTAAGTTACATATTCTCTGCTAGAGTTACTATAATATCATTTGGCTAAATAGTAGCTCCTAAGTAGTCTCAGGGAGCTTTTTCAGCTTTAAGAAGTCTGAAACCCAGCTATTTAAAGAAGTTCTATCTAGGGATCTCTATCTGATTTAGGCTAATTTACTCTGGAACCTACTCTTGGTGGTCTAGTCTGTCTTTCTTTAAGAGTATGCCCTAATAGTAATTGTACTATTAGTATACATTGAGTGGAAAGGTTCTACTTAGCTTAGATTTAGCCTTCCTAGGAAGACCAATGGTTCCTGAGCTAAAAGGTTATTAACTAGTAATTATTTATTTACCTTTCCAGAAGAGTAAATGAGTCCTTTCTTGAAATTTTTCCGAACCTAGTTGTAGAAAAATGCATCTTAAACTGAATGGATTGTATAACATTTCTAGTATATGTGTCCTCTCCTTTAATTCAGCTACCATTCTACCTCTATCATAGCAACATAGTGTGGATCCATTCATTCTCTGCCACTTGTGCCAATTTTGGCCTGACAACTAAGACCAAAAAAGCATGTTCTCCACCAGCCAGTGTTGCACCAGACATGGGACCACTGTTTATATCCATGAATGCTGTGGATAAGTTCACTTATCTTGCAAAAATACTTTCCAGGTATGTCCATATAGATGACCCATTGCTAGAACTAGCTCAGTATTTGGGAGGGTCTGCTTACCAAACTGAAGGTCTTCAGAGCCATTGTGCTGGCCTCATTGTTTTATGCCTGTGAAACCTTCATGGTATACCAGCACCATGCCAGGAAACTGAAGTACTTCTATTTGTCTTAGAAAGATTCTGAAGATTACTTGTCAAGATAAGATACTTGTCACTGAGATCCTTTCCCAAGTTGACCTGGCAAACATTCAAAATCTACTGCAAAGAGCACAGCTCCAATGGACTGGTCATCTTGTCCGAATGCCAAACATACATTTACCTAAAAGACTATTTTGTGGAGGCTTCAAACAAGGAAAGAGCTAACATGGAGGTCAGAAGAAGTGCTACAAGGATACTTTGAATGTCTTTCTGAAGAACTTTGGTAACAATTGTGAGACACAGGAGACACCTGCACAGGACAGTCTATAATGGTATGCCCACTACAAAGAAGTCACTGTGCTCTCTGAACAAAGCAGAATTGCAATAGATCAAAAGAAATGTGAGATATGCAAAATTAGAGACATCTCCATCTCAAATATTCATATGAGTTATTTGTGTTCAACCTGTGGTAGAGTCTTCCAGTCTCATATTGGTCTGATCAGCCACGGATGAACATACTATACATCCACTCCAACATAGCGATACCATTTCAATTTTCTTTGAGTATAAAGGACAACAATCATTTTAGCCTTTCAATTAGACCTATTGCATTAGTTTCTTAACTGATCTTTGTACCTTAATTCTCTAAAGATTCGACCTGACCTTGTCACCTCCTCCTTACACTCCCTACTCAATAAATTCCAGTGGCTTACTATTACATTTAGGATCAAATATAAACTCTTGTCATTTAAAGTTCTTCACAGCTTGGCCCTTTACTACCTGTCCAGTCTTCTACATTATTCCATTCTTAGCAGTCTGTAATCCAGCCCTACTGGCCTACTCACTGCTCTGCACACTCAAAGATGCTCTGTGTGTCATTGTATTGTCTGCCTCCCTTGTTTATAGTGTATTCCCTCCTCTACTATACCTCTTGAAATCCCAGGTTTTCTTCAAGACTCACCTCAAATGTTACCTTATTCATGAAGCCCTTTCCTAATTCTTTGAGCTGTTCATGCTCTCGCTCCTAAAACTACCTTCTGTTTATTTTGTAAATATATCATGTATATATGTACAGGTTGTCTGCCCTATGAGAATGTAATCTCCTTGAGGAGAGGGCCTATGTCATTTTTGTCTCTGTATCCCCTTAACTTAACACATCACTTAATATATTACCTGGAACATAGTGCTTTCAAAAATGCTTCATTCATTAATTGAATGGCTAGTGAAATCACTGGCACTGAAATCATATAACCCAGATTCCACATCTGACACTACTTGTGTTATGTTGGGCAAGTTGCTTAACTTCTCTGAGCCTCAGTTTCTTCATCTATTGAAGGGAGGGGTTGGACCATGATTTCATTGGTATAGGGAACTCACAGAAAGGCATCGTCCCTCCCATATGTACATCTGGAACTCTTTTGCAACTCTTTTTTTTTTTTTAACCCTTAAATTCTACCTTAGAATCAATACTATGTATTGGTTGTAAGGCCAAAGAGGGGTAAGGGCTAGGCAATGGGGGTTAAGTGGCTTGCCCAGAGTCACACAGCTAGAAACTGTCTGAGGCTAAATTTAAACCTCCCATCTCTAGGCCTGGCTCTCAATTCACTGAGCTACCCAGATGCCACCCTTCCCTTTTGCAACCCTTGATCTTAGTTCAGCAGATCCCAAAGTGTGGTGCAGGGATCCCCAAAGGTCCGTGAGACCATTTTATGGGGGTTCACAGGGTCAAATTAATTTTCATAATAATACTAAAGTTGTTTCAACTTCTAATACTATAAATATTTAGAGATGTCCAGAGATGCTTGGAGCTAGCCTGAACAGGCTCTTGACAATCAATTGTTAAATTTTCAGTGTGAGCTTTTATACCTCAGAAATAGACAAATGCAGACAATCAGAGCTTGGTTTCTTTTTCCTTTTTCTCCCTTGATTATCTTAAGTTTTAAAGTTAAAAGTGTGTCTTGCACACTTTTTTTTCTGGAGAGTCATTTGTTAAGTAGTAGTCATATACAAATAATCCACATAAATAAAAGTCCTTGAGAAGTGTCCTCAATCATTTTTAAGAGTGTAAAAGAGGTCCTTCAGCTAAAATGTTTGAGAACTACTGTTTTAAAGACTTGACTGAAGCATGGAGGGGTTGTACCTTTCCCTGAATCAAATATGCAGTATGTGTCTCATCTAGAACTTTATCTGAGTCTTCCATATTCTAAGGTCAGCTCATTCTCCATTATGCACACTGCTTTTCTAATGCCTTAATAATTATAAAGGTGCTCAGTAAATACTTATTGGTTGATTTACCCTTTGTTTAGGTCTGAGATTCCACCTATGATTTCATTGGCATAAGGAACTCCTAGGGCTGAAACAGTCACCTCTAATGCAGATGTGCAACTCTGGAATTTAGGTTTAGGGGAATGCCTGGAGCAATCAGAGGTTAAATGATTTGTACATGTCAAACTCTCCATTTTCCAACTATATAGCTGGGTGAGTCTAGACTTTCTTCAACCAAAACCACATATCACCACACATTGAATGCAGAACAGATGAGACTCCAACAATTTTCTATTAAGCCAGACTTTTTTCTAAAATTCGCTGAAATATGTAGAATAATACTATACTTCTCACTTTTTTGTTTTGGAAAATAAAGTTTTTTATAAAAATATGTTTTGTGAACATTATAAGTTTATTGTTATTTTAAAACAAATTAATAAGGGATTATTTTAAATTTTGATCTATTTTAATTTCTAATATGGCAAATATCAGAAGATATGACCCATATAAACAAAACTTCTTTGGGTTGTCAATAACTTTTAAGATTTTAGACATTCAGAACAATTGCACCTAGGTAGTCAAAAAACACTAACAGGTGACCCCTTTCAGTTGACCAACTTTTCCAAACTTAACTGGGTTTTAAGATGATAGCCATAGAATCTGTCACTAAGCCTCATATTAGAGCTTTTCCTAGCTTGATAGAACTAATAGGTCCTGTGCCCCAATGGCAGAATCTTGAATTCAAGGACGATTTAATATACCAGTAAAGCATCAGAGAACTTTTGTGGACTAATTTTTCATCCTTTCTATTGTCAAGCACTTTAACTATAACTCCAAGAATATATAGCCCTTTCGAAACAAATAAGCTGAAGTGTAAATGCATCAGTCATTCAGTTTAGAGCCTTAAATTATTGCAAAAAGCAGGGTATGTGCAATCTCACTGGCAGTCCAACATGGCTGGCATGATTTCAAGACAGAGGATGGTCCAACTAGAGCATAAGCTACAGTTAGTGATGTTTTTATTGGAGTGGATTCAGATTATTTTTCCTCATTTCCCCTTGGCAGCAATATGAAGTTTATCTGTTCCTGATAATTCAATGTTACTTGCTTTGGCATCACCCTTGGAAACAAAGCTATCATATTTATCCTGTTATCTCTCATGTAGATATTATCTATCTTTAAAAGTTTAGTAAAATCACAAGTCAAGAAGAGTTTCAGTTTTTTCTATATGAATTCCAGCTAAAAAGTTGCTTCTTATGTCATATATTTTCAGACTTGAACTTAGAACCTGTTGTGTGCAGAGCACTTGATCAGGAATGAAGGTGCCACAAGCACCTTGAATGCAAATAGGCATTCTTAGACTTGCCTAGTAAGCATTCTTCATATCCCTCTCTGGTCATTTAACCTCCATACTGCTTTTTTTTTATTTTTTTGGTAATAAACAGTTACCTTTATTAAAAAACACACACACACACTTATCTTTTGTATTATCAGTTCTAAGGTTGAAGGGTAGTAAATGCTTGGCAATTAGGGTTAAGTGACTTGCCTAGGGCCACACAGCTAGGAAGTATCTGAAGGCATATTTGAATTCAGCACCTCCCATCTTCAGTCCTGGTGCTCTATTCACTGAGCCACCTAGCTGCCTCTGTAATACATTTTTATAAGAACTTTTTTTTACATTAAATACATATTCCTTTTGGTACTTAGTAATTATTATTTTTTTTAATTTATAAGTTATGATCAAAACTCTCTCATACCTCTCCCAGAACCCAAAACATTGGAAAGCAAATTTCTCAAGGTAATGGAAAAGGAAGCTAATAGATGAAAATAATGCAGTAGGCAAACTATTCCTCGTAAACTATCAGAGGCAGGATAGTGTAGTAGAAAGAGCAATTGATTTTAAATGTGTAAACATTGCCTCTAATACCAGATCTGGCACTTAAATAACTGTATGTCCTGATCATATCATCTAATTTGTCTCAGCTTCAGTAAGATTAGGATGAAAATATCTGCAAATTATTTCTATGGTTCCATATAGTAGTAAAGAAATAAGAGTTGTAACTTAACTGTAAGAAAATAGGCTTATTTCTCCCCTTTCTATCTATGATGGCACCTTCTCATTAGACTATAATCTTCTAGAAATTAAAAAAACATTTCTAAGCCAAATAATATTTAGAGCTCAAAGCTTCCAGGTAAACACTGAGCACCCTGTGCAGTCTCAATAAATACTTCCTAAATTACAACCTGTATGGCCCTGTAATCTTCCTGTCTTTTAAATTAGTATTATACTTAGCTGGCATCTCTCTCCACTTAGCAATGGAGATTATCTTTTCTAGAAATGGTGGTTTGGTAGTTCAGGGATGACTATTAGACTGGCCCCCTTGTTATGGCAACTGTTTGCATCGGCTAAACTTTTAAAGAAATGATGAGGGGGAGCTAAATGGCTCAGTGGATAGCAAACCAGGTCTTTAAGATGGGAGGTTCTAGGTTCATACATGACTTCAGACATTTACTAACTGTATGGCAAGTCACTTAACCCCAATTGCCTAACCCTTACTACTTTTCTGCCTTGGAACTGGTACTTAAAATCAATTCTATCACAGAAAGTAAAGGTTGCTGTTTCTTTGTTTTTTAAGCAAATGGTAATGATTAAGATCAATATCACTGGCCTTCTTCCATTTTGCTCTCTGCTTTTTATTTTTTTATCCAAGGACAGCTTCCTTGAATTGGTCAAACTGATATTCAGAGATGCCTCATTTTTATCCTCTTTTATAATTCAGTGCTGTATTTGACCTTTTCTATAACAAGGAAAATACAGTTTATTCTGATATGATTTCCACATCAGGAATCAGTCATTTCCAATCTCTTGTGATTTATTTTAATTTTTTTATCTTATTGTTTGGTCCTTGCCATGAACAACACCTTCTGAATCATTTTGGAAAAAAAATGTTCATGACATTTAGATGTAAGAATTCTGAGTAGTCTAGTAAGTAGCCTTTTATCTCTTTAGTTTCTTAAGCCTGAACCACATTTTTCAATATACTTTCTACTATCCTTATCTTTGTACAAACATAATCCAATTAAATTAATATCATATTCTTCATAGAATCTCTCTACCTTTTTGTCCTTTGTGGTGGATATTGAGACATAAGATACAATTATCTTCATAATGAAATTTTTGCATACACTCACCACAAGATGACCAAGTGTTTCAAGTGTCTTCTTGCCTTTGTAGGTATAATACTGGAAACAACTAGACCCATCATTCCCTCAGAGTTGTTTTAATTTTAATTTCTCTAATCAAGAGTGATTTAGAACATTTTTTCATATGATTATTGATAGCTTATATTTCTTTATCTCAAAACTACTAATTCTTATCCTCTCCAGCTTCTGCCCATTCTTATTTTCATCATGAAACCTTCTCTTGATTCTGCCCATTTGTCAATACTCTTGTTACTTCTTAAAGTAGTTATTATTTCTTTCTTTTTGTACTCTATAGAATACTATTAGGATATAAGGTATTTTAGAAAAGGAGCTATTTCATTTTGTTTTGGTATCCCTATCTCCTAGTAGAGTGACTTAACAAATAACCAATGTTTTACAAATGTTGAATGGATTAAATTGGATCATCAGAGGATTGGTCACCAGATGATGAATTCTGTCACTAAAATAACTGTGTATTAAGGTTATAATTTGTTTCAAAGGAGTTAGTCCCCACACCACAGAAACTACAAATCCTCTAAATATTAAAGCAAATTCATTTCCCTCATTTTACTCCTGTTTACAAAACTGTATCCATTAATAAATGCTGTCATGCATGAGATGTTATTTAGAGAAATCATAAAAAAAAAGCCAAAGGAATAAATTGAAACATACCTGAACTGAAAAATTATGAAGTTCAAGGTAGAACAAGAAAATAGATATTCAACTTGAATTAGGATATTTAATACTGAAAGACTGAGTGAGAAATATAATGTTATGAAAGGAACTTTATTTGTGATTTCGTCTTTCTTTTAAAGTGGTTGGATGTGTAACTTTTTATGCTAACAAAGCTCACTGGCAGGATCTAAAACCACTTTAAGAATGAGCTTTATGAGAACAGAGAAATCCAACCCATCCCTTTTTGTTAGCCCTAGACTCTGGGAGAGAAACTCCAATCCAAGGAAAACATTAACAGAAAGCAGGCCCATGATAAGAAGCTACTTGTCCTAAAAGACAAAGAGAGATTAATGTTTCTCTGTTAACTTTTCAGTGCTTCCAAATGGAAGCTCTTTTGCCTGGAAGGTGAAGAGATTGTGATGGAAAGAGAAAGTGAAAGTGTTCCAGCTGGATAAAGCAGAAAACTAGATGGAGGATGCCTCTTACATGAAAGTAACTATATAGAATGAATATAGAACCAGGAGTAGCGAAACACTTAAAAATCAGTTGCAGTTTATAGATATAATAGCTAGGAGGAACCTTAGTCTAATTGTATCCTTTAAAAAGGAAGGGACTGAGATCTCTAGAGACTGAGTACCTTGTCTGAGATTGCATACTTAAGTAGTACCAGAACTGGGATCCAAAGCCATACCTACTGTATCAATGTTCTTTCCACTATTCCACAGCTTTCCTAGAGCAGAGAGAGCTAATAGAGAAGGACGAGAATTCAGCTGGGAAAATTAGGAAAGAACTCCAGAGCACATGCATAATCCTACCTGTCATTAATCTATCTTTCATTAGCTGTACATATGTCAATGATATATAATCTCATGAAGCTATTTTATGGAAAATGGCTGCTTTGTTTCTGTTCTGCTTTTGATTTTGAAAGCCACAATCCTCTTTTGATTCAACACAATTTTTATTAAAATAACTTTTGTAAATATTTCATTAGTTATTTGTAGTTAAGAAGTAACACTGGTGAAAGACTCTATGTCAACCCAGGACCAGTCTAGATAAATTCTAAGATCCTCACTCCCAAAACTTTGGCTACCATATTGTGTTTTATTTTGTTCCCCATTTTCATTATGATCATGAAGTTCCATTTACCAGGCATAAAGAACTTTTAGTCTGCATCAGTCAAAGAAATGCCTAGGCCTTGAATCATTGAAGCTTTGATGTTATTGGTTCAAATTTCTACCTCTCATCACCATCAAAAGAATGACCATTCAGTATACTTTACAGTATTATGTCAGGTGCAAAAGGATCCACTTTTTCCCCTCTTTATTGGATTGCAAATGAAGAAGAATAGAAATTATCTCCAATTATTATCTTAGAGGCTTTATACTCCTAGGAATGCTATCAGTGTCCTGTCTAAGAATTTTATGTTAATGGGGCCTCAGAAATAATTTGGGAACATATAAAAATCCAAATAAATGAGGCAAGGGTGAAGAACGTCTATACAGGAACTAGGCATTCCTGAATACATTAGTGCTAACATATTTCCAAGTATGGTTATGACTTTGGCATATACGTAACACATTTTAGGTGCAAATTATTTGTATTATTTTAAATGTACATGCATGTATATTTTTTGTTTCCTTCAATATTTCTAGGATCCATGATTTTTTCAATATATGTGAACATTCCCTCCACTGATACAGATCATCTCCTAAAGTCCAAAGGGATTTTAATTGTAATGTCATACCACAACCAAAAATCCTTCTGCATCATTCTGCAGTCATACTGATGATGCAGGCAATGGGAGACTGTATGTCCAGAAGCCATGCCATCAGAAGACAAAATGAAAGAAATAAGCACTTTGTGCCAAGCACTGTCCTAAGTTCTTTACATATATTGTCTCATTTGAGCTTCACAACCCTAGAAGGTAAGTCCTATAATTATCTCCATTTTACAGTTGAAGAAACTGAGGCAGACATAGATCAAGTAACTTTCCCAGGGTCACACACCTAGAAAATGTGTGAGCCCAGGTTTTAACTCAGGTCTTTACATCTCCAGGTCCAGTTGCTTTATCACTGTTTCACCTATGTGAAGATAGAATACATCAGAAGAAAAGAGTAGTAGCTTCATTTTATTAATCATGTTATTTTTTCCCTGATTACATGAAAAAATAATTTTTAACATTAAATTTTTTTAATAGTATCTTCTTAAAGTTGACAGAGAGATGACTGGAAATTGGCTCTTTAGCTGTTTTGCTAGAAGATGTACTGATTGGAAGAGAGGGGTAACTTTGCTAACAGCTAATTGTCTGAAGAAAACTCTTGCCCCTTGTAATCATTTATAACTTGAAAGAGCAGACCTTTTAAAGGGTACCTGTGTTGCCTTTTATTGACTTCTTCAGTTTTTGAAAGGAAAACAGGAAGGGAACAAGCTTTGGAGCTATTTTGCTAGGGACTCTATTAATCAGAAGAGAGGTATTATTTTAGGGAGTTCGTTGAAGAAAGTAAAATGTTTGTTTCTCTGTGGAAAATTGGATAGAGTGGTCTACTGTACTGCTCTTCTCTTCTCAGCTAAAGTATCATACATCTAAAATTGTATGCCCTAGGCTTAAGGCTGGTGTTTTATTGAGTGTAATGCCAATATGTTTTTGCAAAACACTTTCTAAATACTCTGCCAAAGATAACCAGTGATAAAAGAGCTTAACATTTCTTTAGAAGCAGGATAACCAGATTTGTTTGCCAAATGGCTTTTTCAGCAAGAGAGCTGTGATGACCTAAAGAAGAGCAAATGGTAGAGAAGTAATTTTGTACAGATAATCCCATAAAGAGTTTCAGAACATAAAAAAACCTACATTCCATTTTCAGGTACATGATACAATCCAAGTACATGGGTTTCTCTATGCCTATATCTCTGCTCTGTTCCTCTAAGTATATGCCCAGTTGTCTCCTTAGATAGATGGAAGATTTCAATCTTAATTTATGGGTGGACTTTGAAGACTTGATTATTGATGCTTTTGATTTTTTTTAACCCTTACCTTCCACCTTAGAATTAATACTATGTATTGGTTCCAAGACAGAAGAATGGTAAAGTCTAGTCAATGGGGGTCGAGTGACTTGCTCAGGGTCACACATCTAGGAAGTGTCTGAGGCCAGATTTGAACCTAGGATATCCCATTTCTAGGCCTGACTTTCAATTCACTGAACTACCTAGCTGTACCCCTTTTTGCTTTTTTTTTTTTGAGTAAATATTATGTCATGATTATTTTGTTTGATTTATTTTTTAAATGTTTTACATTACATGAATGGTATTAATGGTATGATTGTGATGCATTATATAAATGGGAAGGATGTCAGAGGGCCCAGGTAATAAAAAAGCAAATAGTAGGAATGTAGTCCCTATTCTACCATTCCCTCACCCTGACCTAGGTTATTCTTAAGATATTGGAAGTGAGTTGTAGCAGTATAGTTGCATCAGATGCACCCAAGTCTGGGAAAGGCTCCCTACTCTCCTATTCCCCACAAAACTGCCAGGATGAGTGCAGGTTGAAAAAAATAAGTCATCCTAGAGAGGAAAAGTGGGGTACAGGCCATACCTGGACTACAAATAAAATGAATCTTTATCTAACAAAAGGCTAAAAATAAAAAAGTAAAATGAATTTGGTGTCAGATCTGGGTTCAATTATTGGTTCTGCTACTGAGAAGCTATATGACTCTGTACAAATTACTTAATTTCTGAGTGGGCCTCTCTTTTCTCATATGTAAAATGAAGAGATTAGACTACATCAATGTTCAGGAATTTCCAAGTGGCCCATGGATATATTTCAATGGATCCATAAACTTGGACAGGAGAACATTAATCTTTATTTAAATGTAATCTTATATGCTTTATTTTATCCTGAGATATCCTTTATTTTATTTTGAAGAGTCCATAAGTTTCAGCAGTCTCCATGACATGCCCAAACATTAAGAATCTCTCAACTCTATGATCCCATTTTCTTCCATTTTCCTTAGTTTCCCTATGACTCCAACAATTCAACCTTTCAAAGACTGTAGTATCTAAAAAGAATAGTCTTTAAGTATAAAATGCCACTGTAAGCCAAATGGATCCATATCTTTTTTTTTTAAGACAGAGGAACCAATTAAGTCCACAAGCATCTATTAAGTAACTCTTGTATACCAGGTACTATTTTAAGTCCTCAGGATACCAGAAAAAGGAAGGGGAGGAGGAGCAATATCCTAGAAGAGATTTCACATGACAGACATAATTATGGACAACCCGGTTGGCTGAGGGGGAGTTACGAATGAATTGCAATGTTGATAACTAAATATTTTTCTTTCCCTTTTTTAAAACTCTTACCTTTTGTCTTAGTATTCTGAGACAGAAGAGCAGCAATGGCTAAGCAATCAGGATTAAGTGACTTGCCCAGGGGTACACAACTACGAACTTTTGAGGTCATATTTGAACCCAATTCCTCTGGACTGCAGACTTAGTGCTCTATCCACTGTATTACCTAGCTGCTTTGATGACTGAATGCTTGTCTTAGGAACTCTTAGACAACTGAAAAAAAGTTACTATATGATCTTAGAATGGTATAATAATAATAATAGTAACAATAAAAATAAGAAGCAGGCAAAACAAAAGTTTATTTTATTCTGCCCAAATAGAATATGATATTAGTATTCAATCTGCTTCTATAAAAATCATGAGTTGAAAAGCAGACTTTGTTATTTAAGTACATAAACAAGAACAATACACTTTTTCTGTGAAAAAAAAGAAAATAAGCCAAAGTAGATCATTTTAGCATGACAGAAAATTAGTCTTAGAACCAGAAAAAACTACCTCTTTACCTCTGACCCATACTAGCTGTGTGATACTGGGCAAGTCACTCAAATTCTCCATGTCCTGACAATTCTAGAGTACTCTAAATTTCAGAGAAGATGCCAATATTTTCTCATAAGAGTTTCCTCCCCAAGGAGTTCTCTTTGCCAGTGAGATCACAGATCTGGTCATTATCCATAGCTCTCTCCTTAAAGTTTAATTCAGAGCCTAAAGGTGTGTTCTGAGTGCCTGAAGTATTTCTTAGCTTTTGCAGTGGGAAAATACCAGCAAATAATAATCATCTTTCCAAGAATTATACAGCATTCTGTGAAAAAATAGATGTGTTGTAGCAAATAGGAATCCTGGGTTATATCCAGCTCAATCTGAATAGCACATTTCTACTCATTTACCAAAATGTATATGAATACCAAATGAAATTCCATTTTTGAATCTGTTCATGTGAAAAATCTAGGAAGTAGAAGAATTTTTTTATCCTTTTAAAAAACCTACAAAAATTATAATAAAAGAGAATATGACTGTATGTTAGTCAATATATCTATTATTTGGAATTCTCTTCACTAACTCAGCCTCTCCATAGTTTCTAATTTAATAAATAAATGTTAAAGTTGTCTGAATCTCAGAGTATTCAAATGCTCACATAATTTGTGCTGTTATCTAGTTTAGCATAACTATTTTTAAAATTTCATACCTTTGTAAAATCATATCTTGTAATGAAGAAATATTTGCAATAGACCACTAGTGAATGTGTTTTCTAGAAATATTACATTAGATACTTGAAGGCTTATGCATAAATGTACTATATACCAATAGTCCTGAAAACTAATCTTTTTTTATTAGATAGAAAGTAGTTTCATGGTGTAGGTCATGAGTTAGAAACTCAGTGTGCTAGTATAACCCATTTCAGAAACAGTTATACTATAGATATTTTTCTTTTCTGGAATTAATGTGATTAATAAAAATGTATTCCAGCTAAAAATATTATTTTTGTCAACTTATTTTGTATTTCACAATTAAATTTAGCGTCTTAATACAAGAATATATTCAGAAACAAATAACTCTAATTCCTTTTTTTAAA
The DNA here is from genome assembly GCF_027887165.1 of Monodelphis domestica. Lineage (NCBI taxonomy): Eukaryota > Metazoa > Chordata > Mammalia > Didelphimorphia > Didelphidae > Monodelphis > Monodelphis domestica. The sequence goes on along the minus strand of NC_077228.1, from coordinate 433,213,273 downwards.
ACCCTTACCTTCTGCCTTGGAAACCATAATGTGTATTAGTTCCAAGGCAAAAGAGTGGTATGGGCTAGGCTATGGTGGTTTAAGTGACTTGTCCAGGATCACACAGCTAAGAATTTTTTTTTTAAAACCCTTACCTTCTATCTTAGTATTGGTTCCAAGGCAGAAGAGTGTTAAGGCAATGGAAGTTAAATGATTTGCTTAGGACCACACAGCTAGGAACTGTCTGAGACCACATTTGAACCCAGGACCTTGGCTTTCAATCTACTGAGCCACCTAGTTGCCTTCTTTTAATTCTTTAGCATTCAATTTTTTTTTTATTTTTGATTAATGTTTTCTTTTTCTGTACTTTTTTTTTCAATTAACAAGAAGTCCCTTTCTCCTTCCCCCACCGGGGAAAAAATAAAATGGCATCAATAAATATTATTTTGATTCTTTTACTACACATCAAATTTGAGACTTACTCTCCACAAAAAGAATCTTTTCTGTTAGTTTGATTTTAATTTTGTATGTGGAACAATCACTTTAGTCATAGATAAGAGTTCAGCTCTGTGATTTTTCCTTTTTCCTCAACTGGTGGCCTTGTGACCTGAGGAGGTATAATGAAATTAAAGAAAAAAGGGCAAAAGTAGAAACACAGTGATTATTTTGCTGAGTTGTTCCCAGTTCAGACTGGGGATTTTGAAGTTAATCAGAGAAAGGGAACCAAGTCAAGAGTAAGCTACTTGCCAAAAGAAACATCTGTTAAGTACTATGTGAATAAACAGCAGCCCCTGAAAAAGGTAGATTGAGGTTTTTTACATTATCTGAGAAACCCTTTGTGATGTAAATTTCAAAGAGACAGGAGATAAATATCAAAAGAGAAATAAATTTTTTCAAATCATATTTCTTGGTTATATAATCTAAAAATCAATTGACTTCCCCCCCCTTGTATGTGCCAAGAGGACTGTTTCTCTTAATAGGCTGTGGAAATAGAGAACAGCAAATGAGGGAGTAGAATTACTTCTTTGGGTTTGGTTAATACAGTTAATTATCCTTTGCCTCACTGGTCAGATAAACAACTGTGTAATCAGCTGTATTAATTTCAGAATCTCATTTCCATTCTGCCTTCCAAATCCATTGCACATGTCTTTCCAGACTTTGTGAATATCAATTGGCTAAAAGTGGATTAAAAGGCCAGAAACAAAGATGAGGTTTATATTCATCAAATGACTGGACCATTGGACTACTACCAAGCTGTTCATAGCAACTAGCTTAATTATCAGTGCGGTTCTATGTGATTTTTATGCCTTCAATTATTTTAATCTTTTGAGCTATGTATACCTGCTGGGGAATTGGGTTTAGGAAGGAGAAGGTATGACCTTCATCTTCTATTCAGTATTTGATTAAAGGTTTTTCCAGGACACATTTACTCCTCCAAAGTGAATGGGCATTGCTAGAAATTAGGCATGTGAGACTGCTTCTTAAGTGTAATAAGTAAGCCACCAAATAGAAGTTAACTAAGAATCCAAAAAGAGAGAGAAAATGGATATGAAGGAGATTAAAGAAAAGATGAGAAAATAAAAAATGTGACTGTACACAAGGCATACATCCTTGTTTGTTTGTATTCCTAAAAGTATGTTTGAGATTCAAAGAAGATCAGTGTACCAAGATTTGACTTTATTAAAAATATGAAAAAGATCCATAATTCTCAAATGTGTTTTTTGTTTCCTGTTATCAATATTGGAACTACAGAATCTTAGGTGTGGGAATCCCCAAGTTCTACCCTCTTATTTAACAGATAAGTCTGTGAAGGGTCAAAGATGTTAAATAATTTATTCATTGTCATGTATATTTTTAGAGTCAGTATGAGGACCAGGAGGTAGGTACCCTGACTTCAAATCCAGTGCTCTATATGCTAACCAATATGAATCTTGAGTATGTGGATTTTATAGTTCACCATATCTATCTGTCAATTTTTCCTCTGCCTACCAATTGTTATCAATTGCCAAGTTCAATGATAAACTAATTTCTAACAATGACCAGCAATTTTACATTGTTCTCAATTTATCCTAGTGGTCCATTTGCTGGACCTAATGAATATATGTTCTTCTTGGAAACTTTATTTTTAACATCAAAAGGGCATGCAAAATAAAATATTTGATGCTCTTTAATAATACCAATGCAATCTTATTAAATTCTCTATCTCTTGCAGCCCTTAGTCTGCTGCAAATTTTGGTGCAATGTGCTCTCTTCAAGGTCAAGTTTTGTTTAACTTCTGTTGCTTTGTGTTCTCCTAGTTGTCCATGTTTAGACACCTCTTAGCTTGCTAAGGTCCTTCTTAAAATGCACTCAGATGTGGACATAATAACTGAAATGTGGTAGGATCAGGACAAAGCATATCAAGACTATTCCCTTCTTAGCTCTAGATACTATTCTTCTCACAATGCAACCTAAGATAAATCAATGCATGAATGAAAAATTACTTCTAATTCATTTACTAGTTTCTAAATGTAGTGCAAATCAATGAGGATACAAAACCAAAAACTGTCCTTGCTTTCCAGGGGTTTGCATTCTAAGGGAATGGGGGAGAAAGGGCAACTTCAGTCTGGAAAGTCACAGTGATTATACATGTGATCATAAGGAATTAGGTTGACACATCCTATCTCATAACAATGGCAGAGTTGATAATATCATGGTTCATGGTTCAAGAATAAAGAGGAAAAAAGTATGCCTGTCATGAGTAAGGTAGTAAATGGGAAAAAAATAAGTTCTGAAGCAAAAGTCCTGAAGTGATCTTAGAGATCTTAGACAGTCACCAATCAAGACACAAGGGATGAATTAGTTTTCATGACTGCCAGATTACACTGTTGGTTTAGATTGAGCCATGAAAATTACCAAATGTTTTTCAGCCAAACTGCCATCTTGCCAAGACCTTACATTTGGCCTTATTATTTAATTATATATTAGTAGATTTGGCCCAATGTTCTATTGTGTTGCAATTTTTAAAAATATTTACATTCATTGATTTGTCATTCAAGGTAAACATCCAAGAATGTTTCATTGAGGAATCTCTTGGAAGGGGTTGACATGAAACCAGTAAAGACTTCCTTTTGGATCCATATATCCCAATAATCAATTCTTCATCTTTTTTGCAATAATAATATGAAAGATTATAAAAATATTTTTTCAATTTATGTAAAAACTACATAATCCTTCTTTACCCGTCTGTAGCATTTGACAGTATCGATACCAAATCTTGTTTCTTCTACCTTCACATATCTTTCACATCTGTCCTTTTTTCACCAACAGGTACCTTAATTCAAGTCTTTATCACTTTTTGCCAGGATAATTGCAATAACTCATAATTGGTCTGCTTGTTTTCCGTCTCTCCCACATTCCAGGCTATTGTTAAATTTAAATTGTGGTTGGTCTCTGAATATATATATTAGGTGGTCACCAGGGATTTAATTTCTAAATCCCAAAATGAATTACTAAAGTAAATGGAATTTATGGTAGTTTATTTACAATATTTACAATAGAAGGAAGATATTAAGAAATGAGAGAGAGAGAGAGAGAGAAAGAGAGAGAGAGAGAGAGAGCAGATGCTTTTCTCCAGGACTGCCCATTCTTTAGTTCTCACCTTCTTTGGTTAGATTATATCTTTTGGGCTTACTTAACACCTCTTTTGTTAAGTTCACCTTTTATAGTTACTTAACACCTTTTTGTGATTAATTCACCTTTTATAGTTATCAGGAGATTACAATTTTATCTTTACAATAAAGAAAGAGCTGATTCTTCATTGTTACAATCAGGAGATGGCTGAATCCAATCTTCACACTATCCTCTATATTGTTGTCAAAAATCCTCAAAAACTGTCAGGTTGATTTTTTCTAAATCATAGTTCTGGCATGTTGCTTCATATTTTAAGCTTCTGTAGCTCCCAGTTTCTTCAAGGATAAAACACAGACTCCTCTGTGTGATATCAAATGTTTTCTATTGTCTCATTTCTGAAACTTTTTATTCATTATTCTCTTTCCTAAATTCTTTGTTCTAGCCAAACTGGTCTATTTCCTTGTACATGACATTACATTTCTTTCTGTGCCGATGTTTATTTAGTCTTCCCAGATACATGGAGTAAACTGCTTTTACATGTAATATACCCAATGTCCTGATAATTTGCTGCAAACAAAATAATCTATATTTCAGAGGTCTAATTTTGGAGGAATTAGGAAACTGATAGACTTTCCCCATCTTTACCATACACTGAACTCTGCTTTTGTAGAATTAAATAATTTGAATAAATGGCTTATCTTAGCAGGATAAAAAAAAAAAGTCAGCCTAAGAACTACTCTCTCTCAAATATTGTTTTTATGTTTGAATTTCAAGAAGTGACATGTGAAATAAATGCAAACTAAGATAAGGAGGAAATTTAGCAAATTTAGTTGCTGTACACATGAAGTCAGGAACTACCAGAGATAATCCACAATTAGAAGTCAGAGTTAGATAATGGATTGTAATTTCTATCAGGGCAAGGACTGACTCACTAAATGAATGGATATATAAGTATTTTTCAAGAGTTTACTATGTATGAATGAGCCCTTTTCAGGGATGCTCATTCATCTTTGGTGTCCACCTGACACTCAACTCTCTCATCTGTGAATCCAAGAAGCACGCACAACCTGGTAAACCATCTCTGCAGATGGGCTAAACCAGGCTGAGGGAAAATGATGGACTACAAACCCATTAAGGGGAGTGTCTACCCCCAGTATGTGAAGATTGCCCACAGGAGGCTGAAGTAATTCTGTGGAGACCTTAGAGCTTGGTCAGATACTGAATACTCCTCAGTCATCCTCTGAATCCTGGGCCATTGTCAGTCATCCTGACTTTTGTCTTGCCACATGACTTTGATGACTGGAAGAGAAAGTGAGGATGATGAATTTGTACAACTCTACCATACTTAAATTTAGGCAAATCAAGACATCACACTATAATGTCATTGGTCCTCTTTAAAAACAAAAGAAAATTATATAAACTATGTACAAAATGCTGAAAATGCAAATAGAAAAGTAAGACAGCCTCTGCTTTCAAAGAAGTCACATTCTAATTATAGAGACAATACATATGGAAGGTTTTAGCTGCAACTCAGATGAAAAAGCCCCATATTTTTTAGGGCACAGTAACAATACAGATATATCAATACTTCTTCTTTAATGTTCTTTCTACTGATAAAATCAAATCAATTTCTGAAGCTGAACCATTTGACTGTCAGGGACTTCAATAGCAAGAACTTTCTTTTCTGGATCTTCAGTAGCTATGGGTATAACATATAGAAGAGCAGTTGCCAGGCCACTTCTCTATAGGGCTTGCTTCCAAAGATAATATAGCACTGGATCTGAGCTCAAAATAGTCTTAGAGGTTGACTTGCCTGGATCATGGTGCTTCCTGTCTTTCCCCTAGGATATTTTGTTTAATTCTCATAAATTTGTTAAGTGTTGCTAAAGATTCATTAAGTCTTGGAAATTTGTTAATTTTTTTTTACTTGCCTGTCCTGTATGTGGCAATTGTTTGGCAGTCAGTAGGGATAGCTAGTCCCTTTTCCATAAAAATTGCTCTCCCAAATGATGACTGAGAAGGTTGTTCTGGAAGAACTGTCACTCTCAGGACCTTCCTGCTTATATGTTTGCAGGTGTCAGTTGGTCAGGAGTTATTGCTGGTAGTAATAAAGAAGGTTTACCCCTCCTCCATAATAATTTCTGACCTCAATGAAGTTTGCAAAATATGCAGATCTGGTGTTCTGGTCAATACCACTGCTCCTAGGACTCTTAGTTTTAGAGTTCTAGGCTATCTTAATGAAGATTTGAGGGGATATGATGAACAAGGTGATTTGATTTGCCAGATACATAGTCCCTCTTATCCTTCCCTAAGGGTGCCTTGTTGCTGTGACTAGGCCTTAGCATTTGTGTCTCCTCTAGAACCTATCATGGTACATCTTGATAAATCTTTAAATCAATTAGTCAACAAGCATTTCTTTATTAAGCACTTATAGACACTGTGCTAAATGCTGGGAATATAAATGTAAACAAAAAAGATTCTTTCCCTTTTTTAAAACTTTTTAAAAAATCCTTAACTTCTATCTTGGAATCAATATCATGTATTTGTTCCAAAGCAGAAGAATGATAAGAGGCAATGGGGGTTAAGTGACTTGCCTAGGGTCACACAGCTAGGAACTGTCTGAGGTCAGATTTAAACCTAGGACCTCCCATATCTGGGCCTGATTCTCAATCCACTGAATCATCTAGCTGTCTCCCCAAAAAGATGGATCCTTAATGAGTTATGACTTTGATTCAAAATTGACTTACACAATATGAAAATTATATAGTATTTTGTTTTATATTGGATGGTTTGGGGTTATATTTTAAATTCTAAGGTGTTCTTCCCTAGAATGCAAGGTATAGAACTGGCAATATATGAAGCAATAGTTCTGACACAAGCAAAATGTATTGTGTTGTTCTGTTTGGTGTACAACATTGGACTTTTATCATTATTTTCCACACTGCTGTCAAAAAGTAATTCTATGCATTATATAAAATTATGCAGAGTGCTTACTCAGAGATATGTGATAGAGTCCCTACTCCCTCTACCTTTCAGAACAAGATCAGTTTTCTTGGTCTTTGACTATTTTCTGTTGGCTAGGAGCAGTCCTTGGCTATTGATCTAGAATTCTGTTATTATAATAGAAGATCTGAGTTCTGTAAGGCAGGTGGAGTGATGCCCTTACTGCTCCCCCAAGTAGCCTCCCACTTGGCCTCCTAGCAAGCCTTTGTCAGGCATGAGGTTGCCTACTATTTGTAGAGAAGCCTTTCAAAGGTTCCCTCCATACAAAGCCTTGTAAAATATCAGAAGACAGTTGGCATTTTTTCTCCTTTCTGGGTATCAGCTACTGGAGAAGTTGCAATGACAACAGAATCAGCAGAGTGAGAGTCACCAACAGAGAGAGAAACTACCAAAAAAAAAAGACCCTACATAGAAAAGATTGGCCTCTATTCAGAGAAGATAGATTGCAAAATACATAATAAGCAGCTTTCCCAATGATGCTATTTGCAAATGTACCAATAAAGCATAGATATAATTAATCAATCACCAAATATTTATGAAGTACTTAATCTTTTTCAAGATTCTGTGCTAGATACTAGGGGTAGAAGTGCAAAGAAATAATCACTACTTGCCTGGAGTTTACATTTCAATGGAGGAGAAAAGAAGTACTATTTTCTCAACTGACTTATCATTCTATGGTTCTTTATTGCTTCACATTTCCTCCTTCTGTCTATAAGAATAAAACTTCCTTCTCCATACCTGATTCGTGTTCCTACTCTGGGTATCCTCTTCCCTTTCTCTGCCTCACCTCTCTGTGCTTGGGAGGACCTCTTAGAATAGAACCAGAAATAAAATTGTTACACAGGAGATTCCACAGGTGTGCAATTGAAGCACTGATAGTATAGTTTTCCTCTTGAGGAGACTAGAAATCCCAGAGCAATGAACTCAGGGCAAATCATGAAAGCAGGGAAAGTCCATGGATTGGCAAGATCTCCTATGGTTTCAGCATAATGGTACCTAGGTAGTCACTTAGCCATATAGGCATAATGATTAGAGAAAGCATTTAATCAATCAATAATATTTGTTTTTATTTCATAGGCCCCTAAAACCCCCAAGGTGACTTTGGGTGTCTTCTCCATTTTCTGCTTTTAGAGTCTTGTATAATAATCTAAAATTCCCACTCATTGTATATTTGAACTGAATTTGAAAAGTAACTGGAAAAAAAATACCAATTAGGATGCTATTGCAATAGCTAATATATGACAGACTAGAACCAGTATGGTGGTAAAAAGGAAAACGAAGTTAGTTATACAAAAGCTACTACAAAGAGAATCAGTAAGAATTAATGAATAGAGGCAGTGAAGTGGCTTAATGGATAAAGAGTCAAGCCTGGATATGGGAAGTCGTGGGTTCAAATATGATGTCAGATACTTCCCAACTGTGTAATTCTGGACAACTCACCAAACCCTAATTGCCTCGTCCATCCCTTTCTTTCATCTTGGAACCAATTCTTATTTTTGTTAAATTTTATATGTGGTTGGACTTGAATATTAAAATTGGTGGTTGCCAGGGATTTAATTTCTAAATCCCAAAATGAATTACTAAAGTAAATGGAATTTATGGTAGTTTATTTTTTCAACAGAGGGAAGATATTATGGAAGAGATAAAAGAGGGGAGAGAGAGAGAGAGAGAGAGAGAGAGAGAGAGAGAGAGAGAGAGAGAGATCTGACTTCCTCAGAACTAGGTAGAAATTCTAAGCCCCACCCAGGGGAAAGGAGTCTCAGGACAATGGGCTTTTCTCGGAAATTCATACCTTCAGAAAGGCAAGGAAACTAAATCAGCCTTTCACTCACCATGGTGACCATCTAAAAGGAAAGCAGTCTGAGGTCTCCTGCATGAGCTCCTCCAGGAGTCCAGTTCCACAGCCAAGTGTCTTCACTCCAAGTCTGAGTGTCTGTCTTCCCTCCAGCTCCGAGTGACTGTCTTCACTCCAAGTCCAAGTGACTGTTCTATCAAGTCCAACTCTGAGTGACTGAAGATCTCTCAATTCTCTTGTGTCACCTCCCCTAGGTTTTACAACTACCAATCACAGCAGATGCTCTTCTTCAGGACTACCCATTCAATGTATGAAATGGGTGTTCACACCTGTTTTAGTTAATTATACCTTGTGTGGTTAGTTAATACCTTTTTTGGTTAGTTCACTTTTTGTAGTTAGTTAACACCTTTTTGTAATTAAAATGGGTAGTTAACACTTTGGGGATTAAAATCTAAAGATAGACAGGGGATTGCAATTTTATCTTCACAATAAAGGAAGAGCTAAGTACTTTCATTGTTATAATCAGGAGATAGCCAAATCCAGTCTTCACATTATCAATTCTAAAATAGAATTAGTGAATAACTTGATATGGGACTAGTACAAACATGTGCATAATTTATTCATAATGACACAAAATGAGAAACAATCTGTATATCCAACAAAAAGAGAATGACAGAATAAGTTATAGTTTATTAATATAAATGTTGCCAAAATATAGTTTCCTTTTCATCTGAGTTATGATCAGGATCCATTCTGAATGATCGATTATTTGACATCAGCAGTCCATTTATGATTTCTTATTAGACAACTTCATCATTTTTGTCTCCTTGATCAGTATTCCAATTAACTTTTATGGGCTGCAAGTGACTGTTACATATTATCTAGGTATGGAACAGGATCCCATCTGTGGCTATCTTCCCTTGCAACCACTTGAGTTGTGTCTTCCCACTAGTCTTCTGTAGTAAATATTATACTATAACTTACTTTTCTCTTAATTTTTCTGAGCTAAAGCCAATGCTACATAGTGGACCTTGATTAATGATCTTTCTCAGCTAAGAGCTGTACTAGTTGTAGGCTTCGACATCATTTTATTCCAACATTCGATAATCAATAGGTTCATATGGCTATCATCCAACTATTACCAGGGACAGAATAAGTGCTAGCATTACTTTTGGTAGTATTATCTGCAGGCACAAGGAATGTTAATATACCTATAGTTCCTGTAGGCCTCGTGGTCCTTGGAATTTCTAATAATGTAAGACTTAAATGCTCTGGCTATCTAAACATTCTGAAAAGCAATTTTGAATCATTGTAAGAAGTTAACTAAAATATCTATGCCTTTTGACATAGAAATCATTTTGTAAGAAAGAGCAAAATCAGAAAAGCTCCATAAATATCCAAATACATATAATAGTTGGAGAGAACTTGAAGCAATGTAAATACCCCTTCATTGAACAATAAATGGTTAAACAAATGCTACAATAGAATACTTACACTAAAAGAAATAATGAATATGAGAAATGTTGAGAAGCATGGGGAGAGATTTATGAATATATTCAGAGTTAAGTGGGTAGAATCATAAAAATAATACATAAAATGGCATTAATAATGCAAATACCTTATGGGTCATGTAACCCACAAGGTAAAGATGTAGACATTATCACTGATCCTTACAACTTTTCAGAACTCTCCAAAAGAGGTATTCACAAGAGGTAAATTAGGTGTTTCTGTAGTCTTAAAACACTGAGAAGACAATATGCTAACAACCCAATGAACTAACAATTAAGAAAGCTAATCCTTGCTTACTCAGCACCTCTTTCCCCTCCTTTAGTAGAGTGTGGACTACCCTTAAGATCATGTCAGCACTTCCCTTACTCCTACTGCTGAAGTCTCTGACAATTAATCCTACTCCACCATTCTATGGCAAAATGCAACAGAACTCATCTCTATCTTCTACCACTCTGAAGGAAGCAAAGTAATAGGAAAGCAAAGAGCTTGCTTTGCCTGGAGCTGAAGCATGGCCCTTTGCTGTGCCATAGCACATCAGTAACCTAAGAACAGAAGAAGCTGGATGAAGGTATTAACATATAGAAGACTCCAGTGGGCTTGAAGGGAAGGAAGATTGCCATGCAGTTGAGGCCAATTCCATATTGCTAAACAATAGTGGATTCCACAGCATATGAGATTTGAGGATTATCCCTTAAAGAACTCACCATCAAAGTGGATGAAATCAAAAAGTTAGCAATAGGAGATGAGAAGAAAAGTCTAAACTTACCAAAAAGCTCAGGAGTAAGAAAACTCAGTTAAAAATTTTGAAATTAAACTGATAAACTAATAGGTATATTAATAATAATAGAATAAAAGATGACTTCCTGATCATCTAAACAGATCCAAACACCTCTGAATAAACATTGGCAAAAGAAAATGAATCAACAAATGAGGATCCTGTGGATTTTAAAAAGAACATGTAACTACAACAGGGTGTTAGTACTGATTCTAACACAGAAAGTAAGGATTTAAAAAAATCAGAGACAAAGGGACACAGTACTATCAGGAATATATATATAAAAAGAATTTCTATCATAGTACAATGCCATTATCCTCTCTACTTCTTCCAGGAATATCCCTAAGAAAAAGCCAAAACAGAACAAAGAGGGAAGGGAGAAACATTTAAAAAGCAACATTATAGAAATTATTTAGAAGAGGGAACTCAAAGTAGGTACCTTAGAAACATTACTTCATGGGCAGTAAGAAAACTCAGTCAATAGAGAGCCAGACCTGGAAATGAGAGGTCCTGGGTTCAAATGTGTCCTCAGATACTTAAAAGCATGTGATCCCCAGCATGTCACTCCGGTGGCATAGCCCTCACTATTCTTCTGCCTTGGAACCAATTTTTAGTATCTATTCTACGACAGAAGGTAAGGGTTTAAAAAAAAAAAGGAAACATTGGTTCTATAAGGAATACATAGATTAGACAGAAATAAATTAGTATAAGGACTATGAATCAAAGAATAAGTCTATAATAGAAAAGGAAGAGAAATAACAAAACAAATAGGGAAAGAATTCTTTTTTTTTTTTTTTAGAAAAAAGGATGCTGAATTTTTAATCCTAACAAAACAAGGTAAAGGGGAAAAGAAGAAAGGGAATTTATTGATTAATTAATTTAAAGGGGAAAGGAGGAGAAAACATAGAAATGTAGATAAAATTAATAAAGATAAAAGAATAAGCTGAGCAAAACTAAGGAAAGGTTTAACATGAATATGAGGAGGGGGAAAGAGAGGAGAACCTAGGAAAAGAGCATTACCTTAAAGTAGATTAGGTAAAAGTAACTAAAGAAAGAAAAACACAAAGTACAAAAAACACTCATCTTCCTGAATTCAAATCTGGCTTCAAAACACTGCGTGACCCTGGATAAAATCACTTAACCCTGTTTGCCTCAGTTCTGTTAAATTTGCTGGAAAAGGAAATGGCAAACCACTTTAGTATCTTTGCCAAGAAAATTCCAAATGAGGTCACGAAGAGTTGGACACAACTGAAAAAATAACTAAAAACTATCTTTGAAGAGGAAGGGGAAAAAAACTTAATTAATGAAAAAACTATCACAACCAAATTAAGGGAAAACACAAATACAACTCTCAAAACTTTAAATGTGAATGGATTAAATAATGTGATAAATTGAAAAAGAATAACAGAATAGATAAGAAAGTCAACCCCAAAAAACTATTGCTTACCAAAAAACCCTAAAAGTCAAAAAGATACACATAACAAAAATAAGGGGATGGGACAAAATTTACTTTGCATCAGGTAAATCTAAATAAAATAAGTTGTAGTCCTTCTGTCAGATGAAAAAAGAACAAAAATTCTCAAAATAAAAAGATTAAAAAAGAAAGGATATTATGCTTAGCAAAATTTATAAACTTTATAAACTAATATTAATATTAAAGTTATATGCTCTAAATTTCTTAACATTTAAACTCCAAGGAAAAATGAACTAAATTAAAGTAAGATATACACAATAAAGGCAAGTGCCGTGACAGTTTCTCAGTTTTAAACAAATCTAATGGGAAATGGAACTATAGATTTAAACAAATTGCTTTAGAAATTAAAACTATATAACAATTCTAGGAATTCCTAGAAAATGCATATTTCTTAACACCACATATTTTTACAAAAATTATTATGGCATATAGATATTGAAAATAAATGTAAAAAGGCAGAGATATGATGTATCCTTTAAAGACCCTGATGTAATAAAAATAATTATCAGTTCAGAGATCATATGCAAATGGACACATACCATTGAAATTAATAAATAATGATTAGGGCAAAGAACAAATTATCTAAGTAATGATAAATTATGTTTAAGAGAATTATAATGATAAAATAGTATGCCAAGGGGATACAGCTAAAGCAATTCTCATGAGAAAAAATATATCTCTATAAGCATAAATTAACAAAATTGAAGATCATTGGTGAGTTGAATGTGTTTGTATATTTAAAATTTAATAGGAGGAGGCAGGTGGGTATCTCAGTGGATAGAAAGCCAGGCCTAGAGATGGGAGGTCCTAGGTTCAAATATGACCTCAGACACCTCCCAGCTGTGTGACCCTGGGCAAGCCACTTGATCCCCATTGCCTAACCCTTACCACTTTTCTGCCTTGTAACAAATACACAATATTGATTCCAAGATGGAAGGTAAGGGTTTAAAAAAATTTTTTTTGATAGGAAACAAAAATATATACAAAAGAGGAGGCTTTAGAGTTAGAGAAGAAATAGGTAATTTGGAAATAAAAATAAAAATAGAAAAGATAGATCTAAAACTAGTTCTCTGAAAAGAATAGCAAAATTGATAAATTATTAGCCCATCCAAATGTAAGGAAAGAAAATAAAATTATGAAAATAGTGAATGAAAATTTTGAAATTAGGGACCACTGGTAGCACAATGGATAAAGCACTGGGCCTAAGGTTAGGGAGACCTGAGTTAAAATCTGACCTTAGACACTTACTAGCTGTGTGACCTGGGCAAGTCATTTAACCTTGTTTGTCACAGTTTCCTCATTTGTAAAGTGAGCTAGAGAAGGAAATGACAAACTAGTCCAATATCTTTGCCAAGATAACTCCAAATGGGGTCACTGAGTTGGACATGATGGAAATGACTGAACAACAAAAATTTTAAATGACAACAAAATCTGAAGAAATTTTAAAAATTATTGGAACATTCCACATGTAAATATATGCTAACAAAACTGAGAACATAAAAAATAAGGTAGTACTTTCAAAAATATAAAATACCCAAACCATAAAAAGAATAAAGAGAACAAACTGATCTTTGATCAATTAATAGGGCTGTCAGTGAAGGAACTACCAAAGAGAGAAAAAACAAACTTCTAGTCCTGGTAGGTTCATAGAATTTTATTAGACTCATAAAGAACAATTAGTACCAATACTATTAAAATTATTTTCAAAAATTAAGAAATAAAGCACTCAAAAAGTACACTGGTGGACTTCTGGGGGCTGAGCCAAGATGGTAGAGTAAATCAGAGCAGCTCCTTGTCACCACGAAAATCTTCTCCAACCAAGATCAAAATATTACCACAAAACAAATATAGGAATGAAGGAACCAACAAAGAGACAAAGTGAAACAACTTTGAAGACAAGAAAAATCCAAAAGTCTGGAGAGAACATTTGGGGCACTGGGGTAAGAGGGGAACAAAGCTAGCATGAGGCTGGAGCAAGGAGGGAAGAGCAAGCCACACACTCCCACCCTACACCTGCTGTCACAGGTTTTGAACCTAAGTTCAAGCCAGCATTCAGATCCTGATATATGAGTCTGGGCATATAGTGATACAAGCCAACCCACAACCCTTGAAATTTCAAACCTATGGAGAAGTCTGGATTCCCAGTCTAGTGCAGTCTGAGCTAAAGTAGGCCCCCCTTGTGGGCCCAGAGCAAAACCAAGAATCCCAGTCTGGGCTTGGATTGAGGATATGGTTCACATTTTGGAGTGGCTGATAGTACTAAGGGAGGACCCAGGTCTTTTTTGCCTAAAGTGAAGGGCAGAGCTCCAGGACAGGACAATCAAGGAGACAGTAAAACCAAAAAATTTTTCCTAAACCTCAGGCTAGAATTTGATCAGTCCCTGACCTGATCAAATTCAGAATGAGATCAAAAGCTTATGCCTAAGCCTAAGTCTTTTAGCTATCAGCATCTCAAGGGTCAATTGAATCAGCTGCGGGAGGGAGCTCTTAGAGATCTCAACCCTCAAACCATCACATCATCCTCCAAGAGCTGCAACTAGTAAAAACCCAGAAAATAAGTTGAGAATAGCATCAAGGAAGGACTGAAGTTTAAGAGGGTACCCCAACTTCCCAGGAAATAGAGTCTACCTATAATTAGATAGGAAAAAATGAGCAAACAACAAAAAAGCACCTAAATCTAAAGAATTTTTATGGAGAAAAAGACTAAGGTACAAACACAGAAAGGGAGAGTAAAAGCAAAAGAAATAAAGCCAAAAGAAAAATATGGATTAGACACAGATTCTGAAAGAGCTCAAAAATTATTTCAAAAACCAATCAAGAGAGGCAGAGGAAAAGTGGGGAAGAGAAATGAAAGTGATGTAAGGAGAAATGAAAGTGACACAAGAAGAAATGAGGAAATTAAAAAAGGAGAACCAAAAACTGACAAAGGAAAATCAGGTCTTAAAAATCAGAATTGACTATCTAGAAACTAAAGATTTCATGAGAAATGAAGAAATAAAGTACTCTCCCTCACTTCCTCAGTGAGACAATTATAGTACTAGTACCTAAAACAAGGTAGGATAAGTTATAGAAGCTGAACTATAAACCAATAACTATTGAATATTGATTCAAAAATTTAAATAAACACTGTCAAATAGATTAGATCCAATTACCCAATAAATCCTTCTTTATTACCAAGTTAGATTTATATCAGAGGGGCAAAGACAAGTCAACATTAAGAAAATCAAAACACGTGATTAAATTAAAAGTAAAATAAAACTATATTTAAGTAAAACCTGTGACAAAATATAGTACTTGTTAATATCAAAAGTCTCATAGAGTGTAGGTATAAAAGGACCTTTTTTTAGTATAAAAAATATCATTTTAAAAACAAAAGCAAGTATCCTATACGAGGGGAAATATTAGACATCTTCCCAATAATATAGGAGATAAAGCAATTTTTCTACTTTTTTTCACTTTGATATCATTGTCAAAATACTGGCAATACAATTTGGACAAGAAAAAGAAATTAAAGATATAAAGATAGGCTAAGAGAAAGTAAAACTATATTTGTCAATAACATGGTTATTCAGAAAATCCTAAGGAATAAGCAAAAATACTAATCAAGATAATAGCTTTAGCAAAATTGCAGTAAAGTAAATAGAACCTAAACATTCAACAACATTTCTATATAACCGTAGCAAATTCTTTTTTTTTAACCCTTACCTTCCACCTTGGAATCAATACTGGGTATTGGTTCCATGGCAGAAGAGTGGTAAGGGCTAGGCAATGGGGAGTTAAATGACTTGCCCAGGGTCACACAGCTGGGAAGTGTCTAAGACCAGATTTGAACCTAGGACCTCCCATCTCTAGGCCTTACTCTCAATTCACTGAGCTACCCACCTGCCCCCCCAAAAAAAACAAATTCTAAGATGCAATGAGAATAATTCCATTCCATTCAAGTATAAAATTTATAAAAATGTTTCTTCATCAATATACCAAAATGCACAAAATAATCAGTTACAAAGTTCTCCCTAAGATAATAAAAAACTACTCAAATAACTAGGAAATATTTAGTGTTAATGGGTCGGCTTTGCCAATATAATAATAATAATGGAAATACTACCAAAATTAATGTATAACTTATGACATTATCAACCTATTGATTGAAAGAATTTCATTAAAATAATAACAACATTTATTTAGAGAAACAAAAGATCTAGAATATCAAGTGAAATAATAGAAAAGTTAAAAATGGAGGAACAGCACTTCTAGAGCTCAATCAACAAAACCATTTAGTGATTATTTAAAAACAAAGAGAAAGATCAGTGGGAGTGACAATATAAGGGAGAATCAGAATCACTGGATCCCTAATAAAATTTTTTTTTTTAAAACAGAAAATATAAGTCCCTTAGGAATGAATTCCCTAATTGAATGAAAAAAAAACTGGGAAAACTGGAAAGTAGACCAATAGCAATTAGACTTAGACAAACACTTTATGCATCCTTCATATTAAAAAAATCATAACAAAAATTATAAGGTATACACAATACACATTGTATATCTTTCACAGATATAGTTATACATGTATGTATATGTTAATTTGGTCATATGTATAACCAAAAGCAGTTTCTCATGACATAAGTGGTCAAAAGATATTGATACACAACTCTCAAAGAATGCTCCAAATCACTAATAATAAGAAATATTCAAATCAAAATAACCCTCAGAATTTACCTGCAAATTGGCAGCTGACAAAAGATAGGTAGGGGTCAATGTTAAAGTTTAGTCCAAAGATAAGCTTACCTAGTGCATTGCTGGTGGACCTGGGAATCAATATGTTCCTTTTGGAATAGAATTTAAAATTATGCAAATAAAGTGGTTAAAATGTCCATACCTTTTGATCTAGGGATTTTATTACAGGATTATACCCCAAGGAGATCATTAATAAGAAGAATGTCTTCATATACACCAAAGTACTTAAAACAGTAGTGGGGGGAGTGGGGGCAGCAAAGAATTAGAAACAAGAAGTGGCTCATCTATTAGTAAATGTCTAAACAAATTGTGGTATATGAATGAAAGGGAACATTATTAAACATTATTAAAACAGGGTGCTTTAAGAAACAGACAAACATGATAAAATGAAAATACAATGAAAAAACTTACATGATCTCCTGAAAAGTGCAGTAAGCAGAATCAAGAAAATAGTGTACATAGTGATGATAACCAGGGAAATGGACATAACATAAAAACATCAAGTGAATCTTTCAAAATTAGAGAGAAGTATAGCTCCAAAGAAAAAATATGAGAAGATAACACACCAGCAAAGTATTGAAAGTCTGAAAATATGTGCAATGAACCATACCAGTGGTCTTCCCATTGCTATAAACACATGTGCATATGTGTGGTACATTGCAGGTATTTTCAGATTGTCATTATTTTGCTGAACTTTTTGCTCATTCTTTCTCATCTTAAAAATATTCTTTTATTGTATGTGATAATTCTAGGAGAGGGAAATATTAAAATATTTACAGTTCAAAAAAATTAATAAAATTTTATCTTAAAAATATATGAATGTGAGGGCCACCTGGGTAGCTCAGTGGATTGAGAGCCAGGCCTAGAGATGGGAGGTCTTAGGTTCAAATCTGGCCTCAGACACTTCCCAGCTGTGTGACCCTGGGTAAATCACTTAACTTCTATTGCCTAGCCCTTACCACTCTTCTGCCATGGAACCAATACCCAGTATTGATTCCAAGATGGAAGTTAAGGGTTTAAAATATATATATATATATATATATATATATATGAATGTGAAGAATAACACAAATTAACATCATTTAATCATAATAACCAAGGTTGTTCCTGCATACAAGATAAAATGGAATTTTACCTCCTTCCCCTCAGAGGAAAAGGGAGTTATGAAAGCGGAACATTACACATACTGAAAAGTTTGGTTATGTTGGGGTTTTTTGTTGTTGAACACTTATATTTTCTCTTTCTGATTATTTGTAACAAAGGTGGTAGCTTAGGTAGAAGAGGAGAAGAAGGATTTATTCATAAATGAAGGTGATATAAGAAATAATAAATTCAAAATTGAAATAAAATACTCTGACTATATGTATTCCTGAAGATGTTGAGGTATATAGGTCATTTTTATATCAGTCAAAAATGATCACTTCTTAAGCTACCTGCTTTTGAAAACAGCCTTAGAATGGGTCATAAAAGGGAAGCCTTAAACCAAAATATATTTTTCTCCTTCAATTTAACAACTGTAGTTTTCTGTTTGGGAATACTCAGATACCAAGCTTTCCTTTTACATATTAGTTGTTCAACTCTAAAAGGATCAGAAATTTACTTTTTATAGATAGTACCATGACTCTGGACACACATAACACACAAGATAGGACATTTGTCTTTATATTAATATTCTATAATTGATAATATATGCCAAATATATACCTGATTAGTTCTGCAAGCCATCTCTGACAAACAAAATCCAATTTATCACTTATCACATATACCAGTATGTAGATTGGATTTTTTCCCAAGATAATGATGAAAAGAAATGTCAGTCATTTCAGCTCCTGAAATTTCTCAGAGACACATAAAATAACAATCCCACTTTAATCACAGTCACTTTTTCTACAGGTAGAAAAATGTTTCCTTTCAACTGTTTTCTTTCAAATTGAGAAAAATGAATTGCAAGCAAGAAAAAAGAGAAGTTATTTTTCTTTCTTTTGGAGGAATAGTTTTCCAAGTATCTCTGATTAACTTTGGTAAGCAAAATAATTAAAATAGTGTCTGGAGCTTGGCATTGTGCCCTGAACTTAATAGGTAATTTTAATATGTTTTAATTAAATCAAATCCAGGTTTCTAATGTAGCTGAAAAATTAATCTAGATAAACATTAAATCACTGCTTTAAAATGCATAGGCTGTCTAAAAGTGAAATCAGCATCTTCCTTCCAATTGTGAAGTATGCATTTTAAAGCTAAATCATTGAAAATTGACTTAAATTCTGTCTTCCCTAATGCTAAAATGATGCTGGGTATTTTAAAGGGAGGAAGTAGAAGAAGCTTTTTTATAGATGTAGAATATTTGCCTGTGTATTATGGAGAATAAAATTTAAGGCCTGATAGGTCCCAGCTTAAATGTGTGTGTGTGTGTGTGTGTGTGTGTGTGTGTGTGTGTGTGTGTGTGTGTGTGTACTTTATGTCTTGGCTGGTGGTCAGTTTATTATGATGGGAAGGGCAACTCAGGGAGAACCACAGAGGAGCATTTGCCATAAGTATTTGTCAAGTTTGAGCCAATGTTACAAAATCCTTCCTCAGCTATGTGTGGGAGATAAGTAGGAGAAAGAAACCATTGAGCAAATAGTGGCACACTTGACCAAATCAGGTCTAAGATGCATCAGCATTCCAAAGGTATCTAGGAAAGTTCTCAAGAAAGAAAGTCAGAATGCCACGTTGGGCACTGACTGTGGGAAACATTGGCATTCCTCCAAGGCCCCACTCACTGTCCCTATTTGATTTGCCAATGCCTCAAAATTTTTTACTATGTTAAGAGAAGTACAATTCAAAATAATAAAGAAGTGATCATCCTGCTCTACTTTGCCCTGATCAGATCTAGTTTACTCTATTTAGCTCTGGTTACCACAGATTAGAAAGCACATAGATGAAATGGAGAGCATTCAGAGGAGGGCCACCAAGAGAATAAAGAACTTGAATCAGTGTCAAGTGAAAATGTTTGAAGGAACCAGAGATGTTTAGGTCAGAGATGAGTGAGACCTAGAAACATAATCTGAACGTCTATTGTGTAAGAAAAAGATCAGACTTATTTTTATTTTCCCACATAGAGCCAAGAAGAATTGCTGGAAGTTGCCAAGGAACAAATTTATGTCTATTGTCAGGAGAAGAAAACTTCTAATAGTTAGGACTGTCCAAAAGAATAATGGGTTGCCTCAATATTAGTTGCCTCATTGAAGGTATTTAGTCAGAGCTTGGATGGTCACTTTTGGGGGGTGGCTTTTAATTTCTTTATTTGAAAATCAGATATTATTCATATAATCTCAGAGCTGTAAAGGACTTCAAGTGTTATCTAGTGCAACTCATAACTGTAGCCAGACATCCATTTATGTTATCCCCCAAAAGTGTGTGTGTTGTGTGACCTGCAAAGGTAAGGACTTGTTCCTTGATTATACACTAGTGCAAGCTGCATCTTAACAAAACAACAGTTTTGTCTTACTATATTTCACAAAATCAATCAGTAATATATCATATTGAGGATTTAAACTGTTTATAACTTTGCTTCTTATTTCTCTAATTGACTTGTGTATTATTCCCTTCAGCTAATTATCCAACCATGCCTGCCTTTTGCCATTCCCTATATACAGCACTCCATCTTTCATCCCTGTTCTTTTGTACAGGCTGTCCCACATCCCTACAATAATACTCTCCCTCCTCATCTTGACCTTTAAAAATTCTTGTTTTATTTCAAGACTCAGATCAAGTGCCACCTTCTGCAGGAGACCTTTTATGTCCTTTTATTCTGTAGGAGGTCCTCCCCCTTTTCCTTATTCTATACTCTCCCTCCCTTGCTACCAGCTGCTAGTGCCTTTTTACCCAAGGTTACCTTGTCTTTGTCTTATATATGTTTACTTTTATCTATCAATTTATATAGTCTCAAAATTCCTTGAAAACAAGGAATTTCACCTTTCTTTTTATCTCTGAATACTTAACAAAGTGCCTGTCACATAGTTAGTGTTTAACAAATCTATGTTGATTGATTGGCTGCTCAGCTATCTTTGGTTCTAATTCCGTCTTGCCCATATTTGTTCCACCTGTCCTAGGCTGAAGATCATTCCTCTTGTATAAGAAGATGACAGTAAAAATAGAAGTTCCTGAGTTCCACATTTCCTCTGTCTGTTATCAGTTAACATTATTTCCCAAGAAGCAGACCCATCATTTTCTTTTTCTTTGTTACCCTAATTGTAACGGTAAATGCCTTTCTTTCTTTAATTAGTCTTACCACTTTTTGTCTTAATTTTCCAGCTATTTCTTAAAGATTTGTGACAATTTAAAAATATTCTCCCCTTGTTGCCTAACTCTTCCATTTTTATCCTATTCTTTTATTTGGTTATCATGAATCCAAGGTCACTTTCTTCCAAGACTTGATTACTTTGATTTCACCAATCAGTTTTTTATTGTTTGGAATTGTTAAATATTGATTCCCTCATTCCTTTTACCACCTGAGAAATTAAATTATTAGCAAATTCATCTCTCCAATTTTTTTCATAATCCAAAGTTATCAGACATTGATTATTCTTTTTTTAAGTCTTTCCTTCCATCTTAGAATTAATTCTGTGTATTGATTATAAGGCAGAAGAGTGGTAAGAACTAAGTAATTATGGTTAATCGACTTGCCCAGAATCACAGAGCTAGGAAGTAGCTGATTTGAACACAGAAATTCCCATCTTTAGGCCTGACTCTCATTTCTCTGAGCTCTACCTAGCTTCCCCTACATTATTCTTTTTTTTTAAAACCCTTACCTTCCATATTGGAATCAATACTGTGTATTGGTTCCAAGGCAGAAGAGTGGTAAGTGCTAGGCAATGAAGGTCAAGGACTTGTCCAGGGTCACACAGCTAGAAAGTATCTGAGGCCAGATTTGAACCTAGGACCTCCTGTCTCTAGGCCTGGCTGTCAATCCACTGAGCCACTCAGCTGCTGCCCCCATTCCCCACATTATTTTTAAAACATTGTGAATATATATGGTAGCATTATCAGCTCAAATATTAGCAACCACTTGAGGCCTTTTTTTATTCTTCCTCCAAATGCTAGCACCTTGTCTGTTTTATGCATTTATCATTTTACATATCTTCATTATAAGGATACAAGTTCCATAAGAGGGGAGATTTTCCTTTTATTCTTTTTAGCCCTGGTACTTAGTACATAGTATATACCTAATATTAATGTTTATTCATTGGTTCCAAAAGGAAAGTTGCATCAAGAGGAACTAGGAATTATTTTAGGATATATATGAAGGAGAACTGACATGGAGGACTTTTGACAATGAGCAAAGGTCCCTAGTCTTAATTGCTGAAGATCTTTAAGAATAGATTATATAGCCATCTTCTTTAAAAGATTTAGGGGTACTCCTGTTTAAAAAGAGAAGAATGAAATTTATTACCATTATAATTCCATATTATCCTTGTGATTAGATGCTATGTTTTCATATCCTTTGTGTTATCTTAAGTTAGTCAATAGGCTTTAGAGAGTATTTTAATGAATATTGTATCCTATTTTATCATTGATTTTGAAAACCAACTCACATTGATTATGATACATGGAAGCAGAGACTTATTTTATCTTTAGTTTTGTCATTTACTCATCTTTAAAGAAAAAAGAACACAATTACAATTACTTATTTGTTGAATAAATCAATTAAAAGAACTTTTGAAACAATCAGATGTGAGAGACGTGGAAGTAGTAAGAATAAAAACAGCTGAGCCATATGATTTGGTAGAGAGATATAATTATTGGGATAAGAATTTAAAGAATCCTAGATAGTACTTTTTCCCCAGCCATTCAAAAAAAAAAAGGGGGGTGGTAGATGTGAGGAGGAAATATAGTAAACTTGGATTCATTTTCAAGCAATAAAAATGACCAGAATTTAAAATCCTCCAGCCCCAATTTTTAATGCTCTTATTATATGCAACAACCTTAAAAATCATTCATGCAAACTTCCATTATAGGCAGTAATTAATACAGACCATGTCATATTTCTTTGGTTTATTAAAAAGCCACTTGGGAAATTTTGCAATATCAGAAGACTGGAAATACAGTGCATACCCTTTAATAGAGGTGATATGATATAGTGGATAGAATACTGGATTTGGAATCAGGAAGACTGGGATTCAAATTCTGTAAATGATACTCATTACATGTGTAGCCAGGGGCATGCCCCATAATTCCTCTGAGCCACAGTTTTCTCATCTGTGAAATGAGTAGGCTGGATTTGCTGACCTCTTCCAGCTCTAAATCTATGGTTCTATGCATGGGGAATACCTAAATAAATTATGATATAAATATAATTGAATATTCTTATCCCTTAATAAATTATAAACTTGGGAAATTCAGAGAAAGGAGGAAAAAGTTATATGAAATTATAACAGAGATATTAATACCAAGAGAACAATATAAATGACAATAATAATATAAATGAAAACAGTCCCAAAAGGCAACTGAACCCATATTGATTGTAGTGAACAAACTCAAATTCAAGAGAACTGAAGAATACACATTCTTCCTCTTGGTAGAGTGGTATAAGATTCATCTGTGAAAAATTTTCATATGCTTAACATCTAAGTCCTCCTTGCTGAACTAATGGGTTTTGTTTCACTATTTTTCTTTGTTTTACAGAAAGGTTAAATAATGGAAGGTGAGGAGTATATATTTGAAAAGGAATATGATAGTGGGGGGGGGGGGTAATAACATAAATACAAAATGAAAAGAACAAACTACTTAGGATAATTCTTCAAGTCACCAAAGTTCTGAATCTCAAGATCTTTTCAATTCTTCATTCCCCTTCAATGCCTTATGAATCAATCAGTTGCCAAACCTTGTCAATTTTATGTCCACAACATCTCTTACAATGTCCCTTCTCTCCAGTCATACCACAACTACCCTAGCTCAGGCCCTGATCACCTCTTGTCAGGTCTTTTTCAATAGCCTCCTAATTTATCTCCCTACCTCTGATTTTTCCCTTTATCAATCTATTCTCAATGCATTTGCCAAAATGATATGGAAAGCACAAGTCAATTGGGCCATTTCACTTTTCTGCTTAAGAAACTTCAGTGGTTCCTTATTCCCCATAGGTTAAAATACAACTCTGGCATTTAAGGTAGTCCATTTGGCATTTAGAGCCCTTCACAATCTGTCTGTAGACTGTTTTTCTAGACTTGTTTCATTTACTCCCCCTCATTCATTCTGCTCCAGCTAAACTAAGCTATTTTATGTTCTCTGGACTCAGAATTCTATCCCTCCTATCTATATCTGTACCTTTAGGCAATCTGTCCCCTCCCTTACCCCTATGACTGGAATGTTCTCCCTCTTGGAATCCCTACCTAACTCCTTTCAAGGCTCAATTCAGGTGCCACAGTCTATAGAGATTTTTCATGACCCCAACTCCTCAAAAAAAAAAAAAGTATTTGTGCTTTCCCTCATCCTAAAATATTTGATATTTACTTTGTATATTCTTATCTGTATATATGCATCTTTTCTGTAAATTGTAATCTTTCCATTTCTATTTTTATACTCCTGATGCCTTGCCTTGCACACTAAATTGAAGTGCTAATACTCAATGGATCATCAAAAAGATTTGGAGGCACCTTGTCCAAGGAAAGCCTTTAAGGCTAAACTCAGTACAAATGATTGAAATGTTTCTTTTTTAAAAATCAATAAACAGCATGGAGAGATTTTATATTCTCTACAACTCATTCCCTACCTGTAGTATTTCTAACTTTCCAGACTTTGACACTATAAATTAATTGCTTTTTTTCTCTTGGAATTCCCCAATTCTATGGGTTGGGAAAAAGGAGGGAAAAGAAAGGGAAAAAAGGAAGGAAGGTACTTCTCCCTCTAGAACATCCCTTCACAATGCTGGCCCCCTTAATATAGCAATGAATTCATTCTGGTCCTCCATTTTGAAAATGAGCCCAAGCTAGTCATGTTTCATTTCCCTCTTAGATGTGCTCTGACTCTCCAAACTTCACTATTAAGCCTCTATGTGGTTATCACACAGACACAGACACAGACACAGACACAGACACAGACACACACACACACACACACACACACACACACACACATTAAAAAAATTCTTCTTCCCCTTTGGAGCCAATACTCTGTTTTGGTTCCAAGACACAAGAGTGGTAAGAGCTAGGCAATTGGAGTGCTTGCCCAAGGTCTCACAGGTAGGATCTCTAGGACTGGCTCTCAATGCATTTAGCCACCTGGCTGTCCTTCACACACATTTTCAGCTCCATTTTATGTTATCTTTTCCCATAAGAATATAAGTTCAGGTATGCCCAAAGGGCGACAAAAGAATATCTACCCTTTGACCCAGCCATAGCACTGCTGGGTCTGTACCCCAAAGAGATAATGGACACAAAGACTTGTACAAAAATATTCATAGCTGCGCTCTTTGTGGTGGCCCAAAACTGGAAAACGAGGGGATGCCCATCAATTGGGGAATGGCTGAGCAAACTGTGGTATATGTTGGTGATGGAGTACTATTGTGCTAAAAGGAATAATAAAGTGGAGAAGTTCCATGGAGACTGGAACAACCTCCAGGAAGTGATGCAGAGCGAGAGGAGCAGAACCAGGAGAACATTGTACACAGAGACTAATACACTGTGGTATAATCGAACGTAATGGACTTCTCCATTAGTAGTGGTGTAATGTCCCTGAACAACTTGCAGGGATCCAGGAGAAAAAAACACCATTCATAAGCAAAGGATAAACTATGGGAGTGGAAACACCGAGAAAAAGCAACTGCCTGAATACAGAGGTTGAGGGGACATGACAGAGGATAGACTCTAAATGAACACTCTAATGCAAATACTATCAACAAAGCAATGGGTTCAAATCAAGAAAACATCTAATGCCCAGTGGACTTACGCATCGGCTATGGGGGGTGGGGGGAGGAAAAGAAAATGATCTGTGTCTTTAACGAATAATGCTTGGAAATGATCAAATAAAATATATTTTAAAAAAAAAAAGAATATAAGTTCAGGGCCAGCTAAGTGGCACAGGGGTTTTAGAGCACCAGGCCTGGAGTCAAGAAGACTGGGATCCAAATCTGACCTCAGACACTTCCTAGCTTTGTGAACTTAGGCAAGTCACCTAACTCATTTACATAGCCTTGCCCTTCTGTCTTAGAGTTGTTCCTAAGGCAGAAAGTAAAGGTTAAAAAAAAATAAAGAATGTAAGCTACTCGAAGCAGGACTATTTGTTTGCTTGTCTATGTATCCCAACACTTAGCACAGTGCCTACTACATAGTAAGCATTTAATAAATTATTGTTGCCTGCCCAACTAAAGACAGAAAAAAATCTGCAAACACTTTATCTTCTTTTAAGCAGAAACATATAGTCAATGTCAGTACCATTTTGGAATACTGTAAAACTGTTAGAGAGGGGGACAAGAAAAGACGAGAATTAAAAACTCACAGAAAAAGGCAAAAATGAGTGGGCAGAAATTGGTTTTAAATTCACTAAGCTATATCATTTGAAGAGCATATTTCTAATAAAGCCAGAAAAAAGACAAAAAACAGATTTGGATTTGAAAAGATCTTTGTTTTGCAGTAATCTCTTCTCACTAGCAATAATAGTAGAACAGCTACATTTTGACTCTTCAATCATAGCACACAATGTACTGTGCAAGGAAGTCGGTGGCCTGTAAGAAGTTAGATGACCAAATATTTTCAGAAGAGTTCAGGAGATAACATTTTGTTATAGACTATGAAGGAATGATTTTCAAGAGCTTCCTCCCGAATGAAAGATCATGAATTTTGTTTTTACTAAAACAGAAAGAGAAAGAACCTCATCAAGTGCCATGTGTCTGTTTTTATCATTTCTATGAAAATACTTGATGTGTACTTCTATCTACAGTGTATTAAATAAAGGAATCAGAGGGTAACAGGAAAATTTTCGCAACTTCTCCTTTACTGTTTTGGAGTCTAGATCTTGCTTCTAATAAGCAGCAGATCTGAGATCCAAACCAAGGGCAATTGACTTCCAATTTATTGCTCTCTTCATGACATGATAGGATTGCAATTTACCTTGTATTTTGCTCTAACAGGTCAATGAACTGACCACACAGAGTCAGTTTTGAAGTGACTATCATATCTTATCATTTCCCATCAGCTAAGAGATACTTAATTTCATTTTTTGGTTATGTTTTGTGGTACTTGCCACCTTCAGGTCTTCTGACTTTGTTTTTGAAGAAATTATTCATGATATTCAGGTGTAAGACTTTTAAGTAGTCTATAAATAAGCTGTTGGTCTCCTTTATTTCTTAATCCCAAATCATATTTCTGAATATAGTTTTCATTCTCTTCCCTTATGCCTACATTCATATTGAAATGTCCTTGTATCAAAGCATGTGCTGATTTAATTTAAAGGATCTTGCCAAGTTCTCTATAGAATTTCCCTACTTCTTCAAGCATTGGCACTTCATGGTTAACCTCATGGTGGACTGTTTGCTTATAAGGCAAGATGAGAAAATGATACTTGAAATATTTCTTAATGCTTTGGAAAACAAGTTGAAACTAACTCCAACAACTTCTTTATTAAACTCATGGACAAGAAACCTAAAAACCATGTGTCCACTTTACTAGAGCATCTTTACCTTCTGGTTTTATTTATAATCATACAACATGTATTTGGGGTTAGTTTATCCTGGCTCCTTTAGACAAAGGAGACAGTTGTCACAGGTTAAAATCCAGTCAAGGGTTTTGAGAGCTACTCAAAATGCCACTACTTAAAGGTGCTCAAAGTTTGAGCTGCCCTTAATAGTGGCTAGTCCTTTTTCTTTCTTTTGGCAAAAAGGATTTTTTTGTTTTATTTTGTTTGTTTCTCTTTTTTCTCCAAGAGCTTCCTGACTTCACATTAAAGAGTAATTAATAAAATGTTAAAATATAATAATTGTCTACAATTATCTTGGCTCTGGCCCCACCTCTTGTGATAAGTCACTATTTCTTTTCTCTCTCCCCTACAATTACTGATTCAGACATATGATTTATAGATTCCTTGCAGTTCTAATATTTGTAAAACTAAAGTGAATATAAATCAGATATACTTTCATACACCCACAGAGTTAGAGTTAGCTGTTTTGTTTCTTTCTTTCCCTTTTATCCCCCTCTTTTGTTCTGGGAAAACCCCCATAAACACCCAGAGCTCAGAGAAAAATGCAACATGGGAAGGACTCTGGCAACCTTCCTTAACAACAAAGGGAAATAGAGGTGGAGCCAAAATGATAGATTAGCGGATAGAATCATAGCTGAGATCTACCCCACAAGTCTTCCACAAAGATCTAGAAAATAAAGCAAACTTAATACTGATCAGAAAAATCTAAGAAAAAAAATCACAGTTATTTTTCTAGCCCACATCAGTAAAAGACCAGCAAAAAGTGAGATTTTTGGACATTAAGGACAAGGTCTAAATAGGAATAGCATTGAAAGCCCTCTGGCACAGGGAGATGCCATGCCTCAGGTCAAGAACAGATTTCGGGTCTAGGAAAGAAGGAATTGACCTTGTGTAGGGTCTAGAACTAGGTGAAAAATAACAATTATGTCATTTAATACCCAGTTCAAGGTCACAGATCTAGGGTAGAGAAAAGAGGGGGACTTGTAGCTGAGAGTGATATCCCAGGGAAAGTAGCAGTTATAGGTCTTTACCTATAGATTGATTTAGAAACAAATTCAGAACCAAGCAGCAGCTATTTGACTCTGGTTCCAGGATCAGAGCAGAGTCTTAGTTTCACCTTTCAGTTTGAAGCCTATATCAGTGTGTACAAGGTAGGAATCTCATACCAAAAGAGATCTGGAGCCAGCAGATCTGTCACTCTGAACCAGAAGAGTGTTCTAGAAGACTAAAAATAGCAGAGTCCAGCAGTGTTCTACTAGAATTCCAAACAAGCAAGTCTACAAGTATACTGCTCAAATCCAAACCCAGTTCAGGAATTCACATATATACATACATACAAAAAACTGGGCGCAGCAACATGTTTTACTCAACAATGGAATATGAGGGAAACTGGAAATGATTTTTTTAAAAAAGGAAATAAGGAGAAGGGTAGATTAGGAGAGAGATTAGACTTAAATAAACAAAGTCTAAGGATACATAAAAAAAATTATAACAACTCTCTTTGTTGTGGCAAAGAATTGAAAACTAAAAGGATATCCTTATATTGGGAAGTAGTTAAATAAATATAATTGCGCTGTAAGAAATAATGAATGAATTGGTTTCAGAGAAACCTGAGAAAGCCTGTATGAACTGATTCAGAAAAAATAAGCAAAGCAGTAATGATAATATTATAAACAAATAGCTTTGAAAGACTTGGAAACTCTTGTTAAGACAATGATCAACTAAGATTCTAGAAGATTCATAATGAAATGGTGTACCCTAATAGAGAGGTGATGGACTCAGAGAGCAAATTAAAACATATATTTGGATACAGCCAATGAAGGAATTTATTTATGTGTTTAACTGTGGTTTTTGTTTGTCTTGCTTTCTCAGTGGGAGTGAGGAGAGAGGTTGGAGGGAGATAAGGTGATTTCCTCTGGAAAAAAAAATTTAATTTCTAAAGAAAAACTGACAGAGGCACAGAAGGCCGGACTCTTTCTGGCTCACCCCATATTTTTCACTCAGCTGGATTCATCTTACTTTGTGTTCAATAGTCTGTTGTAACATGACACCTTTCCTAATTGTCTAGGTTTTCTGTGGGCTAGCTCAACCCCATGTGCTACCATAGCTCCCCCTCCTGCTATGCTAGTGGTATCTTAACTATACCTAGAAGTCCAAAGAAGGCTTTAAATGACAGTCATATACCTTCAAATACATCCTTAGTTATACAGGGAATTTAGGGCCTTCAAAAGTAGTTTCTGTTTTATAAAGTCCCTAGCATCTGCTTTGACTTGCTTCACATCCCTCGATATAACTCAGGCCTATAGGAGATTCAAAAGACAAAATTGTAAGGAAAATTCCCTGGGTTATAACAAGATGTTTCAGTTCTTCCAGTTATGTATCAAAATGTTGGTCACTGAATGAAGAGTATATGTCTATTTAACTGTTGGTGCATGGAATGTTTATAAATGATCTAAAGACTCATTGATTCTTAGCATCCTCTGCTCTCTAGTCTATTGTTGTCATCATTCCTACAGAAATAGAATGACTCCAAACAAGACAGAGAGCCACTTAATCGTTAGCTTCTATCTTTTTTTCATCAGTGACTTGTCATATGCCCCCAAACCCCATGACACTATGGGGATGGACCTTTCCCACCTCTATGCTATTTCTTCGTCAACAAATACAAATTGTGTCTCCTTTTCTTTCATTTTGGTGAGTGTGTAATTAAAGAAAAGGACTGAACATAGAATTTGATTGTGGAATTTACTAAGGTGATACATAGCCACTTAATCCCCCATTTTATAATGATTTATTTCTTTCTACAATATTACCTTCTAATCACTACATCATTGTTGTAATTCATGTAGCTTTAGCTTGGTGATTTCACAGCATAGCACAACTGAAAAATCACTGGCCTGGAATTCAGATCTGGGTTCTGGTCCTCATTTATTAATTAGCTATGTGATCTTAAGGCAGTGATTTCCCTTCTCTGAACCTCAGTTTCTCCACTTGTAAAATAAGAGTCTTGGACTAGATCAGTGGTTCTCAACCTTTCTAATGCCATGACCCCACAATACAGTTCCTCATGTTGCAGTGACCCCAAACCAAAAAATTATTTTGGTGGCTACTTCAAAACTAATTTTGCTACAGTTATGATTTGGAATGTAAATACCTGATATGCATTATGTATTCTCATTGCTACAAATGGAGAGGTTGCGAACCGCTAGACTAGATGATCAAGTCTCTTCTTCTAGCTCAATAATTCTAGGAAATATGATTTAATATAAATAAATCCTTGAATAAAAACATGGTTTTTTTTGTCATTACATCTACTAGCATAGTGACAAATCCACTAATACATATCAATGCACATGTCACAAGTTGTATATCTACAAATGCATTGTGTAATTCAGTCTTTTGACTAAAACTGAGGCAGAACTAAGGGCAAATGCATAGTCTTACAAGTTCCTTCCCTTTACATATAAAATGACATTTTTATCACTAGACAATACCCATTGTCTATTAACTCTCTTCTGCCTACAAACATTATGTGTGTATACATATATATTCTTTCCTCAAACAACAACAAAAAAACCCTTACTTGATCTTACTTTCTCTACTAGATGTCTTTCTTCAATGATTTACTTTATTGAGAAAGCCAATTTCAATTGCTTCTTTCATCTCATATGGATTTGATTGTCATTTCTATGCTGATGGTTCCTAGATCCATATAATATATCAGAATTACGTTTTCAGATCATCAACTGTATCTTGAACACTTCAAACTGGATATCCTTTAGGCATCTTGAATTCAACATTTCCAAAACTGAATTCATTATCTTTAACTCCAAAACCTCTCCTCTTCCTACTTCCTTATTACTAGTGGGGTCTACCAGCATTCTGCCAGTCATCTAGACTCACAATCTTAGTGTCATCCTCAATACTTCTCTTGTATTCATTCCATATATTCAGTCTGTTACCATATCTTGTTTTTATCTTATCTACATACCTTTATATGTGTTGATTTCTTTCCATTCACATGGTTACCATCCTGATGAAAAATTTTATCACTTCATGAGTTTATTTCAATAGTCTTATGATTGTCTTCTTATCAAAAGTTCCAGAGAGTTCAAATTCCACAATCTAGAGGAGGCTTTTCAGAGTCACTGCCCAACTCTTGCCACTGATATTGCCTTCCTCCTTAGATTATTTACCCTTTACTCTGTATATATCTTATGTAATTTTTTGCATGTTGTCTTTGCTATGCAAATATGAGTTCTTGAGAGTATGAAATGGGTTTCTGCCTTTCTTTACATCTTCATCATGTAATACAGTGCCCAGCACAGAGCTTAATAAATTCTTCTTGACTTATTCCCACCTCACCCTCACTCTCACCTATATTGTTAACCAGGATCAAATGAGATAACATACATAAAGTAGTTCACACAGCTTAAAGCATTATATGAATGCTAGCTATCATCATCACCATCTTCATCATCATCATCATCATCATCATCATTATTGTTAACCAGTAATGATCACAATGGGTAAAATATAGTCATATTATGCTATGAAGTATATAGTTATTTGAAATTTAGTTTCAATTTGCATATTACTATTATGAACTATAAAATACATTTTCCCACTTTACTACTAGGATAATGTAAAATAACTTATTTACAATGTTTCAATACTTTTGATCTTTAAAATTCTTTTTAAAATTGTAGCATTCAGAGGCAGCTGGGTAGCTGGGTAGCTGGGTAGCTCAGTGGATTGAGAACCAGGCCTAGAGACTGGAGGTCCTTGGTTCAAATCTGGCCTCAGCCACTTCCTGGGCAAGTCACTTGACCCCCATTGCCTAGCCCTTACCACTCTTCTGCCTTGGAGCCAATACAAAGTATTGACTCCAAGAAGGAAAGTAAGGGTTTTTTGTTTTTTTAATTGTAGCATTAGCTAGTTTTTATAAGTTGTTTTGTGAGAGAGCACAGATCTCTCTGATAAACATAAGGAGTTAAACTAACCTATTCTACCTTTATGTTATACCCTCTGCATGTATAGAAATTTTCTTGTAACTTTTCTAATTGGTATGTCTGGCATTCATATTGGAGACTACATTTTTTTCTCCACAAAATACAATGTTATTACAGATGCCATGAAACTTATAACTAATCATAAGTCAAGAAATTAAAACTAATACTAATATTTACCAAAATTATCCTTTTCTCACTTCCCAACATAGGATAGGCTAGATTCCCCCCAAAAAAACTGAAAGCTGATTGATTCATAGACATGGCCAATTCAAGAATAACTCTCTCTGTTCTTTGTAATAAGAAAACTCATTTATAAATGTATCCTTTGTTGTCCTAAAAGAGAAAAACAATAACTAATTAAGGTTTTATGCTCAAGTAAATTAAATCTCTCTATACACATTTTTCAGATGGCAGGTAGAAGCTACATCATTTAATTCTTTAAGCATATAAAATTGGAGGACGGGGATAATATCTTATAATTTTGATTCTTTTTTTCATTTTCTATGCATTTAAAGGTTTTAATCTGTTTCTCATTCTCTTTTATTATTTTTAATGTTTATACACAATTTCTTTCTAGCTATTATTTACTATTATAATCCATATGACTATGGATTATAGTTCTTCATTGTCACTGTATTTGAACTCACCAAAATATTAAAATATATTCTCATAAAAAGGTTAACAGACCTCAATCTAGAAAAGATCTTAGAGGTAATCAATCCATCCTCTACATTTTAAGACCCAGAGAGATTGAAACTTGCCCCAAGGTCATAGCTAGTAAATAGTAAAACAAAGATTTGAACCTAGATTTTGTGATTATAAATCCAGTATTTTTTCCATTGTACCATATTGCCTCTGATTAGACCAGAAACAGAATAATTTTATTTTTTTAATTATAAAGATATTTTATTTTGCCAATTACATGTAATAACAGAGTTCCATATCAGTTTTCCAAAGATAGATGATCCAAATTGTCTCCCTGTCTCCTTTCCCTCCCCCTTCCCAGAGTTGGCAAGCAATTCAATCTCAGTTATGCATGTATTAACATGCAAAACACATTTCCATATTGTTCATGTTTGTAAGAGAATAATTATATAAAGCCAAAAACCCAAATAAACAAGTGAAAATTTGCATGCTTTGATCTGCATTCTGACACTCAGTTTTTTCGTTAGAGGTGGATAGCATTCTTTGTCATTAATATTTGTCACAGAATAATTTTAAAGGGAAGTAAACCTGTAAGTTAACAATATGATTCATCAGGACATATTATTCTTATTTCTTTGTCCATTTTTCCAGTTTTACAAATTCATATTTGTTTATTTCAGTTTGCATGCTTTTGTAGTGTATTCCAGATTTATACATTTATGACTTTAAAAGGGATATAAATTAGAATTCATTGGCCTTTTGTGACATCTTTTCTTTTCAGGTATCTTTACAAAAGTCAAAACCAAAAAAGTGTCTCCAAGACTAGAAATTCTGGGAGAGCTATGTCTCTCTTTTTAATAGGTAATAATATAGGTTTTTGAAATTAAAACACTGTATTTTCACAAATTCTTTAAAATTAATGCAAAAACATTTTCTATACAATCTTATAAGCTGTAATTCATGGCCATTGATATTCCTTTTTTTTTTAAATAAAGCTCATGAGATTTAGTTTTAATTCTTCTGGTGGTAATTCCTACATTTCCATTCCAGTAACTAAACCACAGGGTGGTATTTATGGATGCCTATTTCTTATTTGTTTCTCCTTCCCCCCCAATCAATATTTTTCAAAAATTAATGAATTTCATCCATCAAAAATTAGTAGTTATGACCTTATTTCCATAAAAATAGACTCATTGTTTTGCCAGCATCAACTTCTGTGTGCTTGCCTGTAGGAAATGATCCATTAGTTAAAAATTAAAAAGAAATTAGAGTCTATTTATCCCTGTTCCTAAATTTGGCTAAGGCAGAGTCCTTAGTCTGCTGCTGAGTTTTTAGAAGAACCCATTTGTAAATCATTCCTTATGGCAGCTATCATAGCTAATTTGATTGCTTTTACAACAGTGCCTTAAAAGCTAATGAAAAAATTCAGCTTTCTGAGTTTCCTAATATAATCTTTGTCAGTGAGGTAGCAACATTTCTTCACTCTTGATACTCAAGAAAATATTTAATTTTGATATAAAATGATACCTTGGGGTGGGAAGAAAATATGTATCTGTTAAATTATGGCCAAAAATATCCAAAATGAAAACTTCTGTTTTGAAGTATGGTCATTATAATGCAGTAAAGAAGATAAAATAGTATGTGATATTGTCACCTCTTTGGGGTCATTTACATGTGCTGTGTAATAATAATAGCTAACATTTATGTAGTGCATTGAGGTTTTCAAAGTACTTTACATACTTTAGTCACATTTTTGCCTCACCATAACCATATGAGAATGATAGTATGGAGACTATTATTCCTCATTTGGCAAATGAGGAAACAAGTTTACTGAGGTTAAGTGACTTTCTGTGATTGTATAGTTATTAATCATCAGAGGCAGAACTTGGACCTAGGACTCTCCTGATTCCAAATCAAGTACTCTTTCCACTATGAAGAGAAAATATATTAGTTGATAACAAAGATGGTAGGATCAAGTAAGATTTTTTTTTTAAGAATGGGGAGTTCAACTATAGCTATTCTGTGTAATCTAACAAGAAAGCTGCCAATAGTGACTAAATTTTGCTAGAAGACCTAACACCCTAGATCCAAGTAGAATCAACAGATCCCCAAGATGTCCAATAGCTAACATCAACTAAATCAACCTACTGCAAGTGAATTCCCTCCTAACCAAAAATAATCTCTCCCAGCAGTGGGAAGGTAGGGGAACATATTTGTGTGTATATATGTATGTGTGTGTTTACAGAAATAATAAATAATATCATTTGAAAACAGGTGAAGCCCTTAATACTACCTTAATTTGTATAAATGTGTGCATATAATTTCAGATACCCTACTCCAACTTGGATCACTGCCTACAAATAGGCATAGATTTGGTTTTATTAACATTTACCTTATATGTGTCATTAAAACATCTACTTATGCAATCAAAGAAAACAGACAAAAGGTTTTCAAAAGAAGAATTTAACACCATTAACAACCATATGAAAGAATGCTCAAAATCACAAATAATAAGAGAATGCAAATAGGCAAGGATAATACTAAATGAGATGTAACTGTTGAAGGGTTAGTATACCAGTGCATTGCTAGTAAAGCTATGAATCAGTATGACCATTTTGGAAAGTAATGTGGAATTATGCAAATAAGGTGACTAAAATATTTATTCTCTTTGACACAAAAGATTTCACTACTAGGCTTATACCATACTGAGGTTATTAATAAGAAAAAGTTCCTATATACACAAAAATTTTCAAAGCAGCATCTTTTTATGATAGCAAAGAAATAGAAGACAAATAGATGCCCTTCTATTGGAGAATGGCTAAACTGTGCTATACAAATATAAGGAAAAATATTACTCTGATATAAGAAATCATAAATACATGAATACAAAGAAGTATGGAAAGATGCATGAGCTGACATAAATTGGATAAGCAGAGAGCCAAAATATATAAACAAACCCGTAATACAAAATGTCTACAACTATAAAACCATCGCAAGTGAATATTACAAAATTACAAAGAACAGATACAGCCCCAAAGAAATAAGAAGATTCCCACACAATAGTTCTTTGCAAAGGCAGAAGGTTTACAGTTGTGGTATAATACATATTTTTTCAGATTTTTTCTTTTAAAACCTTTACCTTCTGTCTTAGAATCAATACTGTGTTTTGGTTCCAAGGCAGAAGAATGGTAACAGCTAGGCGATGGGGGTTAAGTGACTTACCCATGGCCATCTAGCTAGGAAGTGTCTGAAGTCAGATCTGAACCCAGGACCACCCATCTCCAGACCTGGCTCTTTATCCACTGAGCTACCCTGCTACCCTCAGACTTTTTTTTTATTGTACTAATAAGTTTTTTTCTCTTTTTCCTCTTTTTCTTTAAAAAATATTTTGTTATGTTGTCTGAGAGGGGAGGGGGGGAAGTATACTTGAAGAAATTCTGATCATGTAAAAAAAATGATAAAAATTTACCCCCCAAAACCCATTACTAGTTATACTTTGCATACCCACATGGTATAGCACAAGCAATGTTTGTTTAATGTTGATTCAGTTTTGACTACCCTTCAAAAGTCTTTGCTAATTCTTTTATCTGTTGTCCACTAGGGCATATTTTCACATCTTAAAGTGTGATAAGTATAGAACTATATTTTATGTATAAAAGTTAAATAGAAAAATAGACTATGATAAAATAGTTCCATTCACTTCTTTATTAAATTATAATTATTGCTAGTCTACTTAATTTTCAAATATTTCCATGTACTTGACATATATGGGAGGAAAAATGAAATTATTTGTTTAATTCTATAGTCTTATTGTTACATTTATTTATATAAAATAATCAGCCAGTTCTGCTTCTGAGCCCTTTCCTCCTCTGAGGGAGAATAAGCTTATGCAGAATTGAACTGGGGCACCCAGCATGCCTTGGCAGCAGAAGGAGTTGAGGGTTTCCACCTTGCCAAGCTTCATATCTGTTAGCATTATGTTTGATTAAGGAAAGCCCAGGGTGGTTCAAAAGGAGGTCAGCCTCTATTTCTTCAATCTGAACATTGCTGGTTGAAGTTTGAGGTTTTAATCAAGGAAGCTGAAAAAATAAAAGAAAATTCAGTCCATTGATATGAATATATATGCATACCATTTTTTTCCCAAGTGAATAATGGGAAAGAGCCCCTCTAGTGATGAAACTGGAGATCACTATAGATTCCTATTACTGAAGTTAAGTTGGGGTTTTTTTTTTCCTGCCAATTATGGAATTAAGGAAACATTTTCTACTCTACTCCACAGCATTTCCAATATGGTAGCTAGACAGTTGTTCCAAGTATTTTTGACAACTGTTCTGTTTTAACAGTGAATATTGTAGTGGCAAAGCTGTTAAAAAATGAGTAGTGTTCTTATGTGACTGCATGAAAACAAGGGAAGCAAGCAATATGCAAAGAAGGGAAGTCATAGCAATGAGAGATAATCCCCATGTTGAGCTGTTTTTACTGCCTATGAAGCTCCCCGTTGCTACACTGGGATCAACACAAAATTCCCAACTTTTGGCTGTGCTAACTTCTTTAAGCAAAGTTGTGCAATATACCACAAAAAGATACCATTGGCTAGTGAACTCAGAGAAAATATAAAAGTTTTTGTATTCCAAGGAAAGGCAAGTCTTAGCTTGAGAATAGGAGTAGCCATTATCAATAGAACTTTATGACTCCTAAGACTATCCATTGTGTCTTATTTATGATGTTAATATGATTAAGATTTTTTGGGCCCTAATCTGTATCATAATAATAATAAGCATTAAGGGCTTTACAGATATTATCTCATTTTTTTCCTCACAATGACTTTGGGAGGGAGGTGCTTTTATTACTTCCATGATAGAAATGAGGAAACTGAGGGAAACAGAGGCATAAGTGACTTGCCCAGTCAAACAGTTCATAAGTGTCTGAGGACAGATTTGAACTTCAGTTTTCCTGACTCCAAATTCAGTTCTCTATCCATTATATCAGGTAGCTACTTGTTAATACTGGGAGTTGCTCATGAGGAAACTATCAATGCAAATATAGCAATTATGAAACATAGTTTAAAGAGTTGTCTGAGTCACTAAGAAGTTAAGTGACTTTCTCAGGGTTACATGCCAGCATGTATCAGAAGTGGTATTTGAACTAAAGTCATTCTGACTTTGAGGTTAGATTTCTAACCTCTACATTATCTCTTAAAGTAAACAGGAATGGCATACATAGATGCAAGATCTCAGATCCAAACCAAGAATTGCTATATTAATTCAAAGTGTTACTATTTGGGGTATCATGTATCCTGGAAGTTCATGAAAATAAATCCAAATAGTAGCCATCAGTGGTGTCTTCCTTTGCTTTCCCTAAACTTGCAGAGATAGAGATCTATGGCAATTAAGAATGAGTGTACAAGGAGGCAGGTGAAAGAAAGTAACACCTGCTTCAATATAAAATTTGTAAAAACAGTCATGAATACATAAATTTGTTATGTACAAGTTGATCCAGGGCCATCTTTAGATTCTATACATTTCACTATGGCACCTTCTTTGCTTGGTTATAGAAAGAGGATAGCAAAGATCTCAAGTCAGGTCAGACAATTGAGTGAAAGAAATATGGCTTTTTCATTTAATGTGGTCTTTTAGTTGGCAAAACAGGAAACTCCTCATCTGGGAATAGAGAAACTAACAACTCTCTTCTCATCATTCAACCACAGTAAAAAAATAATGCCCAATCAGTCTTTCGGCACTGTTTTCCCATTCCAACCATCCCTTAACCCTGGAAAAGTATCCTTTGAAATCCCTGTCAAGTAAAAGTATTGATTTATCTACTTTTATAAGCAAAGCAATTTCCAAAATCTAGAAGAAAAGTTGAATTTCTCAGATAACTATGATTTATTTATGGATCTTCACTTTACCAGAAATAAGTAGAAAGTCATTGATTCAATTTCCTAGTAAGCCAGTTGTGCTGAAGAAAAAAGGTTTTTAGATTACTAGATGTATAACAAATATATTGTACAGTAAGTTCAGACTGTGTGCATATTGCATAAAACTACATCAAATCTAGAAACAACTAATTCAAGATTTATTAAGTAACTACTGTGTATAGAGCTTCCGGCGAAATACAGAACACAGAATCTGAGATATGGAAAGGGCTTCAGAGGCCATTAGTCCAACCCAAAACTGACCAAGAACCCCTTCTATAACATCTCTTACAAATGATCATCAATCTCTGTTTAAAAACATCTAGAAGGGAGGTATATAGTACCTGGGCTGGAGTGGCAGCAGAGTCACAGAGACGGCAGCAGGAGGGTAGGAGCTATGGACAAAGATTAATCCCAGATGCTGGGCTCAGACAAAAACAAGGAACCCAGCACTGAGGAGAAGTTCAAGGAGATCAATGAGGCCTATGAGGTGCTTAGTGACCTGTACAAGAGGGACATCTTCAAACACTATGGGAGAAGGGACTGAAGGATGATGGCCCTAGTAATGATAGCAGTACTGGTCCTAATGTTGCCTTCTTCAGCTACACTTTCTATGTGGTTCCTCATGCTCTGTTTGCTGAATTCTTTGGCGGTGTGATCCTTTTGACACCTCTTTTGATCAACAAAATGGGGAAGAAGTCATTGATATTGGTGACCCATTTTCCAGATTTCCAATGGGCATGGGTGGCTTTACCAGTATGAACTTTGGCCAACCCAATCCTATCCAGGAACACAGCTACCAAAAACAGGATCCTCCAGTTACCCATGACATTCAGGTCTCATTTGAGGAGATCTATAGTGGATATACCAAAAAGATGAAGATCTCTCACAAGCAACTTAACCCTAATGGGGAAAAGCATCTGCACTGAGGACAAGGACCTAACCAAAGAAGTGAAGAGGGTGGAAAGAGAGAACCAAGATTACCTTACCAAAAGAGGGGGACCAGACATCAAGCAACACTCCAGTTAATGTTATCTTTGTTTTAAAGGACAAACCATGCAACGTATTTAAGAGAGATAGGTCTGATGTGATTTACCTAGCAAGGATGACTCTCTGTGTAGCCTTCTGTGAGTGTATAGTGAATGTCCCAACACTGAATGGCAAGACCATACCCATAGTGTTCAAGGATGTCATCAGGCATGGAATTATGTGAAAAGTTCCTGGAGAAGGCCTGCTTCTCCCCCAAAACACAACGGAAACATGAGAACCTCATTAGTGAGTTTGAAGTGAATTTCCCTGACAGAATTCCCCAATCTTCCCCAACTGTCCTGGAATAGGTCCTGCCTGTATAGCAACCTCTGATCCCCAAGGACTATACCAAAAACATTTCCAAAGCTCAAGGTTTTGTGGACCATCTCCAACAGTTGTGAGACCCCAGGGTGGATGGGACCACAGAGTGTTTTAATTCCTGAGAATATATCACAATCTTTCAAAGTCTTTCATTAGGCTTCAGTGGTTTTGCAAACAATAGGTTCATTCCAAGTAATTTGTCCCTCTTTAAAGGGTGCCAGTATAACTGGCCTATTCTACCTGTTCCCAGGAACAATCCAAGTTTTCTGCAAGCTCCAATTCAGACCTTGGATTGTATCAACTTTCCCCTACAATACATACACCCTCCTTTGGATGGAAAGCATTATACCCACAACTGGAATCTGCTGTTCTTAAGCAATTTGGGTTCTTACTGTTTGTTATTTGATGTCTTCCTGGGGTATAGTCCTGGTTGCAAGACCATTTCTGCCTCTTATTGCTATTTGCTACTGTTTTATGTATGTTATTCCAACTTTCTCTTCACATGTCTTGTTTTTTATTCCAAAAATAATAACCTTTCTTGCTATCCCAGAATGAAATCTTATAATTTATCTTTAGAATTGCCTTGTTGGTGTCCAAAAGGTTACATAAAGGGAGGAAATGAGAGATTTTGCTTGAACAACCAATGGATCATTCTAAAACTGTTTCTCTATAGTCATAGTCATTCATAGTCTGGGGTCCATTATTGCATTTTACATCTTCTTGACTGCCTTCTGGGATGTACAGATCCACTATTAACCCTGTGAATCCTGTAACCCTAACTAATCTGAACAAATGGATTCTGTCTCTCTCAAAGGAATCTAGTCCTATTGAATTTAATGCAGCCCTAGTTATAATCCCTTTTGATAAAAGAGTCTATATTCCTGATACATGAGCACCATGGAACTTCAATAAATAATTTTTGTATAAATCTGTATAAATTTGGTAGGCACTTAAAAATGTGTCTAGAAAGGCAGTTGGGAGGGAGAAGAGCCTTAATATACCCTGGGGGCAACCCATCCCACCTTTAAACAATTCTCATTTTAAAGCATTTCTTTACATCAACCATAAATTTGCCTCTCTCCACTTTCACCCCCATCTGTTTGGCCTTAAGATGTCTTGAGAAGCAATTCCTCAACAACCTCAAAGTTATGTTTCTTTAAGGACATCTTGGTATATATTAGACTAGTCCATCTACTTTTCCTGGCTTTTTTTTTCTTCAGTACTATTTTGACTTTCTTAAGTGGTTCATGCAAGATTTTTACTCTGGAATCCAAATGAATTGCTTCTACTATGGGGAGAAGAGTTGGCTGCAAAAATCTTACTGACTTTTTCAATATTTGTCTGTTCATCTTGTCAGTTTCCTACTTAAATACTTTTAAGATGGCTTTATTATTTGGTTCTCCCAGGAAAGATATGATAAGTTGGAGATCATTCAAAGAAGGACAATCAAGATAATAAAGTCTGAAATTCATACCATAAGATTACTTGAAGTAATTTAGTTTATAGTAAAGGAAATTCAGGCAGCTAGTTAGCACAGTGATTAGAGTAACAGCACTAAAGCCATAGGAAGACATTTTCCTGAGTTCAGATCTGTCTCCAGGCACTTGCTAGCTGTGTGATCTTGAGCAAATCACTTAACCTTGTTTGCCTCAGTTTCTTCATCTATAAAATGAGGTGGAAAAGGAAATGGTGACCCACTGCAGTATTGCTACCAAGAAAATCCCAAATGGGGTCACAAAGAGTGACTATAGACTAGATATGACTGTAAAATGACTGAACAACAACAACAAAGAATACTCAGGGGCTGTAGGATAGCTATCTTCATGTATTTAATTAGATTTTTTTTTCATTTTTAACCTCAGAGGGCAAAACAAGACTCAATGGGTAGAAAGTACAAAGTGGATTTCTTTCTGTTCTTAGAAACTAGCAGTTTTCTCTTTGTTAAAGAGTTTTCTTTAAACTTGTTTTTTGTCTTTACCACTTGTTACTTTATTATGAGGTGATGATGCTCATAATCTTTTGTCATTCTTCTTCATATGATTTTATAAAGATGTATTTTCTAAATAGATGTTGCTCTTGGAAACCCTACCTCATCTTAGCAAGAAATTCCATCTGATGGTAGAGGCAGTTTCTAAGATGTTTTAGTCTCCTTTTGGCAAGTAATTGCCTCTAATAAACTTCTGCATAAAAATGTTTTGCAATTAGTGCCAGTGCTTCTTCCTGCACTTTCTAGAAACATCAATAGTTTATTTAAGAGCTCAGGTTTGAATTGTTAAAATTTAATAACATACCTTGATTTCATTTTTTATTCCTTGTTCAGGTTATATGTTCATTTTAATCTGTGCTCTAACAAATTGGTGAGCCTAGCTATAGACATATATATCAGTAAAGTGTTGTTTCCTATATATAAAAGTGATATCAATTTAATTTTTGTGATATTCTTCAGATTCCCTTACCACCCCACCCCAGACTACTGCCTTCTATTTCTTTCCTCAAGAAACAATTCATTACCTTATAGACATTCTTACTATTTTCATATTGTGTCATGGACCTCTTTGGCAGTCTGGTAAAGCCTAGGAATACTTTCTCATA
Source organism: Monodelphis domestica (assembly GCF_027887165.1). Classification (NCBI taxonomy): domain Eukaryota; kingdom Metazoa; phylum Chordata; class Mammalia; order Didelphimorphia; family Didelphidae; genus Monodelphis; species Monodelphis domestica. Next base: position 433,170,211 of record NC_077228.1, on the reverse strand, counting down.
ATATTTTTAACTCATTAAATAAAATAAATACAATTGTAATGAAGACAAATTAGATTGAAATACAATAATCAAAAATTTTTAAACAAGTTCATGAGCCCAGGTTAATAATCCCTGGGCAATGCTTTTGGTAAGTCTACAATATACATTTTTGACCTATGTCATTACTTACTCCTGAACCAATTAAAAAAAACTAAAAACCCTTACATTTCATGTTAGACACAGTATTGATTCCAAGGCAGAAGAGAGTTAAGAGCTAGGCAATGGGGGTTAGGTGACTTTCCCAGGGTCACATAGCTAGGAAGTATCTGAGGTCATATTTGAACCCAGGACCTTCTATCTGTAGGCCTTGCTCAATCCACTGAGCCACCTGCCTCCTCACTCCTGAACCAATTTTTTTTTTTAAAACCCTTTCCTTCCATCTTGGAGTTAATACTGTGTATTGGCTCCAAGGCAGAAGAGTGGTAGGTAAGAGCTAGGCAATGGGGCACAAGTGACTTTCCCAGGGTCACACAGCTGGGAAGTGTCTGAGGCCAGACTTGAACCTAGGACCTCCCATCTCTAGGCCTGACTCTCAATCCACTGAGCTACCCAGCTGCCCCCTCCTGAACCAATTTTTAAGCACATTTTTGGATTGCCTTTAATCATACTACTAGTTGCATTGGAGTCAGGGAACATCAAGATACCCTGTAGCCTCTGAATCTCTCTGCCCTTCCCCTCATATTGTGAGTAGTGGGATTTTAGAAAAGAAAAAATGATAATTAAAGCTTTAGGATGGAAATAATACTGATGATGCAGAGAGATGTATTGCTTAATTAAGGTGGATCAAAGTCAAGGTGTATGGCATAAATAGATTTCTCTTTGTCAGGTATTGGGATCACTTACCTTGCTCTTATAACTTGAGCTAGCTCAGGTGATATACATTAAGTCTTTATCTGAGCTAGAGGGAAGTACTAGCTATGGTAGCATCTTTCTCCTGTATCCTGTCCCCATCCATGCTAAAAGCAGAGTCCCAAAAATTTTATCTGATAATAACTGGGCTTCTGACCCTCTGGACTTCACTACCATTCCCCTGTTCTAGTCTTTTCATCTATCCCCAACCTTTGTCAGTTTCCTTTTAGATGTTGTTTTTCCCATTACAAGGTAAGCTTCTTGAGGTCAGGGACTACCTTTGTTTTTGCTTATATATTTATCCTCAGTGCACAGTAACTGGCATATAAGGAGCTTGATGGCCTTGATGACTCAAACTGAAATGACTGAATTAAACTATTTTGAACTATTCATATTGTTTCTGCTCCTTTGCCCACTTAAAAAAGTCAACTGTGCATTTCTTAAAACTCTTGAGTCTAAAACAGTTTCTATGTTTCCTAGGGAAATTCCAGGGTCTGAGAGAATAGGGTATGTGTTTGGTGGTTTTTTTATGCATTCTTTTATGATAATGTAATGTTTATTTATTGATTCTATGCCAAGAATAAAAGCAACTGATTGTATATTCCTTTTTAAATATGTTTTTCTCTTTCTTTGGGAAATCAACCCCATTGTGCCAATGTCTGATTACTGAGATTCACTAAAATGTCAAGGAGGATACAGGATCTAAAAGTAGGGAAGAACTCAAAGTTCTCCTAATTTGGGAGATCCACAACAATCTACATTCTCTGAGATAATCAGAGGATTAGAGGAATAATGAGGATTAGAAAGTCAATGACTCTCTGAGAACCATAGAAAGTTCAACATTTATCAACCAGTGGGATAAATGATCATACTTGCTAGGTCATGGGAATAAACACGGTCTAATCCTTGTTGAATAGGATCATAACAGTGGTTAGCAACACCACCTACTGGTCTAAAAATATATATATCTTGATTTCATTTGGAAGGACTTCTTGAACTCCTCATAGAATTTCTCTACCTCTTCCTCCTCTGCAACAGATTTTGATGTAAACTGCAGTTTTCATGGTGGTCTTCCTTTTCATATTCTTATTAAAACACTGTAATTTAGGATAACCAAATACTCTATGAAATGATATTTTGGTTACATTTGGATATACAATAAACCCATCTCTGCCAATGCTTTTATCACTGAAGAACTTATGAGCCATCCTTTCATTAACTGCAACTCTTACAATTTCTCATTTCATTTATAGAAATATTGATATGACAGTCTTTTTCTAGGAGCAGGTCCATTTGTTATCATTAGGCAGCTAGGTGGAGCAGTGGATAGACAGCAGAGCCTGGAGTCAAGAAGAAATCAGTTCAAATCCCACCTCAGACACTTATAACTTATAATCCTGGGCAAGTCACTTAACCACTCTGTACTTCAATTTCCTCATTTGTAAAATAGGCATAATAATAGCACCTACCTTGTAGGGTTGTTGAGGTGATCAGATGAGATAGTATTTTTAAAGGGCTTAGCAAAATGCCTGTCACATACTAGCTATGATTAGAATACTGGTAACCAAGTTAATGTTTATAAACGGTCTTGAAAGTTGCTTGATTATCAGCACTTCCAGCCTCCTTTTCTACCATGCTGTAACTATCATAGCAAAAGTAGAATAATAATGATTATACAGGATAAAGAACAATTTTATATTTTCTGTAGTTTTTATGGATTGCCCTGGCTATAGAATTCATACTGAAGTGGTCCATCTACTGTTGATGAGGCTTTCTGGATTTAGCTAGATAGATCCTCAGAAAGCAGACATAGTCTATTGATTGGAACATTCATAAATTTTTCCATAGTAACACCTTTCAAAGAACTTAAGCCCCACAGACATAACCTTCAAGAATCCCAGAGTTAACTCCATATTATAATGATTGATCAACTCATACATTGCTTTCAATAATTCAATCAGTTATGAATCTAGTAAATATACTATTATCATTTAGATACTCAATATGATCTTTTTAAAATTGTTGTCCTTCAACACCAAGGAACTTATGAGAAAGAATGCTATCCACATCCAGACAAAGAATTGTGCGAGTAGAAACACAGAATAAATACATATGATCAATCACATGGTTTGATGGGGAAAGGATTAGGGTTCTGGTGTTAAAAGCACACTTTACTGCAAATATGAATAATGTGGAAATAGGTTTTTAAAAATGATACATATATAACCTTGTGGAATTACTTGTCATTTCTGGGAGAGGAGAAGGGAAAAAGAGTGGGAAAAATCATGAATCATGGAACCATGGAAAAATATTCTAAATAATAATAAATTCTTTAAAAATTGTTGCCCTCTGCAATTATCACCAGCTTCCACTCTTTTTGAGGTGTACCATTCTTAATACAATTCTTAAAGAATGATGCTGTCCATTTAAAATCATTCTGTCACTTGTCCTGTTTCTGTCATATAAATGTGTGTATACATATACATATAAATATGTGTATTTACATATGTATATAAACATATATGTTTATAAAATCTAAACTGATAAATAAGTTCCTTAAGTAGTCAAACTGATCTCCTTTGTCAAGTCCTTTTTTTCTCTTCATCTGGGTTCTTTTTGTTGCTTGATTTTAATAATTTCATTCTTTAGAGTTTCTCATCCCTCTTGAACTGGTCTCCTCTTTAAAATATTAGGCCATTGAATCCTATCTATGCTTTCTTCAAACCCTCTGAAGTATACTCACACAACCAACATTCTGATGTCTGGTTTAATGCTTGACCACCTCTCAGATAGGCTATTCCTATACTAAATGATCTCCTTCCTTAAGATTCTCCCCACTAATCCATCCTCCCTTCATTTGCTACACTAGTTTTCTTAAAGCACAGGGTTCACCATATCAGCCCTTACACACAGATACACACATACACAGACACAGAGACATACACATACACACACATATATCTAGCAACTGTTTGGCATTTAAAACTTCATAACTTGATTTCTCTCTACTTCTTTATCTTTCTTATTATGATCTTATTATGATTATTATGATCAGGTCAGACAACTTGCTGTTTCTCCTACAAAACATTTCATTATCATCTCAGTACATAGGCTCTAGCTTCTGAAATCATCTCTTAACCTCATGTTGGTTTCCCTTGCTTCCTTAACTACTCAGATCAAATCATCAAATCCTACTTCCTGCAACTGCTGGTTCCCCCAACTGCTAATTTCTTCTCTCTGGATTACCGTCCAACTATTCTTTACATATCTTGTATGTCCCTAATTACCTATATGTTGTTTCCCCTATTAGAATGTGAGCTTCTTAAGGGCAGGCTCTATTTTTTGCTTTTCTTTGTATGCCAGTTTCGGTAACATAGAAATGCATAATAAATGCTTGCTGACTGACTGACTGATTGGTTTCCTCAAATATAAGCTGCATATCCAGCTATTTCAGCTTTCCTCTTCTCCATCATGAGCCTGATGGTGAAATATTTCCTTGCCCCAAAGTTCTTATCATTTCTACTTAAACAACCAATTCCTCCTCATTGGTGAGGGTACAATTCAGAATGGCAATTTGTCTGTTATGCCTCTATTTTATAAGGATTAAATTTCCATCAAAGGAAGTCACAAATTTATCCACCAGTTATCTTATGACAGTGCTACAAGAGAAATTCAGATAGTGCAAGACCCCCATCACTACAATATCATATTTCTCCACTAGTTTTATGGTGTTTCCCTAGCTTCTCATCCCATTTAGGTGATCTGTAGAATATTTCCATGACAATATTACTTCTATTTTCTTCTCTGCTCTTCTAAACAAATGTATTATGCTAGCTTTTCCACTCAAGTTCTAGACATCCTCACTTCTTAACACACAGAACTATCCTACCCTATCCTCAATTTATCTTTTCTATTCCTTTCATATATACTTTGAGTCTCTGTTACACAATTTTGTTAAGATCAAGCATATAAAATGCTTTGAAAAATATTATATAAATACTTGCTACTATTTTATTTCAATCTACTCTTCTAGAGTCATACTCGATAGACAAATACAACATTTATTAAATGCTGATTATGAATGTTTGCTCTATTCTAATTACTGAAAATGGGAGCAAAAAGAAAGACTTGCCCTCAAGGAGCTTAAATTCTAATATGGGAAAACAACAAATGAAAAGAAACTGAAAAATTGAGGGCCAGGCGAATGGGAAAGGTATCCATGGAAGCAAAGGAGATGGTCTAAAGAACATCATGAGCTGGTCCGTTTTAAAGAGAGCATGGTGGCTAGTGTGGGTACTTCTTTAAAAGAAGATTGTGATTCTTTCATGAATTTTTCTCTAGTGTAAGCAATATGTGTCTTGTATCATAACATGAGCAACATGTAAATATGTATCATATGATAGCATATGCACAACCTATATCATAATACCTGCTTTCTTGGGGAGGGGAAGTTATGGAAGGGAAGGAACGAACATGGATTGTAAAATGTCAGAAAATCATTATTAAAATTGCATTAACAATTAACAATTAACAGATTATAATCTACAAAATTAAAAATAATAATTTTTTTAAAAGTGGTTGGGAAGGAACTGTTATAACTCCTAATCCGTCATGTCTCATTGATACCTGTGAGGTCGCTTGCCTCCTTTCATTGGTATCTCTAGTCCTCCCTATTTTTAAGTAACATAATGTATTTTTATATAGGTATTTGAGGTGATGGGTTTTGATACTTTCTCTCTTTTTTGGATGTTGTATCCTGAGAATTTCTGGTGGCTTTCTTCTATTCTTATTCCCATTCTTATACCTATTACCTGCTATGGCACCAGACTTGTCAAATATATGTGCATTCCTTTTCAGATGGTTCAAGAACCCTATCTTTTGCATTCCTTTTCCAAGTTAAAGTTCTTCTAATTAGAAACTCAAAATTCCCCCTAAAAAGTAAAAAGATAAGACTGCCCCATCTCTTTATCCCATTCTCATGAAGTTTGAGGTCAAATAAGATATAATGCATACACAAATAACAAAACGAATGTTCAGAATTCAACAAAAGAAGTAAATTTATTAAATTTTAGTCATTTTGAGAGCAAATGGGACATATATCTTCATGTAAATAAACATTGATTTTAATAACATTATTTTGCAGAGTTAACTTCTGTTACAACTTCCCTTAAGTTCAGAATCATAGAGAAATAGATATATAGTTTAGATTTATTTTATTGGTAGAGAGTTGATAGGAAGTTTAAAAATAATCTAGGGAGGGGCAGCTAAATGGCTCTTTGAATAGAGATCCAGGCCCAGAAATGGGATGCCCTAAGTTTAAGTCTGACCTCAAACAATTTCTGGTTGTACAACATAGGCAAGTCACTTAATTCCAATGAGTTGAATTGAATTCAACTGCATAAACATTTATTAAACACTAACGATGTGCCAGGCACTGTGCTAAACTTTGTGGATACAAAAACAACCAAAAGATTGTTCCCTCCCTCACAAGGTTTTGAGTTTTCAGTCCAATGGTGAGGTGTCTTTTTAATTTATATTTTTAGATAATGGCACCAAGAAATTAAGCAACTTTGCCTGCAGGCACAAAACTAATAAAATCAGATGAAGGTCTTGAATCCCCAAATTACTGGTTCTGAGGCCAGCCCTTTATCTATTACTCCACACTTCCTGTCAAGATCAGGATTAGGCTATATTATTTCATGCTGTGTTATTTACATGATATAGAGCAGGATATTTTAGAAATTATCTGGTACAGTGACCTTATTTTATAGATGAGGATACTGAGGGCAAAAAGGATAAAGTGACTTTCTGAAGATCACATATACAGTAGCAAATTGGGGGTTGTCAAAACCCCAAAATATTATTTTTGAAACCCTTACCTTCTGTCTTAGAATGAATACTAAGTATTGGTTCCAAGGCTGAAGAGTGATAAGAGCTAAGCAATTGGGGTTAAGTGACTTTCCCAGGTCACACAGCTAGGAAGTGTCTCATGCCATATTTGAACCTAAGACCTCCCATCTCTAGGCCAGGATCTCCAGTCACAGAACCATGTAGCTGCCCCTACCAAATTATTTTTTAACTTTTTATCAAACTCTCTTAATAATTAAAAAGTGTACATTATGAAGCAGCTAAGTTAAATTTCATCCTATATGTCACATCCTAACTTAACTTAGATTTTATCTTTATGTTAAAGAAACCTCAATTATTTACTATTCATAAGCAGTAGAATATTCTTTTCTACATAATAATAAGTCAACAAGGATGTATTAAGCAGGTACCATTTGCTGGGCACTATACAATATGGCTGGGAATACAAAGGAAGATAAAAGCAAAAACAGGATACTTACATCTCAGGGCATCAGCCCCAAATACTACATTTTATCCAATTAAGTTCTACTTTATCTTCTGCCTTTTCCGGAAATTCTTCCATGATTAAGTCCTACTCTGCAATCTCTGAGCACTTAAGTACTCAGGTTGCAATATCTTCATTTAAATATAATTTTGTGTGGGTTCTTAAGTTTGTTTTTCATGGGAAAGTATGCTGTCTTCCCAACTAAATTATACCTTTTTAAAGGGCAAGGATTACTTTCTAAATTTTACTTTCCTATTATCTAATACAGTGGATATGCAATAAATATGTAAGGACATGGCTGAAATTAAAGAGAAATTTTGGGGAAAGACAGAAGAATTATAGCTTCCCTTTACCCCATATACTGATCTTCATCCTATTCTGACATTGTAGATCCCCAATAAACCTAAAGGTGTCCACTACCATTTTAAACTGTTGCTAATTCTGTCTCTTATTTTTTTGTTTTAATTTTTAAAGTAAATTTAGCATTCTTTCCATCTTTCATCAGCAGAGAGGCAGCCTACCTTAGTCCTCAATGAAATGACAGAGAATTGACTTCCTCTCTATAGAATTAACATCACAAAATATATATCATTTGTGTCTCATTCAAGTGTCACTAAAGAATCCAGTAATTTTTATTATTTTGGGCCATTCCAAATGCCCTGTGGCTTGTGATATATACTGTTGGTCAGTATTTCAGAGTCCAGGATGTTGCAGGAGTTTCTGCATAGAGCAACCTTAAATAGAGATTCTATCTTAAATCAAAATGCAACATAATGAAGACAAAAGAGTGGTTATTTCAGAATCCATCCCCCTTCTGTCATTCAAGGACATTATTTTATAATGGAGAGCCCTGCTTTAGTTAGAAATTCCTAACAAGAATAAGAATAAGAATAACTAGCATTAATATAGTGCCTACTGTGTGCCAAGCATAATGCTAACCTCTTTACAAATAATATTTTATTTGATCTTCACAACTTGGAAGGTAAATGCTATTTCTTATCTCCATTTTACAGAAGAAGAAACTGAGGCATAGATTAAGTGACTTGCCAAGGTTTCATACAGCTACTAAATGGATGAGGTGAGATTTGAACTGAATTCTTTCTGACATCAGGCTGGGTTCTCTATCTATTGAATCACTTAGCTGTTTCTTCCAAGCAATTGAAATACATTACTAGGGTTTCCGGAATTAATTCGACTTCCAAAAGGTTTTCCAATATCAAAAGGAAAACTCAGATTCAGTTAACTCCTTGGATAGTCCTTAAAGAAGTTAACTATAATTGCTTTAGTCAAAAATAAAATCCCTGGCCCCAGGATAAAACCCATATGGCTCAGTGGTGTTCAAAATGTTGCCTTGTTCAAGAGAGATATGTAAAGGATTTGAAGGTGCCTTCTAGGCTAAATGTTTCATTGCTTTTACTAAAAATAATAATTAATGATAAATCCCCATACAATATGATCATCATTTATATGACAATATAATACATACCATCTCTTCTCTGCTCCCCCCTCTCCCTCATTCACAGTCATATATTTACTTTATATAGCTATAAGAAATTTTCTGGAATTCAGTGTGATATATCTGGATCAGGCAGGAGATGGCATTTCCAACTCAATTTCATGGGTATTAGCAAGACTTCACACATGTGCAGATCCAGACTTTTCTTCTTGTACCTCCAACCTGCATTCCTTCCAGGGATCTGAATAACAAAAATAACTCTCTCTCTCAGGGCTTTGTCCCTCTACTGTTGAGATTCTAATCTCTTAACTTCATGTTACACAAAAGGATTGCTCTCTCACATATAGATGAAAGTACCATTTGACTAAAGAAGAATCAAACTTTAAAAATACAGGGTTAGAAGGCCAGAGCCACAGGGTCACTCCTGGACAGAGTCAGAAATTTCAATTCCCCTGGCCTTTTTATTACAATGAAAATGAAGCTTTTGATGTCTTTTTAAAAAGTCCTGTGTGGCAGCACCATTTTACTGCTAGCAAGATCCAATATTTCCATGTTCCCTCACTTAGTCTTCTCTATTTGATGTTTCTCAAATGCCTAGTTAGGGAAGCACTTCCCAGCACCACAATTTATAGGTCTCATGGGGGAAAATAAGTTTTCTCACAACCAGGGAAAAGCTTTCCAATCAGATGTTTCAACTAATGTTTCAGACTAATGGCTAAATGATCCAAGGTCAGGTACTATCTCAGGTATCTTTCCAGACAGAGCTTCTGAGCTTGTCCCTGACATCTCCACTATCACATGGTTTTGCCTTAGTTTGGGGGAGGATTAAGTAGTAGGTCTATAGTAAAATATGAAAGAGCAACCACCCTACTACACTCATAAGTCAAGGTCAAACCCTATTGTCCTACCTACACACACACACACACACACACACACACACACACACAGAGAGAGAGAGAGAGACAGAGAGACAGAGACAGAGAGAGAGAGACAGAGAGAGAGAGAGAGAGAGATACATCGAGAGCCCTAGGTTGCAATCTTTTGTGTCTCAATTCCATTTCAAATGTCCTCCCTCATTGTATAATCTTAGAATGACCATAAGCAAGTGATTTAATATAAAGTACCCCTGGCAATGTACTTCCACATTTCCTGATGGAATCTGAAAGTTAAAGGAAAATACAGGGGATGAGAAAAAAGTATTAAATGGAAATTAAATATACATAGATCTAAATAACAGCAGGACAGAAAATACATTAGAAGAAACCTTGGAGAGGAAATAGAAAATATGGAAAAATGTTGTTTAAATTACTAGAACAGGTTAAGCTTCATGGATGAGCCTTGAACAGCATTTTAAAGAAACCCAGGATATCTGTGAACTGCTCTGGATTTGCTATAACCAAGAGAGAGGAATCAATTCTATCTAACACCTTCTTTCTCTTTCATTCCTTTGACAATGTCTGCTTCCCTTTTCAATCCACAAGAAATTCCTATATACTGATAGAAGAAAGAGGGGCACACTCAGGTACAAAAAGTATTAAGTACAATCCAGACAAGAAAGGGACATGTGCTTAAAAATAATAATAGCTTACATTTTCATATTCCTTTTATGGTTTATAAATCACTTTGTATGCATTACCTTATTTGATCTTCACAAGAATTCTATGATACTGCCAGTAATATTCTTATTTGAGATGAAAAATGAGAATAAGGTCCACTGACGTTAAATAACTTCTTTTTGTAGGATTCTAGAAGTAGAGCCAAAAGAGATTCTATAGTTCATCTGGTCTAACCTCATTTTACAAATGGAGAAACTGAGACCTAGTGAGGTTAAGTGAATTGCAAAAGGTCACACAGCCAGTGCGTGTTAGAGTCAGAATTCAAAACAAAGTTTCTCCTTATTTCACATCCAGCTTAAAATATTCCCCTTCCCTCATTTTTATCCCTTCTGAATTCTAACCTATTCCTTAGAAGTGAGTTTAGGATATTTTGATTACATTAAATTAAAGTTTTTGCACAAACAAATGCAATGTGACCAAAATTAGAAAAAAGCAGGAAACTTTGAAAAAATTAGAATTTCTCTGATAAGATTTCTCACATATATAGAAACTGAGTCAAATTTACAAATATGAGAACTTCAATTTATATATGGTAAAAGGATATGAATAGCTATTTTTCAAAAGAAGAAATCAAAATTATCAATAGTCATATGAAAAATTGTTATAAATCTCTATTGATTGGAGTAAGTAAAATTAAAACAATTCTCAGATACTGCCTCATACCTATCAGCTAGGCTAACATAATGAGCTCACATAACTCATAAGGAAAATGATAAATGCTGTAGAGGATATGGAAAAAGAGTTACACCAATAATATTGGCGTAGTTGTAAACAGGTCCAACCATTATGGAGATTTAGAACTATGCCCAAAGGGCTATGAAACTCTACATATTCTTTCACCCAGAAATGCCATTATTAGGATTATGTACCAAAGAGATCAGGTTAAAAAAAAGGACCTATATATACAAAAGCATGTGTAGCAGTTCTTTTTGTGTTGGCAAAGAATTGAAGACTGAGTGAATGCCTGTCAATTGGGAAGTGGCTGAACAAGTTATGGTATATGATTATGATGCAATACTGTTGTGCTATAAGAAATGATATGAACAGGATGGTTTTAGAAAACTTTTATGAACTGATACAAAGTGAAATAAGTACAACCAAAAGGACATTGTACACAATAACAGCAATATTGTAAGTATGACCAACTATGAAAGACATACCTACTCTAATCAAAACAATTATGCAAGAAAAAATTCCAAAGGACTTACAATGAAAAATGCTATCCCCTTTCAGAGAGAGAACTGATGAACTCTGAATGAATACTGAAGTACACTTTTTTAGCTTTATTTTTCTTACTTTTATTTTTCTTTTTGCAACATGACAAATGTGAAAATGTTTTGCATGACTTCATATGTATAATTGATACATTGTGTGCCTTCTCAATTGGGTGGGGGAGAGGTTGGAAGGAGGGAGAAAATGTAAAAGTTAGAATTTTTTTAATGTTAAAATAGAGCATAATTATTTTTAAGTAAGTTAATGCCACCCCCTTTATTTTTATTAAGTACAGTGATTTACCATTTCTTTCTCCAACTCATTCTTTACAGACAGGGAAACTAAAGCAAACAAGGCCAAGTAACTTGCCCAGGGTCACACAGCGAGTGTCTGAAACAAGATCTGAACTCACAAATATGAGTCTTCCTGACTCCAGGCCTGACACTCTATCCTCTGTGTCACCCAACTGCCTGCCACCTCCTTTAAAAAAGAAGGCAACAGAATGGAGGATCAATGGAATAGACTTGGGGTAAATGACTTCAGCAAGATAGTGTACAATAAAACCAAAGATCATAGCTTTTGGGACAAGAACCCACTATTTAACAAAAACTGCTGGGAAAATTGGAAAACAGTATGGGGGAGATTAAGTTTAGGTCAACATCTCACACCCTATACCAAGATAAAATCAGAATGGGTAAATGACTTAAATATAAAGAGGGAAAATATAAGTTAATTAGGTAAACATAGAATAGTATGCCTGTCAGATCTATGGGAGAGAATTTAAGAGCAAGCAAGAGATAGAGAATATAATAGAGAATAATGTAATGAATAATTTTCATTACATTAAATTAAACCAATGCAACCAAAATTACAAGGGAAGCAAAAAATTGGGGAAAAAATCTTTGTAACAAAAACCTCTGACAAAGAGACAATGAGACTGATGCATTATGGTACAATCAAATGTAATGAACTTCTCTACTAGCAGCAATGCAATGATCCAGGACGATTCAGAGGGACTTATGAGAAAGAACACTATCCGCATCCAGAGAAAGAACTATGGGAGTAGAAATGCAGAAGAAAAACATATGATTGATCACATGGTACAATGCATATATGATTGGGGATGTTGACTTTAGATGATCACTCTATTGCAAATAGTAATAATGTGGAAATAGGTTTTGAACAATGATACGTGTAAAACCCAGTGGAATTGCTTGTCAGCTCCAGGAGGGAGGAGGGAAGGGAAAGAACATGAATTATGTAACCATGGGAAAATATTATTAATTAATTAATTTAAAATAATAAATATCAACTAATAAATTATTTAGAACAATTGATAAATTAGTTCTGCCAAACTCCTTTTATGAAACAAGTATGATACTAATACCTAAACCAGGTAAAACTAAGACAAAGAAATAAAATTATAGGACAATTCCATTAATGAATATAGATGCAAGATTTTATTATTACCAACATTAATACTGTACTCAAATGCTAGCAATGTCAGAAAGAAAAGAAAAAGAAATTTTGAACATATCAGAATGAGCAAAGATAGTAAAACTATTTTTTAAAATAAACACACATAAATCATCAGCATTTCTATTTATTACTAGCAGAGTCTTGCAAGAAGAAATAGTAAAACATATACCATTTTAAATTAACCTTTGAATAAAATACTTAGGAATATCTTCCAAAACAAATCCAGAAGCCATAGGAACATAATTATAAAATACTTTTTATACAAATAAAGTCAAATTTAAATAATTGAAGAAATATTAATTTTTCATGGGTAGGTAGAGCAAATATAATCACAGTAACAAGCCTTCCTAAACTAATCTACTTATTAATGCCTCCCATTTAAATTACCAAAATATAAATTTATTGAACTAGAAAAAATAATAAAATATATTTGGAAAAACAAAAGGTCAAGAATAACAAAGGAAATAATGAAAAAGAAATGTTAAGGAAGGAAGTCTAGCAGTACCAGATTTCAAACTATATTATGAAGCAGTAATTATCAATCTAGTACTGGCTTAGAGATAGAAAAGTAGATTAGTGGGACAGAATAAATATGCAACAAATAGTCATAAAAGATTATAGTAACTTTATATTTGACAAAGGTAAAGAACCAAATTTTTGGAATAAGAATTTACTATTTGGTAAAAACTGTTAGGAAAACTAGAAAGAAGTTTATCAGAAAAGATCAAAATGGATACATAACCTAGATATAAAGAAAAATATTATAAATAAATTAGTAAAACAGGGAACATATTACCTATAAGATTAATTAATAGAAGAATTTGTGAATAAATGAGATAAAAATCATAATGAAATGAAAAATGCAGAATTTTGAATACATTAAGTTCAAAAGTTTGGGGCAAATAAAACTAATGTAATATACAAGGAAAATAATAAGTTGGGGGAAATCTTTATTGACAATTTCCTGGATAGAGTTCTCATCTAAAATATATAGAAAACTTTCTCAAATATATAAGAAACAAGCAATTCCCAGTTGATAAGTGGTCTAAGAATATGAATAGACAGTTTTTTTAATAAAGAAATCAAAGCTATATATAAATATTTGAAAAATCCTCTAAATCATTATTGATTAGAAAAATGCAAATCAAAACAACTCAGATATCTCACACCTATCAGATTGGCTAAAATGATAAAAGGGAAAACTAATGTTGGAAAAATTAGGTCACTAACATACTGTTTATGGAAATATAAACTAATCCAACCATTTTGGAGATCAATCTAAAAGTATGCTCAAAGAGTTATTAAACTGTGCATACCTTTTGGCCCAGTAATACCACTATGAGGTTTATTTCCTAAGGTGATCAAGGAGAAAGGAAAAGAAACTATATGTTCTAAAATATTTATAGCAGCTCTTTTTATGGTGGCAAAGAACTGGAAACTGAAAGGATGCCCATCAATTGAGAAATGACTTAACAAGTTGTAGTGTATCATTGTAATGGAATACTACTGTGCCATAAGAAATTACAAAAAGATGATCACAAAAAAAACCTCAAAAAAGATGATGCAAAGTGAAATGAGCAGAACAAGGAGAACGTTGTACACAGTAACATCTATGATGTATGATCAACCATGAATGACAAACTGTTATCAACAAGGCAAGGAAACAAAACAACTCCAAGGTACTCAACACTTTTTGGTCATGATATCTTTTTTGATATCTACCACCCTAGAAGGAATAGAGTAGAATCTGAAAATGCAGGTTTAAACATACCATTCTTCACTTTATTTCCCCCATGAATTTTTCTTTAGTGTAAGCTATATGTGTCTTGTTTCACATATTGAACAGGATAATATGTATGATAAGATGATATATGAACAACCTATATCATATTGCCTGCATTCTTGAGAAGAGAGAGGTAGATAAGAGGGGGGAAAAGAATAAGACATAGATTTTATGGTCATAGCTAATGTGAGAATTTGTTTCTCTTATATAAACATTTATTATAATCTCTTACATATTTAAAACAAACCATAATATGTTATATATTTTTTAAAATAAATGGTAACTCAAAATAAAAAGCGATCCTCCCTAATCCATTCAGTCAGTAATGGTCTTCCTGCTAAAACATAGATCAAAAATCTAGGGTTGGAATGAACTTTAACAGTTATCTGTCTAATCTCTCATATTTACAGATGAGAAAATGAAGACTTACAGTGCTCAAGTGACTTACCCATGGTCATGGGGTTAGTACCTAGAAGAGATAATCTTATTCCTCTTGTTCAGTGTTCTTTCCAATAGTTGTACCTCTCTGATTAACTTATTCTTTTGTATTCTATTCATTTGCACATGTGCCATACCCCATACTAAACAGTTAGCTCTAAGAAGAGTGACAGTACTTTAAATTTCTACTTCTACTAGAATCTAACATATAGTGATGGTTTAAGAAATATTTGATGTATTTAATTGCTTTCTATATTCTCTAGATTAGCCTTTTTTCCTATCTTCATAAACTATAAACATTAATGTCCTAATTCTCCTCTGTTTCAAAAGTATATTCAGTAATCTGAATGAAAATTTTTATCTAAAAAAACTAATCAAAATTTATAGATTACATTTTTAAAAATTTTCCCATAGCTAGAGTATCTTTGTTAGATTTGCTAACATAGCTCCCTGATTGTGACAATATTTATACTCGTTTTTAAAGGACATTTTAGAAATATTCTGGCAGAATTTCTGTCATCAACAATTCAATACAGGTTTAATCACTTATGCAAATTTTGAGGGGAGGGGAAAGGTAAAAAAGTAAAATGGTTTGAGGGTTTTGTACATTGGCAGACCCTTCATAAATATTGATTGACTGGGTGCTTGATTTTGGATACCTTCCTTGAACCTTTGAAATTTGTTAGTTTCTAAGTCTGGAGCTGTTTAAATAGAAGAATAATCTAGTAGAATGTTTTATTTATAGTCCTACAAAATTATTTATACTATTAGCTTTTTTCATTTTTCCTGGACTTTCTTGTTTTGAAAAATGTTAATTCTTTTAGGAGAGCCCCCAAATTATGGAAAGATACAAAAAATATTGAATAATGTGAGAAGTATATAAAGTCACATCAGAGACTAGATGATCTTTTTTTCTGCTTATCTTTGAAAAATACGTGATAGTCCATTGTGTATCAATCAAGATCTGTAAAAAAGAAAGGCCATTTATCTCTCTACTTTTATCCACTATGGAGTCTCAAATCTGTTTCCCAATTTGGACTGTTCCTTGGAGTATTCATATGAGACTCTAGGCAGGGTCAGAGTATGAAAATTGCTTCAAAAATGCACTCTTTGTAGCCTTATCTAGGGAGGTTATTCCTTCATCTTCCAACAATGTTTGTCTTTCCCCTTCCTCCCACCCCATTCTCAGTCTACCTGTGCTTAAAGAGGTAATGAGTATTTCTAGTTGTTTCTGTTGGCCACAAAGAGGATCAAAATTACTGAAAGGCCTTTGGAATGTAATGAGAATAAAATAGTAAAACTACTTTCTTTCTCTATTCCTGGGTATCCCCAGAATTTTTAAAGTGTCTCAGAAGAGCATAGGACAATAGCCAATAAATGCTCAACAAAACATATATCAGGCTATCGGGGTATATGGGATGTTCTGAGAGGACTAGCACCTCTGGTTTAAGGACTTACTGAATGTGACTAAGGGCTGTATATCCACTATTTGTGTCCCCCTTTCACCCAATTCTCAAATGTGACCCCAAGAAGCTGTAGCATGCACAGTGACTGTTAAACCACATCAGCAGACAGGCTAAATCAGATTGAGGGTAACTGATAGGCTTCAAAGATTTTAGTGAATTAGGGGGGGATATCTAGCATGTAAAGACTGCCCCCTGAGGAATGAACAGATGAGAATAATTCATTCCAGCTGCCATGCATGTAAAGACTGCCCCCTGAGGAATGAACAGATGAGAATAATTCATTCCAGCTGCCATGCAGGAGGCTGAAGTGGATGCTATGGAAGACTTAGTAGAACTTGGTCAGACATGGAAGATGCCAAGGTCAATCTCTACATCCCAGACCATTGCTGGTCACCTGGTCTTTTATCTTGCCACTAGACTTCAATAACTGTGGAAAAGAAAGTGAAACTTGGCTCTGCCTCATTTAAATCCAATTTACTCACAAGTCAAAATTGCACTGATCCTGTGATGTCATTGGTCCTCTTTGGAAACAAAGGATAAACATCAGACAGTAGCACACTTAGGTATCCTAAAACTAAGACCTGCCACATAAACCACTTCTTTGTTGCCTTAAATTCTAAGTTGGAACATGTTCCCCAGGACCAAAATGTCCCTGGCTCTCTTTTTGGCTATTTGGCTATTCTCAAATGCTCAAAAAATACTTGTGTATTGGTTAAACAAAATGTCAGAATTGATGTCCATAAATTATTATATTCAGAAATTATAGTTAAAACTTTAGAAATTTCCCTGTGAGGATTTTTTTTCCTTTGAGGAAAGTTTTTTCTCCCTATTTTCATATAGAAAATGAAATCCTATACATTATTAAGTCTTTTTAAAAGGCAATCCTGGTGTAAATTTCAATGTTTTTCTCCTAGAAATGGTAACTTTAAAAGGGTTGTAAATGTAAGAAGAAAGTTCCTAGATGTTGTTTCCTGCCTTCTTTTGGCAGTAGGCTAGTAAGTAAAAGCAGAAAAGCTGTGTAACAAGCACTTTAGATGTGCCAATGATGAGAAATTGTTGAAACTGAGAAGTATCATCTCCAACTCATAGTTAACACTGTGATCCATTTCTCTATAACTCAATAACCACAGTGTTGGAGGCCCTTGTTTTCATGGCACTGACTAATATATTTGTAGATTCCTGCTGAGCCTTATGATGTGTGTAGCCTGTTTCCTTTCTATGACATCTTAATGGCTTGTAAATTATACAGTGTAGATCAGTGCAGTGACACTTATTTCTAAAAGTTGTTGAGCTGCCTTTGGCATTTCCCTCTCACATACTAACCCAGTAACATTTCTATATAAGTGATCTTAGAGCAAAAGCTATGTGGTTTCTGGAGCAGCTGCTATACAACGGCCACTACAATGAGCATATCAAGAAAGGTGAGACCTAGCCCTAGTCCTGTATGACTTCTAGTCTAGCTAGGGAAAAGGAACATATAGATTAAAAGATTTTTAACAAAACTACAATTATCCAAGATATCAGTGAGTGGTATGGACTTTCACTCCCATTAGAATTCAGAGTGATTAATAAATCAATAAGGCATTTATTAAGCTCCTACCATATTTTAGCTACTATGCTAAGTATTGGTGATATAAATATATAAATGAATGTCAAATTCATCCAAGATCTTACAATCTAGCCAAGATTAGTAGCAGTGTGTGGACAAGCATACACACATACAGGATACAAGAAAACTGTTCAAGAAAGGTACTAGAAGTTGCAGAGATTAAGAAAGGTTTCCTCTGGAAGCATTACTTGATCTAAGCCTTAGAGTAAGGATTCTTTTTTTTTTTTTAAGGAGAAGTAGGGATTCTAAGAGGCAAGAAAGGAGTATATTCCAGGCATAGAGCATAGTTAGTGGGATAACTCAATAACAAAGATAGAAGATACAGTGACATGTACAAGGAATAATGTCAGTTTGTCTGAGCTGTAATCTATATTAAAAGGAATAATGTATCATAGCTAGAAAGGTAAGTTGGGGACAGATGGTAAAAGACTATCAAAGCTAAAATACAGGATCTCCATTTGATTCTAGAAAGTGAGACTTCTCACATGTGATAGTCAGACTTGTCCTTTAAGAAAATCAGTTTGATAGCTGTGTAGAAAATGATTACCAAGCATTGGCATCTTTAAGGAATGTTTCTGGATATAGAATCTGAAATAAAGGTCAAAGAGGAAGAAAAGGATTTGGGGAATATAGAACAATGTGAACAAAGGCAGGTTGTATGATTCTACATTCATTCTCAGATTCATAAAAAAAAATTCTACATTCATACACATATTCAAAGAAAGACCATCCAATCTGCCTGGAATAAAGGTTTCCTATGTAATTAAAGTACTGCAGTCTTGCAATGACAGACTTAGACATTTATGTTATCATCTAAGTAAAAGATATGTTTTGAGAACTTTTCAACAGAATGCTAAGCAACTCATAGGGCTGAATTTGAAGTCAAATGATTTGAATTGAAATCCCATTTCTCTAGGCATCAGTTTCTTGATCTGTAAAATAAAGAGGTTGGAATACATGGACTCAAAAATTCCTTCTACCTCTATCTCTATGAATTCTATGAAAAATATGATAGCAATATATAGGATATATTTTTGTATAGGGTTCAGCTGGAGATGAGGAAATCAATTAGGAGACTTTACAGTAGTAAGCATTTGAGATTTTTATGAAGGTCTAGACTAGGTTTATAATAATTAAACTAGTAGGACAGCTAGGTGGTACAATGCATAGAGTAGCAGGTCAGGAAGACCTAAGTTCAAATCTAGTCTCAGACACTATCGTGTGATTCTGGGAAAATCAGTTAATACTTTTTGCCTCAGTTTTCTAATCTATAAAATGAACTAGGGAATTTACAGGAATAATTAATTTTAAATGTACAGGATTACATTAACTTATTAAATGTACAGGATTTCATTATTGTAGGGGAAGAACTGTTGTGTAAGATTTATCAGGAAAAGACAGAGTTGTTACTAAAAAGGTAAAGAGATTTTTAATTGTTAAGGCAATTGGTAAGTTATTAGCAGCAATTTGCAATAATGGATGGTAAAGGGTGCCAGCTAGTTGTCTACTTGGTAGGTAAATACCAGGGGAAACCTGTGGTGGAGAGCCAAGTAAGAAAATAAGATAAAGAATCATAATGGAAGTTGACTGTAGTGCATATTCAGTGCTTGAAGGCTTTACTCAGCTCAACATACTAAATGGTTAACTCTCTTTGATATTTAAAGGGTTAATATGTAGAGTGATGACTTGATTTTAATTTGTTTATCTGTTATATAAGGGCAGAAGTGATTTGACCTTTTTTGTATCATGTTTAGGCATAGAAAATGTGCACTGGCTATAGCACCCCCTGAAAGGAGCCTGACATACAATCCCTTCATTAATCTCTGATTTAGAATCCTCAACTTCCCAGTGACTAGCATAATGCCTGGAACAATGGCCATACTTAATGAGTGGTTGCTGACTTGATTTCACTTGACTTTAAAATTCATCTCAATTGCCACTACTTGGAAGAAGATTTTTCTGTTCCTCCCAGATGCTGGCATTTTTCCCACTAAGAATACTTTTCATATTCTCTATATTTATTTTATAGGTATTGATTTATGCATATATTATCTCTCCCAAAAGAAAGTAAGGTTCTTTGAAGGCAAGAATAGCTTTTGCTTTGACTTTGTATCTCCAGTTTCCTGGCTTGGCACATAGTAATCTATTTGTTGATTGATTGGAATACATTCCATCAAATTAAATGCACATTAGTCTAGTACTATAGACTTTATGCTCCCAGTTTAATGCTAGTATCCAAGAAACAACAAAGAGGCACACTGATTCCAGTCTTCAATTTTCTGGTGTCTTTAGGCTTGCTTCCAAGAAAGAATAGGCCAGTGTTTGAAGCCTTATTCACTTATCACTGTCTTGTAGCAATACCCTGCAGAAGAACCTCTAGTACAGTGATGGTGAACCTTTTAGAGACCACATGTTGTGCCCCGCCCCCCCCATCCTATGCTGTGACCCACCCCCACCTCCACCTGGAGACTGAGTGCCATCCCACATTCCTTATTCCCAATAGGGGAGGGAGAAAAGGAGGGAAGTAGCCCAGGTGCTCTGCTCTGTAGAGGGAGTAAATACTTCCATTGGGCTGCTGGGAAGAGGGGTGGGGAGGCACAGTAGAAAGGGGGAAGTGAGCAGCTCTGCCTGAGTCTTTCTGCCTTTCTAGTAACTAACTCTGGTGGATGATGGCATATGTGCCCACAGAGAGGTCTCTGCATACCACCTTGGGCATGCATGCCATAGGTTTGCCATCACAGCTCTATTACATCTGTTTCCATACCTGAGAGTGGTAGGAGTCAGAATAGCCTATGCATGGGGTATGCTGGTAAATGCTTAATTAACAGCTCTACACACACACACACACACACACACACACACAATTTCTGACACTTTTTTTTGTTTTAATCTTCCATCTTAGAATCAATATTTCTATATCTTCCCATCTGTGTTAGTATCAGTTCTAAGGCAGAAGATTGGCAAGGGCTGAGCAGTGGGGGCTAAGTAATTTGCCCAGGATCATACAGCTAGGGATGTGCTTTGAGACTGCATTTGAACCTCCCCTCTCCAGGCCTTTTTCTGTCTGCTGAATCATCCACCTACATGCCCTCCTGCAATATTTAATAAATTTAATCTGCATTATTAACATTTTCTCCTAACTTTCTTACATTGGAGAAAATAATAAACCAAGCTCTGAGTAGTGCTGATTTTCAAGATGTAAATGTTCATGAGAAAAATTAAACAGTCAGCTCTGGGAAACTCTATGAGCCAGCTCCAACATGCTCTTGAGTCTACCATAAGGATTAAAGGTCATGCTGCCCTCAGTTCTTCCCTTGTATCACCCCAGCCACTTACTTTTCCTAAGCTTCGTCCCATGAGCTCATAAATTTGAGCTGGAAGGAATCATATTATCCAATTTCCCCATTTACAAATGAGTAGAGTAGGGACTAGGGAAATTAAAGAGCTTTTATATGTAATCAGCAGCAGAGCTAGGATTAGAATCCAACTCCTTTTCCAAAATCAGTTTATTCCACCATCAAGCTACTCCTCTTTATTGTTGCTATAGGAAAAGATTGAATCAGAGAAACAAAACTGATCCCTTATACCTGTCAAACAAATGGAAACTGAAAAAATATCCAATTGGGAAATGTCAGAAAACAATTGTCATGTGATTCACCACTTCATGTCTTCAGAAATTATACTATTACATGACTTATGGCAATACCATATCACTAGAAGAATATTAGTGTTTAAAAGATAGGACTGCACAATGACTACAATAGAAATGGAAAAAATGATGGTAAGTAATTAAAACTGAGTTCTAGCATTATACTAGTCAAGTTTTTACCCAAAGAGGAGATATGTGACTACTTTCCTGCCTTATTTGCAGAGGTGGAGGGGAGATATGGATTTGGAACACTAAATATAATTTCAAATTTAGTTCTTGTGTTCAAGTATTTGACACAAGAGATCTTAAGTACAGGTCTGACTATATCACTTTCCTATTCTATAAACACCAATGGCTCCCTATTACCCCCAGGGCCAAATTTAAAAACATCTGTTTGGTTTTTAAAGCCATTCGTTTCCTTGACCCTTTCTACCTTTCCAGTATTCTTACATTTTACACTCCTTTCCTTTCTCTATGATCCAGTAACTGGCCTCCTTCCTATTCCTCATATAAGATACTCCAAAATCCCAACTCAGTGCCATTTAATTGCCAGTTCCCTATGACTGGAATTCTCTCCCTCCTCAGCTATACCTCCTGACTTCCTTGACTTCTTTCAAGTCTTTCTAAAATCTTTCTTTCTTTCCTGGTTTCCCTTAATGTCCTCTCAGGTTACCTCCAGTTTACTCTGTGTATATATATATATATATATATATATATATATATATACTCTGTGTATATATATAAATATGTATATATACATATATATGTGTGTGTATGTATGTGTATGTATGTATGTATGTATATATGTATGTATTAAAAATAGTTGTTTGCATGTTGTCTCCCCCTTTGGATTGTGAGCTCCTTGAAGGCAAGGACTGTTTTTTATCTTCCTTTGTATGCCCAGGGCTTAGAACTATGCTTGACATTTAATCAATGCTTAATAAATACTGTGGACTAATGCATGCATAGATTATTCTCATAAAAATTTTGTAGTGATGGTAATGTATGCATATAGGTCAATAGTTATTGATAGTCATTTGGATTTTTTTTTTAAATAAAAATGCCCTGGATTTTTTCCATGCCTTCTATATATTCATGTCCTTTAACTCCTTTGACAACTGATCCCTCAATACCCTCAAAACTGAATTTCTGCCTACACAGACTTTTTCTCTACACAGAAAAGGTCTGGCTTAGCCCTCTGCTTCAGTTTCATTTCCTCTTCCAGAGACAACACATCCATACTGTGATATTAAGAGTTCAAATGTGGTGGCTCCACTATTCTTGATCATTTTTTTAAAATGTTATAAAAATCTTTACAGGTTATTTCTCTTTTTATTTCTTTGTTGTGCTTTCCCCCATTTCATCCTTAAATACTCCCAGGATACCTTACTTAATTGAGTCTTTCAATTTTTTAAAATTTATTTTTCCTTCCTCTCCTTGATGTTCTATAAAGCAATAATGCCAATAACCTTTCACTGTCCTTCTTAATAAATGTTATTAGGGTTTATATTCTAGACCAATGGTGCCCCATCCTGCAATATCTCCTTGCTTGGCAAGAAAATTAGGTTTTTGCTAGCTGACATAATGTTGAATAGAGTTCTGGACCTTTCTCCTATGTCACCTAGCTGCTCTACAAACCAAGTCAGAGCATGCCAAATCTATTCCTCATTTTCTTTCTCTCTTCTAGTTTTCTTGTAATTTTGATATTTGCTCTTAAAAGATGGTGGCTTGAGTATAGATATCCCATTGAGGCAGAAATGACCACCATTGGTAATATGCTATTTGTTGGTTAAAATATGCTCAGTTCCATTTTTCATAATGTATTCAATGCTTACTATGTCCACTTTAAGTTCTTTTCTCAAAAAAAAAATGTGCTCAGGGTACATATATATATATATATTTCTCTGTAATCTTCAAGCCTTTGGCCTCTCTTGTTCTTTACTCTGGTATCACATTTTCCAACATTTTTCACTATCTTCACTTATGCCAATCTTTACTCTATGGTACACAAAAATGTGGTTATCAAATACCAAAATATTTGGAAACATCTTACTGAGTTCTTAATAATATTTCTCTACTTTGTTCTCCTCTAGAGTGAGATATTGATCCATATGTTGCAATTATTTTCATGGTTTTCTTTTTGCAAATACTTTTGAAAATTACATAATTAAATGTCTAAACATCTCAAGAAATATTCCTTATTGACTTTGGATATGTCATCAAACCAACTCATGGAATCATGCATTGAAAGTAAAAAGACAACTTACAAGCTACCTAACCTCCTCATTTTACAAATAAGGCTGTTGAGACTCAAAAGAACTTAAGTGACTTAAAGCTAATGAGTGTAAGTGGTAGATTTGAATTTAGGTCTTTCTAACTCCAAGTTATACTAACAAATCCTTTATCTGCTTCTCAAAAAAGTTTTGAACCATTCTTCCTTTTATTTTTTCTTTTTGCATTGAGGGCAAATTTAATATGAATCAATTCCTATACTCATGGGTCTTCTGGCTGATCACTGGGCAAGGAACTTAAATTTAGAGTACCAACAGCTAAGCTAATATTTATAGTGTCTAAAAAATTAAAGTCTTCTCCATCTTCCACCCTCTGCCCCATCACTTTGTCCCTTTTATTGTAAAAAAGGAAGAGGTATACAGAGCTAAGGTCTATTCTATATTTTTCTGCATTTTAAGGGTTTTCATGGACAGAGTATCTCCCTAAATATCCACCTATATGAGTGGTAATGGGTTTTTCTATACTTAGCTCTGCTAGTCCTCAGAAAGCAAACTCGGAGAACTTTCTAGAGATTGTGCTTTGCCAGAATACCTTTCAAAAAACCAGGGTGACCTCCACACATTGATAAGGCATGAAAAGTAAAATTTTAAGGAGAAATTGACTGTACTTTAAAATATCAAACTATACTGTGTCACCTTGACTTCTCTCTATTACCAACATTTCTGCAAAAATGATACAGAAAAATGTGGTCTGCATATTATTCAGCTGCCTTTAGTCATGAGCACCTATCACCTGCCATTGAGCTGACATTAACCAGAACCTCAGTCGTTGTTCTCAGGTCTCCTAGAAAATTCTTTTGCGCCATTGAAATTAGACAACATTCATACTAATATTTTTTCTTTTAGATTTATTTACTTGTTTTTTACATTAAAATACCCAGTTAACTCCTTCCCTCCTCTTCTCCCACTGAAGAATACATCATTTGACAAAAAGATATATTGTGTATATAAAATTTGTCTTATTTCTATTTATCAGCTTGATAAATAGCTTCCCAGGGTAGTAGTTTGTAATGCACAAGCTCTGGAAACTCTGATCTAAAATCTTGCTTCTTAACAATATTTTGTAAAAATTCATTTAAGTTTAAGGAATTGTAATACTTTTTGCAATTGGAATTCAATTTACTATTTTCATTTACTTTTTCTGTTTGAAAATCAAGGATCATTTTATTTTCATTTTTTGTACCCACTGCACCAACACATTACCTGACGCATAGGTGCTTAACAAATGCTTATTGAATTAAATTATTATGTGTGAGCCTGAGGAGTTAGTTGTCCATATGGGAATTTCCTCTCTGGGAAGCAATGGAGTTTAATGTGGAGATTAATATTGTATGGACATGGTATAATATTCTTTTTTGGAAAAAATATTGTTTATGAAATCTTACTCTCCTTAGGTCCCCCCTGTTGATAAGAAACTAATTTTAGATAAATAATTGATTCTGTAAAAATACAAATCACCTATAGTCTTATATACATTGTTACCACCATTAGAACTAATATAGGACATGTTCCAAGAAGAACTTGAATTTTATTTAGACTCTCTCTTTTGGTTCCAAGAACCTATAGAAGCTATAGCCTATGCAATGGCCACAGCTCAGTAAAATCATCTCAGAGGAAGGGCAAAACCATATTGAGGATAACCAATAGGTCTCAAAGCTATCGGTGAGAGATATTCTCCTCAAGTATATGAAGATTTCCCCCTGCAGAATGGACAGATGAGAACAATACATTCCGATAACCAGCATAGGCAGCTAAAGCAAGCTCAGAGCTTGGTCAGATTTGAAAGATGCCAGTCATCCACTGCATCATAGCCAGTCATCTTGACTTTTCTCTTGCCACTGGATTTCAATGACTCTGGAAGAGATAAGACTGGCACCTTCTTGCAATTTTGCCTTACTTAAGTCCAATTCACATGCAAGTCAAGACATCACTCCATGATGTCACTTGTCCTTTAGAAAAATGAAGGACAAACCATAGTTCAGACAAGTATAAATTATAGCTATGACATCTTCCTTCTGAACTTCTATATACATCAGAAAAAACTTCCTTCATTTTGGGGAGGTTTGGGGTTTTTTGTTGTGGACCAATGATTTCTTTCTTTAAAAAAAAAAAGTTTACCTTCTTTTTTAGTACCAGTTCTAAAATATAAGAGTAACAAGGGCTAGGTAACCAAGGTTAAGTGATTTGCCTAGGGTCACATAGCTAGGAAGTGTCTGAGATTAGGTTCCCCTGATTCCATGTCTGACCCTATCCACTATGCTACCTAGCTACCTCAGACCTATGATTTCATCGTCATTGAAGAGAACTTCCCATGTGGAAGGAATTATGGAAAGCCACTCTAATTATATATATATATATATGTATATACATATATATATATATATATATATATATATATATATATTAGCAAATCTCTTTAACTAAGGGCACTGAAAGATTAAGTGATTCCCAGGATCACATAGTAGGTGTCAGCAAGAAGACTTGAACCTAGATCTTCCTGATTCCAAGGCTAACCCTTTATCCTCTGGCCTATGCCATATCTTCTTCATTGTGCAAACTGAAAATAATCCTTCTTGTATTTAAGGGTTTGAATACAACTCTTTTGAGTTTGTAGACATTTTTCTTTTAATTCAAGTTTAATTCTTTCTTAAATTGTCTATAACACAGAGACATAGAAATTATTATAGTTGTTTAAAGAGAAAATTGAATGTTGAAGAAAATAGTTCATGTTGGCAGTTGGGTGTAATAATTGAGAAATGGCTTGACAGGAAGCACCATTCTCTATGAAGTCAGGAAGATGATGTTATTTATTCATGATTTATAAAGAGTCAGTTGAGAAACCAACTTAAGGCAAGGTATCTCATCATATAGTCAAAAATGTGTATTTATCTATGATCCATCAGGCTTTATGAAAAATTTGTACTATGTTATGCTTCTCCTATGCAGTCAAGGAAAGAATGTGATTGGTTGGTTTACTTTCACTTTATCTGGGAATTTCTGTTTGATAAACTAGAAAGACAATTAAAAATGTAAGTTTGAGGGAAGCTCAAGAATACACAGTGAAAAGATATGGAAAAATATTTTCTGTGGGTGGCTTTTTCAACTTTATTATATGAAAAAGATTTAAGAGAGTCGGTAACTTACTTTACTTAATATTTTGAGAAATAACTAAATGGAGTAATTCTGAGTTTTCAGACAAATATAGAAAAATCACCTACTGATAGTTTAAAGGTTTGAAGTAATTTTGATTGTGACACTTGCTATAGCCAAAATATCATAAGTAATTATATATGTATTTAATTTTATTTTGTTCTCATTTGTAAACAAATTATTTATGGGGTAATAATATTTAAATATAATTAAGTACTAATGAGAAGCACACTAGTGGGGGCTCTGAAACAGTGTTTGGCATGTGGACATCACTCATAATCTTTACCTTTAGAACCCAGTTGGAAGCTGTTCCTCTTGGAATCCCAACCTATGAATCTATGAGTTGTGGTGAAGTGGAGGATTGGACCTAAAAAGGATAATTATTTCCTTTACAAGGAAAGATTTTTAAGAAAGCAAGACTGAAAATCCTGGGTAGCTTCAAACTAATTAATAAGGACTAGGAAACATGGAGGTGTCTTAGTTTCTTTGAACAAATTTTGTTATGCTTTATAAGTTAAAATTAAGATAATTTTGAAAAATTTCAGAATTATAAGGTATTATCAATATTATATTCAAGCTGAAGGGACAACCACACCTGTGCAGTATGAGAAAGGAGATGAACTGAAAGCCTGCTTTTCTTGGCATATAATGGGCATGTAATATCTACTTGCTGGATGAATTAATTAACTAATTATAATTAATAGAACTGTAAAGCATCAAGCAATTCCATTTTTGTATCCCATCTCAGTAAAGTAAATATTAAAACTGGTAAATAAGGAAGAAGAAAAAAGGAGGAAGAAAAAGGAAGAAAAGAAGGTGAAGGAGGAAGAGAAAAAATAACAATGATTAACATTCAATGTAGCATTTTAAGATTTTTCAAAATTTATAAATATGATATAATTTTGTCCTCAAAACAATCCTAGGAAATCGATGCTATTTTTTAATCTCCATTTTTCAGACGAAGGAACTAAGACAGATAGAAGTTAAGTGACTTGCCTAGGGTCACACAACTGGTGTCTGGGATGAGATTTGAACTCATCTCCCTAACTCCCTGTCTAGCACTCTATGCATGGTACTATTAATTCTCTAAGGGTAGTTTGCTTTTCATCTTCTTTTTATATATTGTCTTCTCTCTTTAGATCTTAAACTCCTTGAGGACAGGGACTATATTATGCTTTTTTTTTTGTATCCCCAACACTTAGCATGCTGCCTAATGCTTTAATAAGAGTTTATTGACTATGACTAGAACTCTAATCAATGCAATGATAAACCATGAATCCAAAATAATGAATATGAATCATTCACCTCCTGACAAGTGATAACCTTAAAATGCAGAAATAGATTTATGATTTTCAGATATGGCTAATGTGGATATTTGTTTTGCATCTTTTTAAGACATGTAATAAAGCATTTGTTTTTATTTATTTTTCTTTTTTATTTCCTGAATTTCAGGGGGAGACAGTGGAAAGGACAGATTATTTTTAAAATATGTGCTACTTGGGACCAGCTGGGTAGCACAGTGGATTGAGAGTCAGGCCTAGAGATGGGAGGTCCTAGGTTCAAGTCTGGCCTCAGACACTTCCCAGCTGTGTAACCCTGGGCAAGTCACTTAACCGCCATTGCCTAGCCCTTACCACTCTTCTGCCTTGGAGCCAATACACAGTATTAACTCCAAGATGGAAGGTAAAGGTTTAAAAAAATTAATTAAAATATGTGCTACTTAAGAAATAAAAATAATAAATTTTAAAAATAAAATTAATTGGCATAAAGCAATCAATATAATTTTATAAAGTACCTGTGCTGTGCTAGGAACTAGGAATATTCAAATACATTTACAATTTCATTAGTTCAGAAGTTGATTGAGTATAAGAGAACAAAGTTTTTAGCTTGGGAATTTAGATATAGACTCCTAGCTCTAACACCCCATATCCTAAGAAAGAAAAGAAATATTTTAGTCTCTTTTTATAGGGATGACTATCTAATTGTTTTCCTAGCTCTTAGCACAGTGCTTGGCACTTAGTAGGTACTTGATAAATATTTATTGACTAAGTCAGAAAAGCAATTTTCTCTTATACAAAGAAAAGTCTGTGTTTCATAATTTCTTCAATAAAATGACTCCAGATACTTGGGCTTTTTCCTAGCTTTGTAGCTACTTTGGAAGCTTATTCATTTAAAAATCAATAGTGAGTAAATTCTAAATACCTGAGACTTATAATAATGAATTTCTAGAACTTAAACCTGCAGAACCCATGCAAGTGCTAAATGAAGTAAAAAAGAGATCACAGTTCTCTCTGCCAGCCTGGTCCCACTCTTTCCCCCAACTGTCTTTTATAAATCTAATATTACCTAGGAAAGGTGATGAATTGGAGAATTCATCAAATAATCTTGATACTAATGAAGCAGGCAAATATCACTTCAACCAAATAATTTCAGTATTTTTATCTTATGGCAGTATTTTCCTTTCAATATTCTCTGCTATCTAACAGTGCCAACAACAAAACATAGGAGATATATTCTATATCTCCCATTATATGGAAAAATTATAATGAAAAAGGAAAAGCCATTCCTTGAAAATGGAACTACTAACTAGAGTACACAGCTTTGGAAAATGGATGAGTTTAATATATATTTCCTTACATTTCAACAAACATACCCAATTGTCTTTTGTTTTTCAGCATAATCATAGAGAAATCGCCTCTACCTTATTAAGTAATTAATTATAGCATAGTATATATGATATTTCATAAATGAAAATCTAATACAAATGAGGATTGAACAAAATCAACTTGTGCCCATGACCAAAGATCAGAAGTATAGTATTGCAGAATTTGAAAATTCATTTACCATTCTGACCTTTCCTTTGCCCATCTATAAAATTCTGACCAGGCAGGAAAAGGGAGAGTTGTCTAAAAAGAACATACTGATTTTTTTGGACACATACTAAAGATGAAAATAAAAGCAGTTGATGGAAGATGAGTACAAAGTATATAACAGAATTCTGTAAAAATAGTGAATATCAACAGTGTTAACTCAGAATGAAATGAAGCTAATGAAAAATGTTAAAGCCAACAAAAAAGAGATTAAAAAAAAGAAAATATACTTTTATAATGTATAACTTTATGGAGTTGTCATAAGGAAAACATTCTCTAAACTTTAAAGCTTTATAAATGTGAGCTACATTTATTTAGAATGCCATACATTTTCCCTAGAAGATGATTCAAATAATTGGTAAAGTAACCAAATGTCACTCCATACCAAAAAGAATCATGGGAAGTGTAGTTTTTTTTCCAAATTAGAGAGGGAAGGAAGGATCATGGGAAGCAGAAGCCTACTGGGAAGGTGTGTGTAGGCATTTGGTATGCAGACATAAGTCAGAGCCAAGGGCCAGCTGAGTGCAAATGAAGAGAGCTTCAATCCAAACTGAGTATACTTATGAGAAGTTGGAGACTAGACTGTCTCACTGATCTGTTTTAAGGAGTTGTTTTACTGAACAGAATTGTGTGGTTTCCTTGTTTGTCACACCTACTAAGCTCTGGTAAGTCAATATCCCCCCTCCACTTTTTCCTCTCCCCTATCTGCCTCACCAAGAAAGAGAAACTAATTTCTGGGGAAGAAGTGATTGGGAAACTTGGATAAAGAAGTAGTCACTCCATCTCAGAGTTTGTAATAATGGAGAGAAAGTCAGGCATAGACTGACATGCAACCAAGACTGGAGGAAAGGATAGGCAGGAGCCCATGAACTAAAATTCTATAAAGGATAGCAGCCCAGAAAAGGTGGAAAGGTCTTAAGGAAAAAGCTGAAAGCACGCAAAGAAATAATTCTGATGGAGAGGAATAAAAAGAAGTGGGGAGAATGTCTAAAAAAGAACAGTGTGAATACATAACTCATCTAATGACTCAGATTTTTTTAAACATACTAATAATGGAAGCAAAAGTGGTTAATGTAAGATGAAGGCAAAAAATATGGTTCAGTTCTTTAAGAGTAGTGAATATCAAGAATGCTAAACTTAATGAATTGGTGTTAATGAGAAATGCTAAAGCCAACAAAAAAGATTTTATAAAAGACCATCTTGGAGAAAATAGAATCAAAAAAGGAACAGGGTCCACCCCCTGTTGGGTGGGGGGAAAAGGATGATAATGGGCAACTATTTATCTCCTACTTCACTTTTTTATTGTTGAGAAGAGTTATCTTTGTGCTGAAATAGACTAAATCAAAAAGAGCTAAAAATCTTAGTGAGTACATAATGCTAAGTACCCTTGATGCTTTAAGTCACCAGACCCAGGCAAATTTTAAACTGAAAAGTGAAAGTGAAGGAAGAAAACTGTGTGTGTGCGCACATGTGTTTGCACAGATTTTTCAAATGAACATAAAAATTTGGAGTGTGAGTACTTCAGGCTAATGAAGTTGACTTTGGTTCCAGACAAACATTTAGAACTTATTGAAACAGGTAGCTAGGTGACACAGTGGATAGAGAGCTAGATCTGGAATCAGGGAGACGTGCTCAAATCCAGCCTCAAACACTTCCTAACTGTGTGACCTTGGGCAAGTCATCTAACATCTTTCTGCCTCAATTTCCTTATCTGTAAAATTGGGATAATAATAACACCTACCTCTAAGGGATATTTTGTGAGGCTATGATGACATAAAATATGTAGAACTCTTTGCAAACATTAAAGTGTTACATAAATGCTAGCTGCTATTCATATTGGCAAAGTTCATAGGGACCCAGCTGGCATCACAAAGAATAAGTCATGGAAGAGTAATATTATTTTCCTTTTCTTCCAAGCCTAGTATATCAAGGGAATGTTTGTAGAAACATTTTACCCTGATTTCAGTAAAGCATTTGATCATTTTTCATTCTAACCTTGTGACAAGATGGAGAAATAAATGCTTTCTGATTGAATCTGGAATTGAACCCAAATTATAGCTCTGAACAATGTCAGCTTGGAGTGAAGTCTCCAGTGGAGTGCCCCGGGGATCTCTGCTTGGCTCTGTGCTACCTTTTTATTTTTCTCAGTGACCTATATCAAAACATAAGTGACATAGCCTTACCAAATTTGCTAAAGATGGAGTTTGGAAACATATGAAGCACTTTGCACTAACTCTAAAACTTGACTTAAAACATTAACTCACTTAAGATGAAATTTAATAAGGATAAAATCTACACTTGGCTTCCTAAAAAATCAACATACCAAAGGCAACTGAAAAAGATCTTGGCGCTTTAGTGGATAGCATAATCCACTCGTTATATTAGACATAACTACCATGAAATCATATGCTGCATAAAGATGGAGAGATACAGTTTACAGGATTAATAAGGTTGTGCCATAGAACATATCTAGACTATAGTACTCCATTCTAGATGCCACATGATAGGAAAGATTATGAGAAGCTAGAGAGTAACTAAAGGGGGCCAACCAGGCTGGTGAAGTACCTCAACATTATATCCTAAGAGGATGGAGTGAAAGAACTGGAATAATTTAGCTTGAACAAAGAAAGACTTGGTGGGTTGTAACTTTGGGTGTGACTTTCTCCAGGTCCTGCCCTCTGTTCCACCCTGAAAAGAATGAGTGGGAAGGGAGAAGGATTGTGCCCCTTTACCAAATCTTCTCCCTCTAGAAAACAACTGGTTCATCCTTTCTCCAGGAAGGACTGGATTTATTTATTCTCCTCTGCTTTAGGGCAGTTTTACTTTACTATTTTATTTATCAGTACAATCTCTTTTGTTCAATTTAAGCCCCAAGCTAGAATTCCCAGTGATTAGACCTGAGCTCAAATCTCACTTTCTGTAATCTAGCCAACTGTATATCTTCTCTCTCATCTTCCTTAATATCTTCCAGGATGACATACTCAAGAGTGTCCTTGGATTGATGTCCTGGATCTGACACATACTAGCTGAGTAAGCAGGCAACTCTCTTAAGATCATAAATGAAATTCAATGGGTTGATTGGAATTAATGGGGGAAGTTTTCATACTGGAAGTATGAAATTAAATCTCTGCACCTCACTCCCTCCAAAAACAAAGAAAAGCACTTTAAAATTTAGAGTTGAGAAAAACCAAGACCCAAAGACGTTAAACCCAGTTGTATAGACAACAGAAAAACTGGATTTCAACCTATGTCCCTTGATACCAGATCTTGGCACTCATTATCCCAAGATCAAATGTGCTAAGAATCAAAAAATAAAAGGCAGTTAGGTGGTAGAGTGGATAGGATACTGGGGCTGGAGGGCAATTAGATAGTTATTAGTTCTCTGACCTTGATCAAATCACCGAATTTAATTTTTATTTGACTCAGTTTCCTTAACTATGAAGTGGGGGTGATAGCAGTACCTACCTCCCAACATTATCATGAAGATCAAATGAATGAATTAATAGTAGTAATAGTAGTAGTAGTAATAATAATAATATCAACTCTGTAGTATCATGCTACTTATTGGACCATTAGACTCTCAAAGTTCCCTTCCAGCAATAAAATTCTGATTCTAAGAGATATCTAAGCTCCCTTTCAACTACAAAAGTCTAGGATCTAGCATACTGAAAAAGACTAGAGAATGTTGTCCCAAGAATCCTGGATATTCTTGAGGCTAGAATAAAGGAACATTGCTCTCTTGTTGAAAAGGTTTTCTGAACTACCAGGAAAAATCAAATAAAAACCCTAACAACTGGTTTCCCCCTTCCAGTACTCATTATATTAAAGTTGAAATTTTTCACATTCTAAACTATCAATTTTCTATTTGCTTTCTTAGTTGTAAAAACAAAATCTAGTGGAGAGATTAGGACAATATTTTAAGCATTTAAATAAATGAGATTGGGATCAGCTGGGTGGTTTAGTGGCTTAGTGGATTGAGAGCCAGAACCTAGAGGTCCTAGGTTCAAATCTAACCTCAGATACTTCCTAGCTCTATGACCCTGGGCAAGTCACTTAACCCCCATTGCCTAGCCCTTACTGCTCTTCTGCCTTGAAACTAATACACAGTATTGATTACAAGATGGAAGGTAAGGGTTTTAAAAGTAATAATAATTTAAAAAATAATAATAAATAAATGAGATTGATTATGAACTTTTAGCTCTTTAAGAATGTTTTTAACTAGACCTACCCTCTTTATTCATTTCCAGCATGATCATATAAACATTACTTGGTGTGAGATTTCTTTAGCAATTGTTCTTGTATTTTTGGTACGTTTTCTTAGCAATTATTTGTATAATTACTAGTATAAGACAGCAGCTCACGAACACTTCATAACACATTCTCATTTTGGGGGGTTTTTAGAATTTTGTTTTGTCAAATTAATATTTTCCCCTTGTCATATTTGAAATATTTTTCTTTGCCTCTTTTAAAAATTGCTTATCTCCTTTAATGTATAGTGAAATAATAAGCACTTATGCTTTTTGAAAAGCAGTTTGATGAATATCAAAATGAGCATGTCATAAAGATGAAAGTGCTGACAGTCCTTTGCTAAGTAAACACATTTTAATTCTACATTAATCACTGATACTTTTCATTTTGATGCAATAAAGGAATAGTTCCTTCCTGATGAGTTTGCTTATATCTGTCATAAAACCTTTATAAAAGATATAAAATTACCTGATGATTCAGGATCCACGAAATGTAAGAAATAGCACGTTGTAAAATTAAATAAGTTGTACTTTGTCTAGCCTAGTGACCTCCAAATTCTTCCCTCTCAGCAAAAAAAGCTTTGAATATGTACCCCCAATATATGCATATTTGCTTATTTACAAATTATACATACACATGATTGTATTCATATATTATATACTTTATAAAACAAATAAAAAGCAGAAATTTTTAAATGATATAATAAAGATGATATAAACAACATTTATCATTTTCTGCTATCTGTGCAATTTTTATAAAAACTTTTTTTTGCTCTTGAGAGCCTCATGATTAAATAGACTTAATTTTTTTTAACCCATGTTTTGGCCTTGGGGGATTAGATAGACTAAGAAATAATAACTATTGTTGTTTTTATTTAGTCATTTCAGTTGTGTCTGACTCTGTGACCCCATTTGGATGTTATTTAGCAAAGATATTTGAGTGGTTTGCCATTGCCTTCTCCAGCTTATTTTGTACATGAGGCAAACAGACTAAAATGACTCACCCAGGGTCACCTAACTAGTAATCTGGAATTTTTTTTAATCCTCTTTGAACACCATCAGTCCAGACAACTCCCAATTCTCTAGATAATTGGACCAGTTTTTGTTTCCTTGGATTTTCCTGGACACTATAGGAATTGCTTCATTATTAGTGTCTGAAAAGTTTTCTTTTTTTCATCTTTAACTTCCCCTTTCTATTTTCCAAATAGACCACCTCTTTCTAACTTTCTTAAAATAAAGAAACAACAGACTTCTGGCCAGTGATAGAGAAACAAAGGAAGACAAGAATGTATTTGCCTGGTATTTTGAAAATCTAATCTAAAGGGCTTTAGAATCTAAGGAGTTCACAGAGGAGTCCTAGATCAAATCAAGGAGTCCCTCCTCAATCAACCAAATTCCAAGGAAGCAACTGAAGGGACACAGAGGACTCAATGATCAGTTGACTAAAGATAAACTACCCCAAATTCCTGACTAGTAAAAGCAAACTAGTCCCACAATCTTAATCTCTAATATTTCTTCTATACCTCTTTCTTGCACCTTCTTCATAATACAACAAGAGGGAGAGAGGTATGGATTTCTATATGCCATTTTCTATACAGGAATAGTAATATTGATTTACAAGTCATGTAACAGTAGCACACATGCTCGCATCTGTATGAAACATTCCAAATTAGGAAGGAAGTTCAAGGACTTTCTTTCTGAACAGAGGAGGGGAAGGTTTTGAATCCTTTCAGGAATATAATCCTTTCAGCAATATAATCCAACCTCCTAGATTTCTTGGGTAGCACTAGCTTTGTCAGTAACCCCAAAATTCTTTTTTTTTTAAACCCTTACCTTCTGTCTTGGAGTCAATACTGCTCCAAGGCAGAAGAGTGGTAAGGGCTAGGCAATGGGGGTCAAGTGACTTGCCCAGGATCACAGAGCTGGGAAGTGTCTGAGGCCAGATTTGAACCTAGGACGTCCTGTCTCTGGGGCTGGTTCTCAATCCACAGAGCTACTCAGCTGCCCCCTCCCAAATTCTTGAGTATAAGAGGTTAGTCATCACAGCTGAATCTGGAGGAAAGGTAGAACCAAAGTGGGAAAGAGTTGTTAAAATTTACAACTAACTTTAAGACCTCTGACAATTTCTGCCTCTGCCTGCCATTTGAAAAGTTCCAATCTAAAGTTCAACTATAGAGCTACAAAAAAGATTGAAGAGAACGGAAGCTAAGCACACATTAAAACTCCCATTAAAAATAATAAACAACACCACTTACTAGTGAACCTCATATTTCCTTTGACTACTAGTAAAATACAAATGATTCACAAATAAAACTCTCTTAACCTCCACCTGTAGGAAAATTGCTTGCTGGAATGGGTAAAGCAGGTCCTCTGTGTTACTTCAAAAATGGCACATTGAGGCTTTCAATGGATTTGCTATATGTATTTTGCACATGTTACCAGCAGTGTTTCCAATCTATCTCCCCTCCCAACATCCCCTGGGACTACATGTTACATGGTCCAGAAATTCTATAATCAGAGCCTTGGGCAAAGCCATTCATCTCCTGTGCAGAGGACAGCTCAGTTTTCCACCCAACCTCAAAACTCTTTTTGACTGTCCAGTCTTAAGCTTCCCAGCCTTGCTTCCTGCTTTAACAGAGAGGAAACAATGAACTGGTCTCATTGTACTCAAAAGTACTTAATTTCAACCTTCAATGTTTGACTTAAATGCCAGGAACTTGAGAGCCTAGGAGGTTAAAAAAAATGCAAGAATTCTACAGATTTTCCCTTGCATGCCCATCCACAGACTTCATTTGTTTCCTGTGGCATGTTCTTCTGTCCCAGGAAAATGTACTATAAGAAAATACAAAAAAATGTCTGTTCCTTGAAAATTGATGTTAGTAGCTGGTTTGAAGGTTATATGTCTTAGCTTTTCTTTGTCATATGTTGTATCTGCCCATTAACTCTGGGTTTTTCATTTCTAGGTCAATAAACATATTAAAGTATGTTCCAAAAGAAATTAAAGCTTAAAAGTACACAAAGACTTTTGGAATACCCTGCATAGAAAAAAATACTACCACATTTTGGTTTAGCTCAGTAAGTTGGGGCAGGAGAAAGAGGGGATTTGATTTGGAATTATCTTTGATAGACAACTCCAATTGTGATTCTCAAGAGGGCCCATCTACATACATGTATTTTTTTTTTTTTAGGAAGAGCATGGAGTAGCTGTCAGGGAGTTTTAGGGAAAGAAACATTCTGTGAGACCCTTCAGCCAACAGCATATAATGGAAAAGCAAGAGGAGAAGATCCAATGAATCTACTCTGAGCCCATCCACAAATTACAGTTTTTACCAGAGGCTGCCTGAGTAGAAACCCAAGATCATATTTCCTTCTGAATTTTCCTATGATGAGTGTGTTTCCAACAAATCATTAGGACATAATCAAATTCTATAGAAAGCTTTATTTCTCAAGAAAATGTCTAGAATGTAGACAAGACAAGGTTCTGGTATAAAACTTAGTACATTTTAACAAGTGCTCCTCCTGGCACCAAAGTGCAATTCAAATAATTTATATACCACAACTTAAAAGCAACTTGTCAGACCAAAAGCATTCAATTCTTTCTTCCAAGGGTGCCAAATCAAATTACTGTATTAGAGCAATTTCTAAAGACCTTCCCAGAATTTGGCTTTATGAAAAGGCACCTATGAGGGATGATTTTAGGGTCATCAACTAGAGGACATGCACCTGAGTTACCAGATATCAAACGTGTCTCCATCTCTGACCTTAAAACTGGCCTTAAAACTAAATTTTACTCTTAGCACCTTTTTTCCTGTAGTCTTGAGGAATACAGGGTTACAATGCAAATACCCCCAAAAGGGAAGTTCCCATCATCATTTCAGGTTATGGATATTTACTTATCTCGTTGATAATTTGATGAATATAACAAGATCTTGGCACAGGGAATTAGTACTACAAAGTAGGGCAGTAATGTTAGTGAAGGGGATATGGGTGATTTTAGAGAGGGGAGAAGAGCAAGGAGATAGCTAGGTGGCTAGACGGATAGAGCAGCTGGGCCTAGAGTTGGGAAGGACTCAGTTCAAATCCTTCTTCAGACACTAGCTCTGTAACCTTGGGCAGCTCATTAACCTCTGTTTGTTTCTGTTTCCTTAACTATAAGATGGGGAAAACAATAGCACTTACCTTCCAGAGTTGTGGTGTAGATAAAATGATATATTTGTAAAGTACTGAGCACAGTGCCTGGCATGTAATAGGGCCTATTGTCATGCTGGTTCTCTTTGTTATTATTTTTAGTATTTATCCAAATCAAACTTTGTCTCATGCACATTTACCTTGAGCAGTACCTTAGACAAATGAGAGCACTTGGTTATTAGCCTTACCCTGGACATCAGTGAAGAAATGGATAAGACAGACTTCCAAAATTTATTTTAAATTTTTCATAAAGGTTTTTATCATTTTTGAACAAAGAAGGAAGTAGGAAAAAAGTCATGCCTTATCTCATTTGCTTTATCATTGCAGCTACTTTATTATTTCTTGAGCCAGAAACAATAAGAACTTTTGACCCCCAAATTTCTGGAATATTCTTGATGAAATGTTCTAAAGATCTTTGATTTGAAAACTGCATTTTATTTCTCCAATTCTACATCTAACTGCACATCTAATTTCACTCCACAGTAATTCTGTTCCTCTCTTCTGTCTCTGTTCTTGCAGCCACTTGGGTACCGAAGGAGCTGACATGAGAAAAAGGCAGCAGTCCCAAAATGAAGGAACATCTACTATGTCTCAAGCACCTGGAAACCAGAGGCCCAACAACACATGCTGTTTTTGTTGGTGCTGTTGTTGCAGCTGCTCATGGTATGTCATTATCTCTTTGATAGCATATTGAAGCTAGGTAAATAACAAGGGAGAGCACATGCCAGCTTCTAGACTCACAGAAGTATGTCAGATATAGCTCTAACATCACAAGGTCCATTAAATAAAAGAGAAAATGTTTCTTTTTCACAACTAAGAATTAATAAAGATAATACTTCCTTCAGGTTAATGTGAGATGTAAAAAAAACTACTAAAATTTGAACTTTCCTTATCTGAGAATATAAAATTAATCTTAGTGTGAGAGAAGAAAAATCTGAACTTTTTTATTCAGCTATGTTTCTGAAAGAAATGGTTGAGATGTCTGAAAAAATAAATATTAACTATGTGCCAGGCACTCTGGTTAGTGCTGAAAATACAACAAAAAGCAAAAAGAAGGGCAAGTCCTGCCCTCAAGGAGTTTATGTTCTAATGGAAGAAGATAATAAACAGAAAGAAGTTGGAAAGGGTTGGGGGTGGAGGTTCAGGGTGGGTGTTTACTCCCCAGAGAAGCACAACCAGGAGGGATTAGACTAGACCCATTTCCCAAATGGAGACACTAATAGGAATTCACCAAAAGAGAAGGCAGTGGGCATTGCAGAGTGATGTTCCTGGGGCAAGAAGGTCCCAGGCAATAAGAGCAGCAGGAGAATAAGACAGCAGCTGAGAAGTGGAGGCAAAATCCAGAGCATCAAAAATAAATGCTTAATGATGCACCAGAGTACAAACCATGTGCTAGGAGAAAGGCAATTATTCAGAAGCTACTTGAACTCTTCCAGGCCATAAAGGTACCATCAAGAGAATGATTCTTTAACAATTCAGTGTCCCCTAGCTAATTCTATTCCAGAGGTTGCATGTTTAATTTTTAACTGTGTAACCAGGATTACATTGCAAACTAAGGTGTTCCTTCCAATAGAAGTAGATTGGTATGAGATTAGCTATGTGTATAAAGGCAGATATGTGCTGATAAACCATTGTCTTTACAGGGGAAAAAAAGTGTACTTGCAAGTTTATCTGAATTATTAATATTTTTTTCCATCACTTTCTTATGTCTAGACAACCAACAAAGCAAAAATAAATCAAAACTCTGATTTGTGGTGTTTTGAATTTCCAAGACATAAAATGCTTCTACTGAAAATTTGACAAAGGACTTGAGAGCAGATTCAGGTTGACAACAGAGGAATGCTAGATCTAGTCTGTAAACAAGATAAGTAGGCCAGGAAAACCTGTTGAGCATGAGAGGAGAAAACTAGGAACC
This sequence comes from Monodelphis domestica, assembly GCF_027887165.1. NCBI lineage: Eukaryota > Metazoa > Chordata > Mammalia > Didelphimorphia > Didelphidae > Monodelphis > Monodelphis domestica. The sequence goes on along the minus strand of NC_077228.1, from coordinate 433,129,602 downwards.
TGGGTTCTAATGGATAGGTCACACTACCTTTTGATTTTAGTTCCCTGGTTGTATAGTAAGAGAGTGAGGCTCAATTGTCCCTAATTTAAGAGTTAAAAATTTAGGGTTTTGACTAAATATGAGAATTGTAAAGTAATATTGTGGTCACCAAACTTAAAATATTATAGCTAAAGTCAAAATGACTTTTAGCAGCTTTATTTTATAGAGGTGGAAAGAGTGAAAGTAGAAAAACGTAGCTAAAGAGACAGATTTTAACAAGCCTACCAGCCCTTCTCCAGTGAAGTGGTGAAGTAAGGATTAGCCCCACAGGGGCTTCCCCATATCCTTTGTTCCCCCTCCCCCCCAATGGATTTCAGAAATCCTGGTGGTGTCTTCAGCCAGTGTTCCACCAATGCAGCCTCCTCCAAAGAGAAGACAGAAATCTCAATCACTCACCCAGCAAGTAGACGTAGGATCCAGGGAAAAGGTCTCCTTCAAGCTAGGAAAGGAATCTCCAAAATCCAATCTCTCCAGAAGCCTGGAAAGGAATGAAGCTAGACCATGTTGGTCTCTTTTTATACCCATTTTTTCCTCATTACTTCCTGTCACTTTCTGTCACTCCTCCTTCACAGAAACCAATGGCAGTCTTTCAATTTGCCTAGCACTGCAGAGGGGGGGGAAGGGAGGGGAGCAGTGACCTTTGGAGTTGTCACTTACTCTAGTAAGTGACTTGTGAACTCTCATACTTAAGGGTAAATAGGGGTACTTTAAGATCTTGATTTGATTAGCTAAAAATGGACAAGGGGAGAGTTAATCCTATCTTCACACTATGTACTTACTCTAAAAGTCTATGATCCGACCATCTCTGTGAATCATAGATATAGAAATGAAAGGTAACTTAAAGAGTCACCCATTTCACTCTACCCTCTCCTTTTATAGATGATATAATTGAGGCACAGAGAAGTAAAGCAATTTGTCAGATGTCATTAGCAATAGGTTATGATTCAAACTCAGTTCCTCTGACTCCAAAACCCGCTAACCTTCTATTTTAGCTCCAAAAACCTAAATCAGACTAGGTGAGTGAGGGGATTCTAGAGATGAAATCTGCATTATATTTTCTCAGTTTGAAATCCCCAGAGGGGTCTAGACTGAATGAATCTTCCCAGTAATGAGTTTATTAAGAAATCTTCAAGAAAGACCACACTTAAATAACTAGAGATTTCTGGGTCTGAAGACCAACTCTAAGTACCTGAATTATGATTTCTTTGGACCACTTTCTGATGTTTGAGATCCTTGGGTAGGTCCTGGATACTTAGCAGTCATCCTAAATTATATATAGCTAACATGATCTGCAGGAGTATCTCCATGACCTATGGAGATTTTAGGGATGTTTTGTGCTCGGGTATTTCAAGTGACACTGTAATATGTAAAAGAAAGTAGCATTTGATGATTTATAGCCCTCTCTGGATGATGAGAAAACACTAGCCTGGTCTAGAAAACAAATGTTTCATTATTTTCTATGGCACCTTTGTGCCAATCTGAATAATTTTATGTGACTTCCAGATGTGCTTTATAATTACTAAGGAAATAGGTATGTAATTTGTGAATCCTTAGCACTTAATCTCTAACTGCTTCAAATTTAAGGAAAGTAAAGCTTAAGAAAGTGGATAGAAATACCCTCTACAATGACTTCGTTCTAGTTAAAAAGTGTAAGCTATATGGGTTCTTCTATGGTTCTCAGAAAAAGAGTATTGCTTTAAAGGAGACTGACCAGAAATGCTTGATATTTATATTTCCTCTATCACAAGGCTCTGTGCTTTTGTTGGATTTATTTGTACCAAAAAGAAATAACAACAGAAGAGACAGGCATTTTTCCTCAGATTTTTATATAAGAATAATTAAAGCCAACATATTTATTGTTATAGGTACAAGAGCTCATAAGAGACTTTAAAATATAGTAGATGAACCGCTAGTCCAAAAGAGAAGAGTTTGAATTCTGTCTCAGTCACTTACTAGCCATGGATTTATGAGATTAGCCTTATTGAGCCTCAGTTTCTTTATCTGTAAAGTGGGGGTGGTAGTTAATACCTATTTCATAGGGCTATTGTGAGATTCAAGTAAGAGAACATATGTAAATCACTTTATAATTTAAAGAACTTTATAAATGTGAATTATTCCTTAAGTAATGATCATCTAACAATAAGAATTATACTCTCAGTTCTCATCTTCTGTCTTGTGCCATACATTAGAATCCTTTATTTCAGTGTCTGCCCAAATTCTGTTTTATGCCTTTCTACCAAAACACAAAAAGTTTTACTTATCTTTAAGGATATAAGTACACAAAATTGGAGCAATACTTAGAATTATAGATTTGTAGAATTAGAAGAGATCTTAAATGTCATTTAGTTCAACCTCCTATCAGAAACAGGCAGACTCTCTATGATATCTCTACATATATAGAGCCTTGATGACTGGTATCTTGATTCAAAATCAAGGAATAGTCTTTGAGGGCAGCTAGGTAGCAAAGTGGATAGAGTGCCAGATCTGGAGTTGAGAAGACCTGGGTTCAAATTTGGACTCAGACACTGCTTAGCTGTGTGACCTTGGGTAAGTCACTTAACCCCATTTGCCTATTTTTTTTTAAAAAAGAAAGTGTCTTAGGATTTTTTATAACTGGCACATCTTTCTTTGGTAAATACTGTGCTTATTCATATTCATAAAAGAAAATTAGTGATGCATCAGAGTTTTTTTTAGTATACATACTTTATCCCTGGTAGCAAGTCAGGAATTTTTGGAGACCTCTTTGCATTCCTCTAAGCTACTGGCATAATATCCAGAAAATGGACATTTGTTGCTCTTAAAAATGCCATTATATTCCAATGAGTGTGCACTCCATCAAACAGCAATATCTTCTTTAATATTCCCCACAAATAATGAGCCATGTTGACCCATATCATCTGTGTTCAGAGTCAAGCAATGTATACCAGAGAAGCATTGCCAGAAATAGCATTCATGCCAATGAGTCTAGTGTGGAAGAAGAGCATCCATGTTCCCCTACCCCAGCCTAATTCATATGACAAAAATGTATGAATTCCTATGTGCATGGTAGTTCAAACAAGAAGGGCAAGGGAAAGGGAAAATATGGCCTAAGCCAAATGTATCTTTTAACATTTACTAAATAAAGAAGGCAACTTATTGTAAATGAAAACAGTTCTTACTCATATTTTTTAAAATAACATTACTTTTGAAATCTGACTGGGAAAAACTGTTTCATTAAAAGTATTTCTGACTTTAAAAAGAGAAATGTTCTTAAAATTTTCCAGGCTAGGTCAAAGGATCAGAACAAAAAGAAACAATGAAAAATGCAATTTAGGAACTCAAAAAAGTTAGGACTCAGAATATGAAGTAATTGTCATTTATGAAAACAAATAGTTGTCATCTTGTGAATTTTATTTCCTTTTAAGGAAATACAGTGCTAGGGGAAATGTCTATATCTCCTACTAAATACAAAGGTGTTACATCAGCCTTGTCTACTGGTGGATTGCGGGGTAAGGAAAGATATTTTTTGTCTTAATCAATATTTAACACCCAAATTTTCATTTCCCCTATGCTACATTTCTAGAGCTTTCCATTCCTTTTCAAGTCCTTCCTCAATTATTGTTACTGCTTTTGATATTATCAAGCTTAGAGAATATATTTTTAGCTATGAAAATTGATGCAAAATTCTGTGGAAACAGAATTGAGTAAGGTGGGAGTGATTTAAGAGGATATGTTTTATAAATTCTCTAATGCTAACCCTCGTTTATTCCTTTAAGAGGGGTACTACCTAGGCATCAGATCATGCCACTTTCTTCCTCCAACGTGAAGTACAAAAGAAACCTGAATATTTGTTAAATCTGTTATTCACTTACTGTGTGGACAAATCAGTTTACCTCCCTAGGTCTTAATTTCCTCATCTGTAAAATGAAGGTGCTAGACTAGATAATTTCCATGACCCCTATTAACTTTTAACAGCCTATGAATCAATGGATGGAGTTTTGCCTGTTTACTTCCTCATGTCAAAAAATGTAACTGAGGTACTTCTGATCACCATAATGGCTTTATCCATATGAAGTCCTAGTCTATAATGGCATCCTTGAAATTAATTTACTAGATTTTCCCTGTTGTAGCTCTCTTCCTCTTAGGGCAGACTGTTTTGATAGGAATTGTATACTCATCTCAATTCTGTCATTTCAATTAGTCTGTTCCTGTGTGTAGTTGGGACATACTAAAGCACTGATAGTTGTCACAACCACAGAGATTAAATGCATCCAGCAGAATCAAGAAAACTGAGTTTTAAAATGGCATTTTAAGCCTGATACTTAATTTCCATTAAGCTAAACTTCAGTTGTTCTGGATTCTGGATTATTTGTTTAGGTAACTTTTTAAAGTTTGTTTTCCCATTTTTCTTCTCGAATTTATCTGCTACAATGAATCAGCAGAGGTGAGGTGGGGAGAAGTGTATTAAAAGGAAGGACTTCTAGGGTGCTGTTACTTCTGCATATCTGGATTTGATCTCTGAGCCCTGTATATCTACAATCATGATTATTATGTGTTGGTAGAAAGGGGTATAGTAATGGTGATGAGTAGGCCCTGAGCAAATAGCCTTAATCTGCCCCAATTATTCTGAGCTTAGTTTGTAGAAAAAAAAAATTTAATAATAATATATAAGAGATACCTCTTTCCAGTAAAGAAGCTCTCCTTGTTGGAGAAATCAAATTAAAGTCAGAAGGCTGCTTTATGAATATATGAAATCCAAGACACGAAGGAGCAATGTGATGTAAAAGAAAGTGTTCAATTTGGGGTCAGAGGTATATTTCAACTTATTAACATCAACATTTAAATCTAAAGATCTCAGACTCCAGGCTTGCTCAGGAAGATAGCTTCTAGTTTCAAGAGTTTCTAATTTTCCATCAAGGAGGATGTTTCCATCTCTTCTAAATTGTCACTCCAAAAATAATGAAGGTGTTTTTTTTTCATTTTTCATATTTAATATAAACAATTTTTTAAAACTTTTCAATAATATCAACTGGTGAGTCAAATATAGCATTGTGAATATACATCCGTTCACTCTGACAGGCACCAGTGAGTATCCACACATATAAGATCTTCATTCTTCTCAGAGAAAATTTGTCATGAGCTGTATCTAGTAAATCAACTAGACCTCCAAAAGCTAAAATTGTCCTGCCTTTCAACCCATTGATTCATCAAGTTCCCACACCACACAGCAGATTTATCTAAGTAAATTTTGAACACTTCATAAATGTGCCCTTTGCTAGGCACCCCCACCTCCCTTTTTCACAAAGAGTCCAATTTTTTTTAACAGCAGCTTATAATGAGAAACTGTGCCAAAGTAGCATTCTATTTTGTTCTCTGAAGCTATGATACTTTGGCTCTCTGGCAATGGAAATAATAAGCAGCATACTTTTAAAAGTCAAAGTATAGTCCCCCAAAAGGAGGGAAAATGGAAATCCATTTCTGCTTTTGTGATGAAGACACTTCTTCCTGGAAATAAGTGTTTCATATACACAAGGTGAATCATCCATTAACTGTGAGGCTCCACTGAATAAATCAGTTAGTTCATTTAAACACTATTACTCTGTACAAAAGCCTTGTATAGTTCATCTCATAGAAGAGTTTAGTTATTGTCTTTTTTTTAAGACTTCTGTACTGTTCATTATTATTAGATTGACATAAGGATCTCTTATAAAGAATGTAAAGTTTTGAATTCTCATCCTATCAAAACAAAGGTATTTTTCTTCAGTATATTCTGATTAATTCTGTAGACTTTTGATACCTGTATAGATTAATACTCCATTGAAATTCTACTTTGATACCTCAGAACATGGAGGAGAGGTGACTTAATCCATGCATCACAACCAGCTGACATATCATCTCTCTTCTCCCTTCTGTAGCTTAATTCTTTGAGAAAACAGTCTACAACTGATGCTTCCACTTCCTTTCCTCTCACTCTCTTCCAAACTCTCTTTAGTCTGGCTTCTTACTTTATCACCCAATTGAATCTGCTTTCTCCAGAGTTATTAATGATCTCTTATTTTCATAATCTAATGGCTTTTTAATCAATCTTTATCCTTCATGATCTCTCTATATCCATTGACACTATCAATCACTGTCTTTCCTTCATATTTTCTTTTTCTAGGTTTCTATAACATAGTATATACCATGCTGATTCACCATCTATCTACCTGTCTGACCACTTCTCATCTTCTTTGTTTGATCTTTATCCAAGTCCCACCTGTTAATGATAGATGTCCCCAAGCTTCTTTACTGGGCCCTCTTTTTTTTTCTTCCTCCCTCTTTAAGTAGGTGATCTCATTAGCTCCCACAAATTCGATTATTATCTTTATGCCAATGATATTCAAATCTACTTATTATCTCTCTACTAACCTCCAGGCTCACATCTCCAACTGCCTACTAGACATTTCAAAATGTGTATCATACAGACATCTTAAATTCAACATGTTCAAAGCCGAACCCATTATCTTCCCCTGAATCTCTCATTCTTTCTAGCTTTCATAATACAATATGGATACCGAAATATACCCAGTCGTCCAGACTCACAACCTAGATGTCACTCAAATCCTCACTCTCACCTCACATATCCAAACTACTGCCAAGTCTTACCAATTTTACCTTTATATTATCTCTTGTAAGAACCCCCTTCTCTCCTCTAATATTGCTACCACTTGGCCTTCTATCCTGTGGATTGTTGGTATTTTTGCCTTGTCTTTCCCCAGTTCTAGTCCATCCTCTCTTTACCTGTCAAAGTTATCTTCTAAAAGCACAGAACCAATTATACCATTTTCCCTATTCAGTAAACTCTACTGGCTTCTAAATCACCTCTGGAATCAGATATAAAACTCTCTATGGGTCATAACTCTTCATAACCAGACCCATTCCTTCATTTTTCCAAATTTTCTTATACCTTAGACCAGTGATGGTGAGCCTTTTAGAGACCGGGCGCCCAAACTGCCACATGTGAGCCCCCTGTCCTACCCTAGAGAGGGAAAGGAGGAAGCATTCCCATTGGGCTGTTAAGTAGAAGGGTGGGTCATGTAAGAAATATCCTCAGGCGTGCATGGAGAGAGTGAAGGGAGCAGCCCCCCTCTGACACTGGTGCATAGATTCACCAACATGGCCTTAGACCATTCACATACTCTGAGTTCCAATAACACTGGCTTCCTTGCAGTTATTTCCATAAGACACTCTATCTCCAGATTCTAGGCATTTTCACTGACTGTCCCCTGAGCCTGAAATTATTCTCTTCCTCTTGACTTGCCTGGTTTTCTTTAAATCTTAGCTGAAGCCCTACTTTATGCAAAAGATCTTTCCCAGTCTTCCTTAATTCCTTTTCCCCATGGATTATCTCCATTGTGTCCTATATATATCTTATTTATATGTAGTTGTTTGCACGCTGTCTCCCCAAATAGACTGTAAGCTCCTTGAGAGCAGAAACTGGCTTTTGCCTTTCTTTGCATCCCCGACATTTGGCACACTGCCAAACACATAGTAAATTTGCTTAATAAATAATTGTTAATTGATTGAATTTTTTTAACTGACAAATTCTCAAAGGCTTTGCCATCAGAGTAGGACTTGACAGGTCCTACAAAACCAAAAAGGCTCTGAGCCCAGCTCTAGTGACAGATTTGTGTGTTTATCATCTGAACAGGAAAGTTCATTGGGGCTTATCCCTAGAAAGATGATCACCAAATGAGGTATCTCAGTTCAGTAAAATGGTCTTTATGCTTTCATGGTAGGGGTTGTGATATTTACCAGTGAGATCAGTACCCACTTTGATGAAATCATAAAACTCTTAAATTGAGGATATTTTATAGCTTTATATATGTATGTAGCTCTAAGGTAAAAGCCAAGGTTTGTATTTTTTGTGAATCAGCAACTAACACAAACAAATATTTGTTGAATTGGTTTAAAAAATATAAAATTACATGAAACAAATGTGTACCAGAAAAAAAGCTTTTTTCACAATAAGGGACCTATTTACTAAGCTGACCATATATTCAAGTTATCTGATAAAGAATAGATCTTTCTTGGATTATATTAAAGAAATTATGATACTTTCTTACTCTCCAGATCCTCCTTTTCTAAATGGTAATCCTCAGTGCTTCTGTTTGCATTTGTCATTTCATCTTCACAGTGCTTAGTCCAGTGTCCAGCACATAGTAGAGGCTTAATAGTACTTGTTGACTGACAATAGAAAACATGATGTGATGGAACAAGCACTGGAAAAGAAATCAGAAAACCCGACTTCAAGTTCTGGCTCTGCCAATAATGATCTACAGGGTCTTGGGTGAATTGTTTCTGTTTTCTGGACCTCAATTCTGAATCATTTTTATGGACCCCTCCATCTCTGACTTTATATAAATCTCAGCATATGTTAATTGTAACCTAGTGTGCCAGTGGGGTTTTGAGGAAAATTGGCACATTAATGCACTACTGATGAAACTGTAAATTGGTACATTCATTCTGGAAAGCAATTTGAAACTATGCCCAAGTAGTGATGAAGTTTTACATCCTTTGACCCAGCAATTCCATAATTAGGTCTATATTCCAAAAAGATAAAAGGAAAAGGACTAATACTTAAGCCTGAGTGTGTGTATTTATAGCAGCTCTTTTTCTGCTGGCAAAGAACTAAAAAGGGCAACTAGGTGGCACACTGGATAGAGTGCTGGGCTTGGAGTAAAGAAGACTCATCTTCTTGAGTCCAAATCTGACCTCAGTCACTATTTGACTCTAGGAAAGACACTTAATCCTATTTGCCTCAGTTTCTCCTCTGTAAAATGAGCTGGAGAAAGAAATAGCAAACCACTTTAGTATCTCTGCCAAGAAAACCTTAAATGGAATAATGGAGAGTCAGACATGGCTGAAATAACTAAACAACAACAAAATATAAACTAATGAGTTATCCATGGTTTAATAAATTATGGTTTAGGGATGGAATAGAATATTATTATTGTTAAATATTTTTGTGGTTGGACTCTCAATATTTTTATAGGTGGTCGCCAGGGATTTAATTTCTAAATCCCAAAATGAATTACTAAAGTAAAATATAATTTATGGTAGTTTATTTACAATAAAGGGAAGATATTAAGGAATGAGAGAGAGAAACAGAGAGAGACAGAAAGAGACAGAAATGGAGGGAGGAGGGAACTCCAGCTTCCTCTTAGGCAGGTAGAAATACTAAGGCCCTAATCAACTAAAAGAGTCTTAAGGGGGCAGCTGGGTAGCTCAGTGGATTGAGAGCCAGGCCTAGAGACGGGAGGTCCTAGGTTCACATCTGACCTCAGACACTTCTCAGCTGTGTGACCCTGGGAAAGTCACTTAACCCCCATAGCCCTTACCACTCTTCTGCCTTGGAGCCAATACACAGAATTGACTCCAAGATGGAAGGTAAGGATAAAAAAAATAATAATAATAAAATAAAAGAGTCTTAAGACGATGGGCCTCTAAGGTCACTAACTCAGCCTTTCACTCACCAATGGTGACCATCTAAATGGAACGAAGTCTGGATGTCTGTCTTCCGGTCGCTCCTCAAGTATCTGTCTTCCAGTCCAACTCCGAGTCAAAGAATCCGCCATCAAACTTGAATCTCGAATCAAATCAAATATCAAATATCTTCTTCTGGCCTCTGTTCCTCTTTTTAAAGATCTTTTTCCCTTGTGTCACCTCCCCTAAAATTTCACATCTACCAATCACAACAGACACTTTTCTCCAGGACTGCCCACTCTTTAGTTCACACCTTCTTTGGTTAGATTATACCTTTTGGGTTACTTAACACCTTTTTTGGTTAGTTCACCTTTTGTAGTTACTTAACACCATTTTTTGTAGTTAAAATGTGTAGAACTACTTAAAATACTAAGTTAACACCTTTTGGGGATTAAAATCTAAAAATAGATTGTGGATTACAATTCAATCTTCCCAATAAAGGAAGAGCTAAATACCTTCATTGTTGCAATCAGGAGATTACAATTTAATTTTCACAATAAAGGAAAAGCTAAGTATCTTCATTGTTACAATCAAGAGATAGCTAAATCCAATCTTCACATTATATTATAAGAAACAATGAAGAGAATAGTTTCAGAGAAACTTGGAAAACTTATAAACTGATGCAGAGTTAATAGAATTTTAATAGTTCATAAAATGAGAGGAAGAATTTATACTATAACAAAAACATTATAAAAACTAACTTTTTAAAAAATAATCCTTATCTTCTGCCTTAGAATCAATAGGTAGAAGACTGATAAGGACTAGGCAATTGGGGTTAAGAGACTTGCCCAGGGTCACACAGCTAGAAAATGTTTGAGACCAAATTTGAACCCAGTTCCCCAGACTCCAGACCTGGCACTGTATCCACTGAGTCACCTAGCTGTCTCCAAACTTTGAAGGACTTTATAATTCTTATCAAATTCAAAAACCAACCCCTGATTCTAAAGGATAAATGACAATGGATGATACCCACCTCCTGCCAAAAGAAGTAATAAACTAATATGCAGAATGAATAACACACTTTTGGACATGGCCAATGTAGGATTTTGGTTTTTAGTGACATGCCAATTTTTACAGGTATTTGTTGGGGGTTTTTTGAGGATAGGTAGGAGGGAGATAAAATAAGTATTTATTAATTTAAAAAATAAAATGTAATTGAAAAACAGACATCTTCATTTATATATTTTATGGATGGTTAACTTCAGTCAGTGAGGATAATCCCCCAAACCCCCCCCCCCTCCAATTTAGCTATCTTTTGAAAGTATGGATTGCTTCACTCTTTGTATTTATATTCTCAGTGCCTAGCTAGCACAGTACCTGCGACACAGTAAATACTTTAAAAAAAAAAAACCTTCCATCTTAGAATCAATACTAAGTATTGGCTCCAAGGCAGAAGAGCAATAAAGGCTAGGCAATTGGGTTTAAGTGGCTTGCCCAGGGTCACACAGCTAGGAAGTGTCTGAGGCTAGGCTTGAACACAGGACCTCTTATCTCTAGGCCTGGCCCTCTATCCACTGAAACACCTAGCTTCTCAATAAATACTTAATATATACTTATTGCTTATTTCCCTTTCACTGAATTCATCTCTTAGATTATAGCTGTCTGCTTTCTGATTAAATTTTCATTGCATTCCATCATTCAGGCTTAAATTTATGTGTATAATTTATACATACTATGCCTTTGCTTTTACTCTACAGTTAATTTATGCATGTCTAACTTGATTTCCTAAGTAGAATTAGACTTAAGGGCAGGGGCTTTGTCTTCTTTCTTTTGTCCCCAAGGCTTTCAAACAACTGCTGAATAATGAGAGTGAATATCCTGTCAACAATTTACTCCAATCCTCCCTACCTCTTCCCCATGTACTCCCGTTCCCATCTCTACCAATATACACTTTTACTTTAAGGAATCCTGATTTCTTCAAAGTGAGCCCTTCTACAGAGACTGCCACAACCCCTCTATGCCCTAATAGATTGTTTTGTGAGTTTTGTTGCCAAAAATTATTTCCTTACTCCATGGCCAGCTTCCTGGCAATGAGCCCATCCATACTCAGCCAGGGGTTTGAATGACAGATTCAGTCTAAAGCCAAAACTAAACTCCAAGTCTTTTCAGCTTGGTAGCTACTGCCAGATCCTTGGCTGCCCTGGCACAGCAGAGAAAATAAGATCCTTACCCCACCTTCTCAAATATAAGTATTCCATTTGGATTGGTGGCTTTTTTCAAGCTTCTCCTACTTTTCAGCAGACTTAGATTTTCAGTGGCTCATCCATTGTCCTTCCACTCCAGATGCTTCTAAATGGGCTGCTTAGCAGATGCATAAGATTTGCTGCAGAAGTTATTCAAAATGATACATTTATCCTGGCAAATCTGCATACCTTATGCTAGCTTAGTAAAGTGAAATAAGCCTTCTTTGAAAAGATTTGTTGTTGTTGTTCAGTTATTTCAGTCATGTCTAACTCTCTGTGATTCCGTTTGAAGTTTTCTTGGCAAAGATACTTGGAGTGGTCTGCCATTTCTTTCTCTAGTCCATTTCACAAATGAGGAAAACAATTTTTAAATGAGGAAATTAAGGCAAATAGCATTAAGTGACTTGCCCAAGGTCACATGGCTCATGCCTGAGGTTAGATTTAAACCCAGGTCTTCCTCCACTGAATATATCCTTGGAGGAAGTCTATATATGCTATTAGACAAATATCTCCACTTAAAGCAGAGGTTCTTATACCTCTGTAGAATAAAATTTTAGGAGTACATGAACTTGGATGGAGAAAAAAATTACATTTTAATTTTTACTAACCTTTGGTTTCCTTTGTAATCTTATGTATTTTGTACATTTAAAAAAATAATTCTTAGAAGGGGTCCATAGGCTGCACCATAGGCAAAAAGGGGTCTACAATACAAAAAGAGTATAGGGATTGTTGAAATATTACTAATTTGACATTATATAGGGTTCCAAGGAGCTTATCATTACTCTAAGACTTTGAGAAAATTGTGTTCAAGTTATCATTTCCTTGGTGTACATGTCAGTGTGAGTAAGAACCCTTGGTTACCAGTATGCCATGCTTTGATGAAATGTCCAAGTGTAAGCTTTTAATGGAAATATAAGTTCCACAAGCCCGTGTAATAGGTGGCAATTTTTGTATTACTTCTTTATGTGGTGGAGGAAGGAGCTAGATTATTCAAAAAGCAAAGATTGAATCTAGAAGTGTACTCTGAGCTATGAGATTTTACTTTCCTCTAACACTAATAGCAGTAGGTAACATTGCATACCCCCTTAATTTTTACAAAGCACTTCACATATGTTATCTCATTTGAGCCTTACAAGAACCTGGAGAATATATATTACATTTATTTTACAAGTAAGGAAATAAGTTTAGAGCAGTTAAGTGCATGCCCAGCATTACCCACTAGCAGTATTTGGACCCAGGTATCTTCTGATTCTAAAGTCCCTAGCTCTTCCCACTATACTACCATGCCATCCACTGAAGCAATGAAGTGTTTCTCCTTAGACATGGGTTTTAAAAAACCATGTGGGATTGAATCGTTTCCAATTCCTCTGTCCCCACACATCCACTAAATAATGGGGGAAGGGTATCATAATCAGTACTAATCAGTACTTGCAAAGCCAACAAATTACCTAATGATGCATGCTTCATCATTTTCCAATGAAATGATTCCCCAGTGTAGCATTAAAGTTTGCACTGAGTCTCCATAGTCATTACTAAAGTCTCTAAGGACCAGAGCCTTTCTAAGTACTATATATTATTATTATCCAATAGCCACAATATTTCTAAAAAGACAAATTATATTTAGTTCATGGAAGAGCTACTTTCCTAATCAAATCCTTTAAGAGATGATCATGAAATTTCTTCTAGTATTCATTCAATTGAATATCATCCAATAAATGATAAAAACATGATGGCGTATAATTGTTTCTCCAAGATGATATAGATGATTCTTGCTATCTCATCCCTAGGAGCAGCCTCTAGCAAAATGCTTGAACTAGGAGGCGTGTCTCCATCACTTTTTTGTATATCTCTATTACCCAAATCTATCACTGAATATCTTCATTTTTCTTTACTGTCCACACCTCTTATAAACCATTCTCAGAGGCTTAATTCTTCACAATATGTAAATGACTTATCAAAGTCTAAAATACATCTCATCTCTGGTATTTGAATCTCGGCAGGGATTAAAACCCTAAACTAAAGGGTGAGGATCCAATAGTATTATTCAAGTAGCAGTCATCTGACAGGTGAGATTATTTAGATGATACTTATGAAATTATATGAATAGGCAACTACTTTAATAAAAAAGGATAGTACCAGATTAGTAATTTCTAAAGTATGCTTTGTTTTTTGTAAAATTCCTCTTTCGGTCTTATAGCCTAGTCTCTTTTATCATACAGTGGAAGAAAGAATATCATACTTGAGGTTAGAAGAGATCCAACATCAAATCTTGTCTCGGATATTTTATGGCTGTGTAACCCAGGAAGGGCAAATCATTTCATCTGCAAAATAGAATAAAATATATGAAGTACATATTTGATAGACTTTTTGTGAGAATCAAGTGAATAATAAGTGAAGTACTTTTCAAATTCAACTATATAAAAATAAAACATCAGTTTTAATTATTAATGTCATTTGATACATATACATATATAATTTTTATACCTCAATGTTATAGGTGGATGCCCATTGACAATAGAATGGTCTGTGATAATAATCTGGATCCATTGTAGTTTTTTAGTTCAGTTCCCCAGGATATTTTGTGTTCTGTGTTTGTAACATGAGGATTTGTCATCTATTAGACAACAAAAGATGGCAAACTTCTTTCTTAGCTACCATGTTATGTCTTATTAGTCATTTAGTAGCTATCAAAATAGTATTTATTTATTCATTCATTACCATTACTAGCTTCTCTTTTCCAATTATTATTATTGTTGTCATTGTAATCTTCTTGTTATAAGAATAAAAATTTATATAATTCTGTCCTAATATAAAAAGCAAATTGAACAGTCAAAAGAATCCCCTGGATGTGAAGCCAGAAGACTTGAATCGTGACCCTGTTTACCTATGTGACCTTGTTCAAGACTTTAAACTTCTCTGGGCCTCATTTTCCTCATCTGTAAAATGAGGAGGGTGTGTTAAATGACCTCTAAGATCCCTTGTGTCCTTATATATATGACTTAATAACTCCACTGACATATCAGGCATATCTGGCAGAGTTTTCAAAAGCTATATGAACATCCTATAATAGCTCCTAACAAATTGAAATTTTTATAATTAACAGTAATTACACCTGTAAAAATTAAAATTAATCTCAATAATCAAAAATATTATATTTTAAGAGATTTATTAATGATCATTAGAAATAAAGGAATAAAAAGGTAACAAAATAAGAAACCATGTGCCCATGACTAATCTACCTTTTCAAAAATTCCACTTACCACCACAGTCACACCCAGGAAGCAAAGAGAGAGCAAGACCAGGAACCCCACTGAATTTATCCCTCTGTCTACAGGAAGTACATAACAATAGGAAGTCAGTAGGCTCCTGGGAAATGCACTTTTTAGGGTAGCAGATTTCCAAATTATACACAACAAAAATAATAGCTAACCATTTTGTAGTGCTTTAAGGTTTGCAAAGTACTTTTCAAGTATTTTCACATTGTTTTTCTCCCAGCATCCCCGGAAGGCTGTTCTATGATTAGGTCCATTTTACAGATGATGAAAATGAGGATGGTAGAGGTTAAATGACTTACTCAAGACCATCCAGATCCAGAACTCTATCTACAGCACTACCTCCTGTCTTTGAAAATTAGATAAGCAAATCCTGTCATCTAAAGAGCAATCTAGCCAGGGATGTTCATCAATAGAAGCATGAAAATAGTGATTTATTTTTTGACACAGCAACTTCTTAGGTGAGAAAAGGTTTATAGAAGAGTTGCAAAAAACTGGTGAAAAAATGCCCATTGATGATACCTTGTGTCTTTAAAATATCGAATTATCAATGGATAATTTATTTATATTCCTTGTTTATATCATACAAAATCAAGTGTCATCCTTTCCTTCAATATGGGCAAGAATTTATTATGTTGTTTTTTTCTTTGAGCAAGCAAGTAACATGTAGTAACTATGTAAACTATGTAACTAAGTAACTATGGGAAAAGCACTATAAATCAGAAGCTCTGGTCCCTACATTTGGTCCTGCCCTTAAATAACCATTTGACCTTAGAGAGATTATATAGTCTTTCTAAATATTTCCTCATCTGTGAAGTGAGAGGTATTCAATTAGATGGTCTCTAAGGTTCTCTGCAGCTTTTACATTCTAAGAATCTCTATGATTAAGGAGAACTGGTTAGACTTATAGTTCCTGGTGTCTTTTGCCCCCATGATAAAGTTATTGGAAGACACCTAAATTTTTTAAAATGCCAATAAATCAGGATTGCTTCCTCTGACACCCTCTTAGTTTGACAACCCTCAGACCTAGTATTCTTCCTCCAGACATGTTTTGGAAATTAAGGTTTCCCTCTGTTTTCCACATAACATATGCTCTGGATTTACTGTGTAAAGTCAAATCCCCAGGGTGCATAAAATAACTCATTTTGTTCCCCCTTGCATGTAGCAACCCTGTGGGAACTGGATATTCTTATATATTTAATCTCTTGTTGCCTCATGGATTTCTCTGGGGAAGCACTTGAAGGTAAGCCACAGGGTGAATTCAAACATTAAACTGTCACATATATGAAGTCCCAGGGGACAAAGAGTTAAGTACAATATTTCTCTATTGTCCTTAAAACTCCGTGTTAAGGGAACCTTAGTGAGATGTGGGAGTCAGGGATCTGACATGGGGAAGTAGAAGAATATTAAAGAAACCAACTTGTCATTTGGGCAGCATTTTTGATAATTTCAAAAAAAAAACAAAACTTTAGCATCCTACAAAATATTTATTGGCTTACAAAAATGTTACCATTGGTTCCCAACCTACCAGTGTCATAGCAATGGTGCTTGTAATGGAAATAAGTGTTGACTTTGGGATATTTCTTCTATGTTTACTAAAATGCCCACAATCTTTTCTTTTTTTAGGGCTGACCTACTCTCTTTCAGGGTCTAGGTCTTTTAGTCTTGTTACAATTTGCAGGGCTATTTTAGGATGTAATCCAAGTCTCATTTGTTCTTTCTTTCCTGAGTAGGAAGATGAAATCCTTTTCTCTGGTTATGCAATTTAATTGTATAATAATTCTGTTAAATCTTTATTAGAATTATAATGTTCAGCACTATACAATTCAAAATTTTGTTGTAAAATTCAATATAGCACTTGATGATTTATATTTAATGCTTAGAAATGTGATGTGTAAAGAGACCTAATCCTTTCTAGTGTGGCTTATATTTAAAGCTACCCTACATTATTTAAACATCATAAATTCAAAAAATATATATAAGTAACAATAATAATCAATTGGGGAGATTACAACTCAGTACCCTCACTCCCATTTCAAAGAGATCCATCACCCTTATGGCTCACATATTAGCTCTAGTGTAATGAGTTCTTTGGTCATATCCTTCTCCTTTTTCTCCCCCTTCCCTTCTCTTTCTTCTTCTCTGTTTTTCTCCCTTTTTTGTTTCCCTTTCCAATTCTCTCTCCCTCTTCTTTTTCCTTCTCTTCTTTCTTAACTTTCAACCTTCTCTGTCTTCTGTTTCTCTCCCCTCTTCACCCCTCACCCATTTCTCTCTCTTTCCCCTCCTTCTTTCTCTCCTCCGTGCCTTAATCTTAGCCTCTCCTACAAAGAGAAGATCCTATAAGGTCCTACAAGGTTCCTTTTCACTGACACTGAACAATTATGTATTTTCATTCGTGTGTAAAACTCATTGCTGAATTTAGGAAACCTTTGTCCAGTCCACTTCTGTCACAAACTAGCTATGTGCCCTTTAACAAGTCATTTAACTTCTTAGTTTCAACTTCAGATTCTTGGTTTCCTATTCTGTTATTAGACAAGATAATTTCCTCTATTGTTCTTAGTACTAATAGTCTTTCATCCTTTACAGCCCAGTTTTCACTTTGCCTACCACCTCTGCTAGGCAGTTTTAATATCAACAGACTCAACACACACATACATACACACACACACACACACCCCAAAGGTCATCTTCAGCTCCCCAACATAACAGTCAGATTTTTAAGATCATAAAACCACAAAAACTTAGAGCTTAAATGGATTTGGAGTGTCACTTTGCCCAATGTATACATTTTACAGATGAAGAAACTGAAATTCATTGAACTAAAGTGATTTTGAAAAAAAGTAATAAATTGAAGGTTTGAACTTAAAGTGTTCTAACTCCCCTTCCAGAGCACTTATAACCAAACAGCTTTCTGTATAGGTTTTTGAGGATAAAATATGGACAATTGAGTAAATGTCTGAATATCTATGGATAGATTTTCATTTTTATTTCCTACTTTCTAATCTGAAAGTATTCCACCCTAAATCAGAGACTTAAACTCCAACTGCACTCACTCTTTTAAAAGAGGCTGTTTATAGGGAACATCAATTTAGAGACAGAAAGAGCCTTAGAAATCATCTAATCCACCCTCTTAATTTTTTTTTAAACCCTTACCTTCTGCCTTGGAGTCAATACTGAGGCAATACTGTGCATTGGCTCCAAGGCAGAAGAGTGGTAAGGGCTAGGCAATGGGGGTCAAGTGACTTGCCCAGGGTCACACAGCTGGGAACTGTCTGAGGCCAGATTTGAACCTAGGACCTCCAGTCTCTAGGCCTGACTCTCAATCCACTGAGCCACTCAGCTGCCCCTGCCCTCTTAATTTTATAGATGGGGAATTGGGGTTCCAGGGATCTAGTGTAATTCTCATGGTCAAAAAGGTAATAATAATGTGACCAATCCAGGAATCAAAACCAATCCTTTCACTACTCAATACTGTCTCTCTGATTATGAGGTACCATTTGAATAACAGATGCTTTAGCTAATACTAAGCTGAGATCTATATTTGCCTTTTCATAGTCAAGAGATTTGTTTTCCCACAAGGGCATCTACTAACTTAATTACATTTTAGGGAGGGAGTTACAATGAAACAGGAGAGGAGCTTAAAATAGTTTTAAAGTTAAACTGAAGATTGAAGAACTGATGACTTGCATGTATTATAAAGACAGAGGACATTTGATAAATATTCAATACAGTAATTCTTTTATATATTGGTTTTTTTAAACGCTTACTTTCCATCTTAGAATCAATACATGTACTGGTTTCAAGGCAGAAGAGTGGTAAGAACTAGGCACTTGGTGTTAAGTGACTTGTCCAAGGTAGCTAGGAAGTGTCTGAGGTCAAATTTGAACCCAGCACCTCTTGTCTCTATGCCTGACTCTATGCACTGAGCTGCCCCCTATTGTATGTTTTAAATGAATTCCATTAAGATGGAAAGTTTATACCTAAACAAAAATCTTTTGGATCACTGACTAGTGAGAAGCTTCCTTAGTACAGTTAGCTTTCAGTCATGCAGTTGCTTTTTAAATTTTGTCTATATGCCATTCTACATTGTGTCTAATAAATCCCTAATATGTTTTTATGGATTCCAATAAAAATTATACATTGCAAAAAGAGGATATTTTTGAGAACTCTCTTCTAAAACCTAATTTTTAAAAAGAAATTTCCTTGCTGGGGATGATTTAAAATTTGAATAATTTACTCCTAAAATACGACATTCTCTCCCCACCCCTACTCTCTGGATGTAGATCCTGGATATTATTTCACAATAGCAAAGATATTCAGATGAAAAATTACTTCTTGTTATTGTTGATAGATTAGTTGAAAGAAAATATAAAATGGGGATAAAATTCATGCACATTAGTTTTTTAAAAGGCTAAAATGCACCCAAATCCAATTAATTGTGCTATAATCTAGGAAGAAAAGTCTGTTAACAATGGCAAGCATGTTTCTCTTTCAATTGTTTGCCCAGTTCTTTTTTCCTACCCACCCCCATACAATAGACTAATTTTTCATACCTAAAATTCTAATTTATCTATCTTAAGTTGAATGGTTTTTTATTACTTGGAAATATATCATTTAAAAGCTAAAATACATGTAAAAATGGATACTTAACAAATAACGCACACATTATGCTTTCTCTATTCATTTGTATTCAATCAAAAATCATCTGGAACAGTTAGCACAGCCATCTAGTGGACAGTTTTTATAGTTTAGTGCTTTCACTTGTTGCAAGATTTAAGTTTATGAAATAAAATCTTAACACAAACATCAGCTCTATCAGAAATGATAGGTAAATAAAATTTAGGAGCATTTTCGCTTAGGAGTTACCTTTTAACCACTCTCCAAGCATTTCTAGGCACAAATTTCTCACCTGCCCTATTTTCCAAAGCAAATTCATTAGCAAGTTTTGCTGATAAAATTCTTTCTAAAATATATTAGGAACTGAATCAAATTTACAAGAAGAAGAACCATATAAAACATGGTCAAAGGATATGAACTGGCATTGTCATCTGAAAAAAAAGTTCTTAGTCACTTTTAATTAGAAAAGTGAAAATTAAAACAACTTTGAGGTATTAAATCACACCCATCAGAGTGAATAAGATGAGAATAAAGGAAAATGAAAAATACTGCAGAGGATATAGGAAAATACTGGCACACTGACATACTTTTGGTGGACCTACAAACTGTTCCAACGGTTCTGGAAAGGTATTTGGATCTATGGCTAACTATATGTACCCTTTGACCCAGCAATACCACTACTAAATATTGATAACAGATCATTTTATGTTGTATTTAAAAATGAATTCAAAGTTTGGAATTGGGGGGGGGAAGAAATTTCATTTTAGGTAGGTTTCAAAGGACATCTAGTTAACTATTTCTGTCTATCCATACACACATAACTGCTACAATTCTAGTTGAATGACTTTTTGTAAAATTTGCCTAACATTCTGAATGTAGCTTTAATGGAATGAATTAAATGAATGTAACTGTGATTAACAATGGACAAGATGAATACTATTTTATATAAAAGGGCAAATTTAGCTTACATTACTTCTTATGTATATTTGCAAATAATAAGGACAAGCTAGAAAGGTACCACAATTTGGCTCCAAGTGACTCAGTTGCCAGAATTAATTTTATTTAATTTAAAAACAATACAACAGGGGGCAGATGGGTGGCTCAGTGGATTGAGAGTCAGGTCTAGAGAAGGGAGGTCCTAGGTTCAAATATGACCTCAGATACTTCCCAGCTGTGTGACCCTGGGCCAATACACAGTATTGACTCCAAGATGATGGAAGGTCAGGGTTTTAAAAATTTTTTTTAATTAAAAACAATGCAACAATCAACTATGATTCCAGAGGAACAGAGATGAAGAATTCTATCCATCTCTTTACAAAGAAGATAGGCTAGGAATGCAGAATGAAATACATGGTTTTTGGAAATTGCTAAAATGGAAGTTTGTCTTGCTATAGTCTGTGTATGGTGATTTTTTTTTCTTTTTCAATTTTTTATTTTGAAAGTGAATAGGTTAGGTTAGAGGGAAATAAAATGAATGGCTGTTAATTGAGGGAAATGGCAATCGGGAGTCATAGGAGATTTTTAAGAAAGGGTAATGTTGGGATTATAGTTCTTTAGGAAAACTGTTTTGGTGTTAATATGAAAGATGAAGTGGAGAAGGAAAAGTTTGGGGTTGATAAAAGTGAAAGGTAATAAGAATCTGTCTTTGAGTAATGAAATACTGATATATATGAAAACCAAGGAGTAAGTATAGAGGAACAGGTAGTAGACAATTGATTCAGTTTTGGATATTTTAGTCTTGAGGTTCCAGATTGATATCAAGATGGAGATTTCAAAAAATTAGTTGTGAAATATGGTTCTGGAGTTTGGAAAAGGTCTGTACTAGAGATATATGGTATGTTTAAGAATTTTCTCAGTTGGGGATGAAAAATAATAAGGTTGCAAGAAAGAGAATGTAGAAAGAAGAGGATTGAGGGCAAAGCCTTGGAAAGTGTCATCATTTAGGAGGCAAAAGAGAAAGAACAACTAGAAAATTATTAGAACTAGGAAAGGGCCATTTTTTCAAGGATCAAGGGAATAGAGAATAATGAAAAGAAAATGAATATTAGTCACAGTCATTCAACACAAACTCCAGAGCAGTGAAAGAGAATAATGAATGAGAGACAGTTTTTTGGAAAACATTTGTCTGTAGGATCATAAATTTAGATGTAGAAAAGATTTTAGAGCCAACCAAATCCAATCCTCTCATTTTACAGATTTGAAAACTGGATCTGGAAGAGATTAAGTTAGTTGCCTTGGTCATACATATAGTAAGTACTCAAGGTAAAATCTGAAGACAAGAGTTCCTAACTCTAAGCCTAGTGATCTACATGGTACTGCCATCTGCTTCTGGGATATATTAGAATGGAGATGATATATCAGAGACTAGACTATGTTTATATGTATGTGCTTCTTGAATCAAAGAGCTAGAAGTGACCTTAAAGACTCATGCTAAGCATTTTTATGAATATTTCCTCAACTTTGCCTATTGGAATCCTTAGCTCCTTTCAATAATAATTATTGTTATTATACTTGTGATATAGTAATCATTGTTGTTGTGATATAATAATTATTATTATATAACCAGCATCTTTATGATACTTTAAAGTGTGCAAAGAAGTGTATTGTGTTCTCATTTAATCCTCACAACAATCCTTCAAAGGAGTTACTATTATTATCCCCAGTGTACAAATGAGGAACTTGAGGCTGAGAAAGGTTAAGTGACTTGCCCAAGATCACATAACTAGTAAGCTTCTAAGGCTGGATTTGAATTCAAGATATTTCTGATTACAAATCTAATATTCTTACCCACTTTACTATCTAACTACCTCTCAATGTGAGCTTCTCAAGGCTGAGCTTAGGTGTTAATTCCTATACAAGGCTATTCTCTCCCTCCTTCTCTCCTTCCCCTTCCAAATTAATTTGAATTTTATATATATATATATATATGATTTTTTTATCTTACTACATAAATCCTTCATAATCTAGTCCCTTCACACTTTCCAATATTTTTAAATCTTACTCCTTGCCATGTTCTTTTCAATCCAGGGACTCTGCTTCCCAGCTGTTTCACAAATAAAACCCTATCTCTCCATTCTGAGCATTTTCTTTCTTCCCCATACCTAGAATGTGCTCCCTCCTCAACTGACTTCCCTAGCTTCCTTTTAGTTTCACTAAAATCCCACCTTCTACCAAAAGTCTTTCCTAAACTCTCTTAATTCTAGTGCCTTCCTCTGTTAATTATTTCCTATTTGTCTTGAATCTAGCTTATTTGTATATATCTTCTGACTTATTGACTCCCCCATTAGATAGTGAACTCCCTAAGGACAAGGACTGCCTTTTTTACCTCATTTTGTATCCTCAGTGTTTAGTAAAGAGCTTAGCATACAATAGAAATGTAATAAGTATTTATGAACTAAATGATTGATGTTTCTCTCCAGTGAAGGATAATATCCTTGAAGATAGAGATTTGTCTCTTTTTATTCTTTGTGTCCTATTCACCTAATACAGTGTGCTATACATAACAGAAATTACATAGCTAACTTTTCATAAATACATATTTAATAAGTATATAAATATAAAGTATTTTCATTAGTAGTTATAAAATAAAATATGAATAGCCCAGGATCTTAAGTTATTTGCCAGCATATCTTTGTTTTACCTGTATTATATACAAAATACCTATGTATTATTTAACTCAAGTAAACATGAAAGAATATCTGATGTCATGCCCTACAGATCAATTAGGCAGCTTCAAGAAGTTAATTTTTAAAAGACTAAAACTTATGAATTGACTTAACAAACTGAGATTATTAAAATGATATAGGACAGTGATGGCAGACCTTTTAGAGACTGTGTTCTGTGCCCTGCCACCCCTTCCCCAGAGACCAAGTGCCATCCCTGCCTCATCCCAGATAGGGGAGGGAGAGAGGAGAGAGGCACAAGAACTCTACCCAGGGGAAGGAGTAAGCACTTCCATTGGGCTGTTGGGCAGAGGGAGGTGTGGTGGAGAGAGAGAAAGGAGTAGCTCCACCCAAGTCCCTCTGTCTTTCTAATAACTAACTCTGGTGAGCATACCCTCAGAGAGTTTTCTGTGTGCCATCTTTGGCATGAATGCCATAGGTTCACCATCACAGACCTAGGATAACACCTTAACTGAGCATAGTTTTTCTTTCTCTAAGTCTTAAAACCACAGCTATATTAAGTGTAAGCATCCTGTTGCTACTATAATCAAGTTTTGTGTTAATATAAAGTGGGTTTATGATTGGATTCTGTCCCAGGATTACCAAGGCTACTGAAAAGTTTGTATTTTACTTGCCATTATTTCTTCAGTGGAAATCAGTTCTTTCAAGATTGAACTACTTCCAAATGAAAGGTAGGCAAATACCAAATACTCTAGGCCAGAGTTTCCAGGAGCACATGTGCACATATGCATATACATCTCACACCACAAAAATGTAAGAATGAATAAAGTTTTCACTTGTTCCTTGGGTTAAATGGAGCTATTATCCAAAGTAAAATATTTAGTCTTTGATCAGAAACCAGAGTACCTACCAGAAGATACTGTATATCTCATGTAAGTCAAATATTTTCAGACTTTTAAAAATGCCTTTATTTTGACAAAAAAAGGTAAAATGAAATATACATAACATTCATATAACATAAACTGTCATAACATTGGGGGGGGAACCCTAACCTTCTATCTTAGTATCAATTCTAAGATGGAAAAGTGACAGGTGCTAGGCAATCAGAGTTAAGTTACATGCCCAGGATCACATAGCTGAGAAGTATGTAAGGCTATATTTGAACCCACATCCTCTTGACTCTGGGCCTGTTGCTCACTGTGCTCCCTGGTTCCCTCAACTTTGAACCTATTAGATAGGTGACATAATAGATAAAATGTGACTTAGAGTCAAGAAGAGCTGAGTTCAAGCTCTGACATAAGGCTTGGTAAATCTTAATCTCAGTTTCCTCAAGTGTAAAATGGGAATGATAATAATGATGTTGATAATAGCATCTGCCTCGCAGGGTTATGAGGATCAAAATGAAATAATATATATAAAGTACTTTACAAACTTGAGAACACTACATAAATGTTAGACATTGTTAACAACTCTTCAACCCTTTGTTTTTCTAAAGTACTTATTTATGTGAGAAGCAGCATGGAAGAGACAGGAAGGATTTGGAGGTAGTTTTGCCTCTTGCACCTACTAGCTCTGAGGCCATGGGTTACCCCAGTCAGTTACCCCAGACATTTTTTAATAGGAATCACTGGTTGGTGTTAGTATTATTTCCATATGGGGTATGAAGTTACAGATCCCAACCAAAAAAGAAATTTACTTCTCTATATTTTATTATCAAAATAAGAGTTTTATTTACTTCTTCTAAGATACAAGTTCCTGACGATAATGAAGGAATCCACATGGAACAGCAGAAAAGTACTAGATTTAAAATCAAAGGAGCTGGATTTAAGTTCTCAGTTCAGCTCCTTCAGAAAATCACTTATACCTCTCTGAATCTGTTTTCTCCTCTGTGAAAATGAGATGACTATACTACATTGTGTCTGGGTCCTATCTAGTGCCACATTTATGATTCTATCTGCATGACTGTGCCTTATTGACCTTTGAATTGCTCACTACACCTTTGAGAGAAGCATATTGAGCATAGCTCTCACTCAGTAAATGTTTTGTGAATTTAAAGATACTATCATTTTTCATTTTATTTTTCAATCCTTCATCATCTATAAATGCTGTAATAACCCTTCATAAATGGTTGCTGCAATGAAGAAGAGATGGTGAGGAGAAAGAGAGAACAGGGGTGAGAGAGAGGGAAAGGATTGTTCTATTTGTTCTTCTCCCTTACTTCTGGGGGGGAGATAAGCCAGGTCCTATCCCCTTGGAGAAAAAGAGTATGTCTCCACAGAAATATTTTCTGGGAGACGGAGGACAGGAGATTAAAGAGGGATTGCCTCAGTGAGATGGTAGGATGCCTCCTTCAGAGAAGCCCAGGGCTGTTGGGGTCAAATCTATCCTTGAGAGGCAAGATAATCTCTTATGCCTCTGCTTTCCCCAAGGACATTAACTGTCAACTGTAAAAATTTTGTTGGCACATAATCTTAACCATTTTCCCACAATTCAGTTTTAGCATAAAATAAGAACTTAGATTAGCAAACAGACAGATTAGGATAAAATTTGTTATTTGGGGAGGGGGAGGTTAGATAGGAACAATAAGTAGCATAGACAGATTAGAATAGACATAGAAGATAAGTAACTGGCGTGGGCCAGGGTGGCACCATGGGAACAACAAGAAATGGAGGATTTGTGATAGAGGCTGGCACTAGAGAAAAAGTGCCAGACTGAAGAGTATATGAAATTAATCACCTCGAAGGGGGAGGGGCCCCAGGAGTGAATTTTCCTGAGGAGAGAAGACTCTGGCTGGAGGGCTGTGAGGGTCTCTCTGTCTTGGGAAGTCAAAGAGAGAAGGTGGATAAAGACTTTCTCCTGAGGGTTACCCACTTTTCCTGCTGATGTCTGGAAATCCTTCCCCCCAAACACTTCCAATTGAAGGGACTTCTGAAGAGAAACCTGAACAGACTTTACCTCAGTTCCTGTTGCCCAGGGGTGAGTCAACCTGACTTTCTCTCAGGGGGCTCAGACTGCCAAGGCCTGAGTTCCCCTCCAAACTCGAGGAGGGAGGAAAAAGGTTTAGATAGAGACAGGGACCCCCTTTTCCCACTTTCCTTTTCCCATTATTCCCTGCCTGTTATTCCTTTTGTATTACCTGATTGAGTTAATATTAAAAGTTACCTATTCCCCAAGCTGAGTGTGAGTGAATGGAATCATGGGGAGACCCTTCGGTTTCAAGTAGTAGAGGGGGGACAAGAGGGACAAGAGCAAATTGGGAAGAGCAGCATTAGCTAAGGAGGGAAGGCAGAAGGGGGAAGATCTTCAAACCCCCTCTCTTCTCTCTGAGCCAACACCTTACATCTGCTGTCCC
The DNA here is from genome assembly GCF_027887165.1 of Monodelphis domestica. Lineage (NCBI taxonomy): Eukaryota > Metazoa > Chordata > Mammalia > Didelphimorphia > Didelphidae > Monodelphis > Monodelphis domestica. The sequence goes on along the minus strand of NC_077228.1, from coordinate 433,103,012 downwards.
CCCTGAACCCCACTTTGTGGAAAGAAGGTAGGGTTCTCCTCCCTTTCCCTCTCTCTCAATACCTCAGAGTCCAAACCTCCCCTCTAGACAACATCCATTCTTTTTTTATATCTTTTTTTTTAAGACACAACCCCTTTCAGGGTGTTAGGAGTGGTTAACTGCCAAAGAAAGATGTCAGTTCCTTTGGTCAGACAATTTTATTGGTCAGACAATTTTAAATCTCTGGGATCTAGAAGTCGATCCTCTTTTGGGGAGAGTGTGGAAGAGGAGAGATTTATAAGAGATCCCAGAGACTTTATGAAAATGAAAAGAGCAAAGGTTCCAGCAGCAGCAGGGGATGGACTGGAGAGATTTGGAATCTTAAGGAAAAAGGAATCCAGAGAACAGGCAGTTGGGAGTCTGAGTCTATCTCACTCTGACTGAGATAGGTGAGGTGAAATCCAGTCTTGGTTGGGCTGATCCCAAGAAAACCTTCTTTTCCTGAAATCCTGATTTCTATTTTCTCAAAACCCCCACAAGTGGATAAAGACAGAAGAAAAGTCCATAAGAAGAATCTCCACAGTCTCCCCACCTGAATTGAAGCACCTGCTGGGCAGAGCTGAAGCCAGGGTTCAAGACTCTGAACCCCTTCTGGGTCTTGAGGCCAGTGAGCCCAAGTTGCTCACAACTTTGGAGGGGGAAGAGTTTAGGCAGTTAGGGACCCCTTCTTCCTCTTCCTTCCTGCTTCAACTTACCAACCTTTCCCACTCCATCCTGTTTTATTACATTAGAATAAATTTGTGATCTTTTATAACTGGCTGAAGACTGAGTAAGGGGCAGCTTAAACTGAGGGAGTAAAGTGACTTCCCTTTCCCTCTAGGAAGAGGAGCTTGCTGAACAGCAACAAAGTGATAGAGGGGATTAACCCGGAAAGCTAGGTGAGGGGACATAATTAGGGAAGGCTGAAGGGGGAAACAAACAGACTCACCCTCCTTCTCCTTTCCTCGTCAGTCTTAACAACAGATACCACTCCTTTGCCTTACCTTGAGAGGGAGAACACTCCATTTTCCCCTTCTGTTTCTTTACCACCAAAATCACCCTCTATTACAAGAGGTATGACCCTCCCCAAATCTTCAATCCCCTTAACTATGTTGTTTAGAGACTGGCGCAAACCTAAATCTTAAATGTCAATCAATTTATTGAAGTTCAAGCAGTAAAGGAGATATCAGGGATGTCAGGCAGGAAAGTGGGTTAAAAAAAAGGGGAGGACTTCCAGTCAAGATGGCGTCTTAGAGAAAGCTAAACTTCAGATCTCCGGAAACCCTTCCCTACCGAACTCAAACTATATGCTCCTAGGGCACCGAAATTCAAAACAAACAACAGCATAGACCCCAGGAATCCTCCTCCTGGACCTGGAGAAAAAGGTATGGTCCCCCCCAAAAGCCAGAATATGAGATCACTCAGACCTAAGGGGTAGGCAGAAGGAAGGTCCCAGGACCCATCCCCCCAACCCAGAGCGCTGAGTCTGAGGCAGCAGATGGAACCTCAGAGCCTCAGGGCCGGCTATCCTGAAGGCCGATTCCTGAAAACAACCTGACCCAGTCTAGGGGGCACCCAGACAGCAGGGAAACAGAGAGAGACAGGGGAGCCTGTAACCCCCTGACCAGATGCTTCCATCTGAGTCTCAACAAAGGTCCCTGCCTCAGGGCATACTCAGTCTGAGGTTAATCCTATCACTAGCCCTCAGAGCTCCTCAGGGCATACTCAGTCTGAGGTTAATCCTATCACCAGCCCTCAGAGCTCAGGGAAGCCACGGCCCCTTCCCCCTCAGAGAGCAGGGTCCTCTGAAACAACAGTAACCATCAGGGCTGGCAAAAGGGCTTCGGGAGCTGGCTATTCTGAAGGCCACATCCTGAAAACAACCTGACCCAGTCTCGGGGGCACCCAGACAGCAGGGAAACAGAGAGAAATGGGGGGAGCCTGCAGCAACCTGGCTGGATCCTTCCATCCGAGTCTCACCAAAGGTCCCTGCCTCAAAGCATACTCAGTTCAACCCAGAGAAAGTTAATCTTATCAGGAGCTCTGGGAAGCCAAGGCCCCTCCCCCCTCAGAGTGATGGTTCTCCTGGCCAGTTAAGGCACAGAAACAAACACCCCTCGGAAAGGGCAGAGCCAGGCTCAGAGCGTGGAAGTAAGGCAACAGAGAAGCATCGGGAGGGAACTGAGGAGGGCAGTAATACGGAAACACCAACAATTCCTGGCTTCTCCGGGAAAGACAGAACAACAAATGCATAGAACGGACAATCTGCCTAGGGCTAAAACCTCTGAATACCAGACAGAGATAAGAAAAGCTAGTCCTCCCCACTAAGATAGAGATGGCAGACTCCACAGAAGCACAAAAGCCCCCAAATTCCAAGAAAAACAAGAAGAAGGGGGCAAATTTGGACACATTTTATGGAGCCAAAATACAAAATACAGAGGAGATAGAAGAGAAAACACAAGCAAATGCTCCTAAACCTTCCAAAGGAAATGGAAACTCTCCACAAACCCATGAAGAATTTGAATTGGAAAGGATCAAAAAAATGGAAGCCTTCTGGGAGGAAAAGTGGGAAATAATGCAAAAGAAATTCACGCATCTACAAAACCAGTTTGACCAAACTGAAAAGGAAAACCAGGCTTTAAAGGTCAGAATTAGTCAACTCAAAGACAACAAGCAGGTAAAAGAGCAAGAATCAATAAAGGAAATCCAAAAGATCAAAAAATTAGAAGAGAACATAAAATATCTCACTGACAAGGTGACAGACTTGGAAAATAGAGGAAGAAGAGATAATTTAAGAATAATTGGACTTCAATAAAAGCCAGAAATAAGCAGCAAACTTGACATCGTAATACAAGATATAATCAAAGAAAATTGCCCAGAGATTCTAGAACAAGGGGGCAATACAGCCACTGACAGAGCTCACAGAACACCCTCTACACTAAATCCCCAAAAGACAACTCCAAGGAATGTAATTGCCAAATTCCAAAGCTTTCAAACAAAAGAAAAAATCCTACAAGAAGCCAGAAAAAGACAATTTAGATATAAAGGAATGCCAATCAGGGTCACACAAGACCTTGCAAGTTCCACTCTAAATGATCGTAAGGCATGCAACATGATTTTCAGAAAGGCAAGAGAGCTGGGTCTTCAACCAAGAATCATCTATCCAGCAAAACTGACTATATACTTCCAAGGGAAAGTATGGGCATTCAACAAAATAGAAGATTTCCAAGTTTTTGCAAAGAAAAGACCAGAGCTCTGTGGAAAGTTTGATATCGAAAAACAAAGAGCATGGAATACCTGAAAAGGTAAATATGAAGGAAAGGGAAAAGGAGAAAAATGTTATCTTTTTCTTTTACCCAAATTCTCTTCTATAAGGACTACATTTATATCAATCTATGTATACTAACATGTGGTAAAAATGTAATGTGTAAATAGGGGGAAAAGAAAGACCAAATAGAATAATCTTTCTCACACAAAGATTCACATGGGAAGGGGAGGGGAAGAAAACTCCTATAAGAAGGAGAAGAAGAGAGTTTTTACTTAAACCTTACTCTCAGGGAAATCAACTCTGAGAGGGAAGAACATCCAGATCCATTGGGATCTTGAATTCTATCTTACCCAACAAGGGTAGGGAGAAGGGAAAACCAAGGGGGAGAGGGGGAGAGAGAAAACAAAAAGGGAGGGAAAGAGAGGGGGGAGGGGGAGGGGGAAAAAGGGAGGGACTAAAAAGGGAAACATCAAGGGAGGGGACAAGGGGGACTGATTCAAAGTAAATCACTGGACTAAAAGGTAGAGCCAAAGAAGAAAAGGTTAGAATTAGGGAAGGATATCAAAATGCCAGGGAGTCCACAAATGACAATCATAACTTTGAACATGAATGGGATGAACTCACCCATAAACCGTAGACGAATAGCAGAATGGGTTAGAATCCAAAACCCTACCATATGTTGTCTTCAAGAAACACACATGAGGCAGGTAGACACCCACAAGGTCAGAATTAAAGGATGGAGTAAGACCTTCTGGGCCTCAACTGACAGAAAGAAGGCAGGAGTGGCAATCATGATATCTGATAAAGCCAAAGCAAAAATAGGCCTGATCAAAAGGGATAGGGGAGGTAATTATATTTTGTTAAAAGGAGTGAATTTAGATAATGAGGAAATATCACTAATCAACATGTATGCACCAAATAATATAGCACCCAAATTTTTAATGGAGAAAGTAGGAGAATTGAAGGAAGAAATAGACAGTAAAACCATATTAGTGGGAGACTTGAACCAACCATTATCAAATTTAGATAAATCAAATCAAAAAATAAATAAGAAAGAGGTAAAAGAAGTGAATGAAATCTTAGAAAAATTAGAATTAATAGACATATGGAGAAAAATAAATAGGGATAAAAAGGAATACACCTTCTTCTCAGCACCACATGGCACATTCACAAAGATTGACCATACATTAGGTCACAGAAACATGGCACAAAAATGCAGAAAAGCAGAAATAATAAATGCAGCCTTTTAAGATCACAAGGCAATAAAAATAATGATCAGTAATGGTACATGGAAAACCAAATCAAAAACTAATTGGAAACTAAACAATATGATACTCCAAAATCGTTTAGTTAGAGAAGAAATCATAGAAACAATTAATAATTTCACCAAGGAAAATGACAATGGCGAGACATCCTTTCAAACCTTTTGGGATGCAGCCAAAGCGGTAATCAGAGGTAAATTCATATCCCTGAGTGCATATATTAACAAACTAGGGAGAGCAGAGATCAATGAATTGAAAATGCAAATTAAAAAACTCAAAAGCAATTAAATTAAAAACCCCCAACAGAAAACCAAACTAGAAATCCTAAAAATTAAGGGAGAAATTAATAAAATCGAAAGTGATAGAAGTATTGATTTAATAAATAAGACAAGAAGCTGGTACTTTGAAAAAACAAACAAAATAGACAAAGTACTGGTCAATCTAATTAAAAAAAGGAAGGAAGAAAAGCAAATTAACAGCATCAAAGATGAAAAGGGGGACATGACCTCCAATGAAGAGGAAATTAAGGCAATCATTAAAAATTACTTTGCCCAATTATATGGCAATAAATACACCAATCTAGGTGATATGGATGAATACTTACAAAAATATAAATTGCCTAGACTAAAAGGGGAAGAAATAAATTACCTTAACAACCCCATTTCAGAAAAAGAAATTGAACAAGCCATCAAAGAACTCCCTAAGAAAAAATCCCCAGGTCCAGATGGATTCACAAATGAATTCTATCAAACATTCAAAGAACAACTAATCCCAATATTAAACAAACTATTTGACAGAATAGGCCAAGAAGGAGTTCTACCAAATTCATTCTACGACACAAATATGGTACTGATCCCAAAGCCAGGCAGGTCAAAAACAGAGAAAGAAAACTATAGACCAATCTCCCTAATGAATATAGATGCAAAAATCTTAAATAGGATACTAGCAAAAAGTCTCCAGCAAGTGATCAGAAGGATCATCCACCATGATCAAGTAGGATTTATACCAGGGATGCAGGGCTGGTTCAACATTAGGAAAACCATCCACATAATTGACCACATCAACAAGCAAACCAACAAGAACCACATGATTATCTCAATAGATGCAGAAAAAGCCTTTGATAAAATACAACACCCATTCCTATTAAAAACACTAGAAAGCATAGGAATAGAAGGGGCATTCCTAAAAATAATAAACAGTATATATCTAAAACCATCAGCTAATATCATCTGCAATGGGGATAAACTAGATGCATTCCCAATAAGATCAGGAGTGAAACAAGGATGCCCATTATCACCTCTACTATTTGACATTGTACTAGAAACACTAGCAGTAGCAATTAGAGAAGAAAAAGAAATTGAAGGCATTAAAATAGGCAAGGAGGAGACCAAGTTATCACTCTTTCCAGATGACATGATGGTCTACTTAAAGAATCCTAGAGATTCAACCAAAAAGCTAATTGAAATAATCAACAACTTTAGCAAAGTTGCAGGATACAAAATAAGCCCACATAAGTCATCAGCATTTCTATATATCTCCAACACAGCTCAGCAGCAAAAACTATAAAGAGAAATCCCATTCAAAATCACCTTAGACAAAATAAAATACCTAGGAATCTATCTCCCAAGTCAAACACAGGAACTATATGAACACCACTACAAAACACTCTCCACACAACTAAAACTAGACTTGAACAATTGGAAAAACATTAACTGCTCATGGATAGAATGAGCCAATATAATAAAAATGACCATCCTACCCAAACTTATTTATCTATTTAGTGCCATACCCATTGAACTCCCAAAATATTTCTTTACTGATTTAGGAAAAAACATAACAAAGTTCATTTGGAATAACAAAAGATCAAGGATATCCAGGGAAATAATGAAAAAAAAAACACAAATGATGGGGGCCTTGCAGTCCCAGACCATAAACTATATTACAAAGCAGCAGTCATCAAAACAATTTGGTACTGGCTAAGAGACAGAAAGGAGGATCCGTGGAATAGACTGGGGACAAGAGACCTCAGCAAGACAGTATACAATAAACCCAAAGATCCCAGCTTTGGGGACAAAAATCCACTATTCGATAAAAACTGCTGGGATAATTGGAAGACAGTGTGGGAGAGATTAGGAATTGATCAACCCCCCACACCCTACACCAAGATAAATTCAAAATGGGTGAATGACTTAAACATAAAGAAGGAAACCATAAGTAAATTGGGTAAATACAGAATAGTATACATGTCAGACCTTTGGGAGAGGAAAGACTTTAAAACCAAGCAAGACATAGAAAGAGTCACAAAATGTAAAATAAATAATTTTGACTACATCAAATTTAAAAGCTTTTGTACAAACAAAACCAATGTAACTAAAATCAGAAGGGAAACAACAAATTGGGAAAAAATCTTCATAGAAACCTCTGACAAAGGTTTAATTACTCAAATTTATAAAGAGCTAAATCTATTTTACAAAAATCCAACCTTTCTCCAATTGATAAATGGGCAAGGGACATGGATAGGCAGTTTTCAGCCAAAGAAATCAAAACTATTAATAAGCACATGAAGAAGTGTTCTAAATCTCTTATAATCAGAGAGGTACAAATCAAAACTCTGAGGTATCACCTCACACCTAGCAGATTGGCTAACATGACAGTTATGGAAAGTAATGAATGCTGGAGGGGATGTGGCAAAGTAGGGACATTAATTCATTGCTGGTGGAGTTGTGAACTGATCCAACCATTCTGGAGGGCAATTTGGAACTATGCCCAAAGGACGGTAAAAGAATATCTACCCTTTGATCCAGCCATAGCACTGCTGGGTCTGTACCCCAAAGAGATAATGGACAAAAAGACTTGTACAAAAATATTCTATAGCTGCGCTCTTTGTGGTGGCCAAAAACTGGAAAATGAGGGGATGCCCATCAATTGGGGAATGGCTGAGCAAATTGTGGTATATGTTGGTGATGGAATACTATTGGGCTAAAAGGAATAATAAAGTGGAGGAATTCCATGGAGACTGGAATGACCTCCAGGAAGTGATGCAGAGCAAGAGGAGCAGAACCAGGAGAACATTGTACACAGAGACTAATACACTGTGGTATAATCGAACGTAATGGACTTCTCCATTAGTAGCGGTGTAATGTCCCTGAACAATCTGCAGGGATCTAGGAGAAAAAAACACTATTCATAAGCAGAAGACAAACTGTGGGAGTAGAAACACCGAGGAAAAGCAACTGCCCGACTACAGCGGTTGAGGGGACATGACAGAGGAGAGACTCTAAACGAACACTCTAATGCAAATACTAACAACATGACAATGGGTTCGAATCAAGAACACATGTGATACCCAGTGGAATCACGCGTCAGCTATGGGGGGTAGGGGGGAGGAAAAGAAAATGATCTTTGTCTTTAATGAATAATGCTTGGAAATGATCAAATAAAATATTATTTAAAAAATTTTTTAAATAAAAAAGGGTAGCCCTACAGATTTTCCCCTCTTGCAGGTTGACCCCCCCCCCCCCAGAAAGTCACAGGCTTCTCAGCCCTGACTTCTCCCTTTTGCCAACTGCTTTCTTGTCCCTACTCCCAACTAGCTAGATTTTGAAAGTATGAGTCCAGGGACATATGGGGGGGGGGGGGGGAGAGAGAGAGAGAGAGAGAGAGAGATCTCAAGACAAAGGTCTGTGGATGACTTATTCAAAAGTCCAAATTCACAATCCCACTTGAGGGTGTTAGGCTGCTGTAACTGAAGGTCTTAGTGGAGGTATTCAGGGTTTCAAAAGGGATAGCAGATCTCCAAAGAAATAGGCTTCTCAGAATTCTCAGCTTTTTTTTTTTTTTGCCCCTCCTCCAGTCTCTCTTCAGCTGGTCTCCCCTGGAGACTGGTCTCTCTTCAATATAGAATCTCTCTTATCTTGCCTTGCATATAGTCACAATCCACTCAAGACTCCAGATTTTATCCGACATTTTTTCTAAGGGAAATGCTAAAAGGCAATTCACTTAATGTATCACTTAGAGATTAATAAATTTTAGTTTCCTTCCATGGATCAAGACTTCATGTAGCGTTAGACTCTGCTATGACAGTCATATGCACTGTAATTCACAAGCACAGAGAAGTTAGTTAACTAGCATTTACTGAGCGTCTACCTTGTATGGTTTTAGCACAAATGTGTGTCCATATTCTACCATCTGTAGAGCTGGGAATATGAGCACAACCCAATATTTCACAATCATACCAATATGGTGGCATTTGGCATGTTTGTAAATATTACAAAAACAGAAGCATTTGTCAGAATCCATGGCCCAAAATCTGTGTGAATCATTTCCAGTGGCTTCTAAATTCTTTGTATCTGTGGCACAATGAGGTCTCAACTCTAATCTTTCTCAAATGTCATTGCTTAAGATCCTATACCTGCTGCTGCCTAATGCCTATTACAGTACCCCAAATTCTTTAGCCTTAGCATCAAAGTTATATCAATTCTCCTCTTACTTTGTCAAATATATTTTTCATAAACCAAGGCTTTCTGGGCCCTGCACATCACTTGATTGCTGCTGACTTTACATATTACATTTCTCCAACTGGAATACTCTTCTACTTTTCTTTTCCCCATCATACATAACCATGTTAGATTTTTTTTTTTTTAAGGAAACCATGATCCAAAGACACTGAGTAATTTTCCTGTTTACTTATGTATCTTTCAAGATACCATACAAAATTCATCTCTTTGAAATCTTCCTTAGCTTATCCCACCAGATTCTATATACTGCATGTCCCCAGTCCTGAAATATGCAATTTTTTCTACATTAATTTGCCTGTTGCTGCATGTATATGGTACTGGATAATAACAGCATCTGCTTTCCAGGATTGTTGTCAGGTTCAAATGAGATAATACTTGTAAAATCCTTAGCATAGTTCTTGACACACTGAAGGTGCCACATGCCAGTTATTATTACTGTTGTTGTTATTATATTTTTCCAGTTTGTATATATGTCATTTGCCAAAATATGCCCATATCCTTATGGAAATATGCATAGCTCCTTTGTGAAAACCTATATTTGTGCAAAAATGAAATATAGGAGATAATTATCCACTTTACAAAAGGATTCACCATAGAGTTCTATTAAATTGCAAGCCCCATCCCCCCCCCCCCCCAGGCAAGGTATAATGAGAAAGGCAGTGATCTAGGGATCAGAAATTCTCAGTTCTAATCGCAGTCTCAGTCTTAGATCAGAGATCTAAATTATACCTTTCTGCTATAAAATGTTATAATTCCATAATATTTTAGTTTAAATGACTGAATGTTTTTTAAAAAGAGGGTTGTAAAATTTTTCATGAGGGTGTTACATAAAGTGGGCTAGACTCAGTGTCATGTGCAGAAAGGTAGTATTCTGTGGAGATAAGAATGAAGTAGATCTTTGCAAGGGAAATATATAGTTAGAAAACAGTTTGTGTTATTAAATTATATAACATCATATAAGAGAAATATTTTGTAGGTCCTAAAAGAGAATAAGAATTGTATTTCTTTTTAAGAAAGGACCTGTCACAATTGATTTTACCCCCTTAGTCCCTTAGAACTCCAACTATCGCATATTTAACTGTCTTTAAACTACTTAGAGTTTCTTGGACAAAAAAGTAAAATATTACCATTCAATAAATATTTATTGAGCTTTTATTCTGTGATCAACATTGTGCTAGGTGCTATAAAATTTCAAAAACCAGAAATTATCTCAGCTGGAAAGGAATTCACAATATATTTGAGATCTCATTTATTAGTAATTTTCTGTCTTGTTCAAATTATTTTTTCAACCCCTTTGGGCCTTCTCGGCAAAGATACTGAAGTGGTTCACCATTTCCTTCTCTGTGGGGAAACAGAGACAAGCAGGCATAATTGATTTTCCCCCAGGGCACATAACTCATAAGTATAAGAGGCCAGATTTGAACTCAGAAAGATGAGTCTTCCTAACTCCAGACCTAGGTATCATTTACCTGCCCATAGCTATCTATCATCTTTGTAGATTTGCTAATCTTGGGATGCAATAGAGATGGGGAATTCCTCTGTGGTTCATTAATATTTTGTACCTTTTGAGTTTCCTGATTTAAAGAAGGAAAGTCTAGAGGTTTTTATATGAATAAAACTGTATTGAATACCTCCCTATTCTTCCCTTTTTTGTGCTAATCACATTCTGCTAAAGAGGATGTAACATTGTTTAAAATAGATAAGTCCTTGCTGAAGAAATCCGGTAAACAACTGAATATAGCTTTTGCCTGGGAGACTTTTTAGGGATCCTTTAGGGAGTTTAAAATTGGTCAGCCCAATCCCTGGGATTCCTATATAAAAATTTACTTCTATGTTGGGAAGAAGGGAAGTGGGGAGAGGCTAAAAGCCCCAAAATAAACATATTGAGACCCTCAAAATCTAGGGACTGTTTACTGTATGAAAATATTTACCATAATATTATTCATTGCCCCTGTTTCATTTCAAAAGTAAAATATTTGAGGAATTTAGGGAACTATCAAGGGCATTAAATGCAGCTCCCCACTGTGAGGAGACCTGACTTCAGAGTCAAGGAGACCAGGGTTCCCACCCTATGTATACTGTTATCTGTATTGGAGAGAGGAGGGGAGTGGTGGAAAAGGGAGAAGAACAGAATTAAAATTTAAGTGGACTTCTTACTATTGTTCAGAGCTTTGATTGTCCCACTCAGAAACAACAGACTGATGAAAACATTGCTAAATATATTGCAGAACTGTGCCATATCTCAATATTGCCAATGTGTGTATATCTTAGATACCATGTTTTAGGATGACTTTAAAGGGATCATTTGATCTTTTGATCATCTTTTGATCAAACCAAATATAACATATATAATTGTCAAATACAAAGCTCTATCCAGTGATGCATCAATACTACATGTCACTGAAAAGAAAGGAATAACCTCTAATATCAATATCCTTTAGAGTGATGTACAAATTACCTGCGACATGGCTAAATAAATATTACAAATTTTTTTAATTTCTAAAAACATTGAATATGCTATATACCTTCTATGGAATACTGAGTACCTTTAATGAACAGTTTATTTCTTCAATTCTAGAATTGATTCTTTTTCTTAGCTTTTCAATGAAGATTAAATCAGGTAAGTCCCTAGGCCACTGAAGCATGTTTATCACCATATCTTGACTAAATGTCCTAGCTCTTAGATATGTAAATGGTAAAATGCCATATTGATATGTTTCTCCTCAGTTTGAGAATTTTATCATTCTGGAATTCTGCTTCTCAACATATCAACATATTTCTCAGGTAGTTAGATGATAGTGAATAGGATGTTAGATCTGGAGTGAGGAATACATGAGTTCAAATCCTGCCTCCAGCTTTACTTAGTTGTGTGACCCTGGGCAAGGTATATGACTAAGCCTCTTTAAATTTTAGTTTCCATATCTATGAACTGGTGTGTGAAGTAAATTATTTAGGGGTCGTTGACCTCTAAGACAGTCTAGCCCTGGAATCAGTATCAGTGTGAGTAACAATATGGCAAAGCCAGTGTCAGTTTAGGTGTCCCTAGCGAACATGGGAGAGCCATTGGAATGTCACCATGGAAAGGGTAGAAGACATGATATTTGAAAACCAGTTGGCAAGGAAGGCACTCTCTCTCTCTCTCTCTCTCTCTCTCTCTCTCTCTCTCTCTCTCTCTCTCTCTCTCTCTCTCTCTCTCTCTCTTTCTCTCTTTCTCTCTCTCTCTCTCTCTCTCTCCCCCCTGTCTGTCTCTTTGTCTGTCTCTGTCTCTCTGTCTCTTTCTCTGTCTGTCTGTCTGTCTCTGACTGTCTGTCTGTCTCTCTCTCCCTCTCTTTCTCTCTCTTCATTTATAAATGCTTATAACTCTGGTGCTGAGCCACCAGACCACATTTTATTTGTTACACTGGGGATAACCACAGCACCTACCCTACGGGGTTGTTGTAAGGATCAAAGGAGGTATCATGTAAAACATTTTGTAAATGTAAAAATACTATATAAATTCTAGCTGTTTCTGTGATCTTATTTTAATATTCTCATGTTATTATTATTATCAGGGTTCATATTCCTTCAGTGGTGACAAAGTATCCACATATAATGATTTTTTTAATCTTCTGATATTTTTTTTGGTAGATATTTTACAGTATGATGAAGATGCCTAAATCTTATAGATTTACTTGGTTTTGTTTTTTTTTTTAATAATAATTTCAGTAACAACTTTAAATGGAAAGGTCTATTTCCTTAATAAAAATTACCCTTTTTTGATCTTCAGTACAACAATTTTTATATAGTCTAACCACTGAGAATTGTTTTTTTTTCTTCATAGCAAAGGTTAGAAGCTATTTTTTTTTCATTTAGTTTCTCACTGTTCTTCCAACTTCAAAAAGCCTATGCTAGAAAGAAGAGGAATCAGTGATGGTCCCTCCAGCTGCCATGTTCCTCTGAAGGTTTTCATTTGTTTCCTGAGGATGAATTAGACTGTTTAAAAAATTTGTCAGTTCTTGGTGGTATTTTTCATTTTTGATCATGCTTCCTTTGTACTTCAACTGATCTTGATTCATTGTGGACTTGAAACTCCTAATTTCTTTATATCAACAGTCACTACATCATCTCTAATAATCATTGTGGTATGTTCTTTACGAGACATAACTTTTTATGTCTTCTTTCAATAATATCCATTTTTGAGAACCACAGAATTTAAAATAATAGAAAAGAGAACAAAGCAACACACCAGAGAATTCAGCATTGAGCTGACAAAGAATTAATTAAAGGTCAGGCAATTTAGTTCATCTGGTCAGATGTTTGGAGGAAGCCTGGTGTGAGTAGATTCACATATGGATGACCATTGCTTTCATAAAATGAAACCATATTAAAATTATTGATTATTCTGAGTATTTTCACAGAATTATATATCAACATCATATCCAGGCAAAGGACTCTTGCCAACGTGCTCAGAAGAAAACTGGAAATACATGCGCCACAATATCTACATATTGTTTTATACAAAATAACCCCTGCTTAGGCTATGATTCTTTATATAAAAATTATGCTTGCTGAATCAAGGTAATAGAGAGCACATTCTCAAAAGACTTGCACTTTGAAAGACTACATGAATAAAAATCTATCAGAAGGAAACAAATCCAACAACCTTTTATTGTGGATCAAGTGTTGAAGAGTATAGTTTAAGATCAAGGAATAAAAATCAAAAGACTTGAGAGGAAAGAGTAAGCCTCTAACCAGTTACAGAAATCCTATGTTTTCCATTTATTGTGTCCTAATGGTAAAGGAAGACTATGTAAAAACTGCAAGTGGATTGTTAATTCGACTTAAGCAAGCCTCACATCTCATGTCTGCACTCGATCAACCCCTTGCTGTTTCTGCTAGGAGACAGAGGTCTTTATAAAGTTTGACCTTACCAACAGGTGATCATAAGACATACCACCACAGAGGCCCAAGTCCTTATCAATCACTAAGGGATATGCCAATATAAGTACTTTTGGTTCAAGGTGTCTGTGACACCCTGCAATTTTTGATGCTCCATTGAGATATTGAAACTTAGGAAAGCACATATCTCAGGTTTCAGCAGTATATAATAGAACAGTAAACTTAGAATTAGAAGTCTTGAACTTGAATTCTTGCCCTAAAATGTCCTAGCTGTGTGGTCATGAGCAAGTCACTTTACTTTTTTGAGCCTTGATTTTTTTAATCTGGAAAATTAGTGTAAAAATACTTTCATTACCTAGCTCATGGAATTGTTGTGGGGAAAGGGCTCTGGAGTTGGTAGAAGGTGGTAAAGTATAGGCAGCAACTCAGCTAAACCCTTCCAATATTCCCTTTCAAACAACTTTAGAATCCCCAACTGATAAATGGTCAAATATCATAAACAAGAAGTTTAAAAAAAATAGAAACCAAAGCTACCTATAGATATGAAACTGAGATTTAAAAAATAAAATAAAAAGGGTAGCTATAGCACAGTGGATAGAGGTCCAGATCTGATATCGCTAAGACCTGGGATCAAATTTGAACTCAGATACTTTGTAGCTGTATGACCCTGGACAAGTCACTTAACCTAAATTGCCTAGATCTTGTTCCTCTTCTGTCTTAGAATTGATACTAAGACAGAAGTTATACATTTAAAAAAGAAAAGAAAAGCTTGTTAAAAATAAATTAAACTAGAAAAACCTCCAGGAAGTGATGCAGAGCGAAAAGAGCAGAGCCAGGAGAACATTGTACACAGAGACTGATACACTGTGGTGCAATCGAACGTAATGGACTTTTCCATTAGTGTCAATGCAATGTCCCTGAACAACCTGCAGGTATCAAGGAGAAAAAACCACTACCCTCAAGCAGAGGACAAACGAGGGGAGTAAAAACACTGAGGAAAGGCAACAGCTTGACTGCAGGGGTGGAGGGGATATGATGGAGGAAAGACTCTAATTTAAACAACCTAATGCAAAAACCAATAACATGGAAATGAGTTCTGATCGAGGACACATGTGATACCCAGAGGAATCACGCATTACCAGTGGGAGGGATGCTGCAAGGCGGGGAGGAAAAGAAAATGATCTTTGTTTCTAATGAATAATGTTTGAAAATGACCAAATAAAAAAATGTTTAAAAAAATTAATTAAAGGACTTCTCCATTAGTGGCGGTGTAATGTCCCTGAACAACTTGCAGGGATCCAGGAGAAAAAAAACACCATTCATAAGCAAAGGATAAACTATGGGAGTGGAAACACCGAGGAAAAGCAACTGCCTGAATACAGAGGTTGAGGGGACATGACAGAGGACAGACTCTAAATGAACACTCTAGTGCAAATACTATCAACAAAGCAATGGGTTCAAATCAAGAAAACATCTAATGCCCAGTGGACTTACGCGTCGGCTATGGGGGGTGGGGGGGAGGAAAAGAAAATGATCTTTAACGAATAATGCTTGGAAATGATCAAATAAAATATATTTAAAAAAAATAAAAAAATAAAATGATTGCTTTGTTTTAAAAAAAAATTAATTAAAATTTTAAAGGTTTCTATAAATTGCAAATGTAATTTCATTGTTAGTAGTTTATTTTCATAATTTTGTAATCCTGGAAATAACTGGAGATAAACTAGTAGAATGGTTTTAGGACATCATCAAAGCCTTGGATATCTCAGTTTTTTAAAATTATATAGGTTTACATCTTCCTACATCATTGTTTTAGGAAATCTGGATCATAGTTACTGACATTCATTTTTTCCCAAGAAAAGAGTCATGCAAGCCATAGTATGTCCACTTCTAAGGTTTCCTGGGACTCCTGAATTTATATTGTGTTTGTTCCCTGCAAAAACACATTTTATTGACTACTATAAAGAGGAATTTCCTTGTTATTGGAATTATCGACTGACACTTCAGCTGAAAGTTCTGGAATTGTGCTTAGCCACAGAATTCCAGAGGGCATTAAGGCAAGGTTCTAGTACTGCCAACCCTCTACTCCTCCTTTTCTCTGTGGCAGTTACTCCACTCATTTCTCCTTCATATGAGATAGCCATTCCACTCTACCACCTCCTGATCTCTACTCCACTACCCTTTTAGGTCATTTCATTATATTCACCTCAACCTCAAGTCTTCCATCAATTCATGCCCCTTTAAAATACCTAGGCAATGATACCATTCCCAGGGCCATAGATGACATTTTCCCCTGCAGCAATCAAACAATTTGATCTTTTGGGTTGCTTATGATTGTTCTTTCATTACCTTTGTATGTTTTTCATAGATCATATTTTCTGCTGAGTTCTGGCTTTTTCCCCAAGAATAGTTGAAACTCCTTTAGTTCATTAAATATATATATATATATATATATATATATATATATATATATATTGCCTTTTATAATTATGGTCATTTTTTTCTTGATTGTAAGCCCAGTTCTTTTGCTCTATGTAATGCTATGTTCCATATCATCCATTCTTTTAATGTTGTGGCAGCTAAGTCTTACATTATTCTGACTGTTAACACCATAGTACCTAAATATTTATTTGTTTTTTCTTGTTGCTTATAGTATTTTCTCCTTAACCTGGGAGCTATAGAACTTGGCAATATTGTTCCTATGCATTTTCATCTTTTGGTCTCTTTGAGATTGTGACTGGTGAATTCTTTCAATTTCTATTTTATTCTATGATTCTAGAATTCTGGGCAGTTTTCCTTGATGATTTCTTGGAATATGTTGTCTAAAATTCTTTTGATTGTAGCTTTCCTAGAATCCAACTATTCTGATATCATCTCTCCTTGATCTATTTTCCAGGCCAATTGTTTTTGTGATAAGATGTTTCAAATTCTATTATTTCATTATTTTGATTTTGCTTTATTATTTCTTGATGTCTTAGGAAATCATTAGCTTGCCCTTGCTCAATTCTAGTTCTTTATAAATAATTTTCTTCTATGAATATCTGGATTTCTTTTTCCATTTGCCTGATCTTTCATATTTTTCTTGATTTTTTGCATTGTTCTTTTTTTTCTAATTTTTTCTCAACCTCTATCATTTGGCTTGTGAGGTCTTTTTTAACTTCTTCTAAAAGTTCTTTTTGAACTTGTAACCATTTATTGTACTTTTTGATGTAGGTGTTCTTATGTCACTGTCCTCTGAGTTTGAACCAAAGTCTTCTCTTTCCCTATGATAGCTGTCAATAATTGGGTTGTCCAACTTTCTAGCTTATTTAAACAAAAATTTTAGTAGCCATGCCACTAGACTTAATTACTGGCTTTTTGCTGGCATCCCATGATTTCTAAGGTGCTGAAGTTTTTAACCTCAGGTTTCAGGGTGTTTGGGGGTATTTGTTTTTCCTGGGTGCTATTTGGTTATTCATTCTTATAGTCTAGGCCACTCAAGACCCAATCCATGATTGAATCCCAGGTGTTCCAACCAGAACTCAAGGGCAGTTCTGCCATTGTAGCCTCGCAAGCAGACAGTCTACATCCCCTTGTGGCTGCAGCTAGGAACCTCACTCTCCTGAGAGTGACTACAGCTGACAGGGCCCCAATCTCTCAGTATCCATACTTAATAGGGTGCATTCCTCCCCCACTTTTCTCTTACTGCCACAGCCCTGGATAGAGTTGGTGTCTAGTCCACATTCCTCAGACCTCCAAAGTTTCTAGATTGTTAGCAGTAAGGCTCGAGTTACTGTCCTTAGGACCTGGTGCCAGTAAATTCCATGATGTCCACTCCTTTAATCCCTAGCTGTGAGCCAGTGGGAGTCTTCTGAACCAAGACCACAGCAAACACAGCTGTTCCCAGGGTCTTCCACCTGCAGATTCCAGTGGTATCCTCAGAAATGTATACTTCAGCTATGCTCAGCAAGCAAGGTGAGGTTGTCTCCTTCCCCCAGGGGATGCCTTATTAGTGCTACTGTTTACTCTATTCCTGACCCCAGGGTCTGTGGCAGTGGGACTGAGGCCTGGGAAGTCAGGAACTTTCTTCCCTAGTTGTCCCTTTCTGTTTAGCTTTATTCCTGATTCCTGCCTTTTTTGGTGCTTTTAGCATTGATTCTGTGGAATTATTTTTTGTTGTTCGTGTCAGGTATTAGGAAGGTGATGAAGCTTCTTGCTTTACTCTGCCATCTTCCCGTGCTTTTTCACTTGGGACAATAAGTTCACCTTTACCTATAGTAAATACAAGGAATTTGTTGACAATAGCATTGACTGAGTTATCAGGATCATACTTCATCAGCATCAAAAAATCAATCAAGCTGAAAAAAATTGATGGAAGAGTTGTCCATCAAGATATTTCTCATCTCTGCATCTTAGTTCACATTCTGCAGCATGAATCTATCCTGTTGACTTAACAAATGGCTTATAAAGAGATGTAACTTGGATGTTATTATTCATGCATTTTTGCCATAAGAATATGTCTTTACCAGGGACTTTGGAGCTAAATAAAAGTGGGCTCCTGGTACTATAATTGAGGCCATGAGGCTTGTGTCATACAAAGTCCTGAGTCAGCTGAGATTATAAAGTATGATCAAATAATGAGCTATGGAGGAATAATTCCCAAAATGGCTTAGCATCAGAACTATTAGAAACATCTTCTTTGATCCTGGCCTCTGTTATCAGTTATTCAGCTGCTCTCCTGAAGACTCTGACCACAGTGAGAAAGAAGCAGTCATTATTCTCTGAACACTTCAGCTGCTGAAGTGGAGTCATCTTGTATTTTTTTACTGATTATCCTAGAAAAAAATGGTACTCTTACCCCTTAAAAAACTCCAGTATTAAGTATATTGCCAGAAAACACTGTGATTCAACTAAGTGTTATTATCCCTTTTGAATTTCTTGGTATTTTGTGTCTTTTGAGTTTCCCTCATTGATTCTGTGGTGATTTGCAAAATAGTTCCTTACAAGCACAGTTTAATCACTTTACAATCCTATTTATCCATTATCTATCTTATGAAAACATCTAACAATAACAACAATAAGGAAAAGCATTTGTATGTGCACTAATAATTACAAAATGTTTTGCATTCTGTCTGCCATTAGAACATCACATCTACCTGGGTAGATTGATTCTCTAGGTATTGTACCCATTTTGCAGGTGAGGACATTGAAGCTCCAAGAAATTCAGTGATGTGCCCATTGTCACACAGATAAGTATCAGAGGTGGGATTTGCACTCAAGTCTTCCTGATTCAACATCTGATCTCTATCTTCTATCCCATTTGCCCCTCCATCACAATGGAGCCATGATCTTAGTGTTGATTCTAAGATAGAAAGTAAGAATATTTTAAAAAGTGAACAAAGTTCCTGAAGATGAGAGGTCCTGAGTTCAAATATGGTCTCAGTTATTTCCTAGCTATGTGACCTTGGACAAGTCACTTAACTTTGATTGCCTAGTGGCCCTTGCCACTTTTCTGTTTTAGAATTGATACTAAAACAGAAGATAAGGGTTAGAAAAGAAAAGGAAAAGAAAAGAAAGTTCATAAATATATTGTGTCCCCTGTTAGAAAAGAAGCTTTCTGAGGACAGAAAACATTTTTGCTTTGCTTTTTGTACCTCCATTGCTTAGTATGCCCCTTGATTTTTTCTTTTTTCATTCTTTCATGCATAGAGAAAAGCAGCATGAAATAATGGATAGAAACTGGCTTTGGAATCGGGAAGACCTGGGTTCTTTTACTACCTCAGACACTTACTAGTTGTGTTTCCCTAGGCAAATCACTTAACCTCTGTTTGCTTCAGTGTCTTCATCTGTAAAATGAGGTTAATAATAATAGCACCTCATTCCCTAGGTTGTAAAGATTCAATGGGATACCTGTAAAATATTTTGCAAACCTCAAAGTCCTACATAAATGCTATTATTGTTGTCATTACTGTTACTGCTACAGCTATTGTATTTTATTCCACAAAAATTCCGATGACACTATTATCACCCTGCTAATACTAGTAGATCTTGTGGCAAAAATAGGCCTTTGACAGGAGTTTAGGGAAAGAAATGTCTTAGGCAAGAACAATGGAAGACAGTAGAAACTTTGGACAAAGGTAATGATACCAGTCAGAGAGTGTAGTTAAGAATGTCTTTTGTATGTTCATCGAGAAATTTTATGTAAAGGAGTAGTAAAGATAAATTTGGAGAGATATAGGTGATGAATAATAGAAGTCCTTGAATGTCAGATAACAAATTTAGACTCTTTCCCTTAGTCAAAGTGTTGTTCATTATTATTTTAGTCATGTCTGACTCTTCATGACCCCATTTGGAATTTCTTTGGCAAAGATACTGGAGAGCTTTTCCATTTCCTTTTCTAGCTCATTTTACAGATGAGGAAACCAAGAGTTAAGTGACTTGCTCAGGGTCACACAATTAGTGTTTAAGGCAGAATTTTTAACTTAGGTCTTCCTGACTCTACATCCAGTGTTCTCTCCATTGCTTCATCTAGCTACCTTATAGACAGTAGAGATATACTAAATATTTCTAATCATAGAGAAAATTGATGCACTGATTAGTATTTTCAGAAGACTAATTTGGAAAGGGTATATGTTGGATGGATGGGAGTCTGCATGTCATAAAATCATAGAATTAGAGTTGGAAAGAACCTTAAAGATTAGTTTTACTTGTTATTTTACAGAATAAGAAACTGAGACCCAAAGAGTTTTCCCATGATCACACAGGTAGTAATTGATACAGCCAAAATTTGAAACATTCTCTGAGTCTAATTCCCATGTTCTTTATACTAAATCACACTGTCTTTAAGCAGTAGTTAGCTCATCATAATTGATGAGAGCTTGGAATCCAACCCAATCCAATAAAAATGTATTAAGCACCTACTATGTACCAGGAATTGTGCTAAGCTCTTTTAATGTTAAAATGTTTTTATTTATTTCATTAGATGTTTCCCAATTACATATTAAATTATTTAACAGTTTAGAAAATTCTTTTTCCCATCATATCTCCCCTCCTTGAAAAGGCAAGCAATTTGATTTTGATTATATATGTGAAGATATATGTGTAAAGGAATCTCTTCTTCCCAGGGTCATGAACTTTCTTTTCATCAGACCCATCCCATTAGGATGGCTGTAAAGTTCCAAACAGAGGTCACAGGTTAAGAGCTCTAGGAACATAATGGAGAGCTAAGGATTATGGGTCTGGGTCAAAGAGACTTTGATTAGTTCCTGAGATGTGAGAGAACAGCTCAGAGAGACAAGGAGGGACAGGGAGAAAAGGGCTATAAAAGATGAGACCGTAGAGGAGACTGAGGTCTTTGGCATGAGTTTTTTGGGATTGATTCTTCTACTCCATTCGGTGTTGGTTGCTCAGGCAGAAGACACCCTTGTGGGCTGGTAAGACTCTTGCTCGGAAGAGATTACCAGACTTCCATGTGGAGATCGGAACCTTGTCAGGGAGTGGGCTGAAATGCTAAAGATCAAATTTTAGGGTGGTAGGCTAGGATAATTTTCTATTTCCTTCCTTATGTCTTTCTTATACTATATTTATATTAAATTAAATTGTTAAAAGCTACTATCATCCTCAGGACTTAAGAGTTAACTTTATAAATGGCATCCACAACAACTTTTTTACTAATATTACTTAATAAAACCAATTTCTAAATATAACATGTAGCATTTTAAATATTACATATTACATTTATTTTCATTATTACACATGCAAAATATATTTTAACATTAGCTGCATTACAAAACACAACACAAACAAAACAAAAAGAGATAGTAAAAAATACAATATCTCACCTATCTCAAGAGTTACATTCCAGAGACCCCCGAATCTATGAAGTAGCAGTATTATATTTATTTTATTATTTATATTTTAAGGCTTTATAAACTCCTTCCCACTCTCCTATAAACTTTTTCCACATTCTTATTAACCTACAATTATCCAAATTGTTGTCCTAAATGGTTGGATTGCTTTGCAAGTCCACCAACA
Source organism: Monodelphis domestica (assembly GCF_027887165.1). Taxonomy (NCBI): domain Eukaryota; kingdom Metazoa; phylum Chordata; class Mammalia; order Didelphimorphia; family Didelphidae; genus Monodelphis; species Monodelphis domestica. The sequence goes on along the minus strand of NC_077228.1, from coordinate 433,081,056 downwards.
GTGCATTAGTACAATTTTTCCACATTTTCCACATCCCCTCCAACTTTTGTCTTTTTCCTTTTCTATCATGTTGGCCAATCTGATAGGTGTGAGGAAGTATCTCCAAGTTGTTTTAATTTGCATTTTTCTAATCAATAATGATTTAGAAATTTTTTTCATGTGACTATTGATAGCTTGGATTTTTTCTTCTGAAAATTGCCTGTTCATATCCTTTGACCATTTATCACCTGGAGAATGGCTCTTATTTCAACAGATTTGGCTCAATTTCTAGGGATACAATTAATAAAAAGACAATCCCTTCCCTCAAATAACTTATCTAACGGAGGGAGATAACACACAAAAAGAGGTAAGAAAAATAAAGTGGGGTAGGAGTAGGAGTAAGTCTAACCCCAAAGGGTACTTACCACAGGGACATCTTATTCCATGGAGCTGAAGAAAACAGGCAGGGCAGCCCCAAAGTCCACTTTCTACCTTCTATAAAAAATGTCATTAGGAATTGTTAGATGCTCTGCTCCAGAGGATGCTAAGAGATGTGGTAGCAGTCAATGCAATTATCAGTCTATGAGTTGAGATCAGTTTAGATGAGATTAGAAGTGATGAGTTTAACCTTGCAAGGGCATCTTATTACTGTAGAATTGAAAGGAAAAAAAAAACTATAGCAGGGTAGCAAATGCAGCGTGGAGAACAGGGTGCTGACCACAGTGGATGTGGAAAATAATAGGCATTCAAAGGATATATTGCAGCGGAAGGATTACCAGTACTTAACTAACTGGGTATTAGAGGAGAGAGAAGACAGGCAAGAATGAATTCAGGGTTTTAAACTTGAGACAGAGTTGGATAAGATGATGATTGGGAGAGGAGAAATGATAGGTAAATAATACACTATACATTCAATTTACATAAGTTATGAAAAAAGGTGAAAAACTTTATGGAAATAAGAACCAGAAATGGAATTATGATAGTTTTTTAAATGAAAAAATGAATTTCTACTTAAACAGTAACAAGGTATCAAATAATCAAATATTGGTACATTGATGATACATATTAAATACTGAAATACATACTTGTCTTTTGAGATTCTGGAAGGAAGATGTCAGAAGACATAACTATTCAAACAAGTTTTATTTATTTTATCAAATATCATTATTGTTTATTATTTTTATGTTTGTAGAAAAGCATATTTAATTATATGTGTGTATATATAAATACATATATTTTAAATGTTCACTCTTATCCTGCTTTGAGCATTTTAGCATTTCCCTGTAATTAGTCATTTAGCCATACATTTTTCAAAGAAATACTATTTTGATAAACTGATTCATTTATTTAAAATAATTGACTTTCTCTAGACAAAATAAAGTGTTGTGCTACATTACAGCCTCACTGTTAGGAATGAAGATAGAGGTGACAATGCTGGAAGGCCAACACATACAACAAAAATGGAGAGTATCCAGGCAGTAGAAGAATGGTAAGTTTGGATTTTTTATTGATAATTATATATTATGTTTATATGACATTTACATTCAGTAACTACTACTTTTTTGTTTTTTTTTTTTGCTTTCAGAACTAATGCATCCACCAAGTGCCTTTGTAGCCTGAGTTACAGTCAAATGTATTCAACCCAGTTTTTTTTTTCTTGCAGTGAGCTTTTTTTATCAGTTATTTCTCAAGATACCATTGTGTTATTATTATAAATGGTGCTACATAGTTACCTGATTTCATAGCCTGTAAATCCCCATCTTTCTGATTAATACAAAAGCAAGATTGTTACCCGGGTCATCCATAAAATAACCCTAATCCATCACTTCTCTTTTCAGAGATCACCTTTATTTATAATGGAGTCTAAAACATGGGGAAAGTCAGTTTCTCAAGCTATTCATAAAGAGCCAAACTGATTTAGACTAGTTATAATTGGACTTTAGATGTAAGGGTCCAAACCCTACCACCCCATATATTCATATGTGCACACACACACACACACATGGATCCAAAACAGATATCAATATATCTACATACATATGTGTATTATGTATATTTTATGGCTTACAAATTAGCTTAGATACATTACTTATTTTAATCTTCACTGTAACACAGTGAGATCAGTGGTATCAATGTTAATCTCATTTTACAGGTGAGGAAACTAAGATTTAAAGGGGCTAAGTCTTTCCAAAGTCACACAGATAGTATGCAATCCTGGAACTTAGACCTATGGTTTCTCAATTGAAATCCAGTACTGGTTTCACAATATTTCATTTATCAGTTTCTATTGACTTAATCATGCTTTAGCACACTTTAGCAAAATAGATCAAAACCTCAAATTTTAGATCCACAAAAGGAAAGGAAAGCTTCAACATAAGTAAATTCTCTATATAATGATAAATAGTATAATCTTGACTACTTCTTAGGAGAAATTTTGATAATGGTACTTGATAATTTTCTTGCTCACTTAAATCTTTTAAAGTGAGTAAAACAAAGTTTTGGCATGAGAGAATACTAACAAGACTATTTAAAACACTTGATGGAAAGGATATACTAGAAGTTGCCTTTCTTTTGAATAATTCCTTGATCAATATAATTTAAGGCTGTAAGATATCATATATGTCATTTAAATTGAGTAAAAGTCAAGTAGGTTTTACCCTGAAGCATGTTCAAAGCAAAAGACAGTAGAGAGCAGATAATGTGAAAGAATGGTACAAGAACTGGTGATTTTTACAGATCCTGGCTAATCAGATGAGACTATTCTGATAAAATTAGTGAATTCCTACATGCCTCCTTTTTCTCTTCTCACCCTGTAAGTGTATTCAGAGTTTTCATAAAGCCCATGTTAATATTCAAATTATAATAACTTGGAATGTAGGTCTTTTAGAATAATCCATGAGGAATATTTGAAAGTTAATTAATTAACACTAAAAATGGCAACATCACACAATTATACTCTGCATTTTTATTTCAGAGCCTGGGATCAGTATCATAGATAAGAAGATAACTCTGTCCTGGGGCAAATAGATTTGAAATCCATATGAGCCCTGAGAAGAAAATTCAATTGGCTTTTAAATATGTTTGACTGATGATTTCTACCATACCTACAATCTGAGTCATTAGCACTTTAAAGTTTTAAAATCAAACAAGGATTTTCTAAAGACTCAATATTGGTTGTACCTTCTAGTTTGTTAAATATTGAGCATCTTTAAACATAGATTTCCCTCCTGTAAGTATCTGACTAGGTCAGAAATGGAATCACAACCACCTCATAAATAAATCGAGGGCAAGAGAGTAATGTCCACTTTTGTATTACAAAGTTGTAGCACACACTTTATATACTGATATTACTGCCTAGGACTTTCTTTTTAAATTGAATCATTAAAGAGGAAGGAAAGGAGTAGAATGTTCCAAATGCCCCATTACTAATCAGCTTTGTAAGTCAACATCAGGTCAGTCAATAACAGTATAACAATCCTCCAAAAACCCGCTGGCTAATATACTGACAGCATTACCAGCCAGTAACACTGGGAAAAGGAGACAAGAAAAGTACCTTCTCCCCTTTGAATTTTCTGTGACCCATCATGATTTCTTTAGTGCCATTAGTATAAAATTCCTATATATGGCCCCATTCAGAACTTAGCTGACCTATTCCTGATATTTATTTATAAAATCAGTACAGGGATAAGTTCAAAATGTTATGTTTTAAATGTGTTAAATATTTAAACCTAATTTTATGCTTGAGCTGCTTTTTGCTTTTCACACTTAATTCTTGGTTTTTATTGAAACACTTTTGTAAAGATAGCTATAAAAAAGAAAAAAGCTACCACAAAATAAATAATCCATATTCTTTGGAACAATTGTTAGATGTTTGCCCAAAGACTTGTTGAATAAATTTTAGAGATGGAAAGAACTAAAGAGATCACTTTATTGATGTGGACAAAGTAAAATTTCAGGGATCTCAGCCCGCATAAATTTCATAAAACCTTTTTTTTTCTCCCTATTATAATGGCCATGTTTTCTTTCTATAGCCAAAATCCTACTCCAGATGAAATTATGTCCTGGTCTCAAAATTTTGACAAGATGATGAAGACGCCCGCTGGGAGAAATCTCTTCAGGGAATTTCTTCGAACAGAATATAGTGAAGAGAACCTACTTTTTTGGCTTGCATGTGAAGACCTAAAAAAGGAACAGAACAAGAAAGTTGTTGAAGAAAAAGCTAGACTTATCTATGAAGATTATATTTCTATACTGTCACCCAAAGAGGTAAAAATATAAGAAAACATAAAGTAAAGCTTCTTGTCCCCAGTAGGAGCTAACCTGGGGCTGATTTTCATTAGGTTTAAGTTAAGGAGGACACATGGCTCAAATAAGTTGGAGAGCTTCACTTGTTTGGGGGTGAGGTCACTTCAGCTCTAAAATTCACTCATTCACTTATTCATTCATCTTTCATTGTATTAAATAGTCATTTATTAAGTATCAGATGCATACAGATCACTGCCCTAGGCAATGGAAGAAGGAAAAAAATTTACTCTTGGAAGTAATTCTATTTTAGTATTTAACTTGTTAGCAATTTTTTGCTTAAATGATATTAATATTACTAAACATATTAATAAAGAAGGAAAAAAGATAAATATGGTTGCTTCCCTTTTTATATGTTTTATATGTTTCAGGGAAGATGAGATGATAAACCCATGATGGTCAAATTCAGGTAGGAGCTAACTTGAAAGTCTAGAGATACAGGAAGAGGGCATCAGTGGGCATGCCTATGTTGAATTTTGGGAAATTAACTGAAAGGAAGTAAAGGAATGCAGAAAAAAAAAAGAGGCAAGAAAGCATACAAGAGACACAGTCTGCTTTATATTACACCTTCTGTTCAACATTTGTTGATATTCAGTGCCTCTCCTCTAGTCCATTTTCCTTACACTGAATCTCATTTACTGCCAAGGGCAATAAGTTTTGACCTAATTTTTAATTAGCATGTAGTTTCTCACTAACACCTAATCCATAAATATTTTTTTAAAAAAACACAACATTTCTGTTGGAGTAATGTAGTTTATTGCTGAGGAAAAAAAAACAAACTATGATCTCAATAATAGTGTTGGTAACTTTCTCCACAGATAAAGTTTAGATATTACATAACTTGAGAGTGTTAGAAAAATCTTCAATATTCTCAATTTCTGATTCAATAACTAAGAATTCAAGCATTTAGAATTAAAAAAAATTACAGCTGAGTAGTCCATTGAATGATGATAACCAGGAAGCTTCAGAATGTTAGTCTTGGTCATAACTACCAAAATTACGTTTTGTTTGTTCTTGGCTTTCATTTTTACCTTTAAATTTTTTCATGCTACATTTTAATACTTACATAGAAAATATGTACAATTTAAATTATACATTCCCATGTGGCTCTTTTCACATAGATACAGTACTTAAACTGACATGACACAAGATTTCCTCAGAGTATTTATCAAAGGGTTTAATCATTTCATCCTTGGCTATAAAATAGACTAATTTGGTACCCAGGAGATGTTTTATTGCTCTTTCTTGTGTGATAAAATACATTAAGGAGAAAATAAAATAAAATATTTCAGTAAAAAAATGCTAACAAGTTAAAGAATAAAATGGAATTACTTCCAAGAGTAAATTAACACTTTCTAAGATTGCCTAAAGGAAAGAGTTGATTGAAATAATAAAGAGGGATTTACAACTAATAGGAACATTAGCACATAAAACAGATTCTGGTATCAACTTTTGTCTATTAAGCATTTTAATTCAAGTCCAGTTAAAAGAAATAGAGCAATAAAAAGCCTACAAAATGTAAAAAAAGAGAAAAAAGAAAAAAGAAAGACAAAAGAAAACCAAACTATTCACAGCTATAAACTATAACCAAATTGTTGAAAGAAGTACTTTTTTAAAAGATTCTCTAGGGGGCCGCTGAACAGCTCAGTGGATTGAGAGCTGGGCCTAGATTTGGGAGGTCCTAGGTTCAAATGTAGCCTCAGACATTCCCCTAGCTCGATGACCCTGAGTAAGTCACTTAGCCCCTATTGCATAGCCCTTATTGCTCTTCTGCCTTAGAACCAATACACAGTATTTATTCTAAGACAGACGGTAAGGGTTTTTAAAATGAATGAATGAAAGAATAAATTAAATAAATAAATAAAAAGATTCTCTAAATATAAGTCTTATCTCAATAGGAAACTTAGTTGTATACACAGGTCTACTCCATGGTGGCAGTAGCTGATTTTTAGCAACTGTCTGTGATCTTGGATAAATTACTTACACTATCTAGACTTCAATTTTTTCATCTATAAAATGAGACATTTAAACTAGATCTCTAAGATCCCTTTCAGCAGTAACCTTCTCTGCTTCAATTAATTTCTTACCCCTACAGGACAATGCCTAGCTCAGATTATAATTAATGTATCTAACTGCAATGAAACAATAAAATACTAAAACTATAAGAATGAACTCAGAACAACTTCAAAGAAAATTTCAAAATGTAAAAATTATATGATTTCATCATCTCCACTGATTATTTATTAAATTATCTGTTAGATTTCCTGCCTCCAGTCTTCCCCCTCTCAAATTTGTCTTCTGTAAAGTTGTCAAATTGATATTCCTAAATTGCCTAAAATAACATTGCTCACTTCATCAAGAAGCTTCAGTGGTCCCCTATTACCTCTAAAAAAAAAATACAAACTCGTCATTTAAATCTTCCATGATCTGACTCCAGCCTGTCTTTTCAGTTTTATTATATACTTCTTAATCTCAGACATTCTATATTCCACTAGTTATTCCCTCTACATTCCTTTCTATTTCCCCTCTCTGGCACCTTTTCAGGCTGCCTCCTGCCTCCACTCCTGGAATACACTGCCCCATCAGCTCTTGGAATCCCTAGCTCCCTTCAAAGTATTAATTAACTCCAGTAGGCAGTGGTATCTCCACTCATCACTTTGTATTTACTTTATCTGTGTGTGTTTACATATATACATTTACTTATCTGTAACCATATCATATTCCCCAAATTATATATAAGATTAGAGGTGAAAGAATTATCTAATTTTTTAATATTTGAATCTGTGAGATTTAAAATGGTTGAGATCTTAAACTGTAGTGAGTTAAAATGGTGGAAGATATAAATTGTGATAGATATAAGAGAGGGTGAGTAAATTTGACCTCAGAAAATATGTTTCACTACAGTGTCTTGGTTTTAAATCAAATATAAGGTGGTCGCCAGAGAAATATTCCCAATTATTCAAATACCCAAGTCAACTGGGTTTTATAGAGATTTTTAATTAATAATATAATGAGGAATTAGAGAAAGAGTAGGAAAGGAATAATTATGAAGGGCCTCAAGACAATATGGCCTAGACCTGAGTCTTAAGAGAGAGAATCAGTCAGTCCGTTTTTTAACACTCACCACAAGGTCTGCCTAAACAAGGATTCTAGTGACACCAGGCCAGCTCCATCTCAGCTGACTTCACCAGAGAGAGCTCCAGCGAGACCTCCTTAGAGATTGTCTTCCAAGAGCTTCCCTTCTCCAGAGCCTCTCTCAAGAGATTCTTCCCAAGCGATCCTCATCAGAGATCCTTCAAAAGGATTTCTCCAAAAGGATATATATTCAAGAGATTCTGCTTTTTCTTATATAGGGGTTTTTCTCCCATGTCACCTCCCCTAAGTCCCTACATCTACCAATCACTGTAGACGCTTTCCAAAGGACTGCCCATCTGAATTCCTGCTAAGTTGACAAATCTCCTCAGTAAATCTGAACCAGTGAAAACACAGCTGAGTCAACTAATCTCATTAAGACAAAACTTGCCTGATCCTTTTAGGTACCTAGCATCCCATTGTATCAATTCAAAAAACAGGCCTGGCTCAAAGAACTCCTTGCCCCACCATAAGCATGGATCCAAGTACTTTCTTTGTTTAGCAAGGAGTTTTTTTTTCCCCTAAAGCAGTCTTAAGTATGGTTGGAGTAGAGGTCCTCCCATTTCTGATCCTGGCAAGTTCTCACATCAAAATGGGGAATGTTTCTCAGTAGGGAATTTGTTCCAATTAAGAATTCCCTGATGGGAAAATGTTTAACATTCACAAGTCTGAGAGATTTCAAGATTTACAAATCTCCAAATCCTAGTATAGTGTGACACAAAGTAGATGCTTAATAAATGCTAATCAATCTATTGATAAGCTCTTTTGATCATATCTATTTTCTATTGAGCCATTTGGATAGCTTTTAGACTAGCAAGTCATTGGTATATAGGATTAATTGAATGTTCAGTGTTTCCTTTTTGATATTTTTGTCATCAATTTCACAGCATTAAAAGCTTCAGAGCAGCTGGACCCAGCAAAACATCATATTTCCATTTTTTACAGAGAAGTAAATTGAAGCTCAGTGATATTAAGAAACACTCAGAATTACATAGCTTTAGTAATTGGCAGAGCCAGGAGACTCAACCTCCATAAATCTAGTTCTTGCCAGTAAGCCTGTGACTCAATCTAATAACAGAGTTCCTGCTGAAGACAAGGATGCCATAGTCTGAATCAATCTTCCAATACTATGGCAGACTTCTTAGAGTTTTTATTTGTATATTGCCTTTGCCAAACTTCCCTTCTCTAGTACAAAAATATTTCTCAAACAAGTTAAGCTACTAAAGTATGCATTTTTTAAAATCAAATGTGTATAATTTTTAAAAGCCAATTTTAGTCACTTGTTATTAAATCTGAATTTTTTTCCAACTTACAATTGTGCCAGAAGACTAAATTTCCTTCTGGTTCTTCAACCCAGAACAATAGGGACCTAAGTTACTTTGGTTCCTTAGAATCTAGTTATTCTTTTCCACTGCTTTAAGGTAACTTATGTGATCTCAACTTGTGTTTGCTCATTTTTTTTAAGTTAGCAGTTTTACATTTTTCCTGCATTTTTTGATTCTTAAGAGTTTTTCTTCATAATTAGTAAGATTTTATCTTCTGAAATAATTAGGATTCTTCTTGGGTTTAAAATTGAGAACCATAGCTATTTTGAACCATCCGTATAGTATAATAATCTGACCAGCAGTTGCTATTTAATTTTCCTTTGTGGGTTGTAGCTTGAGAAGGAGAAGGGAGCCTGAGAAAAAATGGATGATAAATGAAGACTCAAAGACAAGTTAATTGATATGGGGAGCGGCGCTAGATCCTTATAATGTTTTCCTTTGAAAATTAATTAAAGGAAAATATGAGAAATAAGAGAACATGTGGAAGTAAGAATTCCTAGGTAGAGATAAAGAGAGATAGGAGAAACTCCGAAGATGCAGGAATCAAGAGGAAGAGCAGGGCCCCTCACCCCAGCATTTATTGTGGATTGAGAAGTGATCAATGAATATTTAACATAGCACGTAGGTCTTAACATTGGTTGAATAGACAATGACAAGATCAGAGGAGGTGGGGATTCACCTGACATGCTTTTCAAAGGAATGAGGTTTGACAAGGTGAGGGCTAAGCCTTTGTGGCTTAGGCTCAGGAATTCTCCTGCCCTTACATTGATCATTAACTGATCTGATCAAGTATCTAATACATCAACCATACTTCCCAGATGCCAACATGCCTGGCATGCTACATATATATGTGTGTGTGTGTGTGTGTGTGTGTGTGTGTGTGTGTGTGTGTAATTGTTCACTAAATATTGGAGTGTGTTTAGAAAATCTTCAACTTGCCATAACCTTACAACTGAAAATTAGTTGAATCAAGTTAAGGTAAAAAAAATTTAATGTCTGTTGAGAAAAACCCCAGAGGTATATTTTAAAGAAAAGTTTATTAAAGAGATACTGATAGTTTATTTAACAATAGGGGCATCATATAGGCTTTTAACTAAAATTGAATCCTATTTTTAGTCACTCATTTCCAGAATTTTCTTTATTTGGGGGATTTATAAGAAAGATCAGAATGTAACATACCAAAGAGCTATTGGCTATATACTCAAATCTCCTCTTTTGATGACTGAATCTTAGAACTTTGTTCTAGACCAATAAGCCCTAGACCAAGAGTTCTTAATTTTTATTATTTAATTTAATTTTTTTTTGCATCATAAACACCTTTGGCAGTCTGGTAAACACTATGGACCTTTTCTCAGAATAAAAATTTAACCAAGTAAAATAAAATACATAGAATTAAAAAGGTAACCAACTGTATTGAAATGGAATTATCAAAATATTTTTTTAAAACAACCCCAGGTTAGGAACCCCTGCCCTAGAAAATTTCAGCCAGAGTGTATAAATCAATATAGCACCATTTGGAGATATGGGGAAACTGTCCTGGGATTGTGTCACTATGGCCTGTAACAGAGCTAAAGTCTACTCTGGATGCTTGCTAAGGCCTTGAGAGAGCAAGAGGAAAAAAAGAAGAAAGTCCAAGCCAATATGGATTCCCCAAGATACTTTGACCAAAGAGAGTGAACTCTCTGGTCATGGCATAAATTTAAACCTAAATATAGGATTTTGAATAAATAGGATAAAATTTGAACATATTGTGAATAAATCAAACACCCTTTTCAAATCATTAATGCTAGCCCTCATTTTCCAATGGAAGAACAATTTTCATTCTGAATAATTTCTTTTACTCCATAGGAATTTTTTCCTGGCTAGTACCAGATAGACTAAATGATTGCATACATCTATACTGTCATCACTGGAACTCATCTCTCTCCCTTCCCCATCCTTCTGAACTCCAGAACATTTTTCTTTCCTTTCTAAATTAGTTTAGCACCTGGCTCTCAGTCTTTCTTTTCCAATACCTACTCTCATACTAAAGTACTTGAACATTCATATTTATCCACCCCCACCAAATCGCCTAACTTTCCAGTTGCTCTACTTACTCACTTTCCAATGACCAATTTTTTCACCCCAAATACTAAGTTTACAGCGAGAAGAACATATACTCTTAATCATTAAGAGTTTCATTTCCATGTTCCTGAATCCTAAAATTCCTTATAGAATCATATTCTGTTATCTTCCAATTTTTCCTCTATTTTATGGTCCCTAATCCTGTTCTTTATCCTCAATGACTCCATTTCTTCTGACCCTCAGTTCTTTCCCAGGCAACCATAGCTACATTGTCTAGACTCTTGTCCCTTTATTCAACTTTTTTTTATTTTAAACCCTTACCTTTCATCTTATCAATACTATACTACCAACAGAATCAATACTATGTATTGGTTCTAAAGCAGAAGAGTGGTAAGGGCTAGGCAATGGGGGTTAAGTGACTTGCTCAGGGTCACACAGCTGGGAAGTGTCTGGGGTCAAATTTGAACCCCCCATCTCTAGGCCTGGCTATCAATCCCCTGAGCCACCCAGCTGCCCCCACTTCCTTCAATTTCTTGATGAACCATTTCAACTGTACACTGCCCTCTTTTCTCAAGTCCTTTGCCCCCTTATCATCAATAGCTGATCATACAAAGCACAGTTTTGACCTAGTGTTGGTTCTACCATTGGCTGCCTTCACTCATCTTCATATGTTGCAGAATGAAGCTGGAGAAAATCACAAAACCATCCAATTGAGTCCACTACAAATTTATGTTGCATAATCTCAACGGGGCCTTCACTGCATCAAACCAATCTTGACTTTGCCATTCACTAGATATGTGACCTAGGGCAAGTCACTAAACCCTCTTATCCTTAGTTCCCACAGCTGTAAAATGAGTGAAGATAGTTTATTATAAATAAAATTTGTTTTAAATAAATTAGGAATAAATTAAATAAAATTTCAAAAGTAAGATTGCTATGATAGTAGAAAGAAGGATGGTTTTAGAGTAAGAAGACCACGGTTCAAGTCCTTACTGTGATGCCTACTGGTCTCTTGACCCTGCTTTAACTTTGTGAGCTTTTTGTGTCTTCCACTGCAAAATAGAGATAACACTTGCACAATAGGCATACCTCATCTACTGTACCAAAATAAATTGTAAATATTAAAAAAACTAACATAAATATGAATTATTTGGGGAGCTCCTTAAGAAAAATGACTACCCTTTCCCTTTCTTTGTATCCCCAATGTTAACATTCTCATTCTGTTGAGAAATAACATGATGAAGGTGTTTCACATCCCTGTCAAGGTAGAGCTAGCTTAAGAAAACTTTTAGATGATATCTGATTGGCAGGATCCCTTATTTTGCTAAGAACTATTGGTTGCTACTAAAAGAAAAAGAAAATTCTATTATCTTTTTGGAAGATGTATACATGTAAATTTGTATTTGACTTCATACCCTATCTAGAACTAAGTAATTAGGATTAGAGAATGCATATTCCACTCATGTCAGTACTGTGTCTCTCCTTGGGGAGTGGGGGTGAGGCGTCCTGCCTGCCTCATCTCCCAGCCCCAATCCATCCTCCATTCAGCCATCACAAGTGATTTTCCTAAAGCACAGATCAGACATGGTCTCCATTTTATTCAATAAACTCCAGTGGCTCAGTAAACTTTAGTGAGTCTTTATAGCCTCTGGGATCAAAAATAAAATTTTCTGTTTTGCATTCAAAGCTCTTAACCCAACCCCTCTCTAGTCTTACACCATACTACCTACCATGTACTCTTCATGCAGAAACACTAGCCTCCTGGCTATTCTTCAAAGGAAATGCCCTGATTCTCTACTTCAGGCAATTTCTCTGACTGTCCCTCCCTCTTCTCCCCCAGATGAAATGATCTCCTTCCTCAACTCCTCCTGTTGACTTCCCTGGCTTCTAAGTTCCAGCTAAAATCCTATCTTTTATAGGAAGCTTTTCTCAACTCTTAATTCTAGTGCCTTTCCTCTGTTATTTGCTTTCTGTTTATCCTATATAAAACTTATTTGTATACCACTGTTTGCGTGTTGTCTCCCTGTTAGACTGTAAAATCTTTGAGGCCTGGTCTATTTTTTTGCCCTTTGTTGTTTTTGTTATTTGCATCCCCAGTGCTTGGTACATAGTAGCCACTGAATTGATGTTAACTGATTGATCAGTAAAGGTGGGAGTCAAGGACCTTAGTAAAGATGTAAGCTTCTTATTATAAGAAAATGTCTCTTTTATCAGGATCTCTGTTTCACCATTTAGAGAAAGTCCCCCAGCAGAAAGACTAATGGTGTTCTGTTGTGTTCAGATATTTTTAGTGGTGTCTGATTCTTCATGACCCTATTTGGGGTTTTCTTGGCAAAGATACTAAAGTGGTTTGACATTTCCTTCTCCAGTTTATTTTACAGATGAGGAAACTGAGGCAAGTAGGGTTAAGTGACTTGCCTAGAATCACCTGGCTAGTAAGTGACTGAGACCAGATTTGAACTCGGGAACTGTGGAGACTCTGCTACCTAGCTCCCAAAAAAACTTAAACAGAATGCAAAGGGGGCAATGGATATTTTAGAATCAGGAAATGTTATTTTATTGTCAGTATACAAAAGCTTTAAACTTTCTGAGGGAATGTTCATGTTTCAATATGTAAATTAATTGGGGATACTATTAATGTGGTAACTTCCCACAGTGGCATAGATTGCAAGTCATCCATGTCTTCTCAGCCTATGTGACTCTTCTTTTATACTCCCTGACTTGGTTAGGTTCTTCTCCCAAATATTCTAATATGATATATGTGCCTTTTTTGATCTGTCCACCTATCTTGCTCTCAATACATTAGCAGCCTCTTCTTCAGATCATGGGAGAAGGAAAATTATACACAGCTTAATTTTTTAATCCCCCCCCTCAAAATAGACCCCTGTTTCTGCTAAGGGCACTATCATCCTTCTAGTCACCCAAGTCCACAACTTCAGTGGTATCCTTGGCTCTTCATTCTGCCTTACTATCTTTCCAACTTTATTATATGGTCCTCCTTTTTCTGAAATCTACAATGTAATCAAATTGGCTTTTTTGCTATACTTCACATGATAGTTCATTTCCTACTTCCAAACTTTTGCAGTGGCTGACCCCCAAGCCTAAAGTGCATCTCACCTCTGTCCCATGTCATATTTTGTTTCCTTCAAAACTCTGCCCAGGCACTATTTTCTCAGAGAAGTCTTTCTTCATATTACTGCCTGTTAGCGCCCTCCCTCACCATAAATTTACCTTTTATTTGTTAAACATTTCATATACATATATTTGCATCTGTGTTATATATATCATATGCAAATTTATTTACATATGTTGTATGCCATGTATAAATGCATGTGTTATATGTGTCATGTGCAAGCAAATTTATATAACTGTTTCGCCCAATGGAATGTAAGTTCTTTGAAGGCAGAGAAGGACTGTTTCATTTTTGTATTTTATCCCTAAAACATTGCATAGTACTGCAAAGGTAATAAATGTATATGTTGACTAATATACTAGAATATCTGATCAGTTAATTTTTCTAATTCTTATTTAACTTTTAAAACTCAGTTTTTGAAGTAAAGGAATAAAAACATTTCAGCATTCATAGATTTCACTCAACAAAGATTTATTCAGCACATACTATTTGTAAGGCATTGTGATAGTTGCCAAGGATACAAAGATAAGAAAGAGGCAGGTAGGAAACTTGGCAGTTAGGATCCTGGACTTGTTAGGCATACCTAAATCCAAATTCTGCTTCAGACTTTTACTGATTGTGTGACCATGGGCGAGTCACTAATCCTTTCAGACTGCCTATTTTATAGGTTTTTGTGAGGATCAAATAAGCTAATGCTCATTTGTAAAGAATTTTGTAAACATTAAAGTACTAAATAATTGCTAGCTATCATCAACCTGTTCACAAAAGAGAAGAGAAGAAAAGAACTATTGTATAGTTCTATTGAATTGAATAATATATGAGCTAATGTACACAGGATAGTGAAATGTGTGCAAAGGAGATAGCCAGGCAAAGGCAAAAGCCCACTTCACCTGGTAGGGCAAAGGGCTTGTCATAGTGTGATTTCATGGAGAATGGAGTTCCATTCTGAGTTGGAACTTGAAGAAAGGGAGGGATGTCAACAGATAGAGAGCTGATAAGGGGCAAGTGATGTCCATGGAGGCACTGTTTTTAAAAGTTGATTACTGAAGATTTAGGGCATTGGTTTAATCTTAAATATTTATCTGAATAGCATACCTATACTAATTTTATTTCATTCTCCCCTCCTCTCCCAACAAAAACATCATTGAACATGTTGGTTTCTATCCCTCACAGGTCAGTCTTGATTCCCGAGTGAGAGAGGTGATCAATAGAAATCTCTTGGACCCCAATCCTCACATGTATGAAGATGCCCAACTTCAGATATATACTTTAATGCACAGAGACTCTTTTCCAAGGTTTTTGAACTCTCAGATTTATAAGTCTCTTGTTGAAAGTACTGCTGGATCTACTTCTGAATCTTAGTTTTCTTTGTTGGGGGGGTGGGCAGAATCATTTTGGAGGGCTGGGGTGGGACATTCAAGTAGTTACATAACATCAGAAGCTGAGTTCCTGGAGAACTACAGTTTAGCACTACTCAGGCTACTGTGAAAAAAATACAACACATTCTGGTCTTTGTCTCCATTTTTACCAAGGTCATTCATAGTTAAGTTTTTTGGGGGAAAAAAACAATAATGGAGTTACCAAATGACATATTTTACACACCATTCACTTTAACTGCAAGCAAGATGTATTTGTAGTCCTATGAACAGTCTCCTTGTGTATCCTCACACTGCATGTGCAAGGTAAAGCTGCTTCATTTGCCACTTAGTTGTTGTAATATTTAATCCAATAACATAATTTATCTATGTATTTAAGGACATTTTTGTGCAATATGGTCTTACATAGAAATAATTTTGGCAAATCAGCTGGGGTTTGCATTTTTTTAGGATAAACTACTACAGAAAAAGCCAATTTTTAAAGTGTAACAATGGAATTCAATATGCTATACTGCATTCAATACACTGATTTTGAAGCCAATATTTCTGTAAAAAAAAAAAAAGAGCTATTTATCGCTGTTTATTTAAAAAAACAAAAAAATGAAAAAAAAAACAAGAAAAAACCCATCATGGGGACTTCCTCTGGTTGTTCACTGCCAAAACTGTGGCATTTTCGTTACAGAAGAGTTTGCAATGTCAAAAAAAAAAAGCACAAACCATTTGAAGGGATCATGTTTCAATGACAAAATCTATGTGCTGATTTTGTTTTTAATTGTTATAAAGGAACAGAACCTGTGTACATTTCAGATGTCAGATACTGTAATTGATTTATTAAAGACTGGCTATCCAGTTCTAATACTGTTGTGTAATGTTATGTACTTCAGCAAGGAAAAAAAAAAAGATTGATCTTTAGTTTTTGAATATGAAAGGTTTAATAAAAGATTGCCTACATGTAGCATTTTAAAACATTTTGATGAATAGCATCTGTCCTGTGGCATATTTTTCTTCAAGACAAATCCCATGAAAAGCTATGTTTTTAATCAGTGGTTTTGAAGAAGACAAATAGCTGCTTCAGACCTAGTAAATTTTAAACTAGTTCCTCAAGACCAAGAAGTTTCCAAAAATAAGTAATATGAAATACCAAATATTAAATTCTTAATCAGAAATTCAAAAGATAGTGCAGCACTCAAAGCTTTTTGCTGCCTAGATACTTGTACAGGTATGGCTAGATCTTTACAGAAACAGAAGGAAAGAAAGAAAAATCTTGCCTGATGTGGGTATGCACTTTTGACATTCAAGAAAACAATATCCTGTAATGTACAAAACACCATCAGCTTCATATTTATATCGAAGTGTTATAATGTAAATGTTAATATCCCCTGGAGGCTATTTTTTTAATTGCAAGCTTGGTGAAAATAACTATGTGACTTGGAATGAAAGTTGGAAAATAGTTATAACCACTTGAGAACACTGGCCTTATACTAGGGATGATATTAAAATTTTAGGTTTTCTTTTTCATTTTCTTTCACTACCTCTCATTTATTTTTAATTTATTAAAAATATTTCAAAAGAGCAGGTTTGGAGTTTTATTTTACAATATATTTTACTTGAAGCCTGACATAAGTTTTGTGTCCGTGAACCTAAAACATTTTAAAACTGTTTTTAAGTGAATTTTATTTTGTAATTAATATAGAATTCAGGAGCTATTTAAAGGGCTATTCTCTACTCCCTATGCAAATACTTTAACTGTTGTAGTTTGACAAAATGGGATAAAAAAAAAACAGAATAAAAAACAAAATATCCTGTTTACACTGGCGTTGCTGACTATCTTATCATATTCAGCACTTTTAAATACATTGTTATTTATGAAAATGTAGTTAAAATGCAAGACATAAAATATTTATAACAAACATTTCTTTTAATAAAATGCCTGTTTTGTCTGAAAATGTTACTGTGTTATGACATACTTTATTCATGTTGGTTAGTTATTTACCATATGAATAAAAGTTTTTAGTACTATATTAATAGAATGATAGCTATGAATATGTTTACAATAATAGATAATTCATATTTTTTCCTGAAGAATGAAGAAAATACTAGAAAGAATCACCACTTCTACTGTGAAGTTCTGTTGTTCCTGAAATGATTTAAAACTTTTTTTCTGAATTAGAATTACATTGGTTATACTACTACTGTGTATACATACACATATATGGTGTATTTTCATATTTGTTACAGTGTTGAGGCACAATAACATTGGTGCATAGAACTAAAAAAAAATGTAAAATACTATTACAAATATTGCATGTATAAATCTTTTAAAATGTAGACTTTATATTATTGATGTTACTATTTGATGGTGACCTGATAGTCAGAAACTATCTTTATAAGATACTTTGGACCATTAGATGAATTGTCTGTTTGACAATACTTTTACCATTTTACCAAATCTAAACATAAGGGCCCTTATAAAAACAATCTTGATCTCTAATACTGGAGTTCATAAAGTATATATTTTGAAACAGGTGCATCCTTTTGGAAATTGTTCAGGTAGTTGTCTTGTGGAAGATACTGGAATAAGTTTGCACATCAATTTTTTTTACAACTGTGTGAACATTTCCATAAGAAACTCCTATTTTCAGGGGTTTAATATTCAACCACAGAACCCTGAAGTTTCTTCCTAGAAGTGGTATCTGTACATTTTGTGCTCTATCAAATTTAAAGGGAAAAAAAAAACCATCTGCTTTATATTATGTTCACTATATAAATAAAACAGGAAATAAAATCAAGAAACAAAAAAGAAAAGCCCAACATCTTATATGGTGTCTATACTACCATTTCAATAGCACAACATCTGTTTTAGTATCCTAAATTCTCCTACTGTATACATTGTCTTTTTAAGGAAAAAATGAAGCCCCTTGGAAGGTGCAAAAATATATTTTAGGCCACCAAGGTGGTTTTTTGCATGCTGCTATTGTACACTAACTACAGTGATCTAAAAGTGGTTACTGAACTTAGCAGGCCCAAAGTGAGCTGTGTCTACATTGGAAATTGAAGGAGAGATCATCCTCTGGATCCTTCAGACAAAATGTCCTGATATTGAGAAAAGGGACTTTGATTGTCAGAATTTTCCAGTATGCCTATCTGCTTACACAGATGACAGTTACAGGATTATTACTCATCTCTCCACTTTATTTATCCCAAGTAGACAGATTTATTCCATGGCTTTTTTATATTTTGAGAGTTACTAGATAACAGCCTCTTCTTTTTTTTTAAATAGAGTAATTGTTTTGTCAGAAGTATACAAGTTGAGTGAATCTGATGCAAATACTAGCCATGGTACAAGCAGATTTAAGCACTATGGGCACATTTGTATTTACTTGTAATAAGAGCTAAGAACAACTTTGATCTCAACACTAGAATGGACAAGAGCCAAGACCACATTCTGGTCTTTTTTTTTTTGGCTGCCTTTTAAAAATTGTAAATAATGAAGATAATCAATTTTGAAAATTGTTTAGAGTGCATGGTGGGGAGGGGGACTGTTTATTAGTATTCCTTAATACTGCCTAAGTATTTACTTGTAGAATGAAATGTATCAATATGTATTTGCCTGATAATTCAGTATTTCAGAAGAACAAGAGGAGCAAGTAAATAATGTGCATTTATTGAGAACAAAAATTGAATTTAGATTCACCCTGGGATTGAAATTTAACTGATACCTCATTCTGGGGCTTGATCGATACATTTTTATTTTTCTATAATGTTAACTTTCTATAAAGACAAGTAGCATTATGACTGTAACAATTTGAAAAATATCAGCAGGTCATAGATTTAAAGTTAAATGAACTTTATGGATCACCATCATCTATTCCAATCCTAACAATTTACAGGTGAGCAAACCAGTTAAATGACTTGTCCAAAATTACACAAGTAGTAAATAGCAAAGATGAGATTTGAACCCACCAGGTTCTCTGACTCCAAATCCAGTTTTGTTTTTTTTCTACTGCACTACAAAATACAAAGTGGTTTAGGCCACTGTGAAGACTGGGAAAAAGTAAAGAGTTTTTGTTTTTGTTTTTTTTTCCAGAGACTTCTTTTTGAAAATGTCTCCTAACATTTTCAAGAAACATTAATCAGAATCCTTTCAAGGAACAATTGAGTTTTTTTCCACAGTGTGTTGAATACCAGATATAATTTGGGAGCAAGGGAGAAATTTTTCAAAAATGTTAACTGTCTCATATTAATTGCCTTCCAAGAATTAGTCAAGTACATAATTTGTGTTTCCCTTGGTTGGTGACAGTTCTTGTCTTTGTTTCTGTTATTTTTAAGAACACTGTCAATACTAACCTATAAAAAATTATTTTTTTCTCCAAACAGTTCTATCAGGACACAATGTCATTCCCAACCATATATATGAAAAACAAATGTTCCAATGAGAAAGTCTATTAAAAGGTTTGACTTTTTTATCTTAACTGCTGCAACACTGAATATTAGTAAAATAGAATAAAATATTGTACTATAACAAAAATCATAACCCTTTTCAGAACTTTAGCTGTGACAATATTACTGGATGGATAAAGGAGGAACAAAGTAGCGTATAGTAAAAGTATCCTCTTGTTCATTCTAAGAGAATGGATTTACTTAGTCCAGGTTTCAAAAAAAAAAAAAAGAAAGACCTAGAGAAGGGTGGGTGCAAAAGAAATCTTGCCAAATATCTGTAAAGAGATTATTAGCAAAAGTAGAAGACATTCAAACTAGTCACAAAAAGTAAACAGATTTCTAGAAATAGTTCTTAGGTGTAGCACCTGTAGTCTTTCCTCACTACTTCCCACACATTATCCTTTGTGTTCCAAAAATCTGTATATTTAAACTGTAACCTTATATTTACTTCTAACAGGGCATTTTTACTTTAAAACAAATAAGCCACATTCATTCTACAAATATTTATTGATTACCTAATTAATTTAAGGTATTGGTGGCAGGAGGATACAAAGATAAATGAGAAAAGCATGTTCTTGCACTTAGGGACTCTCCTAAGGGATATTAAACTTTTACAAATCAATATATAATGCAAAGTAGAATGGGAAAGTACAAAAAAGAAAACTACAAAGATGCACTGGGCTTTCTTATAAAAGAAGGCACAGTTTACCTATCTTCTCAAATGAAGTATGCATTTAAATAAATAATTCTGGAATTTAAAATGTGTGGCCAAAAAAAGAAAAAAGGTGCTTCTTTCAAGATATATCAATATGTCTTTCCCTTGATCACTTTTGTTTAAATATGTGTTTTCAGTCTACTATAAGGCACAAAATTCATAACTCATGGAAACATTTTTCTTGTCATGACCCAGCCTATTATAGACTTAAAAGGAGGGGGAAAGTGATAACATATATATATATATATATATATATATATATATATATATACATATATATATTTGCTATGAGGCTGGAAAATGGCACAAAGTAAACCTGCACAATTTTCTTTTTAAAAGGCAAAACAAGAAACTCATGTAAAATCCTTTTCCCTAAAGCCCAGTGCCTGGTGTATAGAAAGTACTTAATAAATACCTATTGATTGATATAAAAATCATAATCTAAATTATAGAAAAGAGTAAGCATCAAGGATTTTAACTCAGAGAACTGAATTAAAACTGAAAGTATTTTTAAGTTGGAATTTTAAGGAATTTTGACAGTTGACAAAAGGGCAATGGTGGAGGAATAATCACTTAAGATATTTAGTATTAACTTGCAATAAATGTTGGAAAATATCTAAATTCTTTATCTCACTAGTCACAAACTGATGTTTAGAGAATGAATACAATATGCTAAGCCGAATATACTGGAATGAGTGAGATCTTGCAAAGTACATAGTTGATGCCTAAAATAAAAAATTTCATCATGAATGTTCAGATAATTGAAGTGAAAGTGTTGTCATTGTTACTGTTCTATTTGTCAGAATAATTATCTTCATTTTACAGTTTACTTCCGTAATAATGACCTGGACCCAACCCTTATCTTTTGAAATTCCCTTAGATCCATCTCATGGAATTAAAGTTGGTTATACCCTTTTTATTGAATGATGTTCTTTTTTTCCCTTCACTGAACAATGAAATCCATGTATGTTTTAATTCTCAATTGTTGTGGCTTTTACACACTTGTCACAATTTTAAAGTCAACTTATGTATAATTTTAGGCTCTCTGATCAATTTTAACAAATGTTAATAAGAAATCCAAAGCATTTGGTCTTGTAAAATTATTAATATTTAATATTTGTGCAGTTTTTTTAATTACCATTCTCATTATTGTCTGTCTTTAAGTTAATAGATTTCACTGGCAGATCAGTGTACCATTAAGAAGTTTTGAATTCATGAATACAATTTAATAGGCAGCATTCTAGGCTCTTTTTCAAGTCCAGATGACCTGCAGGGACTCTATACTGATCAGATATTTTTTTTTTTATGTAAAAGAAATTGAACATGACATTAATGTGACAAATTCTAAATCTTGTTCAAAAAATTAAATATTTTTCTTTGAGTTTTCAAAGTGGAAAAACACCCCTAATAATGTTTTCCTTTCTGACTATGTTGTGGAAACAGATGATATTGTAAAGTGCATATTCATTCTATTGATTTTATTAAAAGGTTTTGAAATAAGGAATTGATAATGTATTCTTGGAGAATTTACCATTTTCCCATTGGTGTTAAAATTTAGTAGTAAAAAGTAGATTTAAAGAATTGTTACTTAATTACTATATGCATCTGAGGGGGGAAAAAGATTGATTCTGACTGGATTCTTTTCAATGGCTGTATCATAAGGTTATTGCTTACTACAATTTTGCACCTTTTATAATATAATAAAGTATATTCTTTAAATGACTTATGTTTTGAGATTTCAGCTGAGAGTTTTATACTGTGGAGTTAAAACATCATTAATACAGATGTTATGTTCAATTAACCCAAAGATTAGAGGATGGACATCTAAACTATCTATAATAGGCCTATTGGGTATATGACAGTTTACTATAAGTAAAGGATGATTGTCCAGTTTTACTGAGGTTCCCCAAAAGAGGAAGTGGGTTTCAAATACAATCTTAAAATGTAAATACTTCATGAGATAGAAAAACTGTCTACCATGCAAAATAAATACTGTTAAGAAATTGGTTGAATAAATCAAGTATCAAAAACGTATTTGCATTTATCAACTGGATAGCAGGCAAGAATTATTTGACCTGAATTTTCCAATTGCTTTTTGTAAACTGAAATGGGTACAGTTGTTAGGGTGTGGTGGGGGGTGAGGGGCTGTGAGTCAAGAATAAAGGTTGCAATATTTCTTAGGAATTATTTTAAATGGGCTAAACATTCATCCTGCAGAATTGTTTTGATTCTGAGTTGAGTTCTTTGAACCTTCTATCTTTTACTGTGATTTTTATTTGTTATTTGCAAATATTGTTTTGAAGTATCAATGTGTAACATTCTGAACACACCAGTTAGTTCTTATGAATGGGGCTCAAATGACTGAGGGATCAGAGAGGTAGTAGTGGTTAGGGATGAGTCTACAAGGATGACTAGCCCTACTACCCTTAGAACATTTTGTGTCTTATTTCCTGTGATGGGAGCTTACTTGGAAAGTTACTAAGATCTTCAAGAGCATGTATATTGTGTGTGTGTGTATGAATGCATGTTTAGGGACAGAAAAACAGAGAAAGGACGACTAAGAATGCAAAATATACTTAAAACCGAGGACATGTGTGGCTATAAGTTTGTTGCCATACCTGTTCAGTTAACAGCATCAACTTAAAAAAAAAGTTGGTGGTAGGAAATTTGTGATATGTGAAAGGTACAATCTGAGAGTAAGGAATGTATTAGAAATGATACTGAAAATTCTCTCTTCCTTCATGCCTCTTCCACAGGGAGTAGAGATGAGGATGGAGTTGAGAGTGAGGGGAAAGCCTAAGGAACTGATATTGGATTGGAAAATTTTTGAAGGAACTAGATGCCATGAAAGCACTTTCATAGCTGCTTTATAAGAAATACGGAATAAGAATGCCTTCCCTATCGTTTTTCCACATAGATTATATCATCACACACTGAAAAGACAAACAATGAATGAATGTGTATTTGTAGAGAAGAAATCTAGTGT
The DNA here is from genome assembly GCF_027887165.1 of Monodelphis domestica. Classification (NCBI taxonomy): domain Eukaryota; kingdom Metazoa; phylum Chordata; class Mammalia; order Didelphimorphia; family Didelphidae; genus Monodelphis; species Monodelphis domestica. The sequence goes on along the minus strand of NC_077228.1, from coordinate 433,057,604 downwards.
GCAAGTGCCACTGCTTCCAATCGCATTTCGTAGTTGGAGAAGAAAGAAAGGTGAAGATTGTAAATGGAGGACTCTCAGTCAGGGATTACAGTAAAGATAATAGTTACTAGGAATATACCCATGCCGCAAATCTAAGGAGAATAAAATAGAGGCTGCCCTACACGAAAACAAGGCGCAGAGAGATTCTGGGACTGGTTCAAACATAAAGCTTCAGGAAGCAGTTTTTACTTTCCTACTGCTCCCTTTGTTTCAACGCCCTCTTCTGGCAAAGTAGAGCTAATCTTTTCTTGGAGCCAACCCAGCCCAGAAGTAGGTGCACAACCTAGGCAAAAAGAGCACAAGCTGTGGAGGCGGTCCCTAGGTTTCCCAAGCTCTGCTGGGACCAGGGACCAGACAACAGATCACGCATCCACGTGTAGCTTAGCCACGCCCTCTGTCAAAATCAGCTGCAACTCTTGACCACGCCCCCTTCTACTAGTGACAGCCAATCTAATTGCCCTAAACTTGACAGTGTACTTTCCGGCTCTGGGCTGGGAGTAATGAAAAGAGCCCTTTAAACCACGTGTAGCTACTCGGCTTCGTTCAAACCTCCGGGAGCACGTTTAGCTGGCCCTGGAGCTCCACCCCTTCTCGCGAGAGTTGGCAGATGCCCCGGAATTTTAGAATTAAAGATTGTTTCCGGTCTGTCTCATTGTTTCCGGCCTGTCTCAGTGCAATGATGCAGTCACTGCTGCTCCTTCGTTCTGCTCGTTGCTTGTGGACTAGAGGAGCCCTACTTAGGACCCCTCGCCGTCCGGCGAGCTCTGGCAGCCCCCAGCTAGAGGAGTTGTTCTCCGGCGGCGGAGCCATGAGGAATTTTCTCGAACGCCTGACGGGGCCCGGGGTCCAGGCCCATTTCGGAGTCAAGGAGCCGGAGTTGGCGATGGCGGCCAGGAAACTGAGGGAAAAGGAGCAAGAACTGCAGGAGATAGAGCGGCTGCTGGAGGGTGAGGGTGCGGCAAGGGAGAAGCGGGCGGCGGCCAAAATCTGTTAGGTGCCCCGGAACGGTTTCTAGAGAGTTTTTTTCTGTCCCCTCCCTCGACCCGTGACGAAACTGCTGGTTTTGGTGACTTTAAAAGTTGGGGATGACCCGACTCCCATTGTTGGCATGGATCATAGGTTAACCCCTCTCCCCTGTCCTAAATCCACACCCCCACTTTCATTTTCACCTGTTGTATCTTTTTGCAAACCCTCCATCTTTTAAAAGTACATTTATTGGTGCTTTTGCCTTTACACTAGTCATTTCGGCATTGAATCCAAGGAAGAAATAATTAAGCAAAAATATTTGGCAGGATGCCAGTGTCTGACACCGTATTTTGCATTTGTTTTTAGCGTTGTAGCCATCCACTCACACTCACTCCATAGAAGAGGACTTTGAACCTCAGTGAAATTGTCACTTGATTATGGTCTCACAACTAGTTAGTAACGAAGTCAGAATTAGAGCTAAAGTTTTCCTGTGTAGTCTATTGGTCTTCCTATCAAACTATACTGACTCTACTCCACATTCCAGCGATTCTCTGAACATTTTTCCATTCTAGGACATTATTTTTTGGCATTTTTTCGTCTTAGAATTAAAATACAACTAACCTATAATCCAACTGAAATGTTTCCTTTCAGTGAAGCTTTTTTTAGCGACTGGAGACAGACACATTTTCTGTTGCCCATGAACTCCTTTAGCACACATACCCTATTTACAGCTTGTAATTGTAATACCTGATAGCATATTATATATCTTGAGGGCAGTGTTTAGCAATGCATGTCTAATTTTTGCTTGCCCCTTGATTGCTTCTTTTCACTTTGCAAAATGAGAGTCACCTAACTTTTTCTTACTCCCAACTCACCCCTAGAGAACTACTCCCAGTGAAAAGAAACTTAAGAGATGAACAATAAATGAATCAGTGCAGTCACTAGTACAATGAAAAATTGTAAAATTTTCTTCATGAAAAAGCACTTTAAAAAATACTTGATACTTTTTAACATTATTTTTCTTTACTTTTCTAGAATGACTAATACAGAAATGTTTTACATGATTTCACATGTATATTTAATATGTTCCTTATCTTCTCAATGATTAAGGGAAAGGAAGGAAGATAATTTGGAACTCAGTTTTTAAAAAAATAAGTGTTAAAAAAATGTATGTGTAATTGGAAAATATGTAACAAAATAGGGGCAGCTAGGAAGCTCAGTTGTCAGAGAAGCTAGGCCTAGAGATAGGAGATCCTAGGTTCATATCTGGTGTTAGTGTACTTTTTGGCTGTGTGACTCTCGCAAGTCACTTAACTCCTTACCACTTTTCTGTCTTGGAACCAATACTTAGTATCCATTCTAAAACAAGTTTAGGGTGTGTATATGTAGACACACACATGCATGCACACATACATATATCTATTTAATAAAATAAAATTTAAAATATATTTTAAAAAATATGGCTTGATAACTAACTCTACTATAAGTTGTCAAATAAAGCAGATCTTAGATTATCTGAAAGTTTTAGTTTCTAACTATGCAGTTGCCCAGAGATTTTAGTATTGGAGATGAAGCAATGATTACTATGAAGAGTGTTTTTAGATAATAAAAGCAGCTAGGTGTAATTTTTAAGAGGATTACCTCTAGAGGCTACTAAAATTTAATCAATATTCTCTAAAATAAAGGTTTCCCTCAATTTAAAAATCTGTAAAAGCATATTGGAAAATTACGCTGGTATTTGCTGGAAAAGAAAAATTTATTACTTAAAGTTAATTGTGTAAATGTAAACATTTGCTTTTCTAGATGAGAATGAAGACCTAAGGAAACTTGCAGAAAATGAAATAATTTCTTGTCAGAAAGAATTAACTAAATTGAAGCAAAAGGTATTGTACTTTTGAAAAGTAAGTGATGTATTAGAAAAAGCATTTGGGGGCTTTTTTTAACTTCCTGCCCTAGAAAGAAATTTTCATACTGCAGTGATACTGACTTACAGCTCTTTCCTGAAGTTTCAATATTTAGAGGAATCCAATTACATCAGTGAGAGGAAATAGCAAAAATTACATCTTCTCTATATCTTTTCCTGTGGGACTCTAACCCATCTCTTTCTGTAAATGCCACAGAAAGGGGTCCCCTCTGTGTTTGGGGATTTCCTTTAGGTCTTTTGATTGCATAGATACTAATGGAGCAGATGTACAGGCTATAAATCAAGCCAACAAATGTTTTAAGTGCTTACTATATTTTAGGCACTGTGCCTAAAAAAAACAATGTGCCACATTGGGATACAAAGAAAGTCAAAAACCAAACAACACCTACTCTGAAGGAGATCAAATCCTAATAGAGGAGACAAACAGCTATGCACAAACAAGATAAATACAAGAAAACGGTATATACCAGAAAAATCTTGGAGGGAAGATACTAATATTAAGGAAGACAAGGGAAAGGTTTTTGCAGGTAGGACTTGAAGAAAACATTTTCACTGTATAACCAATCTACCTTCTTTTCACATTTATAAGTAATAGTATGCTGGTTCTTCTATAGAATGGTTCTTTGTTCATATATACAATACAACCTGTTCTCATCTACTGTGTGCCTCGCTTGCTCTTTGGTAGACTCACAGATATAATTCTTTAGAGCCTGTGGTATTCTAGGATTCTCAACCTATAGTATTACCAAAAGAATACTAGTGTTACAAGATTTGGTGTTTTTCAATTTGTTTCAGGGAGAAATTTTGGTATTAATAAAACCGTTGGACAGTTTCCCAATTCATCCCCCTTTCTCCTATTCAGTTTTGGACTTAGTTCACTAACTGCAGTGAATAAAAAGATGTATTAGTAATACAATAGCTCTGGGTTGTCTATTTAATTATGTACTATAGTTTGGAAAGTAGACATTTTTTAAAATAAATTTTTATTGGTACTAAAAAGAAGAGACAAAAACAGTCACCAAAAGTAGTACATAAAAAAAAATCTATAAATATATGCACTGTTCTGTATCTGTGAAACTCCTATTCCTGCAAAGGAGCTTTGAACCCTGATCCTAAAAGCCCTGGAAATAGCAGATTACTATCCCCAATATGTAGAACGATGTCAAATCAGGTGTTCTTTCTATTGTACCATATTGCTTCTTAGTAGTTATGTAATAATTTTCAGTTGTTTGTAGACATCCTTAACTGTGATTGGGTGTATCTGTTTCTTTCCAACTACAATAAAAATTTAGAACAGGGCTATGGTTTTTATTTCTTATATAGTTCTACCCCACAGTATCTAGCATGATGCTCTCTCCACAAAGGATCCTTAATATTTATGCTTTTTGACTGATTAGAAAAGCAGTTTGAAAATCTAGAAATACAGAAATACTTATTAGTTATATTACAGTTGCAACATCAACATATTATTAGTAATTTTAATTGTTATGCCATGTTGTATTGTTGGTCATATTGAGATATATATATATATATATATATTTCTGGAACAGCGTTGTTAGGTTTAACACTTACATTGTCCCAATCTGCCAATTAGGCCCTTTGTTCAACTTTTTAAATACCTATCTTAAATATGAAGGGTGGGATTTTTGTTTTTGCAGATAATCCTACTCTTGATTCCCTCAGAAGAAACAGATGAAAATGACTTAATCCTGGAATTAACTGCTGGAGTTGGGGGTCAAGAAGCTATGTTGTTTACTGCAGAGATGTTTGATATGTATCAGAGATATGCTACGTATAAAAAATGGCATTTTGAAATACTAGAATATTTTCCCAGCGAAATAGGTTAGTAATACCATATCATCCACTTAGAATTTAAGATGATTTTATTATCCAGGTAAAAAGCATTAGACTTGGAGATATATGTGGGTTCCAGTCCTGTCTCTGAAACTAGCTGTGAGAGTGGCATGTCTCCTTTCCTCTGAGCCTTTTTGTTTACCTTTAAAATGAGAGTAATACTTATACTTTATAGATTCTTTGTCACAAGAGCACTTTGTTTAAAGTGCTTTGAAAGTGTACATTTTTATTTTTAAGAAAAAATTTTGGAGAGAAGGAACAAAAATGTACATATAAGTTATTAGTTGTTTTCTTTTTTAATAAATTATAGAAAAATGGATGTGGAGGGGCAGGAAGCATGTTATCTAAATTTTTACATCTCCTTGCACCTAACAGGGTGCATCGTACAGAATAACATATATATTTAGGAATGTTGAGATGTTACTGATTATCTGAGGAAATGGAATAAACTAATAGTGTCTACAAAAATTGAATTTTTACATTCTTTTTGTTATGGTGTAAATTATATTTAAAGATAGTGGAAGTTAGATAAGTCTTTGTAGATGGCAGTAATGAATAAGAATTGTGCCTCCTCTATTTTGTAAGGTGGCCTAAGACATGCATCTGCCAGCATTGGGGGACCAGAAGCTTATAGGCACATGAAGTTTGAAGGAGGTGTACATCGAGTGCAACGAGTGCCAAAGACAGAAAAGCAAGGCCGTATGCACACCAGTACAATGACTGTAGCAATATTGCCCCAGCCTACTGAAGTAAGCAGGAATATTTCCAGTTATTCTTATTGGATATAATTGGTTTTGAGAGATCCTGTCTTCACTTTGGGTTGTAATGAAAGAGAATTATTTATGATTGTCTTGTGCGCCTCTTATCCTTAGGTAACTTGTGAATTATTAAAAATATATTTAGCTCTAGCCACACATACTATACCTGAGATCCTTAGCTTTTAATAGTAAGATCACTTTATAACATCCTTTTGGAATTTGAAATTTGAAATTTGAAAACTATATTACATGAAATGGGGTCCAAAGTAACCTAACCTTTCAGCAAGTAAAATGTTTGTGTTTTTTCTAAAACTCATTAAAAAAAAATAATCCTGAAGGCATAGTCCAAATACAAGCTGTTTTTGTTATTATTCACATGAATAATCCAATCCCTTTCCAAAAGGGAATATAGTAGAGATACCTAAACAGTGATCATAGGATCACAGACTTAAGAGCTAAAAAGAACCCCAAGAGACCACTTAAGCCAGTGGTTTCAAATCCCAATAGAAATGGGATCATGAAAACATACAAAGGATCCCTGTGGGCTGCATATTAATTTAGAAAATCATATATCAATATGTTTTATTTTGTTAATATTTTCCAATTATATTTTAGTCTGGTTCAGACTGCACTTGGAAGTATTGTAGGCTGTATTTTTTACACCTCTGGTGTAGTCTAACCTCAATTTACAGGTTGGAAAACTGATCCCAGACCAGCCTCAGGAATTCAGTTCAATTCAACCAATTCAATGTTTATTCAACTTGTATATATTATAGCAAAGACTTTGTGCTCTGCCTCACTTAAATCCAAATTTTGTATGAGTTGAGACATTACCTAGCAAGGTCCTTTTGACCATCTTTCAAGTATAAAGGACAACAGCCACGTGTGCTGAATTTTGAGATCCCATAAAAATGGTTTTAACCAATAAGTTCAGTTTTTCCTCGTAACCTTTTTACTATAGCTATGTAAAATGGAAGTTTGCTAATTTCCAAGGAACCCCAGTTTTGAGGATTAAAAAATATTTGAACAAAGTTTTGAATGGCATGATCATACATAAATTTATATGTATATGAAATTATTTTTTATCCTATTTCTTTCTGTTACATAGATTAATCTGGTCATCAATCCAAAAGAGTTACGAATTGAAACTAAGCGAGCTAGTGGAGCTGGGGGTCAGCATGTAAACACTACTGACAGTGCTGTCCGAATAGTTCATCTTCCAACAGGTACTTGATTTTCTAACATAGAAATAGAAATGACAGGAACTACATAAGCTCAATTGACTGTCATAATGTTGACATTTTTTCCTAATAATAAAATACATCTTTAGTTGTTGGTATAAAAAATTACTGAAGAACCTTTGAATAAAGAATCAGCTAATATGTAGACAGAGCTACTATATATTCCTTGGCCTTGAAACTTGTTCTGAAAACTGAAATACCCAGGTCTAATACTGTAGGTAGCCAAATTTAAGAGACCTTTCTATTAGAGAATATTAATTGAGTAGCTGAGTAGTTCTTCAGGTAATATCCTCATATCATTTATAATGTAAAAAACACCCTTCATAGAATAACTGCTTCATTTTCACAAAATTCTCTAGGAATCTGGAAGGGTAGGATGAAATTGATATTTCTGATAATATATATTTTAGACTGTTTTTTACATAACTTAGAGCTGGATAATTTGTGCATCTAAACGTGCTTAAAATTGATTGGTATGAAAATCAAAGTGTTATAAAGGAATAGGAAATAGAGGTGAGCTAGATAGAAATGGAATATTAGGTAAAATTTTCCATTTTCCCTGATAGAAAGTGGTTCAACATTGTTGAAATTCTAATAATTCCATGTTTCAAAAGGTTGATTCCTGATTTTAAGTAATTATATTTATTGGTATTTTTCTCCTGATATATTTTTTCTGTATTCTCGTACACCTCCTCACCCCAAATTTGAATAAATGCATTTTCCTTTTTTTTTATTTTCCCTCCTAGTAGGCTGCCATTGTTAAAAGCAATAAATTGGTAATGAATCTGAAGAGATTTTATTTTTTTCTGACATGAGCTTTTAGTGTTTTTATGTGCCTAGGTGAATACTTGAAACTTGTTTTCCACCTTTCTGCAAATAAAATAATTTTAAAAAATCGTTTGGTATAAGCTGAATTCTGTGTCATAGAACCCTTACATGCCCTGATAATTCAGTAACCTTTGAAAATGTAAGGAATTAAAATTGTTTGACTAAAGTATATGAAAATATATGGTGGTTACCAATTTAAAATATTATAACTCTAGTCAAAATGACTTGCAATAGTTTTTATTTACAAAATGGGTGGAGAGAATGAAAGTTGAGAAATATAAAGAGGGTAGAGAAGATATTTAGCCTATCACATTAAATATTGCTTTGGTGCTCAACTCAGCCCAGCACAATTTGTTAACCTTCAACCTGTCTCCAGAAGCCAGGAAAGGAAAGCCAGTTATTCACTTATCCAAGTTCCCTCCAAGAGGCAGTTCAAGATGTCAAGGATAACTCTTGAAGCTGATCTCTAGCCCCAGAAATTCAGGGCTTTTATAGTGTAGTATTGAGATATAAAAGGATGTTTTTAAGGAGGACACTGTATTCATGGCATAGCACTTTGCCTGCCAAATGCTAAATGCTTAATAATGCTGTTGACTGACTTTCCTATGTATAGTTTTTGGGGAGGAAATGAATTTGAAAGGATGGCAATGTACCTCTGGAGGGAAATTATGTGATAAGATCACATGACTATGGAATAGACCCTAGTTCATTAATTTTTTTGAGAATCATTGTTAATATTAAACAATGGCAAATAAATTTTCAAAGAGTAACCTCCAGAAGAGGTTGAAAAATTAATGGTAGATGGCCTTGAGTCAGGGAAATTATATATCCTATATTAAATGATTTATGCTTATTGTTTGATAAATTTCTAAAATTGAGAGCTTGCTCTGTAATTAGATTGAGTTGATTTGTGATCCTTTGAAAAGTCGTGTTTTTAGTTTCATTTTTTTACTAGTCTTTTTTTCCTTATGAAATAGAAAAAAGGAAGAAAAAGGAAAAAAAGGAGAGCATAAAACATGAAGAAGGCTTTCTGTTAAAACTCTCATTCTCATGACACTATTCAGGTGTTGCTACTGAATGCCAACAAGAGAGGTCTCAAATAAAAAATAAAGAAATGGCCATGAAAAAGTTACGAGCAAAACTATATAGCATGCTGCTTGAAGAAGAGACAAATAAAAGATACAGTGCTAGAAAGATTCAGGTAAATTTTCTTTATTAATAGAAATAAAGGGATCTCTTATTGCTGTGTTTTAAGTAATATAACAGAAGTATCACTATCATAAGACCCCACACCTCAGTGCCTCATTATGATGTGTTCTTATACCAAAGCAGATCATAAGTTCTTTGTTCTTTTCTTTTTTTTAATTAAAATAAAACCCTTACCTTCCGTCTTGGAGTCAAATCTGTGTATTGGCTCCAAGGCAGAAGAGTGGTAAGGGCTAGGCAATGGGGGTCAAGTGACTTGCCCAGGGTCACACAGCTAGGAAGTGTCTGAGGCCAGATTTGAACCTAGGACCTCCCATCTCTAGGCCTGGTTCTCAATCCACTGAGCTACCCAGCTGCCCCCCAGTTCTTTGTTCTTACCAAGTTAGAAAGTCTTCAGGTATAGGTAGGTCCAGTGAAAACACTGGCATTGTTTGCTAGATTATTATTTTTGGTTACAACTCTGGAGTATTATCTGCATTGGTGAAAAAGTACCCACATCAATAAATGCACATATATTTTGAAGTATTCTGGTTTGGGGTTTTTGTTGTTTCTTTGTCCTGACTTATGGTTCATTTAGGGTAGAGAGCTGAGGAAATTTCATCTACCAATGCAGATCAGCATCTGTCTGCAATTTATAATCTTAGAGAAGTGCTTAAGGCACTAAGAGATTAAGGGACTAGTCTATATCTGCAAGTATCAGAAGCTTCTCATCTACCACACCATGCTATTTAAATACTATTATAGGTATTAAATTATTAGATACTATTTTAATCTGATTTATGTTGGAGTCTGAGGAATAAGATGATTAATTTAAATTGCATTTTATTTATCTCATAAACTGTAAACTAATTAACTCTTGTTTTGCAGATTGGAACCAAAGGAAGATCCGAAAAAATAAGAACATACCATTTTCCACAAAACCGGGTTACAGATCACAGAATAAGCAAATCATTGTATGACATCCAGAGTTTCATGCTAGGAGAATATCTATTAGATGAGCTTATACAGTCACTAAAGGAATATGCTGATTATGAATCTATAACAGAAGTTATTTCAGAAAGATGTTAAATTTGTCAAAAAATCCTATTAGTAAAATCGGTTTCTATCTTGTCACCTTTGATGTACATAAGACTAATCCTTTTAAAATGCCCACTTGAGTATCATTCATGTGTAAATATGTATTTGAACAGTTAACCGAGGCCAGAGTAATTTGTATTTTACGGCTCTTAAATTGTTCATCTTGTTAATTATAGTCAAAAGACAGACAGTTTCCCAGACATTGTACATTCTATTTCTCAAAAACATTTAATATGAATTTGGTTGTAAATTTATTGTCCCAATGGATTATCTTCTTTTTTAAATGAAAATATTAAGCCTACTACAGTAAAATATTAGACAACTGATTTAATATCTTTTTGTGGCCTTTTTCTTCATAATCAAGTCAACATGTCTTTCTGTAATAAACTATATTTTATTTATATCATTGTCATTTAAAATCCATGATAAATATGAAAAATGAACTAATGAACTTCAGCTTATTAAAACAAAAACCATTTGCTAATACAAAGTGGCCTAAAATGTTTTTAAAGGTGCATTTGTAGATACTGTTTCTGCCCAGGGATGGATGGAAGGGGTCTGGATCTTCGGATCAGTTTTTTTCTTCTTATTCCTTAATGTACCTCTACCACATTTGAACTTTGTACCCTCCCCACTTAAAATCATAACTGGGTTAGTCTATGTAGTCAGTCCATTTATTCAGCACCTAATATGTGCAGCACTATGCTAAATACTAGGAATAACAATTTCTTTAAAAAAAAAAAAGGTAAAAATAGTGCTTGCCCTGAACCTGGGGAGACAATGTGCAAATAACTATGTATATGCAAAATACATATAGTTTAAGTGGAAGGTAATGTCAGTCAACCAGACTGCACAGTCTCCCATTTGATCTAATCATACTAATAGGGCAGCATTACAACTGGACCTGTATCACTCTTCCATTCTCAACTGCATCATCTGAAGCTCTGCTGTCTGTGCTGAATCAACTAGAGAAAGCATTAGTGACTATAAAATTAATTTCTAAATAGTAATATCTTAAAAAGATAACCATCTCTTTTTCAGCCCATGCAATTTTGTTCTAAGCTTTCCAACTTATCAGTGATTTAATTTTACAAAAAAAAAAAAACCTGACAGTGTTACTCTGGCATTTTTGTAGAACTGTGCACAATATTTAGCTCATTTACATTGAAGTGATTTTAACCATTGTATTTGCTTTTTGCCTTTCTAAAAGGAGAGACTTACTCATCTAGAACAGGAATTGTCCACTCACCAAGGTCTTAATTTCAGATCTACTGTTCTTTTTACCATGCATACAGTCCATGGAAATAAATTAGTTTTATGGATGTGGGACAGCTCTGAAAAAGCTTAAAGCAGGAGGTAGCAAGGACAGTTTGAAATATAGTCTAGATAAGCAGCAGGGAGACTAACTGACTCTTCCTACTACTACAGAATGTAACCTAATCCAACTCTCATATATGAGAACTTTACCTTGTCTCAATGAGACTTTCTACTAAATTGTATGCCTAACATCAGAATGCCAGAACCAGTAAAATCTCAGGAAACTGGAGGGGGAAAAGCTTAATTAGTAACACGGCAATTATCAGTCATTGGATGGTTACTCAGAACTTGAGGAGCATGCCCTGGCCAGCCTTCTCTTCCATTTCTCACCAGGTTGCACCCTAAACTTTTATCATAACCCAGTGCCCAGTACTTTCTCCCCTCTTCCTCTACCTTTTGGGTTTCCTTTTATATTTTGTCTAACCCCATTAGACTGTAAACTCCCTTAAGGCAGAAGCTGGCTTTTTTCTTCTTCTTATATTTATATTCTCATTGCTAGGCACTAAGCCTGGCACATAAAGAGCACCTAGTAAATGCTTGTGGATTGAATGCCCCCCAGCATTTAATAAAATCCTTTTTTCATTCACTTAATCACTAAGCAACCTGCCTCTGGCCTACCATTTGAAAAGTTATCTCCCACTCTCCAGACCTTATCTCTTATCTGCTACACACCAGTCAAATTAATTTGCATGAAACCTCTGGCAAATCTAGATAACTTCCCAGCTCTTTACTTGCTCATTTCCCAAACTGGAATGCAGCTTCTTCCTAGTTTCTCTCTCTGAGACAGAAACATCTTTTTCTTTTCAAAACACAACTGAAAACAGCCCTTTAATGATGATGATTAAACCCTGGGTTCATCATCTCTTTGCTCCATGTTTCTTCAGCCCTCCTGCAAAATGCTTATTAATATACAAAAGGGAGGTAGCATGGTGTAGTGTAAAGAGCCAAATTCAGAGCCAGAAGGACGGGGTTTGAATCCAGGCTCTTCCATTTACTTTTTATGTGACATTGGGCAAATCAATGAATATCTCTGGGTATGAGTTTCCCAATTTATAAAATGTCGAGGTTTAATTTAGATGACCTCAAATATTCTTTCATTGTCACTACCTTCAGTGATCCTTAATAAATGCTTATGGACCAGTTCTCAAGTTCTTTTATATATGTCTTATGCTCATAAACTTAAAATTTCTCAAGTCAAGAATCCATGTTTTCTATTTCTCACATCTCCTAACTTCACACCTAGAGTCCAGCAAAGAGCTCTGCACAGTGGGCATTAATTCCTCCATATTTCTTAAGTACGTACTAAGAGCCAGGTATTATGACATGCTGAGGAGCAAAATAAAATGAAGCAGCCTCTGCTTTTAGGGAGTTTATGTTCCTGTGGAACTACTGGTTAACTGATTGGGGGGGGGGGGGGGCAGAAAATATAATTTAAAAGTACTCCTCAGGCAAATTTAACCTTTTACAAAAAACCTTTCCAGGTTCTCTCTTAATATCAGGATCTACCCTCTGAGATCACATCTAAATGACCTCCTATATATATATATATTGATTTACACAGTTGTATGCATGTTGTCTCCCTATTAGAATATGAGTTCCTTTGGCCTCAGACACTTCCCAGTTGTGTGACCCTGGGCAAGTCACTTGACCCCCATTGCCTAGCCCTTACCACTCTTCTGCCATGGAGCCAATACACAGGTTTGACTCCAAGACAGAAGGTAAGGGCTTAAAAAAAAAGAATATGAGTTCCTTGAAAACAAGGACTGTTTTTTGCTTTTCTCTGTATCCCCGGCTACAGAATCCATGGCACATAATAAGTACTTAATATATGCTTACTGCCTGCCTCCTAGGTAATTTCAACACATTCTGGCTACAAGAACAGGGAACAGACTAGACTTGTGATTTTAGTGTTATGGGGAATTTTAGGATGAACAAACTTCCTCTACAAATTATAGTCTTAAAGCTATCTAGCACAATGAGGGGTTAGGTGACTTGCCCCAGGTCACACAGCCAGTATGTCAAAAGCAGGACCTGAATCCATGCCTTCTTGGTTCAGGGGTCAGCTCTCCAACTATAACCATGCGGCCTTTCAGTGCAGAAATACAACTAAAAACCTCAGCCAACTGAGTTTAGAACAGCAGAAAAAGTTGGCATTCAACAGCCTGGTTCCAGATAATTTTCCTCCTGGATTCTGGCTCAAAACAAAACAAAATTTTAAAAAGCAAACAAAACCCCCCAAATGATGCCCAGAAAAGCAGGGTTCTTCTACTTAAGTCTTATAACCTAAACTTAACCCCAAGACAAGAATCTGTCTACTAGGTTTATATTTTGGTTCCGGTACTTTTACTAGCTATATGCTTAGGATCTGTTTTCTCAAACATAGAAGTTGGATTAGATGATGTTTTCATCGGCAGAAGCTATAGGTTACATATTCTCTACCCACTAAGAAGTCTACCAATTTGGTCACTCTATCCCTGACCACTCTCCACACCTCACCTCCATGCCAAGCAAACTGCCCAGCCTTTCTGAGCTCTCTCATACTCCTAGAACTAATATACTTCCAACTACAATGGAAGCATAGTGGAGCTCAGGATAAAGGTTTGGATCCTGGCTTTACAATTTACCTACAAGTGTGATCCTGGGAAGCAGTATTAATCTCTAGGGGCCCCTGCATCCTTTGGTTCTAACAATGTACATTGTCCATAAGCTTGGTAATCAATGACACAGCAAACACTTAAAATAAGGTGATCTAGGAAGGTGATCTAAGGAAGGTCAAGAAAGATGAGAGTTCATTTAGCAGCTGTGTGACCCTGAGCAAGTGCTATCTCAGTTTCTCAATTCTAAAATGGGAAATAATAATAGTACCCACTTCCCAGGTTGTTATGAGGATAAAATACTACATTTGTAGAGTGTTTGGCACAGTATCTGGCACATAGTAAGCACTATACAAAAGTTAGCTATTTTATAATTTATAGCATTATCACTATCAACACAAAATCGTGCAGAGATGGTAGTGTGAGTTATAAAATCGTGGTGAATCCATTTTCGCCAGTAAATTTTCTAAGATTTTCCAAAGTCCAATCTTCATTATTGGTCTTGAAAAGTGGCACCCCTGTAAAAATTGGGAATTACAGAAATAGCATGTTAAAGAAATCAAATCCAAGAGGTTCTTTCTAAAGTCCATAAGGATTTTGCACAAAAATCCTTAAAACTGCAGAAAAAGACTTTTAAACTTTGTTTCCCTTTCCCTCCAATTAAACCCAGGCTGGCCCCGCCAGAGATCCAGACCGCGGGACGCAGTGGGCGTGGGGAGGGGCCTTAGGCCCTTTGGGCCCGGGTCCAGCTTAGGGCGGGATCCCCGCCCTCCCGTTTGGCGGGGCCGACTGCGCGGGACTCCCAGGGCGGAGACGAAAAAGGAGAAACTGGGATCCGCCCCACCTCTCCCCTTCCCCCCTCCAAAAGAAGCGCGGAGGACTCAGGGCGCACGCGCCACCCCGCCAACTCTACAGGCATCTGGCGCCTGCGTGGTGGGGATTGGTGGGGGAGGAGGAGGAGAGAGCGGGAGAGGTTGCTGGAGGAGAGTGAGATGTGAGCGCGCGCTCGACGGAGAGGCGGGGGAAGCGAAGGGAGTAGGGAAGGAATGCTTTGCAGAGAACCGGATTCCAAAAAGACTGACCAGAAAAACCTCCTCCGCCACTCACCAAAACTACCACCTGCAGGACGAGAAAGTCTCTGTTTACCCACCATGGATTCTGGAGCTGGAGCCGATGCTACTCCCGGACCGAGGCAGGAGTATGCCAAGAAGCCTGATGATGCCATGAACTCTAAATTGGACCTAGCTGAGAGGAGCGCGGGAGAGTGCTGGCTGGGCTACGCGCCACGTGTGTTTAAGCCGCCCGCCTCTTGCTAGCCCCGCCCCCTGGGCCCTTGGTTCCTGCATCTTTCCGGAGCTACTTGTTACTGTGCTCGAGAGATGGAGAGAGGCGGGGCACTTTCGGCTTCGGACCCGCCTCTTGCCGGTGGCCGCCGCAGATTGATTGGTCAGAGATGGAGGCAGCCCCTCCTTCTTCCTTCCTATTGGTGGATTGGTCAGACCGCCTGCTACCATTGGGCTTTACGGATTTGGGCACCAAATTCAAAGATTTTAAAAGTACCAGCTGGCGCCTTTTGGAAGCTACTACTCTGTAGGAGCCGGTGCTTCAGCTGGTTGCTGCTGGTGGAGCTTCTTTTCCTACCTGAGCGTTGTTCCGCTCCCAGTGCGTAGGTCTGGGAATGAGCCGCCACCGCAGCCACTGCTGCTGCTCCTGCTCCTGCTGCTCTTCATCTCTTTCGGCTGCATCCTCCGCCTGCTGCAGTGGCCCAGGCGCCGTTACGCCTGCGGAATCCCCGTGCCCGACTGACAGTGAGTATCTTAGGAAGGAGGGCGCGCGGCCCCCCCGGGAGGGATGGAGCGGGGATGGATGGGGGCGACCCCCCTCCCTAGTAGGTGAGGCCACGAGCCGTTCTTGGGGGTAGTTGACATCCCTGGGTTATATGGGCAAGGGGTAAAGAATGAAAGGGGTCTGGGCTTGAGAGAAGGGATCAAATTGAGGGGGGTTAAGAAGTGGGGGACCCGAGGACAGATGGTGGGCTTTTACCCTCTTCATACCGGGTTGCTTCGCTTTTCTGAAAAAGAGGCGCCGCGTCAGCCCCGGGTGTCCGTTTTCCCTCCGGCGGGCAAGACTCGCCCCTGGAAGAGGCGCCAAATACCCCCCCTCCCCTCCCCCACCTAAGGCCTCCTCACTTCGACGGGGCGGCCCGGTCACCTCAGACCTGAAGCTATCCTGTGGGGAGCAGGGAATCCTGATGTCCCTCTGTTCCCCCAAGCTGCCCCTCTGTTCCCCCAAGCTGCCCTGGAGATGTCTTCCCTCCCAACCCGGGGCTGCTCCCCACCGCTGGGGCGCGGGAGATTGGGCCCGCTTCGCGACCATCTCCCGCCTGTCTTCCCTCTCGGGGCCATTCCTGCGGGCCCCTCGGACCAGGTCCGGTCCTCCCCGCAGGATTCGTGGGCCTCGCTCCCCTCTCCCGCCAAATGCGCTCCGCGTTTGGACTGAGCGGATTCTGGGCTATAACCTGAAGAAAGTTAAATTTTGTCACACACACACATCCCTCCCTTTCGCTAGCAAAGTTTCCTTGTACCAGTGGGTGCAAAGTGAACGGTTTTTTAAAGTTAAATTAATTTTTTATTCTTAATACCCCCAAGTATATTAGCTTGATCACGGTTTTAGCCATTTCCTTGGGAGGGAAATGCTTCCTTTGCCTTATCTCTCTGTAGATGTGTGTGGAGGTGAAAGAGTAAGGTTTCCCTCCTAATCCCAAACTGGGATGGCCTTAGCCAGAGAGTACTAGAATAAATGCAATTTCTTACCTCATTGTTGTTCTTCCCTTATTGGAGGTATCTGGCCATGTTTTTCTTAAGTTATTTTCTAAAATATTTTTTATAGCCATTTTACTAAAGAAGTGACCAAGGGAAAAGGTGGAGTAAAGTAATAATGTAGTATTCTATACTCGGCCTCTCAAGGAGGAAATGATAGTGCATTCATTTAAAGTTGAGTATCTACTGATGTGGTAATTGAGGTTGGTAAGGACAGAAAATGTAATTTTTTCTTAGGAAAGGGTTTTGAAAGTGAAGCAAGTAGGGGGCCTTGTGACTTGGATCATTGGTGATATGGAAGCTAGTGGCAACTAGGCCCCTTAGCCATGGAAAGACCATGCACATAGCCAGTCACATGGTGGTTATCTATAAGGAGATTTTAAGAAAGGTAAAACATGAGACCTTTCCTAGAGTCTAGAGTTTTTATAGTCCATGGTGTTTGAATTTGGTAAAAAGAAGATATTTCACAGTTTGAGAGTAATCAGCTCTCTAACATGAAACTAATGAAAAGTCAAAATGTGTAAAATTTAGAATAAGAAATGAATTTCTAATATTCCTATTGCTATATAACGATTTTGTTGCTATTAAAAAGTTTATAAAGAGTAGTTCCCAGCTTCAATGTACATACCAGGTATTGCCACTATGCATTTTCTTAACTGATTATATCTGATAATAGAACTATTATGTGAGACTTCCTGGAATGTTACAACTTTTAAGAGCATTCCTTATAAAGATTGGGAACTAGTTTTATCAGATACCGTGGGGTAATGATGGTGAATGATAGGAATTATTTATAAAATAGCTATATGGTTCTTTTAAAGCCTTCAACAAATTGTTATTAAGTACTAGAATAAATAAATGCTTTTTTTTAAAGCTCTGTCATTTATTATCCCTTTCTTTGAAGAATCTACCAATCCTTTAAAAAAAATTTTTTTTTGAACATTTTACTTCAGAAATTATCACAAGGAAAAGGTGAACAGAATTTATTAGTTGACTTTTTTAATGCTGCTTGTAATCCAGTAGGGGGCGGAAGTACAACAGGGACAAATAAAGTAGATGGTTTATATATGCTCAATTCTAAGACCACCTGTGATTTTTTTCTCCTTATTTGCAAAAGTACAGTTATCTATACAAATAGGAAAATAGCAAGGATATTTGGTTTTATACACAAGGTGGTTTATTAGAGCTCTTCCAGGACTAGAACTATACATATTCTCAGCTCAACTACTTACTAGCCATGTGAACTTGAACATCATTCAAACTAAAAGCGCTAGAAATATTTAGTCATCTAAGAGGTAGAAATCAGTTTTACAGATTAGGAAACTGAGGTGAGTGAAATAACTGCCTATGGTTGGTTCATTGAGTTTGGAGTGAAACCTAGATCCAACACCTAATGCCTTTTTCCTTTATATCTGGAGTTTCAGTTTTCCATTACAAAAAAAAAAGTAGCATATCTACTTGTTTTGAAAACGCAAATAATCATACTTGAAAGTGCTTTGAAACAAGTAAAATTTTATGTTCAGTGAAGCATTTGCTGTGTTAGCATGAGATTAGAACATGATATTAATTTTGATCATTCTTAATTTTAGCAATACCTAGTTTATAATTAAGGAGAGTACTTACTCTGTAAATGGTTTTGAAAGTGAAGCTAAGTAGGGTGCCTTTTGACTTTGATTGTGGTTGATATGGTAGCTCAAAGGAACATTGAAATGTAATGTAAAGCAAATTGACCAAATAAAATTAAAAAAAAAAAAGAACAAAACAAAAACATTTCCAGCTTCCTGATTCCTGTACAAGGCACCTATTATTCTTATTGCAACGTTATCCACTACCTTTCACCCTCCCTTTTTCCACTTAGCCAGTCAGTTTTCAAAGTTTAGATATTCTTCCTTTCTCTATATCAATTACCCTTCATATCTCTCCTTTGTATTTACATTCTACTTTAGATCCTCACCACCTCTTAACCTGGACCATTGGGGTGGCTCTTATTCTCCCTACCTCCAGTCTGCTCTCTTCTCTAATCCACCATTCATACCATAAAGGTTCATGGAATGGTAAAAATCCATTATCACTGGATCAGAGAGAATTTAAATGGGGGGAGGGGGGGGGAGTAAGAAGTAAGAAAACTGGAAAGGTAGGAGGTAGTTAGGTTTGGAAGACTTTGAACCACAAATAGGACTTTATATTCTTGAAGGCATTAGGGGGAGCTATTTATTGGGCTTTATTGGTTACAGGAGTGACATGATCAGACCAGTGCTTTAGGAAAATCATTTTGGTAGCTATAGTTGAATGATGGTTGGGTTTTTGGAAAGGCAGGCTGACATCCCATGGGGCTATTGTAATCGTCCAAGTATGGGGTAATTTGAAGGCCTACATCAGAGTAGTGGCATTGTCAGGGAGCATATTCTCTAGAGCTCTTTGCAAAGAATGAGAGGTCTTGAATGAGAGCTTGGATATGAGGAATTTGGAAATAGTGAAAAGTTGAGGATAACGTCTAGTTTTTTAAATGGAAGGATTGGGAGGATGTTGTTGCTCTTGGCAGTAAATGGGAGTGGTAAGAGAAAAAAGGTTGGTTAGCAGGAAAAATGAGTTGACAGTATCCTAACTGGTATACCAGGGTAGTTGTTGTTTTTTTAACCCATGTTAATTTATTTGGTATATATTTAACCATGCATATCTAAATATATAAACTTGTATTTCTCATTACTCATAAAGATGAATAATTAGATTTTAATTTTTAGTTTATTTTCTTATCTTTAATCTTAATTTTCAGGCTTTCCCCTTTTTGGTCATTAAAAATTAAAGTAAAACTTGTTTCCTCTTCCATGGTTTTGAAGAACTGAGTTTGTGCAAAGGAGAAGAGAGGTTAAAGGAAAAGTGACCTTCTGTATCCAGAAGAATTATAGTGCCAGATGATATATTTAAAACTAACAATGTGGGGCAAGCTTAGCAGTTACACAGTCAAATATGTAACTGGTTTTTGGACCATTGCAGACAGTCAGATAATAGAATTGAAGTTAAAACATTAGAGTAGTTTATCTTTCTTGGAACTCCCACTTGGAAAGCATTGATCAACTCAACACTTATAACCTGATAGGTTTTTAGGAGATACAAAGTTTAGAGAGATCCCAATTGTTGCTTCCATAAAGCTTACACTCAAATTGAAGAATGAGATATACTGTTATCTATTAATAGCCAGATTGTGGAAAAGAAGTACTTGAGTTCTGCTGAGTGAAATGCATTACCTATGCAATGATCTGGGAAGGCTTCCTGGTAGAAAGGGCATTTGAATTGGGCTTTTAAAGGATACATAAGAATGCAAAGTGGGGGGTGGAGGGGAAATATTCCAGGAATTAAAAACTACTAGAGTAAAAAAAAAGAAATGTGATAAGAAAGTGTTAGGTATTCCTGGGTATTGATTAGTTCTGATAATGAAATCAGTAAAGTGGTGCTATTTTTCAAATTCATGCTGTTCAAAGTCATAATCATAAAAATGTGGTTGATTGGTTCCTGCCCAAAGGAAATATGAAGTGAAAAATTTGAATAATGTGACCAAAGTTTCATTGAGGATTTATTACTTATACTAATCAGGACCTAAGTATGGTACACTTTGTCTAAGACAATAGTATGGAAGAGGGAGTTATCCTCCTACTCGGTAAAAACTCCTTTGCCTCCCTTTTACCTTTAATATCAAATATAAAATAATAAATAGCATTCAAAATCTTCTTTTTGGCTTTAAATCCTTCTCAGTATGGTTCTTGTATGTTTCCAGCCTTGTGTATCATTCCATTCCAAGGACTGATTCACTGGTTATTCCTTCAGTAGTTGGCACAAATCTCACCTCTGCTAGAGGCCTTCTTTTTGTATTCTTGTGCTTTAGTCAGGCATATAGTTAGTAGGAGCTTATTGATTGATTTGTTGGTTATGTTAAAGAGATAAGGCTAGAAATGGTGCCAAATTATGGAGGGTTTCCAGTGCCAGGCAGAGTTCTTAGAACTATACTTGAGAGTCAGTAGAGAGCCAGTAAAGATTTTTTTTCATTGTCAAAAGAAGAGGAAGGCCCCCAACCACTTTAAGTGGACCTGTTATGAGAGAACATGTGTCTTAGAGGATATTTAGTTGTGGATTATTTTCTGTTACTTTTGGAGGAAGTATCAGTGTCTGAGATCAGAAATCCACTGAAATTTATAGGTTTTATGATGTTGAAAGAACTGATATGCTAATTTGCAGTACAAATCCAAAATTGAGAACTGGTAGACCAGAGACATTCATAGTAATTTGATTTGATTATTCAGGTACTGAGATACAACTGGGGTAACCCACCCCTTGCAAATTGCTCTTTTGTTCACTTCTTTTCCCTTTCTACTTCAAGTATCTCTACTCACCCACCAGAACAAAAGAACTTGTTGGAGGAAAGAGACTGGGGTTGAAACCTTGTTTTCCTTATTCTTTTTACTTAATTCATTATTCCTCTGCCTCTGTTGGTAGGATTTCTGCCTTTGAATGGTGATTCTCTAGATTAATTCAAACAGTTATGTGAACCGGAAAAAAAAATAAATGATTTTGTGAAAGTACAAGTAATAAGAATCAGCAACTGGTTAGTTGTTTTTTTTGTGGGGTTTTTTTGAGAGCTGGAAGAGACCTTAGAGATCACCTAACCTAAACCCTTCATTTTACAGATTAGAAAATTGAGGCCAATGGTCACATGGATAATAAACAGAATTAGGATTTGAGCCCTGACTTCTAAGATAACCCTGAGTAAAGCTCTTTGAAAATCTAAAAGTACTATATAAATGCTAGTTATTAGTATTAATTCCAAGTCCAGTGCTCTTTCTAATGTAGAATTACAATAATTTTAAAAATGAGATTTTTGAGAAATTTGCATTGGTTACTTTAGAAGGCAAATATAAATCATAGTCTTTGAAATAAGAATCAAGTAGTGTTATTTTTTAAACATCTAATTATGAGAGACTGTATGCCGTAGTTGTCAATATATGATAGTCTGTAGTCATTCAATACAGTAACTGTTCTGTAAAGGTTAATTAACAAACTTAAATGCTCACACATTTTAAGCTCAATTTATTTTAAAATTAAGAATGGGAAGGCCTTTCTCTAGCATTTGCTACAGAAGACAGTGATAACCCTGGAATCTAAAATTTTGAATGAAAGATATAACTGAGTTTTGATCCTCCTAATTCCATTGAATAGTTTTGTGAGGCATGCAAGTCAGAACCTCAGCTTTCTCTATCAATAATAATTTTTTCAGCGCCTGTTTTGTGTCTTACACTATCCTAGGCCTGGGGAAGACATGGGGATTGATTGGACTAGACTCAGATGATCTCTTAAGTTCTTTCCAATATTATTTGATTCAACTAAATGGGGAGGGGGGTCTTTCTATTAGGGTTTCCTTGACAAAGACTGAAATTTTAAGGAAATAAAAGCATCTCTTATAACCTTGATAGGGCATTTTTCTAATAATGCCCAGTTTGAGCTGCCATTCTACCCTCACTGCACCTTTTCAGGGTTCTACACATAGAAAGCAATTTCTGTTGGGAAGATACGAGTAGTGTTCACTACAAAGGTGGTGCTTGAATTGAATGAACCTTGGAATTAAATGAAACGTAGCATGTTCTAGGCAGCAAGTAAACCAACATGGTTATAACATAATTAAAAGAATAATGTAGAGTTAAACCTGGAGGGGTAAGGCTAGTGCCATATTGTGATTGACTTTTAATAAGGCTAGTTCTATTTTCATTAATTTATCATTTATCACTGAAGAAATGATCATGGTATTATATCAGTTTAGAGTTTGCCTTTTAATAGTCTAATTTAAGATATAGTTTCCAGATTCGCTATATCTAAAAGCAAGAACTACTTAAAAAGGTTGTGAAAAAGTAAAGGTCTCTGACTGTAATGGGCTATATATATAGGAGACAGGACATGTAAAAAATGTAATTAAGGTAGTGAAATTAGTTGTAATTGGTAACTTGTAATCATTGTCATTACCTTACAATTATACCTCTTAAACATCATAGAGATAACAAATACAGGAATACACACACATTTAGTCCAACCTTCTCATTTTTAAAGATCAGGAAATAGAGGCACAGAATGAGAACCTAATTATATGTTTTGTTTTCTTTTTGCAGGATACAAATCAGAGAATAAAGACAACAGTCCATACTATTCTGTCAAAATGAAATGTGATTTTAATTGTAACCATGTTGATTCTGGGCCTATATTAAAGCCTGATATTAGTAAAATGGAATCTGGTACTCCTGAATATTTAGAAGATTTTTGTAAAGACTGTATTAAAGACCACAGAAGGCTATCCTACTCTGGACCTCAGAATGTGAGCCCTACGATTGTAGAACTAAAAACTGAAAATGGACCAGTGCACAACAAGGAAAACCAAGCCCTACACAAGCTTGATGCTTCAAGTGAATTCGAAGAACTGGAGAGCAGTAGGCTTTATGAGGACAGTGGCTACTCTTCATTCTCTCAGCAAAGCAGCCCTGGTGAACAGCAATATAACAGCATTCTATTGTCACGTAATTTCATTGTCAGTCCCAGACCCTGCTTTCTACAGAGCCAAAGCACAGAAAAGTTTCCAAATAAAAACTTGTTGCCAATCCTTCATTTTGAAGAAGTGGTTTGTTCAACTTTAAAAAAGAATGCCAAAAGAAATCCTAAAGTAGATTGGGAAACAGTGGAAAGACTAGTTTCCCATGGAGATTTTGGACTACATAATGTAATTGGTAGAAAAATGGGCTTAGAGCAACTGGATATTCTCAGTGAACTTTTCCAAAGAGGACTCAAACATGTCTTAGCAAGTGTTTTAAGGCACCTCAGGGAGATGGACTTGATCAAGTAAGTTTGCTTTTTTTGCAAAGAAGTTATCTCATAGGTGCTGTTTCTTGGATATAAGCTAGAATGGAACTTTGGAATGATTATTTTAATTTAGTCTAGATCCATGTTTCTAATACTTTGGAATAGTAAGACAAAGAGGGGTTCACAAATAGAACTTAAATCATGTATGAGGACCTCCCTGCTGAGGATAACAGGTCGATTCTCATACATTCTATGTTTTTTGAATTGTAGAAATAGAGACCTCAAAGTATACTTAGTATATGATCAATGGAACTATTTAGTGTTCAAGTCCCATTGAGCTAAATTTGGTTTTATTATTTTTGTATTGATTCTTTTAAAAATCTTTGGTTTTACATGTAATGCCCAGTGGATTTACGCATCGGCTATGGGGGGTGGGGGGGAGGAAAAGAAAATGATCTATGTCTTTAATGAATAATGCTTGGAAATGATCAAATAAAATATAATAATTTAAAAAAAAAAGAAAGAAAAAATCTTTGGTTTTATTAGTGTATCACATTTGCAGACACAGATTATAGTCTGAACACATTAGCTGATAGCCTTTGTGAATTTGTCCAAAAAAAGAATTTGATATCAGATTTTCAGTCTTCGAGTGGTGAGCCTCTCAAACACAGCCAAGTTGAGTTTCTTATGGTAGTTGTAGAACATTAATGCTTTTACAGATTGGTAAAATCTGACACGAACTTGTGCTTCCCTGGCATAGGTTTTTAGAACCTGTGTTCAATTCCCTGCAGAATTGAACTTATTAAATAGGGGATCTGAACATATTCAGGCCCAACCAAGATAGAGGTGCATACAATATAGGTCTTAAGTACTTAGCTAATGGCAATGTAAGGTAAAATGAAAACTTTATTTGTATAAGTAGGATTAGCTTTTATGTCATTATTTTACTAGCCTTTACCAATATGACTATAAAAATATAATCATTTGTATTTTACCTTGTCAGTGTGGCCAGAGTGAGTGCAACATGGAAGAAGATCCTGAAAGACAATAAAGGGGCTTTCCACTTATATAATATGGCGATGAAGAAAGCTAATGTAAGTTTTAACAGTTAATGATTTCATTTTCATTTATATCGCCTATTCTTCAAGATCATTATAGACAGAAAGCAGATATTAAATAATTAGAAATTTTAAGTATGGTGGGGCTTCTGTATCCATAGGGGTTCTAAGAACTAAGACCTTCTGCAGGATGGCCAATATAAGGGAATACCTACTAAATTTATATGAGAGAAAGTAGAGGAAAGAACGCTGGCTTTAGAGGCACAGGATTTGGATTAAAATCCTGCTTCACATCACTATTTCTTCTATGTGACCTTGAATGAGTCTTTTCAACCTCTAGGCCTTAGGTTCCTCATCTGTAAAATGTTGAGTATGGATGACTTTATGAAAACCCTATCAATCAATAATTGTTTTAATTTGTTTTTTCTGCTGTGTATCCTGTACTATACTACAAGCAGGCTTTCATGGAATTTGTATTCCATTGGGAATAGCCTATGTAATATTTGCTTACATATTTTGAAAACATTTTTGTATACTTGGTGCAATTAAATAATGTGTCTGCCTTGTATGTACAATCATTATAGGTTAATTTGGGGAACATTTTTATTGCCTCTGGCTTACACTTTTTAAAAAGGATTACTAAATGCGTCATATTCTCAATGGGATGGTAAGTGCTGTTCACTAACTCTTTTTTCTAATCATTTCTTATAGGAAAATACCACCAAGTTTTCAGCTCATGCTGCAACTAGAGAATATGTTCTAGTCAGGGCAGCATTGGCTTCTGTACAGAAATCAACAGCCCAGGCTCCTAGTGCATCCAAAAAAGTATCTCGGTCCAAATTGTCTGATCAAGGTGTTTCTGTGTACAGCCGACACACTGAGTTTTCTGAGGTAAATCTTTTTTTCTTGATATATTAATAATATAAAGATACAAACACATGCATTCTAAAATCCATGTTCAGTTTTTAGTACAAATTTGACTTCAAAAGGGATTTGCTTTTATCACTCCCCATTTTTATATGTAAATTATTTCTAAAATAAAGAATCTAAAAGTATAAATAAATCCTCCTTAAAGCCTAAAAGTAGCTAGCACTAGCGGTTAGTTATTAGTAGCCTCCTGTTTAGAATAAGTTTATGCTATGTTAGTGGAGACATGATTATTTCATGATATGATTACTTACTGCTCCTGCTTTTACAGCTCTTTACCTTCCCAGGTACATTTCTTTACCTGCTTTCCCTTAAATGGTAGAGATTTACCAAATTCCCAGTAATCTTTCCTTTGATGTTTAGTTTGTAGCTTGGGTTGCCACAAATCAGATTTTAGAGCTAGAAGAGAATTGTCATTCGGTGTAATCTCTGGCTCCTAGTTTACAGAAAAGAAAATTGAGGCAAGTGACTTGCTCAACGTTCTTGCTTCTGTCTCTAGCATTCTTTGTAGAATATATTGTGTTATATCACCTGATGCAGCATACTGATGCTTCCTCCACTAGGTGTTTTCTATTGCATTTTGGGTTGAGATTTCTATTTCATAACTTAAGCAATTTGATATCAATATTCTG
The DNA here is from genome assembly GCF_027887165.1 of Monodelphis domestica. NCBI lineage: Eukaryota > Metazoa > Chordata > Mammalia > Didelphimorphia > Didelphidae > Monodelphis > Monodelphis domestica. The sequence goes on along the minus strand of NC_077228.1, from coordinate 433,031,533 downwards.
CATTTCTCAGGTGAAATCCAGCCAACATTTCCTTTCTCATTTTAGGGGCCAATTTTTTGCCTATCCAAGATAATATGCAGTATTGATTGCATTCAGTGAATTAATAAATATTTTCCTCAGTAGTGTGGGGACTGGTTCTATTCTGCCATACAAGCATTTTTAAGGTGCCCACTCTCTACCAGGATCTGGGGATACAAAGAAGGAGGAACATTTTTTTTTTCTTTACAAAGACCTATTTGTCCTAGAATGCTCAGTATTTTATATCCCATTCTCTCTCCACCAATATTTTGTTAGCTAATTGATCTGTGTATGACAACCCACCCCAAGAAAAATGAGTGAGGAAAAAGCTCCTGTGAGAGATTTAGTTTATTCCTCAGACACTTTTTCACTCCTTATTATATAGTCTTAAGTGACTTATTCTCACTATGCTATAAGAAAATTCCTATGCTGATTTTTTTAATATGTGACTTTTTTTTATAGGTTGCCAAGACTTTGAAAAAGAGTGAAAGCTTAAGAGCCTGTATCCATTGCAACTCACCTGCAAAATTTGACCCCTATTTGCAGAGGGCGACATGCAACCGAGAAAGTTGTGGCTTTGATTTTTGTACAAGATGTTTATGCAGCTATCATATCACCAAAGACTGTTCAAATGAAAAACCTCTAAAAGCAAACTCCAAAGTGGGACCTCTTCCTGGAAGTAAAAAAAGTAAAAAGAATTTACGGAGGTTATGATCTATTGTTATATCAGTCACAACTTGCAGACTGTTAAAAGTTGGATTGGAGATGTTACATCAGGTGACTGTTTGCCTGAAGTCTTTATTTTAAACCAAAAAAAAAAAAACACGTGAATATATTGTTATTTTCTTAATTATACTTGAACATCAATTTAAAAAAAAAAACTACAGTGAAACTTCTTGGAACTTGGTGGCTTTGGCATGTTTTTGTTTTTTTTAAATCTACTGCACTTATTACCAAATGAGAATCCCAATGCAAAATTGCTTGATTGTGTTTTTAAAAAAAACGGAGGAAATAGCTAGTTATGACTAGAATGGGTTACAATCAAAAGGGGATTTATCTAGAATATCTTTTCCATAAGTATACTTTGGATATTCATGTCAAAAGAATGCAGTTTCTACCCAGACCATTTAAACATGCTATTCATTTTTTCCAGTTATTTTTAACATAATTTCCAAGTTTAAAAATGTATTTGCTATCCTCATACCAACTTATTTTTCAAAGTGCTATTCATTTGGCTTCCAAGTTGAAGTAACCACAACTGCAATATCAAGTCTTGTCTGTGTGATTGTTTTTGTCCTCGTTAGATGTTTTTTCAGTGTTAGTGAGTCTGTAATTCCCTCCAGTTATTTTCAAAAGGACTGGAATATTTGTAACTGTGTTGTCTTATTTTCTTCTCTAAAATCTGTTTTTAAGACTTTTGTACATTTGTTATATATTTTTTCACATTTTATGTGTATTTACATAATAAAAATTAAAATATTCTACTTAAATATTATTTGATTGGTTGTTCTGTAAATATTTAAGCTAAGTAATGGAAACTACTCTTTAATTGGGCTAACACTTCTGAGCTCTTATAGGGACTATTTTTAAATGCCCTATGCAAAATCTGAATTATCACCAGCTATCAACATTAATTGCTTCATTATTGCAAGGCTTTTTTTTTTCTATTTGCCAGTCTATATTCAAATTTTTATAAATATATTTAGTTAGTGCTATAAGAGCAGAGTGAAAAGAGGTTTGGAATGCTGAGCGTGGCTTAATGGACAGAGGTGGACCATTGGAACAGGGAACAGAGGAACCTGGGAAAGGACCCAGGAAGAAGAGGGGCTTTTGGTCTGGGACCTGGAGGAGAGAGGTGAACTCTGAACTTCTTAGGACCAACCAAAGCCAGCCCTAAAGGATTACCCTGGAAGTCTTTATCTTGAACCCTGGTGTCAACCTTAAAGGAGGGAAAACTGATCCCTTCAGACCTGAGGGGTCAAGGACTCAGACAGCCCTCTGAGCTGATCCCCACAGACCTGCACTCAATCCAATCCTGGTCACAACTTGATACCAGAGTTAGGTTAAGAATTAGGGGAAAGATGGGGCAGCTGGGTACCTCAGTGGATTGAGAGCCAGGCCTTGAAAACTGAGGTCCTGGGTTCAAATCTGGCCTCATACTTACCAGCTGTGTGACCCTGGGCAAGTCACTTGACCCCCATTGCCTAGCCTTTACCACTATGTACCAATGTAGTGATTCCAAGATGGAAGATAAGGGTTTAAAAAAAAAATTAGGGGAAGGAGAGGCGAATCCCTGGCTTGGCCCTGGAGCCATCCAGAGAGAAGGAACTTGGGGGGGGGGGGTAGAGTTAGGGACTTCCTTTGAGCTTTTTACTGACTCCTAATACCTCGCCAATATTAAACTAATTCATAATCTGCAGTCAGATAAAGGAAGAGTTATTTCAGGGGGGACAAAGCGGGAGCAGAACCAAAAGAGCCCTATTCTGTTTCTATAGGACCCCTGCTGTTCAACCTGATCCAGTGGGAAAGCTTGTACCTCGAACCCTGGGGTATCTTTAACATTAATAGAGAAGACCGCCCCTCAGGCTACCACTGCTGGCCCATTCTCAGGAACCCCATCTTTCCTGAGAATTCCCCTCCTGACCCAGCTCTAGTATGGTGCAGGAGGAGAGATCCTGGGGCAGTCATCACCAGGGCAGAGATAGTCACTTAATACTTACAATAGTCATTACAAGTGAAGGAGTTAACAATAACAGCTTCCCTAATCAACCATTATGGTGCTAATAAAATATCTGCATAACGGTTAAATAGCTTTATGTTCAGGGGCCAAATATTTATCTCTAGTTAGCCCTATTGCAAATGGGAACCATTGGTAAAAGGTGAGGATTGGTTGGTAGCTTATAAAGGGATCACTAAGAATCCAGTTCCCCTCTCTAATCCTTCTATCACATGGGGAAGCTAGGATGAGTGCCAGACCTGGAGTCAGGAGGACCTACGTTCAGATCTCCCCTTAGTCACTTAACTCCTATGCCCTAGCCCTTACTGCTCGGCTGCCTTAGAATTAATACTTGGTATCAATTCTAAGACAAGGTAAGGATTTTGTTTTATTTTTTTTAAAACATGAATATGAAAAGTGACTTAACTGCCGCTACTCTAAAAGAAATATATTCTTAAAAAAAAAAAAAATATATATATATATATATATTGTGTCTTTAGGATAACCAAGAAATCCCTTGTGGTTATTTGGTTCAGTAGCTTATTTCTTAGTATAAATTTAGATTCCCCCAAACCAGACTCTTCAATTTACAAGAGCCCCAAAATGGTGCTTCTGTGACACAAAGTGAATTCAGTAGTTTTGTTTTTCCCCTAAAACTGACATTTTATTTTATTCTTGATCAAAATTACATGGGGGGGGGGGGGGGTGGGCAGCTGGGTAGCTCAGTGGATTGAGACCCAGGCCTAGAGATGGGAGGTCAAGGGTTCAAATCTGGACTCAGACACTTCCCAGCTGGGTGACCCTGGGCAAGTCACTTGACCCCCATTGCCTAGCCCTTACCACTCTTCTGCCTTGGAACTGATACAGAGTATTGATTCCAGGTAAGGGTTTAAAAAAAATTACATGTTAGGGCTGCAGATTTAAACTAGTATGATAATCTTTTTTGAGAAATGATAAATGAATATAGAAGCATTTATTATTAAACACATTAGCTCCTTCAAGGGAGCAGAAGTTTATGTGTCTCCCACTGATTGGTATAGTCTAGATCTAGTTTCATAAATGTGGAGAGAAAGTATATATGCTAAGTGGAATGAAAATGGAGGGGTTGACAATTTAGCGGAGAAGGAACTACCTAGTGATATTAAAATAAGACTTTTAAGTTCTTTTACTATAGAAACAGTTAATCATAAGGTACCCCCCCCCAAAAAAAAAAACCTTACCTTTCATCTTAGAATCAATACTGTGTATTGGTTCCAAGGCAGAAGAGTGGTAAGGGCTAGGCAATGGGGGTTAAGTGACTTGCCCAGGGTCACCCAGCTGGGAAGTGTCTGAGGCCAGATTTGAACCTAGGACCTCCTATCTCTAGGCCTGGCTCTCAATCCACTGAGCTACCCAGCTTCCCCCATAAGGCACCCTTTAAGTCAGAACTACTGTTAAGTACTGGATCATTTTATGATTGTCCTTTGTTCTTAAAGAGAATCAAAATGATATCACTACTGATGTCTTGACATATAAATTGAATTTAAGTGAGGCAGAGTTGTGCAAAGTCAAGAGTCATCTTAAATTCACTGGCAAGACAAAAGTCAAGATGACTGGTGATGGCTTTGGATGCAGCTCTAAGTATCCTAAAGCACTTGCTTTCCCTGCCTTGTGTAAACCTTAAAATTTCTTAGACTTATAAATGTTGGAAATTTCACCATTGGAAAATTTCATACTTGGAAAAAATTTCCTACTGATAGTAAGATCTCTATTGCAATGTGAACCCCCTTGGCACGGGAGGATCCTTCTCCTCCCTACCTAAGACTACTTTAGGACAGAAACCTTTTGCTAAACAATGGAAAGGGCTTTGACCTATGCTTAAGCATAGAACAGGAAGTTCTTTGAGTCATGATTGATTTTAGAATTAATACAATAGAGATACTTGGAATGACAGAACCAGGTCTTGGAAAATACAATCTCCACCCTACTCAGAGTAAAAGGATTTAGGAAGGGCTGCAGCAAAGGATCAAGATTTAATTATTTGAGAATATGACCTTCAATAGACATGTGCAAAGCCACAGACCTCTGGGCGGTCCTGGGTTAAGCTAGAGCCTCCATTGGCACAGGGAAGACATGGACAGTGATTGGTAGATGTGAGAACTGAGGGGAGGGAACTTGGATGGTTTCCTTCAAGATAGCGGGGTCTGAGGACTGGGGGAGTTCAAGAGGTTTTGCTCTGAGAGGTTGTGCTCTGAGAGTTTTTGCTCTGAAGGAGGCTGGAGGTGGAGGCCTCTGAGACTGTTTCTCCATTTTGGTCACGTGAGTGATAGGGACTGATCTCTTTTCTTTGCCTCAGCTATCTAAGGGCTTGGGCCTTTTGGCCCAGCCTAAACAGAGGGGGTATTTAAGCCCTATTCCCTTCTCTCTCTCTCTCTCTCTCTCTCTCTCTCTCTCTCTCTCTCTCTCTCTCTCTCTCTCTCTCTCTCTCTCTCTCTAATACCTTTCTTCCTCCTGTTTGTAATTAAAAACTCCATAAAAGGTTGACTGCTGACTTGAGTTTTCATTTAGGAATTACATAGCTGAATTCCTTGGCGACCTTAAATTAATATATATCAGTCTTTTAAAGTGATTTCCTTGTCACACTTGATGACCTTTGGAATAAATTATTCTCATCTGTCCCTTCTCCTGGGGGAAGTCTTCACATGCCTGGCATGGCCACCCCTGCCTCATTCCCCCAATCATGGACAAGAATTGCCCAAGATGATTTCCTGGGGTTTGGCTGCCAAAGACTTCACTAACTAGAAGCAATGCACAGAGGCCATCTAGTCTAATGCTCCCTTTTCTCAGATGATTCCCATTTATGTGGAATTTAATAATAATAATTTAATAATGTAGGTGAGCCTGTATGAATATTAGATTTACTCCACCCTGCTTAGTCTTTAGAATTTTAGCAACCAGGAATGTATACACCCCCATTTGGGTATTAAGTGTGGGGGAGGATGGTCTGTGACCTGCATGTGCTAGCAAGTGACAAATCAGAAACAACTGACTGACCCCCTGGGCTGTCCTAAGCCAAGTTTAAGCCACCATTGGTACATGTGAGACACAGGAAGTGATGTAAAGAACTGCCTTTATTTTTCACATCACTTCTTGTGAGGCGGGGGGCGGGGGGGGGGGGGGGGCTTTTGCAGTCTTTGGCAGTGGAACTTGACTTGGTGGAGCATGAGTCCTGAGACTGCTTCCCTTAGGCAATCATGTGGTGAATGTTAAGGCTGACTTCCCTTTCCTTTGACCTTTCTGAAGACACCAGCCTCCAAGGAAGCCCCTCATCTTGGAGGAAGCCTTATAAGACTGGAAGGCTGGAAGCCAAGCTAGATTTAATCTTTTGGAAAGGCCCCTTGGCTGAGGCCTCTGAACTCCCCCTGGCTCAGGCCAGGCCAGAGTAGATCTTCTACCCCTTCCCTCTTTCTCCCTCATTCTTAATTTCTTCCTTCTATTGTAAATAAACCACCATAAAATTCCATTCTGAATTGAGTATTTCATTGGGATTTAGAATTTAAATCCCTGGAGACCACTGAATAATATATTCAGTCTCAACACTAAAATTTACCCTTAACACCTGGCACAGAGGTGCTTATTAATAAGTGATGCTGACAGATATAAATACTAAAGAAGTATTTCTCCACCTTTCTGTTATACTCTAAACTAGAAAAAAAAATCTTCAAAGCATTTTTTTCCCTATGTGTCTAGTTAGTCCAAACATTTGAGTGACATTAGATCTCATTTAGTAGGCTCTTCTATGTCCTGGGTCTTGAAGTATTCAGTATCTTACTGAAGTAATGCAGTCATCTGCAAATTAGAACATCTGGAGGACTGGTACGTCTTGAAATTGGACCCTGTGCAATACCTCTTCCATCAGAAACACAGAGTTGGGGGAGGGGGGCGTTAAGCAATTAGGCCTGTATGAATAGAATTCCTGGAGGTGAATAATTTGTTAAAGGGCCAAATGAATAGGATAGAGCCAGGTTGTGAAGAGCTTTAAATTCTAAGCAAGAGGATATTTAGTCCTTCAGGGAATTGTGAATATTAAAATTAACGCTCCCCTGTTTGTGAAGATTAAAATTATAACCCCTGCCTATTTTTTGAACACCCTACTTAAAGATGAGTGGGAAGATCTGCCCATTTTTTAGATCTAATTAGCAAAAGTGTAAGCATCCCACTTAATCATTAAGTGGGAGGTCTGTGACCCATGTGTGCAATAGTGGGTGACGAATCAGAATGTACTGACGGCCTCTTAGGCAGTCCTTAGCAAGGTTTTAGACTATTATTTGTCCACATAAAAAGTGGAGGAAGATACAGGAAGTGATGTAAAAGAAGCATCTTTAAAAGGAGTGGTCACTTCCTATGAGAGAGAGTGACATGGGTGGGGTTCAGCCTTACTCGTGACTCCATGGTGGTGAATGATCAGTCAAAATAAATAACAAACGGAAGACAGCTTAATCATTACAGCCATGGGACTGCTTTGCATCTGACAGCTGCTCTGCCATTCCCAGGTCTGGGGCTTATTTTTATACCCATTATCTTGGCCCACAGACACATTATCTAACACACATGTTCAAAGAGAGATAATTAGAAAAGTGATACATTAACTTTTAACAAATCACTTGACTAACATTCTATATTCTTATATTGTGATTACAGACAGCATACAAGATAAATGATTTCATCACAGGTGGCTTAATTTTCTCATTACCCTGTGAGAAGTTTTGAGCTTACAAATAATCAAGGAAAATTACTTTTTGCTTTTAATAAAATGGAATAATTAATCAGCAGTTCTTAAAAGACAATTCAACAATCATATCATTGAGGTTGAGGGGTACTGGGGACATAATTCAAATTTAGACTGGTGGCTACTAGGGAGTTTCTGAGTTGCTGATTTGTGTAATCAAATCACTGAGGCATACTGAAGCTTGATGTACTTGTACTTATAGCATGGGCCTCTATGACTTATTTGTGTGCTGGCTTCATGAGAGAGAATAGGTTTCAATGAGTGGGGAAGTTTTGGGCTTGGACTGTAGCTGTAGTTTTTCTGGGAATTATGTACCAAAATAAAAATTAACCCATGATAGTCTTTTTGGGATTGGGTTTAAGGGTCTGATCTTTTGGTGATATTTTAGAGAATTAGGGTACAGGTGTTTTGCTCTTGCATTATTCCTTTTGAGACTAGGGGGAATAATAATCATGCCAATTCATAGGTAAGGGGCATTGATGAAAGAGGTAAGGTAAAAGGGGGATTGGGTGGGCAATCACATCTCGCCAAGGACCACTCTGTGGTCTCCCCAGCTACTACGCGTGACTCTGTCAAGACGTCGTGGCCTGATGGCTCCCCGCAAGAGAGTTCTTCATTCTTTGGAGTGGAGGCTGAAGGAGAAATATGCTGATTGGACCTGAGACCCTGTTCCTGATGAAACTGTTAGACTGACACGTGGTGAGTGAAAGAGCTGATTCCTTTCCTGGATATTTTCTGAAGACACTAGCCTCAGGAGAGACTATCCTCTTGAGAGAGTTTTTCCCCAGGTTCTTGGCTTTGCTGAGGTCATCTAAGAATTAACTATCCCTGTCTGGGGTTAGGCTAGGGGCCAGAAGTAAATTACTTAGTGCTTAAGCTAGATCTCTCTTACCCTATCCTCTCCCTGATTTTCTTACTTCACTCTACATTTTGTAAATAGATTATAAATAAATCTCTTTGGAATAAATTAAATTCCTGGCAACCACACTCTTAAATAATCCAGTCCAATCCTTTTATAAATAACCCTTTTTCCGCCCTTACATAATAGAGAGCCATTGGAGTTTATTAAAGGTTTGGTTCTTTTACTTTTCTGAGGGAAATGATATCGAGTTAGAGCAAAAGATAGATCTTTTATTTAGAAAAATAATTTTGGCAGCTGTAAGAGTTAAAATGGTTGGTAGATATAAATTGTGATAGGTATAAGAGTGGATGAGTAAGTTGTGACCGCAGGAAATATGTTTTCACTACAGTATTTTGTTTTTAAATCAAATATAAGGTGGTCGCCAGGAAAATATTCCCAATTATTCAAATATACCCAAGTCAACTGGGTTTTATAGAGATTTTTTTTTTTAAAAACCCTTACCTTCCATCTTGGAGTCAATACTGTGCATTGGCTCCAAGGCAGAAGAGTGGTAAGGGCTAGGCAATGGGGGTCAAGTGACTTGCCCAGGGTCACACAGCTGGGAAGTGTCTGAGGCCAGATCTGAACCTAGGACCTCCCATCTCTAGGCCTGGCTCTCAATCCACTGAGCTACCCAGATGCCCCCTAGAGATTTTAATTAATACAAATGAGGAATTAATGAGAGAGAGAAAGAATAAGAAAGGAATAAGTATGAAGGGCCTTAAGCCAACATGGCTTAGACCTGAGTCTTAAGAGAGAGAGATCAGTCAGTCCTTAATCACTCACCACAAGATTTGTCCAAGCAAGGATTCTAGTGACCCAGGCCAGCATCATCTCAGCTGCCTCCACTAGCTCAATCTCCCTCTGAATGTATCTGAGCCCCTATTTAAAGGGCATTTTCTCCTATGTCACCTCCCCTAAGTCCTTATATCTACCAATCAGAGTAGACATTTTTCAAAGGACAGACCATTCTTAGTTCACACTTGAGTAGACTAATCTTTTGAGTAATTCACACCTGAGTAGACTAGGATCTCTGAGTAAGTTTTCACCTCTTTGCTCCTTGTAAGTTCACAAGTTGCCTGACCTTTATAGGTACTTAGCACCCCTTTGTATTAGTTCTAAAAATAGGCATGACTTAAGAACTTTTTTGTCTTACTATAAATATGGGTTTAAGTACTTTTCATTGTTCAGCAAAGAGTTTACAATTTTATCTTCCCCCAGGGCATGCTTAAGTATGGTGAAGTAGAGTTCTTACATTCCAGATCAAGTACCTTCACTGCCCAAATGGGGAGTGGTCTTAACCCAGCCATATGAAGTAGGGTCTGGGAAATTTTTAAGGTTCACACAGCTGAGTGAATATGATGCACTTCCTGTACAAGATGTCAACCATTTGGATCAAACATTCAGAGTACCACTGGTTAAGTTCATTTTTGTTGATAGTCTAAAAACAGATTCTTTCTTCTCTTACTCAGAAGAGTGTCCAGCACCAACCAGCTCAGCACTAGAATTGTTATAACAATAGACAGCAGCAATGTGATCCAGCTGGGGGGAACAATTTCAATAGCCTAGAAATTTAGGCAGTTGTATAAAATGTTGTCTTTGAAAGGTAAAGTTAGCTACTCCTATGAAAAATATTTAACATTCCCTGGGAAAAGGTTTGGAGTCATTGATTTTAGTTGTACACCATAATGACAGAAAGATTTGAAATAGTTTTTGTTTTTTTCTCCTACTGGAAATTATATTTTTGGCATTTCACTCAGAAAATCACTACAATTGAGTTAGGGCAGAGTAGGTGTTTGTTTGTTTGTTTTTAGAAATTTTTATTTATTAGTTCATTTAAAAATATTTTTCCATGGTTATAAGAATCATGTTCTTTCCCTTCCCTCCTCCCATCTCCCTCCAGTAGCCAATGAGCAGTTCCACTGGGTTTTACATGTGTCATTGATCAAGACCTATTTCCATATTATTGATATTTGCACTAGGGTGATCATTTAGAGCAGTGGTTCTCAACCTTTCTAATGCCATGACCCTGCAATACAGTTCCTCATGTTGCGTTGACCTCAAACCAAAAAATTATTTTGGTGGCTACTTCAAAACTGTAATTTTGCTACAGTTATGATTCAGAATGTAAATACTTGATATGCATTATGTGTTCTCATTGCTACAAATCAAACATAATTTAAACATAGTGATTAATCACAAAAACAATATTTAATTATATGTTGAGAAATATTAATCCTGCAGGAGGCAGCCTGAGCGCTGGGGCAGGAGGTAAGTCCTGCCTGGGGAGAGGGTCCCGCTGCCTTCTTCTTCCTGTCATCTCCCTCCAGCTCGAGCTAAGGCTTCACTTTGCTGGGGTTACTCAGCTCTGTTATCTGCTCCAGGACTCGTTCTTAACTCCTCTGGAGCCAGCACCCCAGGTGCTCTCTCTGGATCTCTGTTTGAGTCCTGTTTCCAGGCAACAGGGTAAATCCAACTGGGGAGGGCTACTGATAGGTAACTAATATTAGTACAATGTACAGGCAGCAGGGTCCCCGTTCTTTCTGAGATCTTGCTGTAAAGTAGTGGGGTTTCTCAGCGGCTAAAGCCATCAGAAATATTTATTTTCCGATGGCTTTAGGTAACCCCTGTGTTTTGGTCGTTTGACCCCCGCTGGGGTCGCGACCCACAGGTTGAGAACCACTGATTTAGAATCTATATCCCCAATCATATCCCCATCAACACATGTGATCAAGCAGTTGTTTTTCTTCTGTTTTTCTGCTCCCACAGTTCTTTCTCTGGATGTGGATAGTGTTCTTTCTCATAAGTCCCTCTGAATAGTTCTGGATCATTGCATTGCTGCTAGTAGAGAAGTCCATTATGTTCAATTGTACCACAGTGTATCAGCCTCTGTTTGTACAATGTTCTCCTGGTTCTGCTCCTTTCACTCTGCATCAATTCCTGGAGGTTATTCCAGTTCACATGGAATTCCTACAGTTCATTATTCCTTTCAGCACAATAGTATTCCATCCCAACAAATGCCACAATTTGTGAAGCCATTCCTTCATTTAGGGACACCCACTCATTTTCCAATTTTTTTTGCCACCACAAAGAGCACGGCTATGAAAATTCTTGTACAAGTCTTTTTCCTTATTATCAGAGCAGGTGTTGTTAGTATCCTCATTTTTCTTCCTTGCTGGCTTAATAATTTCATACATATAAGTTACTAATTCAATCATTATGGATCATAATGCATCTATGCCTTCCCGACCTATACAATTCATATGTATGTCCTCCCATAAAATGTTCATAGAGAATCTTCTTAGCATAATTAAGCCTTTTCTTGGTCTTATAACATTTCTGGAAAATCAGATAGCTCTGGCCTTTCTATTTTTTTCTGCTCCCTTTCTGAAAACATGAACTGTGTATATCTTTTTCTAAACATTCATTTCCTCAATGATATATTTTTATGTAACTTTTTCATGTAAGTCTTTGAGGGTTATATTCCATAAGCCTACTAACATCTAGGCTCTGTAACTTTTTAAATTCTTATAATTTTGTTTCTTCAGAGGTTATAGTAGTTCTGATTTGCAGCTATATAACATCACTGAGCATATATAATTATTAAAAAAGATGAGATTTGCTCTTATAATTAGAGAAATGCAAATCAAAACAACTCTGAGGTATCACCTCACAACTAGCAGATTGGCCAATATGACAGCAAAGGAAAGTAATAAATGTTGGAGGGGATGTGGCAAAATTGGGACACTAATTCATTGCTGGTGGAGTTGTGAATTGATCCAACTATTCTGGAAGGCAATTTGGAACTATGCCCAAATGGCTTTAAAAGAATGCTTTCCCTTTGATCCAGTCATACCACTGCTGGGTTTATACCACTGTAAACCTTAAAATTTCACAGACTTATGAATGTTAAAAGTTTTACTCCACATTGAGGAATCCTCCAATTCCCTACTTGAAATAATTCCCTACCAGATAGTGAGAACTCTACTTGAATGTGAAAACTTGCTATGGGAGGATCTCTACCCCATCCCTACTTGGGACTGCTTTAGGGGAGAAAACTCCTTGCTATGGGAGGACCTCGATTCCACCCATACTTAAGAATGCTTTAGGGCAGAAAACTCTTTGCTAAACAATGAAAGTACTTGAAAACCATACTTATAAAGGAAAGGAGTTCTTTGAGCCATGCCTGTTTTTGGAATTGATACAGTGGGATGCTAAGTGCCTATAAAGGTGGGGCAACTTGCAAACTACTTAGACCTAAAAGGTGAAAACTTACTCAGAGGTTTTCTCTTAATGAAATTAGTCGACACAGCAGCATTTTTTTTTCTGACTTACTAAAGAGATTAATCTACTCAGCTGTGAATTCAAAATGGGCTGTCTTTTGGAAAACATCTACAGTGATTGGTAGATGGAAGAACTTAGGGGAGGTGACATAGGAGATTTTGCCCTTAAAAATAACAGCTCAGAGAAGAGCTGGAAGTTCATTCTGAAACATTCAGATTTAGAAGGACTCATTCTGAAACATTCAGATGGAGGAGGGAGCTGGTGAAAGCAGCTGAGATGATGCTGGCCTGGTGTCACTAGAATCCTTGCTTAGACAGACCTTGTGGTGAGTGTTAAAAGACTGACTGACTGATCTCTCTCTCTTAAGACTCAAGTCTAGGCCATGTTGGCTTAAGGCCCTTCATACTTATTTCCTTTTTCTCTCTTTCTCTCTTTCCTTTAATTCCACATTTGTATTAATTAAAATCTCTATAAAACCCAGTTGACTTGGGTATTTGAATAATTGGGAATATTTCCCTGGTGACCACCTTATATTTGATTTAAAAACCAAGACACTGTAGTGAAACATATTTTCTGCGGTCAAATTTACTCACCCTCTCTTATATCTATCACAATTTATATCTTCCACCATTTTAACTCACTACAGTTTAAGACCTCAACCATTTTAAATCTTACACCACAAAGAGATAATAAGGAAAAAGACATGTACAAAAATATTGATAGCCTCATTCTTTGTGGTGGCAAAAAAATTGGAAAATGAGCCAGTGTCCCTCAATGAGGGAATGGCTAAACAAATTGTGGTATCTGTTGGTGATGGAATACTATTGTGCTGAAAGAAATAATGAACTGTAGGAATTCCATGTGAACTGGAACGACCTCCAGGAATTGATGCAGAGTGAAAGGAGCAGAACCAGGAGAGCAATGTACACAGAGACTGATACACTGTGGTACAATCAAATGTAATGGACTTCTCTACTAGCAGCAATGCAATGATCCAGAACTATTCAGAGGGACTTATGAGAAAGAACACTATCCACATCCAGAGAAAGAACTGTGGGAGTAGAGATGCAAAAGAAAAATAACTGCTTGATTACATGGGTCAATGGGGATGTGATTAGGGATGCAAACTCCAAAGGATCACCCTAGTGCAATTATCAATAATATGGAAATAGGTCTTGATCAATGACAAAAGCAAAACCCAGTTGAATTGTGCATTGGCTGGGGTGGGGTAAGATATGGAGAGGGGAGGGAAAGAACAGGAATCGTGTAACCATGGGAAAATATTCTAAATCAATTAATTAAATAAAAATTTTCAGTTAAAAAAAAGATGAGATTTTGCTTCAAGATGAGTTTGGGATTGGTGAAAGTATTGCACAAAATCTTAAATATAATACAATTTGCTTTCTTTCTTGTCTTCTACTGAGTTCATCTGTAATATCCAAAATATACATATTGAAGTATTCTATCAATGGGCTGCATAACCAATTAATACTTCTTAACTTGAGTTAGACCTCTCTTCCTTTCTTCCATTCCCTCTTTCCTTCTTTTGCTAATTTTCTCTATCAACCCAAAAGCAGTAGCAGCCACTCATGGGCCCAGGCCCAATTTTGATAAGCATGGGAGTTTTGCCCCTCTTCCACAGCAAAGCTGCTTCCTCTTCTCAGGACAAGAACTACACAGTGCCTGGGACTAAGAGTTCTGATCAGGTGTTCCGCCAGCCTCAGCCTTCCCAGTGGTAGGGATTATAAGTGTTGTAAAAATAGATTCAAATCCAGGACTTCAATCCCCAGAAATCCTTGCTCCACTTCCCCAAAATGCTTTGTAATCTCACTGAATTCTCACCTGGGCCGAGAAGGGGTATTTAACCTGATTGGAAAGGCTTTTGCCGGTCTTTTCCACTTGCAAGCAGACGTGGCTCTTTCATAATGTAGGTAAGGTTGTCTAGGTCCCTGCTTTCTTATCCTGTATTTTCTTTAATCCTTAATCTTTAATAAACCTCATAAAATATAATACTCCTTGCAGAGAGAAACTAATTTCTACCTGCCTCAGTTTCCCTAAATTTTAATCTTTACAGTGTGTACCACTACATCTGGCTAATGTGCATTATTTTTGTTTTGTTTTGTATTTTAATGTGCGTTCTTTATCCACTTGCTCTTTATTGTGTGGATTGCTAGACCAGACTCTTTTGAGTTATCTCGTTTTTAAAAAAAGACTTCAAATTCATGTAACATAAGAAAACTTAAAAGGGAATATGAGAGTTGTATTTACATCTTTGGAGAGCTATCACTTGAGAGAGAAATAATGTTTACACCCAGAGAGCAAAGCTAGGTACAATAGATAATAGGTTCAAAGAAACAAGCTTAAGTTTTATGTAAGGAAAGGCTTTTTAACAATGAGAAATTTTTTTAATGGAATGAACTACTTTGGTAAGTAATACATTTTTCTTCACTGAAAATTTTCAAGCAAAGTTTAGATGTCTAAACTTTTAGAGGGGATTCTTTTAAGATATAAAATAGGCCATTTAAATTCCTTTCAACTCTAAAAATCTATTCTTCTGAACACTCCACTATTTGTTTTCTTTTTTAAATTTAATTTTTATGTTTTAAAAAAATTGATCAAGAATTTAGTCATAAAAATTAATATATATTAGTTGTATATCTAGGATGGAAAAAAAAGAAACAAATAAGAATAAGGGCCATTAATTCAAGAATAAAAGTTTGGAATTTATACAATGGAAAGGGAAATAATATAGAGAATGAGGGAAAGAAAAAAAATTTTTAAGAAAGGTGAAGGAAATTTTTTTAAAAATTAAAAGAAATTGATGTGAATGTCAGCTCCTAAAAGCCAGAGACAAACAGGATAGCTTTTCCCATAAAAATCAGAGAGCCAGAGAGTTATACCTGTTAGTCCTGAAAACTAGAATGCCATACTGTGCTCAGCAAATTTGTTTAAATGGAATAGAAATGGGGTGGGGTAGGATAGGTTGAAGGTTATATATTATTCTAAGAAAGAGGGGAAGGGATCTTTGGGAATGGACAGAAAGGGAGGAACTTCTGCTTAGCAACTGGAGATGCACAGCAGTAACTTGGAATATAGATCTGGATGTCACTTCAATAACAATAGAAGACAACTGCTTTAGAGTTATCTTCAGAGATCCAGAGGCCACTCAAAGCCACCCAGAACTTCTCTAAATCATTCTTGTGGAATAACATTAACAGGGCGTCATTCATTCAAGTTAATCCTGATGTTCCTCCTCAAGATCTTGAAATTAGGCCATTCTAATAACACAAAGACATCAAAAACAGCATCACCCTGACAGGGGATAGGAATGGCAATTTTAGTTGACTGTGACTGAAAAATAAAAGAAAGGAAGAATTAGATAAAAGGAAAAAAAAGAAAGTATTAAGCAAAATTGGGGAAAGGAGTGATGAGTGGGAAGGAGAATCCAGAGTGAGGGGAAGAGGTCTTTTGAGAATAAAGTTGCCTTAAAATAGATTAAGTAAAAACCAGAGACAAAGATAGTGTCTTCACAGAGGAAGAGAAACCAAAAATAATTCTAATTGTCTGAAAAACGTCTTCATATCATACACAAGGGTAACAAAGTGTAGACACTATTTTGTACATCATTTAACATGTTAATACTGCTTTGTCTTGCTTTACTTTCCTTCTATCATTTCATTATCTGAACTAGGGGCAAATAATCAGGAGACATAAATTGAACCCCTCCCCACAAAATGTATTTATTTTGCATTGATTTTACATGTATAATTGTCTCTGTTTTTCCTTTTTTCCCTAGTGCCTCGAACAGTACCTGATGCACAGCTGTTACTAAATAAATGCTTGTTTATCGACTGGTTTTATTAATTAATTAAATTTTTACAAATATTTTGTATTTTTACCTACTTCTGTCCTTAGATAAGTGGCTATATTTTCAACTCTCATCTTTGTATCACCAGGCAATGCCATTATTCTGCCTACATCAAGAGAGTGATCAAATACAATTTCTGTGTTTTCTTTTCTCCATTTCCACTAAAGGGCACAGTAATTCTAATCAATTAATAAAAAAAAATGTGGCTAGAAAATATTAACAAAAAAACTAAACAACTATATTCTTTTATAACAATAATTCCCTATTCTCAGATAAAATGGTTTTGTAAGGAACAACCTGATGGGTTTGTTGAGACCCATAAATTCTGTAACTGACATGGGATTAAATGTAAGACTAGGGAAATCAATCAGTTCTCTAGAGTCAAGTATTTCATGGTTTGGAAACACTAAGAGAAGGAACAGTGTTTGCTTAATAAGCGGAGTGCTATTTGATGGCTAGGGAGATAAAGATACATTTCCTTGTTGATGTTCAGTTCAGATGCTCACTTCTGAAAGGTTTCAGCTGGCAAAGGAATACTATGAGAAATATTTCTAGTAGTTACTAGTTTTGTGGTCAAATCACTCATTCATTCACTTGCCAAACATTTATGAAGTACTACTAGCTTAATCAATGCTAGTTCCTGCTAATGTTTCTGGCAGCGCTAGAAGGGAAACAAAAACATCATTCAAGACAATCTATATCCTCAAAAAGCTTATTTGACTTAACCTCTTTGTTTCTTAGTTTCCTCAAAGGTAAAATAGGTAGGGTAATATTTGCATTGAGTTACTGGGGGGAAAGCTCCCAGTACATTTACGAGTACTTTATAAATGACCAGGAAAGATCCTTGAAAATAAGAATTATTCATTTTTTTAAATGGTATTTAAAAATACAGTTTAATATTATAAGTACAATCTATGCATGTGCATAAAAGGAACGAAATATTTGCTCATTGATAAATTCAAGTATGAATTATCAGAATTGTTGATCTAACAGTTTTACTAGCGAAATTTGTATTTACAACCAAATGTGATGGGTAGTTTTTTAAAGGTTCTTTTTTTGTCTTTATTATTATTATTATTATTATTATTATTATTATTATTTTAGTTTTATTTCATTTTTCTGGGGTTTTTATGTGTTTATTGTGAGGAGAAAAAAGAAGGAAATCGGTGGTGCTAAGATTCAGAAGTTCGAGTGCCCAGACGGCAAATTCAAGTTGTCGGTGAGCCCAGGTTTTCGGAGATAGTTGAAGGAGAAAGTGCTTGCTTTGGACTGCAGGACAGAGGGGCGGGGCTTGCAAAAAAAAAAAAATGTCCTGGGGCCCGGGAGGGGCTGGGAAGAGGGAGAAGGGAGCAGCTCCCAGAGTGCCCGCTGTGCAAGGCTTCCAAAGAGGTCCTATACAATGAAATATACTACTTCCTACTCCCTGGCCATCTTCGCCACAACTTAAGTCGCCTTTCTGCCCAGAGGAGAAACCAGGCTCTGTAGGTTTTAACTGTTTCTGCCCTGGACTCCAGCTCTGGGTTCTTGCTGGCTTGATTAATGACTACCTCATTCAGCTCATTGTTTCAGGAAATCTCTAGCCAAGCTTCCCTTTCCCCCCTACTCCTTGGCCATCTTGAAAACCTTGCCATTAGCCTAATCTTCTACCTTTCCCTCTCACTTTCTCCACCTCTCCATTTCTAGAACTCTGCCATTGTTCTTAGAAGGGTTGTGTCAACCTATTGCCATGTTGCTCCTCCCACTATTCCAAAAACTTTTCAGACCCCAAAGTGCCACTCCCTGGTCAAAACGTTTAGAAGCATGGTAAGCATCACATTTAATTTGCCATTTCTCCATTATGTCATTTCCCCTACTAGAATGTAATCTGCTTGAAGGTAGGCACTATCTTTGCCTTTTAAATTTGTATCCTCTCAGAGGGAAGCTGAGTGGCTCTGTGGATTGAAAATCAGGCCCAGAGATGGGAGGTCCTGTGTTCAAATCTACCCTCAGACACTTCCTAGCTGTGTGACCCTGGGCAAGTCACTTAACCCCCATTGCCTAGCCCTTACCATTCTTCTGCCTTAGAACCAATACCCAGTATTGATTCTAAGATGGAAGGTGTTTATAAATAAATAAACCAACCAACCAACAAATAAATAAATAAATTTGTATCTCCAACTCAGCACAATCCCTTCATTTGTTGATTCATTCAACTAGATGGCATAGTGGATAAAGCACTAGACCTGGAGTCAGGAAGATTTGATTTCAGATCCCATGTCAGATACTAAGCAAATCATTTAGAAAATCTCAGCCTGCTTCAGTTTCCTCATCTGTAAAATGTACCATTATTGTATAATACCTAACTCCCAAGGTTATTGTATCAGTAAAATGCCAATATTTGTAAAATATTTTGCAAGCTTAACCATCTATACAAATGCTACCTATTATGAACTAATTAATTCCTTCATATAATCCAGCTATTAATGTTAGGGTTATATTAATATGTGCTTATCCTTTAATTGTATAGGATTGTCTGGTATTGGATTCATTTGCAATTACATAATTGGCAGGCTCATATGCTATGAGGATACTCTGAAGATCACAAAGCTGATGATGGAAGAGCCCAAGTCTTCTGACTCAATATCCAGGATATTTTTCTTAGGGAAGTGTTGCCCCAATAATGTCTTGTTCCTGGTCTATCTTCATATACAAATTTTCTGGGCATTTGAGGATTATGGGATCATAGAAGTAGATCTGAAAAAAAAAATAGATCTAGATCTGAAAGGGCCTTTGGATGTGATCTAATCCTACCTCCCATTTTATAGTGAATTTACTGAGGCCTAAAGCTTGACTTGTCCAAATTTTCATGGGTAGTGACACACCTAGAATTTAAACTCAGTACCCATGACTCCAAATTCAATGGAAAATTTCAGGAGGCAATGAAATACATTTAAACTCCAGCTTTCCAAATAACCTGAATATCCCCTTCTAACCTCTTCTAAAATTTCTACTTGAGTTAGGTACATAATTAAGGTCATAAGGGAGATTTGGGGAGGAAGTAGTCTCAATTTTCCTTAAAATTACATGCTTAGAACAAACTTTGAGGTAAAGGTCATCAAAACAATAAGTCAAATATTCATTCAAAAAATTTTTATTAAAATATGCAAAGCACTGTGCTACTTGGGGGCAAGATAAAAAGTTGAGTTTTAATTCATGGTTCCTTCCCCAGAAATATTATAAGAAGGATATGCAGAGACATGTAGTACACAATAGTGTATGAGACTCACAAAGCAAAGTTCTAGGTGAGATGAGATCCAAGTGGAAGTTAATCTCTATAGCATGAGAGGTCATGAGAGAGCAAATTGAGGAGTATGCACTTGTACTAATCTATACTGATAATATATTAGTGGCAGAAAGGACCTCTAGACTTATGAAAAAGAATGCTATCCACATCCAAAGAAATAACTGTGGAAATAGAAACACAGAAGAAAAACAATTGCTTGATCACATGGTTCAATGGGGATATATGATTAGGGATGTAGACTCTAAATGATCATCCTAGTGCAAATATTAATAATATGGATCTAGGTCTTGATCTATGATACATGTAAAACCCAATGGAATTGCCTGTTGGCTACTGGAAGAGGGTGGGAGGAGGGGAGGAAAAGAACATGAATCATGTAACCATGGAAAAATATCCTAAATTAATTAATTAAACAAAATTTTTCAAATTAAAAAACCCTTTAAAAAAAAAAAAGAAAGGACCTCTATTACACTATTATAAAGAGGAATGAAAAAAGTCAACAATATGACCTTATTCAGGAATACAAAATGTTAGATTTTTTTAAAAAAATGATATTGCTAAAGTAGGGGGAAAATAATTTTCTAAGTCAAAAATTTGTCATTGTTACTGGATGATCAATGAAAATTCCAAATGGAAGGAGTACCTATCAATTAAGAGATCTTCCAGATGTTTCTGTTTTATTTTGAACTTAAGGAGCATTTTCACCTTGTGAAGATTAAATTTAACTCTCTCCCCTGATTGTGAAAATGAAATTAATTAACTCTCCTCTGATTATGAAAATTAAAATTAACTCCCCTGCCCATTTTTAGATCTAATCATCAAAAGTGTAAACATCCCACTTAATCATTAAGTGGGAATTCTGTGAGTAACAAATCAGAATTAAACTTACTGCCCCAGGGAAGTCCTAAAGCAAAGCTTCAAATTTGAGTTGTATACATAAAATTAGGGGAAGGCACAGGAAGTGACAGAAAAGAAAATGTCTTTAAAAGGGAGTTACAACTTCCTGAGTGCAGTTCTACTTGAAGTTCTACTTGGAGTTGAACTTCCTGTCAGAGGGAGTTCTTCCTTCTTTGGAGTGGAGACTGAAGAAGAATCTATTGACTGGACCTGGGACCCTGTTCCTGGTGAGGCTGTTCTTGAATCACTCCCTTTGGACTGGCATATGATGAGTGAAAAAGCTGACTCCTTTCCTGGATTTTCTGAAAAGACTAGCCTCAGGAGAGACCTACCTCTTGAGAGAGACTTCCCCAGTTCCTTGGCTTTGCTGAAGGCTAAGGACTAACTCTCCCCTGCCCAGGTTGAGCCAGGCACCAGGAATAAAATACTTAGTACTTGGGCTAGATATCTTACCCTATCCTCTCTCTGATTTTCTAACTTCACTCTATATATTTTGTAAATAAATCTATTGGAATTAATTAAAATTCCTGGTGACCCTATTTTATAATAATCCATCTCAAACTTTTTTTAACCCCTTTTTTCCCTTACAACATACATAAAACACAAAATCATATAAACATTGAATTTGAAATCTTCACTTCATGCAATTTGATTTAAATAAAATGTATGTATAATTCCACACATTACTTTCAAAATTGTCTTTGCTTGTCTGTTTCCGTCTGAACTTTGGTTCCCTTTTGTGTATTGAAAAGATGTTTCAGTGTTGGCTTCCCTTCTTTTCTTACATCACTATTACCTCCTCCCCATCCTACTATATGATACCCAAATTAAAAAATTAAAGGAAAAAAATACTCTCATAATAAATAATCAGTCAAGCAAAATGAACTCAATCAGCAGTGGTCATGTTTATTTTCATATCTAGATTTCTTTATACTCTTTGAAGATATTAAGGTTCTAAAGGGATACTGTTTCTCCCTTCCCTATTAGCACCACATCATCAAATAGATATTGCCAATTGCTTAAATAAATTCATCTTTCTAGATTTATCTTGAATTGTGCTTGCATTTCAAAATTCTTATTTAGTTGTAGTCTTCACCAGAAATGTTTGCCTGCCCTCTAACAAATTAAAGATTCATATTTTTCTTCCTGTAGGATTATGCTTAGTTTTGCAAGATAAGTTGTTGTTGACTGTAAGACTTGTTTGCTTTCAGAACATTGTATTACAAGATCTCCTCTAGTTCAGAGTAGAGTCTTCCAGGTTTTGTGTCATCCTGACTGTGTTTAAGTACTTTCTCAATGTTTGTAGTATTTTTCCTTTGGAATAGGAACTAGATTTTGACTGGGTCAGTTCTGGAACTTTTCTTTTGAAGGTTTCTTTTAGGAGATGAGGAGTGGATTCTTTCTCTATTTTTGGTTCTAATAGATTTGGACAGTTTTAGTTTATGATTTACTGAAATATAACACAGACCACTCTGGCCCCTGCTGCCTGAAAGCTGGGTATATTAGATTTTACCATTTAACTCTCTTTCCGGATTCTCTATCTGTAACATGGCTGCCTCTGGTCCCACTCTGAGAGCCAGACTTATTACCATTTCCTCCTCACCTTTTCACATCCCAAGGTTGTTATATGGCCCAAGGGAGTTGGATTCTCTGTCTCAAGTCCTCACTGTCTCTATCATGGAATCTCATTGAGGAATAAAATCACTTTTTTTTTTTTTGCTACAAGCCTGTGCTACAGAACTATCTGACTTTAAAAATAAATTATCCAACAGAAACACAGAAGAAAAACATCTGCTTGATCATATGGGTTGATGGGGATATGATTGGGGATATAGACACTAAATGATCACCCTAGTGTAAACATCAACAACATGGAAATAGGTTCTGATCCAGGACACATGTAAAACCCAGTGGAATTGCACATCGGCTACAGGAGGGGTTGGGGGGAGGGGAGAGAAAGAACATGACTCTTGTAACCAAGGAAAAATATTCTAAATTGACTAAATAAATTAAAAAAAATTATACATTACAAAAGAAGTAGGAGAAAGGTCTTTGATGAGAGGGAAGAGGTAGGAAGGTTGGTGAGTTATTCTCGTGTCTCTTTTCTGGTTCTAAACATCTATATGCCTTGGCCACCTACTTTACCCTTGTGGTACTCAGCTTCTTCATCTGTTGGATTTAATGACTTTTAAAGTCCCTTTAATTTCATTCTATCTGTAACATGGCTGCCTCTGGTCCCACTCTAAGAGCCAGACTTATTACCATTTCCTCCTCACCTTTTCACATCCCAAGGTTGTTATATGGCCCAAGGGAGTTGGATTCTCTGTCTCAAGTCCTCACTGATTTTGTTCTTCCATTTTAAGGAGGAAGTGACTCGCACCTCATTTCCACTTAACCACTTGATATCAGATTAGCTTACACAAAGCAATATTTATTTCAATCAACTAGAAAACAAGAATAAACAAGGAAACACTTTCCCTAATAGCTAGGGGCATATTTTCTCCCATACCATCTCTGACTCTGGTGAGCAGATTTAGTCTCTCAATTTAGTTTAGTTCCTATATAGTAAACCTATATATATACATATACATACACATACATACATATATATACACCCACACATATATATATTTCTATATGTATATATTCTAACAAACTCACATCCAAAAGTCAGCATCCACATTGACTTCTTTGGGGCTGGATTCTTGGGAGCCTTGATCATCAGAGTATAGATTTATATTGACTACAACACTTGGCTTGGATTCGAGGACTCCAGGATCCCGGTTGCTTGTACTTCCAGCTTGGATCTGAGGCTGTTTCCTATACAAAATAACTGAAAAGAATAAATGAAATGGCCAAAGACCCATTCCCATTTTTCTCTGGAGCCATATGGCCTGGGAGTGAGGAGGGCTGAAGAAGGAGGCCCCAAGGTACCCACTCTAAGATACTCACTCCCCTTTTGCATGATCTCACCAGCTGTGAGAGTCACCTTACTCCTCCAGATGTCAAAGCAATCAAAAGCCCCAGACAGGTTATCTCAGGCTCTTTAAGATGTTGATAGGAAAAGAAAGTTCTTTCCAGTCATATGGCAGCTTAATGGAGGATGTTTACAGATGCCCCTGTCTCACAAAAGCAGTTACCTAGCCTCTTCTACATAGATGATGCCATTAAAGTGATCTTCATAACCAAGAGTTCTCTCCCCTCTCCTTGCCTATCATTGCAAAGGAGCAAGGCAGTTTTTTCTCAGCCTTGTTTTGAAAAATCAGGTCCATTTGGTACTTATGTGGAATAATTGAATTAAGTCAAAAGCACTGGTAGTGCCCAAGATTCTAAGTATCCAATGAATTTATTTCACTATTTGTCAAGTACTTTGAAGACTTAGATGAAGGGATTTAGAAGCTTTACCCAACACATCCCTATTTGGTGGAGAATTTGTGTGAAGGTTACCTGTATGAAAAGAATAATTTTGTAATATTTATGGTCTTACAAAGAAAGTGTTTTATTGTCAGTATTGGTCTCATGTTCAGCTTATGAATCACCAAATGATTCCTTGATCCAAGAATGAGAGAATTCTGCCCAAATCTAAATTTATGAAACTCTTATAATCCTCCATGACATATTTCTTGTTTAGGGACAAAGAACTCTCTAGGGAAACAAAAACATTTCAATGAACCACACAGAAGCAGAAGATAAAAATATTCATTTCTAATGTTTATATGTGAGTTAACATTTATGCTTTGAAAACTTGAAAGTGTTATATAAATGCTATTTATTATTATATCTACAATGTCTATTTGTTAAAACATTTTTATTATTTTCATTATAATATGATTATTCTGTAACCATAAATGAGGTTAATGTATATCAACTCAGTATAATAAATAGCATTGGTCTGCCTTGATATAACTTGCATGCCATATTATTATTAATAGTATTATTTGCTTAGATTATTTCATGCGACAACTGCTTCCATTTTGTGTACTTTTTTTTTTTTGAGCAGGGAGGGAAAAACCAAACCTTTGTTTCTACTAACATAAGGAATTTACCCAAAGAGGAAAGGAAATTCCTTCTGCAGGGCAAATCATCACCTGCTCTGGCAACTTACCATTAGAGACAGTTGCCTCCCTTTTTTTTCTTTTAACATTTAAAAACAATTTTCATGTCATTTGTGCATAATCCTAAAATTTCAAGTAACCATTGGTCCAGTGACTAACCTATTTTCACAGAAAAATGAAAAACTATTTAATAAAGCTAACCCATACATTAAGTGTATATGACAATATATCTACATTCATAGTTTCCCTTTCCATTATATGCACATGTACATGTGATTGTTATAAGTGTAAAATTCAGCTTAATTTTTTTTGTTTTTTCCATTTACATGCTTGCAATATTTGTATGCAATCATATCCCTGTTTCTACTTACTTGTATTAGTTCCTAAGTGCTTTTATTTTTCTTTGAAATGTTTACATTTATCATGTCTAACAGACCCATAATCTGCAATTACATACATGTAGTATAGTTAGTTTAACCGTTACTCAAAGAATGGGTATCGACTTTGTTTCAAGTTCTTTGCTACCATAAAATGTTACACCTATTTGCTAGTTATAAGATCTATCTTTCTGTCTGATCTTTGTTATGAGTTAGGCCTAGTTTAGGCCAGGACAATGATTCAGGCTCAAGATTAAAATGCAATGAAACATTGCTAGAACATAAAATTAAATTAAAATAGGTATTCCCATAATTTTGCTAAAAAAATATTGTATGCCTTTGCTTCTTACACACCAGAGCAACAACTCTGGGTTAGAAAAATATGTCTTAGGACATTGAGAATTCTAGAAAACTTTAGGGACCCCAGATCCCCACAAGTACAGATCTTTACCCTTTTGATTTAAACCTTAATCTTCCAGACCAACCAAATTCTAACAATGGTTTCCTTGCCTTCTTAAAGGTTTGGCCTATGTAAAAGAGATTCTCCTTCTACTATGGTCCACCCTTTGGTCCCTCAAGTCTTCCAGAGAGCCTTCTATTAGTTAAATGACATTGAGGCTATAACTACACAAACTTGAATTCAAGAAATATAGCATAAACTATAGTAGATGAAGAGAAACTATGGTGGACTGTCACCTGCATCCTGGGAGGGAATATTCATATCAATCAGATTATAAAACATAGCATATAATATACATATAACATAATAATAAACCAAGATATGAATATAACACATATGGTCATCTCATCTTCCCCCTCATTACACAATTGAAGAATCTGAAGGACAAAGCAGTTTAATGACTTGTCAAAGGTAATAAATGGTAGAACCAGAACTTGAATTCTGGTCCCTTGATTCCAGATTTAACATTCTACCCTTTAAGGCCTTTTCTAGCTCTTTAAAAAACAAATACAAGAGACGCAGAGCCCAGATGGTAGGGTAGAAGCAGGGAAGCTCAAAACCACCATGAGAATCCTCTCCAACCAATCTTAAAATAATGCCACAAAACAGATACAGGAGTGAAAGAACAAACAAGGAGTCAGAATAAAACAACTTTCATGAAGAAAACAATGTCTGGGAAAAGAGAATGTCTGGGGCCTGGGGTGAGAGTACAGGAACACAGCCAACAGGAGGCTACAATAAGGAGTAAGGAGCAAGCCAACAGCAAGTTCCCTCCACCTTACAGCTACTGTTCCAGGTTCTGAACCAGGGCCCAAGACAATATACAGGCCCTGAGACCCTACCTGGGCCATGAGCAGTCCAACCCAATGAAGACCCCTTAAAGTTTCATGCAAACCTTCAGTGAAGTCTGGTTGGAATTCCAGCCCTGGGCAGTCTGTGTTAGGCAGCCTGATCTGTGTGGGCCCAGAGTGAGGTCAGGAGTTCAAGCCTGAGCTTGTAGTAAGGATATGAATCCCATTTTGGGGCAGTGGGTAGCTCTGGGCTCCTGATCCCTGGCAGGGGCAGTCCCTAGGGTGCTGACTTGTGGGAGCCTGGTTGGCCCTTGCCAAAGCTCAAGGAAGAGCCTGGGGCAAAGTAGTCTATAGTGTTTGGTTTACCTGATCTGATTAAGCTCAGAGACCAAAAGCCTATGCCTAAGCCTAAGGCTAGAATTTAAGCCATTGAGAGTATCAGGGGGTGATTGAATCAACAGTAGGAGATGAGGTAGCTCTCAGAGCTCCCCAAGTCATAGGTTATCATACCATCTTGGAAAAACTAGAATTTGCAGAAACCTAGAAGTAAGGCTAGGGATAGCATTAAGGAAGAACTGAAGTTTAAGAGAGTGTCCTATCCTCCTGAAGGACAGGGCCTACCTTTAAAATAAAAGTGAAAGTCAAGAAAAAGGCTGGGAATATGAGCAAACATCCAAAAAAATTCACCTAGCCATAGAAGATTTTTATGGAGACAAAGAATAAGGGACAGACATAGAAGGGGACAGTGAAATCAAAGCAATGAAAATGAAAAAGGATACTCAAAAGCTGATGGAAGAAAATCATTACATAAAAATAAGAATTGGGTAACTAGAAGTTAATGACTTCTTGAGACATCAAGAAATAATACAACAAAATCAAAAGAATGAAAAAACAGAATGACACATAAAATATCTCATGGAAAAAAGTAACTGATCTACATAATGGATTCAGGAGAAACAATTTAAGAATTATTGAATTATCTGAAAGCTATGATACAAAAAAAAAAGCCTGGATATCATAATACAAGAAATTATCAAAGAAAATTGCCCAGTTTTAAACAAGAAAGTAAATTAGAATTTGAAAGAATCCACAGATCACCCCCAGAAAGAAATTCTTAGATGACAACTCCTAGAAATATAATAGCTAAATTCAAGATCCCCAAGCAAAGGAGAAACTGCAAACAGCCAGAAAGAAACAATTCAAAAAAGCATGGAGCTACAGTCAGGATTACATAGGACTTAGCAGCCTCCACCTTAAATGATCAGAAGACTTGGAACATGACATCCCAGAAGTTGAAAGATATAGGTTTACAACCCAGAATCACCTATCCAGCAAAACTGAATATATTCTTTCAGGGGGGGAAATGGTCATTCAATAAAACAGAAGATTTCCAAGCATCTCTGATGAAAAGACTTAAGCAGAAAATTTGAAGTCAAACACAAGACCCATGAGAAGGCTAAAAAGGTAAATAAGAAAGAGAAAATTTAAAGGACTCAATAAGGTTAAGCTGTATGTATTCCTAAATAGGAAGAAGACATTTGTAATTCTTAAAAATTCTTATTACTAGTAGAGCAGTTCAAAGGAGTATACATAGACAGAGGGTGGGGAAGTAAGATGATTAGGATAATATGATATGCAAGAAAAAAATCATGGGGTGAAAAAGAAGATTGCACTAAGAAAAAAGGGAAGGGAGAGATGGAATAGGGATAAATTATCTTCCCTAAAGAGGCATGAAAAACTATTACAGTAGAGGGGAGGATGAGGATGGCAACTGGCAATGCTTTAACTTTATTCTCATTGTAACTGGCTCAGAGAGAGAATAATAACTTTACTCATTGGCATATAGAATCCTATCTTACCCTTTAGAGAAGTAGGAGGAGAATAACACAAGGGAAAGGGGTGGTAGTAAGAAGAGGGAGAGGGAAGTAGGGGGTGATAAAAAACAAAACATTGGTGAGGAGGTACAGAGTGAAAGGAAAAGGAGCAGGAACAAAAGGGGAAAATTAGAGGGAAATACACAGTTGGTAAACATAACTGTGAATGTGAATGTGATAAACTCACCCATAAAACAGAAGCAATAGCAGAATGGATTAAAAACCAGAATTCTACTATATGTAGTTTACAAGAAACACATTTGAGTCAGGGTAACACACACAGAGTATAGGTAAGGGGCTGGAGCAGAATTTATTGTGCGTCATCTAAAGTTAAAAAAACAAAATAAAACAGGAGTAGAAATCATCATCTTAGACAAAGCTGAAGCAAAAATAGATCTGATTAAAAGAGATAAGGAAGGAAATTATATTTTAATAAAAGGTTTTAGAAACAATAAAGTATTGATATTACAATACTAAACATATATATACCAAATGGTATAACCTCTAAATTTTTAAAGAAAAAATTAAATGAACTTCAAAAATAAATAGACAGTAAAACTATACTAGTGGGGGACCTCCATTTCCCCCTTTCAGATCTAGATAAATCAAATTAAAAAATAAACAAGAAAAGTAAAGGAAGTTGTAGCATCCCAAGCATATTCACATCTCTGAAATATAAATGACTGTATGGCTACGGTGTCTCCAAGCATAAGGTTATACCAATGAGGCTTGTGAATGTAACCTTGAACTGGCCATGTGGCCCTTGGCTAAGACAAACTCAATTACATGCTCGGACTCAATTCCCCGGGAAAGCACGGTTTGCAATCTACACGCCCAAAGGTGTTCCCTCTACCTTGCCACCCATTCTTGATTGTCTATACTTTGTGATGTGGTTACTATGTGCTTGGGAGTACCGCCCAAGCAGGACAGGAATAAATTCAGAGGCAATCCCATGAACTTCCTCTTGGCCTTTCTCCCCTTCCATGGAGCTCCACTGGGCTCCTCAATGACTATGTCTCTCTCTCCTCTTGACCTTCTCCTTCCCCGAGGCTGTAACCATCTCGGCCTGCATTTCCTATCTTAATCTCCTCCTCCACCTCCTGTTCCTTTGTACTCATACTTTCCTATCAAAGGGAGTATCATAGGGGTTGCCTGCCCTATCCAATCACTGATTTGTCCCTGTCTTTCATTTCCACCCTGGTTCTCGGTTCCTACCTCTCCTCGAGTCCCATCACGAAGGTGAGCCCCTTCCCTTGTGGGACCCTGCTGGTCAGGGAAGTCCATTAAGGAAAACCCCATAGAAGTGAATAAAATCATAACAAAGTTAGAATTATTAGATCTCTGGAGAGAATTAAGTGGCAATAGAAAAGAATATACCTTCTTTCCAGCAGTACATGGCTCCTATATAAAAAGTGAGCATGTTTTAGGGCATAAAAACCTCACAACCAAATGCAAAAAAGCAGAAATAATAAATGCATCCTTTTCAGATCATAATGCAATAAAAATATCATTAATAAAACACCACAGAAAGACAAATAAAAAATAATTGAAGACTAAATAATCTAACACTAAAAAACTTCTTTAATTTCATTGAAGAGAATGATGATAAGAAGAGAACATATCAAAATTTATGGGATATCGTAGTATCCCATAATGAGGACAAAAGTACTCAAGGGGAAAATTATATCCATGAATGCTTATATCAATAAAATAAATAAAAATCAGATCAATGAATTGGGCATGCAATTTAAAAAACTAGAAAAAGAACAAATTAAAAATCCTCATTTAAAGATTAAATTAGAAATCCTAAAAATTAAAGGAGAAATTAATAAAATTAAAAGTAAGAGAACCATTGAACTAATAACTAAGACTAGGAGTTGACTTTCTGAAAAAAACAAATAAAATGGACAGTGTTGGTTAATTTGATTTAAAAAAGGAAAGAAAAACAAATAATCAGTATCAGAAAAGAAGAGAGTGAATTTATCATCAATGAAGAGGAAATTAAAGTAATCATTAGGAGCTATTTTGCCCAATTATATACCAATAAATCTGCCAAACTAAGTGAAATGGATGAATATTTACAAAAATACAACTTGTCCAAATTAGCAAAAGAGGAAACAGAATCTTTAAATAATCTCATATCAGAAAAAGAAATTGAACAAGCCATCAGTGAACTCCCTAAGAAAAAATCCCCAGGACCAGATGGATTCACAAGTAAAGGCAGAGAAGGAATCCTACCAAATTCTTTTTATGAAACAAATATGGTACTGTTACCTAAGCCAGGAAGAACAAAAACAGAGAAAAAAAAATTATAGGTCAATTTCATTAACGAATATATAGAAGCAAAAGTTTTAGATAAAATATTAACAAGGAGACTACAGCAATATATCACAAGGATCATTCATTGTGACCAGGTGGGATTTATACCTGGAATGCTGGGCTGGTTTTATATTAGGAAAACTATCAGCATAATTGGCCATATCAATAACTAACTTAATCCCATGATTATCTCAATAGATGCAGAAAAAGCCTTTGACAAAATACACCAATTCCTATTAAAAACACTAGAAATCATAAGAATAAATGGGTCATTCTTAAAATGATAAGTAGTATCTACCTAAAACTTTCAGCAAGTATCATCTGCAATGGAGATAAGTTAGAAGCCTTCCCAATAAGATCAGAGGTGAATCATCACCACTATTATTTAACATTGTATTAGAAATGCTAGCAATAGCAATTAGAGAAGAAAAAGAAATCAAAGCAATTAAAGTAGGCAGTGAGGAAACTAAATGATCAGTCTTTGCAGATGATATGATAGTATGCTTAGAGAATCCTAGAGAATCAACCAAAAAACTAGTTGAAATACTTAATAACTTTAGTTAAGTTGCAGGAAAGAAAATAAATCCACATAAATCATCAACAGTTCTATATATTACCAACGAAGTCCAGAAGCAAGAATTAGAAAGAGAAATTCCATTTAAAATCACTCCAAACAATACAAAATATCTGAAAATCCACTTGCCAAGGCAAACACAAAAATTATATGAACACAATTACAAAACATTTTTCTCTCAAAGACATTTAGACAATTGGAAAAATGTTAGTTGCTCTTGAATAGGCAAAGCTAATATAATAAAAATGACAATTCTACCTAAATTAATTTATTTTAGTGCCATACCAATCAAACTATCAAATAATTATTTTATAGAAATAGAAAAAATAATAACAAAATCCATCTGGAAGAACAAAAGATCAAGAATATCAAGGGAACTAATGAAAAAAAAATGTGAAGGAACAAATCCTAGCCGTATCAGATCTCAAACTGTACTATAAAACTGTACTATAACAATCATCAAAACAATGCAGTACTGCCTAAGAAATAGTATGGTAGATCAAAGGAGTAAATTAGATCTACAATATACAGGGGTAAATGACCTTAGCAACCTAGTGTTTGATAAACCCAAAGATCCCAGCTTTTGGGATAAGAACTCACTGTTTAACAAAAACTGGTGGGAAAATCAGAAAAAAGCATGGCAGAAGCTAGGTATAGACCAATATCTCACACTCTATAGCAAGATAAGGTCAAAATAGATATATCATTTAGTTATAAAGAGTGGTACCACAGCTAAATTAGGGGAACATAGAATATAGTTCACCTGGCAGATCTTTGGAGAAGGGAAAATTTTATTACCAAATGAGAGAGAGTATTATAAGATATAAAATAAATAATTTTGATTATTTTAAATTAAAAAGCTTTTGTATAAATAAATCAATGTAACCAATATTAGAAGGGAAACAATAAAGTAGGAATTTTTTTTTATAACAAATGTCTCTCATAAAGATCTAATTCCTCAATTTTATAGAGAACTAAGTTAAATTTATAGGAACACAAACCTTTTTCCAATTGACAAATGACAAATGGTCAAGTAATTTTAAGATGAAGAAATCAAAGCCATCAATAATTATATGAAAAAATGTTCTAAATCCTCTTGATTAGAGAAATGCAAATTAAAACAACATGGAAATACCACCTCATACCTATCAAAATGGCCAAGATAGCAGTAAAGGAAAGTGGCAAATGTTTGAGGGGATGTGGCAAATTTGGAACAGCAGTGCATTGTTGGTGGTATTGTGAACTGATTCAACAATTTTGGAGGGCAATTTGGAACTATGCTCAAAGGACTATACCACTACTTTGTCTGTATCCCCAAAGAGATTTAAAAAAAAAAAAGAGGAAAGGACCTACTTGTACAAAAATATTTTTAGCATCTGTATTTGTAGTGGCAAAGAATTGGAAATTGAGTGGAAGTTCATTAATTGGGGAATGACTGAACATGATTGTGGTACATGTTGGTGATGGAATATTATTGTGCTATAAGTAATGATAAGCAAAATGATTTCAGAAAAATCTGGAAAAATCTGCAGGAAGTGATGCAGAGCAAAATAAGCAGAAGAGGGACAACACTGTACACAATAATAGCAATATTAGATGATAATTATCTGTGAAAACTTGATTATTCTCAGCAATATAGTGATCTGGGACAATCCTGAAAGACTTATGAGTGTTGTCCACTTCTAGAGAAAGAATTGTCAGAGTTGTCTTTCACATCATTCTATTTATGGTTTTATTTTTGGGGTTTTGGTTATGTATGACTTAGCTCTTACAATAATGACCAATATGGAAGTGTGTTTTGCATGACAATAAAAAGAAAAGAAAAAAAGAAAAAAAATTTTAAAAAACCAAATACAAATAATGCTCCGTATTTCATGAATTCTTCAGATTTATTTTTTGCCTGGTATCATGGAATAAAGGACTTAGTGTAGTATAGCCTGAAGGACACTAGAGAGAGCTCTATAATCAAAAGTAAAAGAGAACCCCCAAATGATCTCCATTGCTTTTCTAAGTGTTTACTCAAATATATTGATTTCTTATTCTAATTTTTTCTTTAATTCAACCAAAAAGAAACCTTACTTAGACAGAAATATCATGCACTTGACTATAAAGAGAGGTTACTATCTATGTATCTGTTTCATTATAAAAGGGATAATTATAGAAGAGATTGAGTTGGAAGTTTTTTTAAGATGATGGATGGCATTTATAAAGTTTTAGTCCCATTTGAAAAATCTTCCTTAAAGAAAAATTTGTTTATTATTGCCTTAAACTGTGTTTATCAGGCAGGGGATTCTGGTTATTCTTTTCTTATGCTGTCTTTTAATTTATTAATTGCATTTCTTTTGTCTCTGACTAAATTATGTGCATTACTGGTAAAGCCCTTATCTTGTCACACAACTTACATTGAAATAAAAAAAAAAAAAACATTTATGAGATACCTACTTTGAAAGGCCCTGGAGGAGATAAAAGTTTCCGAAAAGATACTATTTCTTCCCTCCAGAAGCTTCCAATGTAATAGGGGAATATGACTCTGATACAAATAATTATAACTAGAACAAATAAAGAAAGCACCTACTGCAATGACAAACTTCTCAAACTATCCCTAAATTTCTCAAAGCTGTACAGTGATGAGGTAGGTCTATAGATTTCAGGAACAATATTCTTACAGTCCAGTCATGTTGTCAGTCCTTCTCTTCCTATCTAGGCAAAGAAAAGTTATTTTAAAAAAATTTTTTAATTAAAAAAATAAAAGTTATTCTTGAGACTTTTTCTGAGAGGACTAATTTCCTCTGTCACCTGGGAATTATATCAGAGAATCATAGATCCAGAGCTGGGAGGCCCTAAGTACCCTAGGACTTTTCCAACTGACTTGGAGTGGAAACAATGAATCAGAATGTGGATTCCTTGAGAGCATTCATTCATTTATTCAAGGCTTAGGAAAGCTCAGTGACTTTTCTAAGGTCACTTGCTACTTAAGGGATTTGAACCTAAGTTTGACTACAGGGTCAGTACTTTTTACACTTTTAATACCTTGAAGAAATTACAAATAGTTTTTCAAGGATAAATTTTCTATGATGTTCAAAATCTGTTACCTAGGTTAAATAATGGAGACATGACCAGGAGTAACTTGAGCAACTTAATGAAGTTAAAAGAGAAAACGATTATTTGGCATTTTGATTGCTTCCTTGATCGGTGAGATTTATTAAGTCATGGATGATTTGGGGCAGGCTATGTAAATTGGAGTTTTCTGGGCCAGGGGAAGGAAGAAAACACACTTATAAGATCCAAAAGAAGGTAGGACAGATCAGAAACCTGAAAGTCTAAGAAGGCTTAACATGGGCTAAACAGCTTCCTCACCAGCATACAAATACAGACAAGCACACACTCTTAACCACACCCTCTATCCTCCAGCTCCAGGGATGGCTAATGTTAACTGAAAAAAAAAAATCCCACAGAATTATTAAACAGTCAGAAAAAAAAAAAACGCTCTTTAATTAGGGAAAGGGGTTCAGTGCTTTCCTCAAGAGCAATGAGAATTTGAACTCTGGGAACACCAACCCTGCTAGATCGGACAATTCCAAGGAGCCATTAAAATTGGGGAGCTTAAATACCTTTCTAGGGGAACATGGGGATTGAGGATGAGAGGGACAGATGATTGACTTTACAATGGTAAGACAGGAAAAGGAGTCTGAGACAGGAGTAACAGTGGGAGACTGATGCTTTACAATGGACACAAAAGGGAAAGACCCAGCCAAGGCCTGGGCCACCTTAGTAAAGGACTTTGGCCTAAGGGGAGAAACCATTGGGACAAAACAGATACTTAACACCTGATGGGATTAGCCCTCCCCACTCAAAACTCCTTTAAAGTCTATTGTTAGTCTGAGACTCTGAGGTTGGACTTTCCCTTGTCAAACTAAGGGCTTTTCATCATTAAGATACTAAACTGGGGTTATCGAATCTTACGAGGCTACAATTTGGGGGGCTTCTAGAATCCACATTGACACAACAGTGCAGAGGTGTTGGTGGAAACCTTTGGCTCTTTTACTCACATTATTAGAAACCTAGACATGAGCTACATAGGGGAAAATATGGGCAAAAGGAAAACAGGGTGATTTTCATCCCCCCATCCCCATCCCAGGTGGAGAGATTCCGATCTCACCCAATGGGCAGTTTCCCAGTCTCTGATGTAGCTGGGGAAAAGGACATAATATTATGGGAGACTGTCATCTCCTCTACATGCTAGCTTCTTTCTGGAGACCAAGTCTTTCTCTACCTTCACAACCTAAAGAGAGGTTAAAATTGTACATCTCTCAATGCTGGAAGTCAGATGAAGCAAGATCTCTCTTCTTCCCAGTTCTCTGGGAACTCTGCCTACCCCTCGTGAACTTTTGAATATCACTTTGAAGTTTATAAAGCACTTTTTTTCTATGATTCATATGATCCAACAACTTTTACAGAGCAGGGATTTGTTCTTTTTTTATGGAGAAGGAAACTACAATTTAATGAGGTTGAGTGGCTTGCTCAAGGCTACCTGGACCTGAACAAGTCTTCTGGTTCCTAATCCGATCTTCTTAATATACTATGTGTGTTGATAGGTCTTTAAGTCCATAAGAAATAGAATGGAGGCACTTTACTTCAATTACTTCAATAGTAATTCAATTACTTCAATAGTAATATTTATGCTTTTTCCGCTTCTCACTTTAAGAAAATAACTTTTTAAAACTCTAAATTTAACAATCTTCATATTACTAGAGGGGGAAAAACAAAAAAAAAATCTTAATTCAATGATTTTGTGTTTCAGTCAAAGTAGAGAGTCTTTAAATGAACGAACTATACTTTCCCCTTAAGTAAAATTAGACCAATAACCTTCCCTCTCCATTTTTAGGTTGAGGATATAGACATTTCATTCTAAAATCTAAGAAGGGAGAAAGTAATCTGTTGAGTGAGGGATCACTACAATTCTAATATTTGCCTTTTTAGATCAATTCCAGATATTGTTCTAAAGCAATGCTAGTGAGATATGGTATACCAGTACCTCTGAAGAGCTAAAATGATCACACTGCAGGCAAATGGGACAGAGCAAGTTGAACGTGTAACTTTGACCAAGGAGAGATTTGGTGGAAAAACAAGAATAATGGACATCTTTAAAGAGTTGTTTATTTGGAAGAGCAGATGGGTTGGTCACTTGGAATGAACGAGGGAGGACATATGGTCCTCCTTAGTACTCTACTGGCATTCTTGATACATGGATTGCAATCCATATTACTGAAGTTGTGACTGATGGACAAGATCATGGTTCCAGCTGGGTATTTGAGAATTCTGAAACAGAAGAGGGTTTCACCAGCTTACCCAGCTCTATGTCCCTGGAAAGAGGAACTATAACATGGAGATTCAGCATCTGGGAAGAAGTTTGGTGTGGCAATGTCACTCTAAACTTCTCCCCAAGTGCCAAATCCCTCCCAGGTGTGAGGCATCATGCCGGAATGATTTCAGCATTTCTGAACATGCTCAATTCCCTTTTTGGCTGTGTTTCTGATCCTGGAGTGATATCACCTTCCCTCCCACTCTAATCCTGCCCTCACTCCCTTTTTTCAAATGGATTTTATTGT
Organism: Monodelphis domestica; assembly: GCF_027887165.1. Lineage (NCBI taxonomy): Eukaryota > Metazoa > Chordata > Mammalia > Didelphimorphia > Didelphidae > Monodelphis > Monodelphis domestica. Next base: position 432,994,739 of record NC_077228.1, on the reverse strand, counting down.
GTCTTTCTCCCTTAAAACTTAAGTTCATTGAAGAAAGGGACTGTCTCTCTGCTTGTATTGATATTCTTGGGGCTGTGCATGGTAAGATTAAATGCAATAAATTCTTGTTGACTACCAAATAATTTGCCCATACATTTCCTAACTAATGAGCATTCCTTAATTTCCAAGTTTTCCTTTGTACTTTTTTTTGCCATAATAAAGAGCTGCTATAAATACTTTTATACATATAGAAATTTCCCCTCCTTTGATCTATTTGGAGGTATAAACTTAGTAGTGGTATTTCTGTTGTTCAGGTGTGCCTAAATCTTTGCAAAGATATCAGAGTGGCTTGCAAATTCCTTCTCTAGCTCATTTTATAGCTGAGGAAACTGAGGCAAATAGGATCAAGGACTTTCCCAGGGTCACATAACCAGCAAGTATCTGAGGTCATATTTGAACTCAGATCTTCCTGCTGCCACCTAGTAGCCCCCAGCAGTGATACAGCTGGTCTCAATCCTTGAGAATAACCTGGAGGGAAGACACTATTAATATCTTTATTTTATAAATGAGGAAACTGACTTTCCCAGGGTCACATACTTATCAAGTATCTATGGCTAGATTTGAACTCGGGTGTTCCTGAATCTAGTCTGCCACTTGATTTATTCCAAAGTACTGCAATCACTCACTCCACTTAATGTCCACCATACCTGGAACTCTCTCCCTCCTCAGTCCTGAGTATTGGCTTCCTTGGTTTTCCTAAAGTCTTAGCTTTTGTTAGAAATCTTTCCCATTTCCCTTAATGTTAGTACTTTCTTTGTGTGGATTATCTCCAATTCATCAAGTACAGCATATATCTTGTTTGCATGTTCTCTCCTCCCACTAGGCTATAAGCCCCTTAAGAGCAGCAACTGACTTTTTGTCTTTCTTTGTATCTTCTGTACTTAGCATAGTACTTGGCTATAGTAGGTGCTTAACAAATATTTATTGATGGATTAAAGAAACATCTTTTTTGGCAACTAGAAGGATAATCATAGATGGATCTCTCATAAATGCATTTTTTTCTTTTCTTTTTTTTTAAACCCTTACCTTCTGTTTTGGAGTCAATACTGTATATTGGCTCCAAGGCAGAAGAGTGGTAAGGGCTAGGCAATGGGGGCTAAGTGACTTGTCCAGGGTTACACAAATGCATCTTTCTTAAGTTTCTAGGTAGATACTTTCCAACTCAGTTTTGACCCTCTACAAAATCACAGAATGTTTGAAATGAAAAGGACCTTTTTTTTGTTTTGTTTTTTAGTTGTGTCCAACTCTTCGTGACCTCGTTTGGGATTTTCTTGGCAAAGATCTTGTAGTAGTTTATCATTTCCTTCTCCAGTTCATTTTACAGATGAGGAAACTGAGGCAAACAGAGTTAAGTGACTTATCCAGGGTCATGCAAACTAGAAGTTTTGAAGTTGAATTTGAACTCAGAAAAATGAATCTTCCTGACTCCAGGCCCAGCACTCTTATCTAGTTGCTGGAAAAGAAATTTAGAGATTATCAAGTCCAACCTGTTTTAATGATTAGCAAATTCAGATTGATAAAGTAAATCATCCACGGTCACACCACTGATTAGTGATAGAATTGGAACCTGGGTAGAGACTATCTGGCTTCTAGGGCAGTATTTTTCTCATCTTTGCTTTGGAATACAGTATGTTCTTCCTTTGATTATCCATATTCAACAACACAGGGCAGTGATCTAAATAAAACAAAATAACTTTATTAGTTTTACCCTTTCCATTATTCCTTAATTTCTAGATCCTCCATTCTCCCTTACATGTGTTTCCATCAAAAGGAGCCTCAAAACATCCCAGGACAATCCTTTTTCATTTTTTTAATTTTTATTTGGTCATTTCTGAACATTATTCATTGGAAACAAAGATAATTTTCTTTTCTTCCCTCCCCCCCTCCCACCACCTCTCCCGTAGCCGGCTCACAATTCCACTGGGTATCACATGTGTTCTTGATTCAAACCCATTTCCCTGTTGTTGGTATTTGCATTAGAGTGTTCATTCAGAGTCTCTCCTCAGTCATATCCCTTCCACCCCTGTAGTCAAGCAGTTGCTTTTCATCGGTGTTTTTACTCCCACAGTTTATCCTCTGCTTGTGGATAGTATTTTTTAGATCCCTGCAGATTGTTCAGGGACATTGCATTGACCCTAATGGAGAAGTCCATTACCTTCGATTGTACCACAGTCTATCAGTCTCTGTGTACAATGTTTTCCTGCTTCTGCTCCTCTCGCTCTGCATCACTTCCTGGAGGTTGTTCCAGTCTCCATGGAACTTCTCCACTTTATTATTCCTTTTAGCACAATAGTATTCCATCACCAACATATACCACAATTTGTTCAGCCATTCCCCAATTGATGGGCATCCCCTCATTTTCCAATTTTAGGCCACCACAAAGGGCACAGCTATGAATATTCTTGTACATGACTTTTTCCTTATTATCTCTTTGGGGTACAAACCCAGCAGTGCTATGGCTGGATCAAAAGGCAGACAGTCTTTTATCACCCTTTGGGCATAGTTCCAAATTGCCCTCCAGAATGGTTGGATCAGTTCACAACTCCACCAGCAATGAATTAGTGTCCCTACTTTGCCGCATCCCCTCCAGCATTCATTATTTTCCTTTGCTATCTTGTTAGCCAATCTGCTGGGTGTGAGGTGATACCTCAGAGTTGTTTTGATTTGCATTTCTCTGATTATAAGAGATGTAGAGCACTTTTTCATGTGCTTATTAATAGTTTTGATTTCTTTGGCTGAGAACTGCCTGTTCATATCCCTTGCCCATTTATCAATTGGAGAATGGCTTGATATTTTGTACAATTGATTTAGTTCTTTGTAAATTTGAGTAATTAGACCTTTGTCAGAGGTTTTTATGAAGATTGTTTCCCAATTTGTTGCTTCCCTTCTGATTTCAGTTACATTGGTTTTGTTTGGACAAAAACTTTTTAATTTGATGTAGTCAAAATAATTTATTTTACATTTTGTGACTCTTTCTAAGTCTTGCTTGGTTTTAAAGTCTTTCCCTTCCCAAAGGTCTGACATGTATACTATTCTGTGTTCACCTAATTTACTTATAGTTTCCTTCTTTATATTCAAGTCAGACAATCCTTTTTCATTAAGCTTACCACTTGGATTAATGTGTTACTTACATTTAGTGTTAAGCCTGTCTGCTCAACTTTTCCTTCTCAGCTAGAGGAAATTCCATAAAAATTCCACAAAAACTCCCTCACCTGAGGGGAAATTTCTAGCTGGCAACATCATACCAAAATTCTAATCAGAATAGTAAACAGGTCAAATTTCTAAATACTGCCAACAGCAAGAATTGTGCTCTGCACACAATAATAATAATGATGATGATAATGCATGGTAGCTAGCACTTATGTAGGGCTTTAAGTTTAGTAAATGTAATGGAATGAGTGCTTGAGATAGTGTGAGCATGTTATCTTATTTAGTCCTCACAACAACCTTAAGGAATACATCCCATAATTATCATCCCCCATTTTATAGATGGGGAAACAGAGACTGAGAAAGATTAAAGGATTTGTCTAGCATCACATAACTAGTGTCTGAAAGAGTCTTTAGGAGCCTCTAGAGTAAGCACTTAAATGTTTGTTCAATAAAACTGATGAATGAATGAAGCAGACCACATCCCAAACGTCTCCTTCTCTAGTATTAACATGTAGTCCTAACCCTACCTGTATTTACTTCATAGATTACCCTTGGCTAAAATCTCTCACTCCCCAATTTCTCTTATCAATCCCAACCCCCCTTCTATTCTTATCTGGTTTAGCTGAATTCCTTTTCACCCTCCCTCCTCTGTCTCTGACTAGTTCTTCAATTATATCCTGCTGTGAGCAAACTTCCCTCTATCCTTGACATTCCACTCAAGTGCTCAAATCCACTTCCTCATCTAAACTGAAACCTACCTTTCCCAAGATAGCACTGTTTCATTTCAGCCTTATATTAGAAGATGAATGTTCTTTGTCTGCTTCCTCTGACTCATTGAAGTTCTTGAAGAGTGGTACATTGACTCCTTGATCCCCAGTACCATTTTCAGGCCACAATCTACTATCACTCAATAATTCTTCCTTCTTTGAGGCTGATTCCATCTAGATCTATCACTCATCTGAATTTTCATCTCTGTTGTCATCCTTCACAATATGCTTCTTTCCTCTCCATAACAATATTTCCATCAAGCTTTATAGTTTAGAAAGGCTTTCCTTCCAACTACCATCTGACATAGATTGTGTATGCATTATTGTTTTCACTTTACTGTAGAGATGATAGCAGTTTTGATTAATGATGTTGAAAATTAGGCAGGGGTACACAGCTGCACCAGCTCCAATTGGTCCTTGTGAATATAATTTCTTTTGATTGGCATATCATGGAATGGTGTGTTGAATGGATTCTCCTTACCCAAGTTTCACCCAGTTTTATTGCTGTTTTGCTAAGTGGAGTCCCTAGATGATTTGAAAGGGCCTCAGACTACTAATCCAAGGACGGATAGCAGTCAATTCAGCTAGGTGGTACAATGGTATACTGAGGCAGGAGTCAGAATGACCTGAATTTAAATTCTAGCCTCAGATACTTGTTGTGTGACCCTGGGCAAGTCACTTAAACCTGAATGTCTCAGGGTGAACTTGAAAAGAAAAAGGTAAACTAGTCCAGTATTTTTCCCAGGGAAACTCCCAAATGGTTCACAAAAGTGTTGGATACAACTGAAATGACAAAATTGCAACAATAGGAAGTGCTCAAAAGAGATTTTTGAACCATTACTCAGTTAATTGGCAGGATTTAGGGACTTTTGAATATTCTGGGGAGGAAAAAAAGTTCAAAAGGCATTTTAAGTTGGAGGGCTTTTGCTGCTAGCCTGGTAGCTTAGAAACTATACAGAGGCAAAAGACTAGAAGATGGCAGCATAGAATATCAGAAAAGAAACCCAACAGAGGGCACAAAACAGCAAAAGATCAAAGGTTAACAGATAAAACAATTAATTTGATGATAACACTAGAGGACATCAATGGCTCTGCAACATTAGACCTGAGCATTGTCCCTATCATGCATGTGATTTGTTCAAATATATTTTCTATATATGTACCTTACCACATGTATTACTGGTCATACACATTCCATAAAAATATCCTTTTATATATGCTTCTTGATCATGTGTCTACCTAATGCTTTTCCTTCCAGATGTGTTTCCTGGTCATTCATGATCCCTATTTTTATCCTTTGTTCCACTGTTAGGTTGGTAGACTGTGGAAAAGTGTACCTGTGTATATTAGGTTATCTTTTCTGTCATTTATTTTGCTCTACTGGTTCAATAAACATTTCATTTATAACTAATATATCTTCTGATTGATTTAGTAATAGAAACATTTAAGTAGGGGCTCATGAGCTATGGTTTTGAGATAACAGGTATCCATAAAGTGCCTTGAATCTGGGGATTCAGATGCTAATTTACATTTGAAGAAATCTGAAGACAGATGAAGAGACTTGCCTGGAATTATCTTATCAGTAAGTACTAAAGAAATTCGGCCTCCAACTCCAGTATTTCTACTGATATTTTATATTACTTTCCATAACTGTAGCTTTGACTCGTTTTTCCTTTTTTTTTAACTGTTTGCAATATTTTCTTCTTGACTTGGTAGCTTTGGAATTTGGCTATAATATTCCAGAGGTTTTTCATTGTGGGATGTCTTTTGGAATTGTTGGTGGATTCTTTCAATTGCAAATTAACCCTCTAGTTCTAAGATATCAAGGCAGATTTAATTTACAATTTCTTTTTCTTTAATTTTAATTTTATTTAGTCAATATAGAACATTTTTCCTTGGTTACAAGAATCATATTCTTTCCCTCCCTTCCCTCTCCCCGCCCTTCCTGTAGCCAATGTGCAATTCCGCTGGGTTTTGCATGTGTCCTTGATCAGAATTTATTTCCATGTTGTTGATGTTTGCACTAGAATGATCATTTAGAGTCTACATCCCCAGTCATATCCCCCACGACCTATGTAGTCAAGCAGTTGTTTTTCTTCTGTGTTTCTACTCCCATAGTTTTTCCTCTGAATGTGGATAGTGTTCTTTCTCATAAGTTCCTCAGAATTGTTCTGGATCATTGCATTGCTACTAGTAGAGAAGTCCATTACATTAGATTGTACCACAGTGTATCAGTCTCTGTGTACAATGTTCTTCTGGTTCTGCTCCTCTCACTCTGTATCAATTCCTGGAGGTTGTTCCAGTCTCCATGGAATTCCTTCAGTTTATTATTCCTTTGAGTATTCATCACCATAGTATTCCATCACCAACAAATATCACAATTTGTTCAGCCATTCCCCAATTGAAGGGCATCCCCTCATTTTCCAGTTTTTGGCCACCATAAAGAGTGCAGCTATGAATATTCTTGTACAAGTCTTTTTTTCTTATTATCTCTTTGGGGTACAAACCCAGCAGTGCTATGGCTGGGTCAAAGGGCAGACAGTCTTTCAGTGCCTTTTCGGCATAGTTCCAAATTGCCCTCCAGAATGGTTGGATCAATTTACAACTCCACCAGCAATGAATTAATGTCCCAACTTTGCCACATCCCCTCCAGCATTCATTACTTTCCTTTGCTGATATGTTAGCCAATCTGCTAGGTGTGAGGTGATACCTCAGAGTTGTTTTGATTTGCATCTCTCTGATTATAAGAGATTTAGAACACTTTTTCATGTGCTTATTAATGGTTTTGATTTCTTTAACTGAAAATTGCCTATACATGTCTCTTGTCCATTTATCAATTGGAGAATGGCTTGAATTTTTGTACAATTGATTTAGCGCTTTATAAATTTGAATTCATTTATAATATCTTGAAATATGAAGTCTAGGCTCTTTAAAAAAAATCATAGCTTTTGAATAGTCCAATAATTCCTAAATTATCTTGTGACCACGGAAATATGGTTTCAAATCAAAAATATAGTGGTCGCCAGGAAAAATTCCCAAATATGAAATATACCCAAATCATCTGGGTTTTTATAGAGATTTTAATTAATACAAATTAAGGAATTAATGAAAGAGAGAGAGAGAGAGTAAGAGGAAATAATGAGAAAAGGACTAGGTCAGCCTAGGTTTTAAGCCTTAAGAGAGAAATCAGTCAGTCTTAAATCCACTCACCACAAGATTTGTCCCAAGCAAGATTCTAGTGTTCAGAGAGACCCACCAGTTCACCTTCAGCTAGCTCAATCAAGTTCAGCCACCAAGCCCTTCAAGGCAGCTTTGGTCAGCTAAATCTTTCAGCTGAATCTCCCAGCTGAATCCCAGCTCAATGATCCCCGAGCCCTTACTGAGCTCCTTTTTAAAGCGAATTTTCTCCTATGTCACTTCCCCTAAGTTCTCATATCTACCAATCACAGTAGATATTTTCCAAAGGACAGACCATTTTTAATTCACACCTGAGTAGACTAAACTTTTGAGTAATTCACACCTGAGTAGACTAAAACCTCACACGTCTTTTGTTAAGCTTGTCTCTTGCTAGTTTGCAAGTTGCCTGACCTTCATAGGTACTTAGCACCTTCCTAAAAATAGACTTAGCTTAAGGCTTTTGCTTCACTATAAGTTTGAGTTAAGTACTTTTTCCATTGTTCAGTAAAGAGTTTACAACTTTATCTTCCCCTAAAGTATGCTTAAGTATGGGTGGAGTAGATTTCTCACATTCCTGACTAAGTCCCTTCATTGTTTAAAATGAGAAATGGTCTTAACCAAGTGTTCTGAAGTAGGGTCTGAGAATTTTTAAGATTCACAATCCCCCCTGATGATCATTGGGAGACTAGTCTCCCCATTGATCATTTAACATAATCATCTTGTAGTCCTAAAAGCACTTCTAACTATAGATATATACAATATTCAATTTTCTAAGAAGAAATTAGAATAGTGAGGGAGGAATAGGAAAGAAAGAAAGCAAAACCAATGTTTTTCTAGGCGCATTGACAGAAAGCCAAATTAGGGGCAGTCCCTTTTGGCATAAATGTGTACATTTACAATAAATGTTCAATCAAATTTCAGTTCAATCAACCATACCCAAAGTTCATTCTTGATCTTCTTGTTGTAATGTAGGTTTTTTGGCATCTTTCTGCAACAGTTCATTCTCTGGATTTAGGAGTTAGCAAACTTCTTTCTTGAAGATCTTTTTCTTGAACAAAATAAAAATCTTGGAAAAATACAATCTCAAACAAAAGATCAAAATTCTTGGATTTTAAATTAAAATACAATATCTTCTCAATCTAGTTTCCATATCAGTATATCTGTTGTTTTACTTATGAGATAGTTTACATTTTCTTCTATTTTAAAAACCATTTTGAGTTTTTTATTATTTCTTATTGTTCTATGGAGTGATTAGCTTCCAAGTACCCAATTTTCAATTTTAAGGAATTAGTTTTAAAATTTTCTTTTAAACTTTTTTTTTTGTCTTAGAATTGATACTAAGTATATTCCAAGCCAGAAAAGTGGTAAGGGCTAGACAACTGGAGTTGTTACTTGCCTAGGGTCAAACAACTAGAAAGTGTCTAAGGTCAAATTTGAACCCACATCCTCTTGATTCTAGGTCTGGTGCTTTATCCAATGTGTTGACTAACTGTTCCTAGGAATTATTTTCTCAAGCGAAGTTTCATATCTCTTTTTCCATTTGGCCCATTCTACTTTTTAAGAAGTTTTTTCTTCAGTGAATTTTTATACCCTTTTTACTATTTGGCCAATTCTGATTTTTAAGGTGTTATTTTCTTTATTATTATTTTTTGTGCCTCTTGTACCAAGCTGCTAAGTGTCTTTTCATGTACTTTTTGTATCATTTTATTTTCTTTCCCCAATTTTTTCCTACTACTCATCTCTTTTTTTTGACTCTTCTAGGAATTCTTGTTGAGCTCATATTCAATTGGCATTGTTCTTTGAAGCTTTAATTGTAGCTCTTTTTATGTCATTTGTCTTCTTTTAAGTTTATATTTTGGTCTTCCTTGCCACGGTACTAGCTTTTTATACATAAGTTCTTTTATTTTGCTGTTTGCTCATTTTTTTTTCAGCCTAGTTGCTGACTTTGAACCTTATGTTTAAATTGGATTCTGTTCATCTGAGGATGGGAAGATATTGTCCAAAGCTTCAGGTTTGGTTTGCTCATGCTTCTATTTTCAGAGCTAGTTCTGTGTATTTTCAGGTTTTCAGTGCTTTCAAGATGGTATGATATGGGAAGGGGGGTGGTCACTGCTCTTCTGGTTTGTGCTCTGCTCCCCTGCTAACCATCCCCTTGGCTTTGGAACTGTAACCAGGAACCCTGTTCTCCTGTAACCTCAAGCATTAGTGCTTCTCTCAGCCCTGGAACTGTAACTAAGAAAGTTTCTGGGTGAGAGTTCTGGTCCTGCTGCTGCCACTGTCATAGCCTCCTTCAAGACCCGTTGCTGGTGCTGCTAGGTGCTTCTTGGACAGGCCCTATTGTTGTGTCACAGACCTCTCCTACTCACCTCCTACACTTTCTTAGGGTGTAAGAAATGTCTCAAATCAAACTTTTGTTGGCTCTGGTCACTCCAAAATCAATTTGAGGCATTATTTTAAAGTTGTTCAGAGGGGACTGATGGGAAAGTTTGGTTGGATTACAGCCTCTAATTCATTGTCTGGCTTACCCCCTTTCTTCAGTTCACTTCCTTAGGCCTCCTGGACATTGTGTAATAACTGCCACCATAAGCAATATGAGAATTTTAAATATTTTAAGTCAAAAGGTATGTATAATGTTACACAATTTCCAAAGGATAAATCCAGATCATACCTTGTATTGATTAGGACCTTTGTCACCAACTGTACAAAGATATAAAGACTGAATTTTCAACACAGAAAGAAGGCTAGCACTGGCAATTTCCTTGAATTATATATACTAAGGCTCTGGAGAGGTAGTTTTTCTGTAGAAGGTTGTGCCTTGCCACTTCAATCTTATTTCAGTTAATCAAACATCACATTACTAGTCAAGTTCTTAATGGAGAAAAATGCTAATGGTTTATGCAAAAAAAAAAGTATAAAAATGTGAACAAGAATGGAACTATAAATTAAAGTTTTAAAAGTTCAAGAACTTCTTCCTATGCCTTGTAAAAAATAGACTTGAATACAGGACTACAATCCCCACAAGCCTTTGCTCCACTTCCCCAAAATGCTTTGTAATTTCACGGAAATTCTCAGGTGGGCTGAGATGGAGACGGTATTTAACCTGGTGGCAAAGGTTTTTGGCTCTCTTTTGGACTTCCGTTTTGGGGCAGACATGGCTCTTTCCATAATGTAGGTGAGGTCTTGTCTAGGCCTCTGGCTTAGGCACGTGTTTTTTCTTATACTGTATTTTCTTTCATTCTGAACCTTTAATAAACCTCATAAAATATAATACTCCTTGTAGAGAGAAACTAATTTCTACCTGCCATAGTCTCCCCTAAATTTTAACTGTTACAGCATCTCTTCTTAACATTTGTAATTAATGCAATTTAAAAATATATGTTATTGTGTTGCAAATGTTTACAGTGATTTTCCTGTTAGTTTTTATTTTACTTTTTAGTAAGAGTTTAAAAAGTACTGTGTATAATTACACATCAACAATCTTATTAAATTCTGGAGGTAGGGAGTTTCATGCTCTAAACCTAAGCCTTTATTCAAGCAATGACTTTTTCCACCCACAACTTTGGATTCTTTCATGTTTAGGGTAGCTTATTCTCTTAATACAATTGTCAGGGATGACATAGCCTTATTATTGCAGAATTTATACAATTACAGGTTCCTGAGACACACATGAACAGTATTCTTTGAATCTAGTTTATTTTCAAACTTTCTGAGTGAAATTGAAGTGTAGGTTATAACAAGGAGTATTTGGGAGAAGGTAGATGGAGGTTTGACCTAGGTTAGAGTATCCAAGGGGCACGACCATTTCCTGGAGGTTTGCAGGATAATGGCACTATTCTAAAGATAAAGGGAAGTAGTGGAAGTAGGTTTCTTGCTTAGTCCTCCTCTAGTTCTACCCTCTAAATATCATATTTTGATATTACCTACCCTAAAAAGCTTATTTTGCCAAGTAAATAGGTGCACATGACAAGGGGACAAAATTCTTGGAGGTAGAAGACTCACTCTACCTCCAAGAAATTGACTCCTTTACAATGCTATTCACTTGGCATTATGGGAATTTTTCTGACCTGTTAGGGAGAAGTAGTCAGCCGTGGATCTGGTAAAAAAAAGAGTTCTAAGAGAGAGAGAGAGAAAGAAAAGAGGGCTGGTGTTAAAGCTGAGAGAATTCAGAATGAAGTCAGTAGGAGGTAAGAAAATGATTAAGAAAAGATTGAAGAAATAATTATATCCTGGTTAAATTAATGATGGGCAAATAGAAAATCTAAGAGGGAAAAGATACATTAGATAGTTTAACATTGAGAAAATAGACAGCTGCGGATCTGAAGAATAAGCATCTACTATATTCTGGGAAAGAAAAAAAGCTTATTTGGAAATAATTGAGGGATTACCAAAGATACCAGAGGGTTTAGGAGTAAGAAATTGTGGAGATAAAAACAATTGTTAGGAAATGTCAACTAGAAAAAACACAGAACTATTAAATAATCAAAATCACTCTTTAATCAAGGGAAAAGGGGTTAGCGCTACTAATTCGACAACAGAGCTGCTTTCCAAGACTGCACCGGAGTCAAGACGCCCTGGTCACCAGCCCCTGGGAGTGCCACGGACTCAGGATGGACTCCGAGGAACAAAAGAACTTGGGGAACCTATATACCACTCTAGGTGACCTGGGGGCTTTAGGATTAGAGGGACAGTTGATTGACTTTACAATGGTAAGAAAGGAAAATGAAGAGTTCCAGACAGGAATAATAATGAGGGGCTGGGGCCCTACAATGGACACAAAAGGGAAAAGACTTAGCCTAGGGCTAGGTCACCTTGGTCATGGACCTTAGCCTAGGGGGGAGAAACCATTGGGACAAAAGGGATGTTCAATATTGGATGGGATTAGCTGTTCCAACCCAAATTACCAGGAAGTTCACTGTCTGGTGAAGAGGGACCTTCCCTCAGGGGGAAACCTCTCCTGAGACAAGGTCAAAACCTGGGGTTTCTATACTCAAACTAAATAAACCGGGGATCTCTATATTTCCATGTTGACAGAAAGAGGAACAGCATGAAAATCTAATGAAATTAAATTCAAATAGTATTTATTAATGTTTAATACCATGTTGAATACACTGGACTAGCCCGGTATCTGGAATACAAACTAAAAATTGAAATAGTCTTTCACCTCAAGAGACAATATTCTATTAGAAAAATAATAATATTAATGAATCAAATATTAAGCATTTATTAAATATCTACTATGTTCCAGATATAAGCACTGAGGGTGTACCGACCAAAGTGAAACAGTCCCTTTCCTCAAGGATCTTGCATTCATTTCCAAGCAATGAATTAGGAAGGAATCGATAATAATGTAAGAGACCTCTGGTCTGTATAAACTTATATATATATATATATATATATATATATATATGTATAAACTGTATAAATAAAGAAGATAAGATGATAGTAGCAGAAGACTTGGAACACTAGGCAGAGTGAATGTTGAGTGGGAAATGGTTGAATGGCTTGCGGTTCTTTTGGAAAGATCCAGGAGAAAATATATGGGGAGGTAGAAGCAAGAAGCTAGATTGGGGACCTGGAGAATAGATGACTAAACTAAAGGGTTGAGGCAATGAAAGTAGAAACAAAGAAGTGCTTTATTTTTATCCAATTGAGGTTAGGTTAATTAATGAATCCATTCAGGACCCATTCTTTTAAGGTTAAGCCATTTGACAAATTGACCTTGGAAGTTAACAATTTCAGCTAACTTTCACCTGGAGGAAACCACTTCCTATTTCTGTGCAACCACAGTGGGCATTCATCCAGCTGAGTGGAACCTTTCTGGAGTTCCAGTGCCCAGAGGGCACATTCAAACTGTCAGTGAGCCTCTGCATAGCCAGAGAGAGGAGGAAGAAAGTGCTTGATTTGGGCGGTGGACTGAGAGGTGGGGCATGCAAAAATTGTCCTCGGGCCATTGGGAGGAAGGGGAATGGAGCCTCTCTGTAAGTATGCCTCCTCTTCACCCACAAGGACTGTTCACCGGGAATGAAGCAGGGCCGGGACTGAATCTAGGGATATAAGTGAACACCTCCTGACCTCCATAAGCACGGTCTTCCTCCTTATGCAGTCTCCCCGGACAAATCCTAAAAAAAAAAAAGGAAGTGGAAGAAGAGACTGCCATAGAGGGGCTGATGGCTGCTGTAGCAGGACTTCCAGCACTTTGGATTGACCACAGTTAACTGAGACCATTGGCTAATGATAGAGGTGAGTGAAGTAACAAAGCAAAACCTTGGCTAACTGCAACTGCAGATAAGGGGTTCCTATTGTCCATCTGAAAGAGGATGGTATAGGATTTTTATTAACAAGATGCAGGGAATACTCTAGCAGAAGTACAAAAAGATTATTTTTTTTTCTTCCTAGAAAACGGCAAAAGAAGACATTTCGTTGCCTTCTGAACCCATTGCCCTGTCCCAGCTCCTCCTCCTTTGTATTTCATTCTCACCCCACACCCCTTCTTTCATGCACAGAAAGAAAAAATCCCATTTTCTCTCAACATAAAAGTTGGATTAGTTTGATAGTTGATTGGATTCAGCTATGGGACAATCTTAAAGGTGCAGAGAGAAGTGCAAGTGAAGCTTGTTTCGTGGTACATATCCTGGTTCTCAAAAGTGAACAAAGGGGGCAAATAGATTTTTCAGTGGATAGAAAGCCAGACCTAGAAATGGGAGATCCTGGGTTCAAATTTGACTTTAAACACTTCCTAGATATGTGACCCTGAGCAAGTCACTTAACCCCATTTGCCTATTCCTTACCACTCTCCTGCCTTGGAAATGATGCCTAGTATCAATTTTAGACAGAAAGTAAAAGTTTTAAAAAAAAGTGAACAAAACTTAATTTCCTGATTGCCATGATTTGTGGAAGAGAGAAATTGAGAATGATTTTGGAGCAGCTGAGTTTGGAACAGCTGTCAGTCAAAGGAGAGTGTTCTGCTTGGAATGTTACCAGTTGGAGGCAAACCAACTGCTTGGTGGACCCTTGTTGCCTTGAAAGAGGGAAGAAAGCTGGTTTTCCTCTCTTAGACTTTGGAGACTCAAAATGAAGGAAGTCCTGTGACTTTGAAGGCAGAAGAAAGAAGGACAAAAGTTCAGATATCTCTCTGACTTGCTCTGTTGATGATAGTGACTGAACTTCCAGACCTATTAGCCATTTCTCTCAATTGAACTATATTCCAACATCCTCCAACCTAAGACTTACTGTAGTATTAGGGAAATCTCCAACCCTCTTACCTCCATTCCTTATCCCTTCCTGTCTTCCCCAAATAAACCCCTTATTTAAGATAGGGAAGAAAAAGAGTATTTCATTTACACATCACAAACTCACCCTGAGTTGATCTAGAGAAACCAGGAGAATCATAAAAAGGGAGGAGGCAAGAGGGAAGTAAAGGGAAAGAGAGGGAGGAAGGGAGGCATAGAGGGAGGAGGGAAAGACCGAAGAAAGAATTTAACTGTCTGATCTGTTAGTTATCAATTACCAATCAATATAGTCCCTTATTATTATTTATTACAGATTTCAAACATTTCAAAAGAAAACTTCAAATGTGGACTAACTTGATATTTAAACAAGGTGTAGGTGTGAAAGATGGGTTTAGATTAAGGACAGAGGGAGTGTCAAGATCAGTGATATGATTTTCACTTGACTATCAGGTCCTATGGTTTTATAAGTCATCATCATCTCCTTCATAAGAGTTAACCCTTTTCTTTTGATTAAGTCAAGACAAGTCAGAAGGGAGACAGACTTCAGCGATTGTTGGGATAAGTAAGATATCAGCTGACCAAGATTCAGAACCGAAGAGGGTGTTGAGAAATGACTATGATACTTATTTGTGAGGGAGGGAAGATTAGTCAAAATATTTGATCTTTGAACTAGTAAAAAAAAAGTTTCTAGGAAGTAGATCAGGTACCTTGCTCTATAATCCCTTAATTTGTCACGGATAATTGAACAGAATCCCCTGCTAGCTTTGTCTTTATATGTGACACAGGTGAGTGAAGTCACAAATTATAGCCAGAGGTTCCTGCAGGTAGGTAGTTTAATCAGAGACAAATTTCTTAACCAGCATAGGCTAAAAGGAGACTTTGCTGCAGGGTGCTAATAACAGTGGTGGAGAGAGTAATTCTGACTTGTCAAGGGGATGTCCACTTCCACAGTTCTGTTGCTATACCATTCCTCTCCATGAGCTTGCTCTCATATTCCCCTAGTCCCTTTCAAGGTGATGGCCAAGACTCTTTGAGAGATTCCCAGTTTGATGGCATTAAGAGTTGGATACATTCCCCCTTTGATACAAACCCTAGTTGTCCCCATTCCTCATGACACTGAATTTGCCTCTTATCTGTGATCTGAGAAGTCTAACCTCAAGTATCTAGAACCCTGTCCCAAGAATGGGGGCCCCAGGGCAGAATTTTATTTGTCAGATTTGGAGAGACCAAGTCATAGTGCTAATTTTAGAGAAAGTAATTTGCCCATAAAGGGAAACTAAGTCAATGACTCCTAAACCTGCCCAGAGATCACTAATTTAGGACTAAAGTACATAGGTACTTATTCATAGGATTTAGAGCTAGAACCAACCTCAATTAGTTCAACTCCCTCGTTTTGCAGGCTAAAAAATGGAAGATGAGAGATGTGTAGTGTGTGTATGTGTGTGTGAGTTGGAGAGGGGAAAAGGAGTTACAGGGAAGTGAAGAAGAGATGGATCACAAAGAAATGAAAAGCAAAAATTTAGTTATTAAATCCCAGCTGAGGGGGCCAGCAAAGCTGATTGTGCTGAGCTACCAAGTAATGGCTTCCTAGAGCTTTTTGTGTGTCCTTTCTAGGGATACTATTAATCCCAGGGTATAGGACAGGGTTAAGTGACCCCATTGGTACAGGGACTAAGGGATTTCAGGGCAGAAAGACCAGTCATTACACAATCAGTTAATTAATCAATGTGAACAAACCAGATCCTTCCCTGTTTTGATAGAAAGAATTGGAAAAAAAAAAAAACCCAAACCAGAAAAGATCCCAGAGGACCTAAAGTAGGACCTATCAACTTTGTGGTAAAAGATGGGTGGGGTGAATAAAAACCCCTAAACAAACCCCAAACTTTGGATACTTTCCAGTGTGGCCTTAAGTTGAACCTTCAATTGGGGAAGAAATAAATTTAAGAAGTTCTTTATATCCTTTTCTAGTTGTGGACTTTATAATATGCTTTATGAAGTAATTTCCATCTTTTTTTGGGGGGGTCTTTAGGCAGGAAAAAAAGGGTAGTAATATTTATTCATTCAAATATAGTTGCTATTATGAGGTCAGAAGTTTCAGGTTTTTTGTGTTCCATTTTATTAATTCACCTATGAATGATGATGCTCCTGGGGACTGAGTCATACCAACCAAACTCACAAATGACTATATCAACCAAAAAAAAAAATTGTATTAATTTACACTGGGAAATATATCTGTCAAGCAAACCTGAATACTCACTAATATGATCCTTGGTCAGTGCATTCTCTCCCTAGTATGAAAGTCAAATCTAGGCTTTTATGGTCTATTTAATAAATGAATTTAAGATCAGAATATTATTTGGTGAGAATATAAAAAAGATATTGTTCACAATTATTGTCATCAAGCTCTATCTGATAAACTTTTCTTCACTATAAACTGCTAGTAGAGGGAAATACTTTTTTTGAAAGTCACTCAGAGCACTCTCTTCCATTGGTCATTTTGACAGCAGAAAAAGTCCTGAGTCTGGAGTCAAATGATCTGGGTTCAAATCTAGACACTGTTATTGCCTTTATGACCTTGGGAAAATCAGTTAATCTCTCTAGTCCTCAACTTCCTCATCTGAAAATGAAAATTAAATTGGATAACTTCTAAACTCTCTTTCAGGGGCAGTGAGGTGGCACCGAGTGCCAGGCCAGAAGTCCAGAGGCAGGGGTTCAAATTTGTCTTCAGACACTTCCTAGCTCTGTGTCCTTGGACAAGTCACAACTCCAATTGCATAGCCCTTGCTGCTCTTCTGTCCTAGAATTGATACTTGAAGGCAAAAGTTCAAAAAAGAAAATATCTTTCAGCATTAAATCTATGAAGGCAAAATGATTTTTGCAAATAGTAAAAACAACAACAACAAAAAATAAATCACCATTGCTCTTGAAAAAGTGTCAGGGAAAAGAATTCACCCAGTGGAAAACATTCTTTTAGCAAGAGAGTGATTTTCTTGTGGCTAGTTCAAGAGTGCTTGATGCTTGTATACACACAAGAATACTACATATGTGCTATTATGTTCTCATAAGGATTTAGCTTCATGAAGAGAATAAAGGGAATATAGGAAGAGAGAGGGACCATAAGAAGCAGAAACTTTGTAATGGGATAGAGGTAGACTTTTTACTCAACAACTATATAAAGTTGACTTAATTTGTCCTTGGGGCTTCTGACCTCTGTGTCCTTTTTCTTGCCTGTCTTCTCTTCCTTATCCCCAAGCTTGAAGAGCTCCCTCTGGTTTTTTTTTTTACCCTTGTTCATTACTAAAAACCTATTCTCTGGAAAGAGTTCAGTACTTGTTTTTATATCTTATCAGTTATTTATACTTTACTTTGGATTTCAATAAATATAACCTCTCTCCCAAAGGTATTTGTTCTTTGGGCTTTGTCTTTAATTGTGGAATAAAAGGATGTATTCTGCTATGAAAGGAATTTTAGGTGTCAAAAAGCAGATGGGGAAGAGAGTTGTATCTTATAACACAATAAAGGGCACTACTTACTTCATCTACCAGAAAGATCAAGCATCCCTGTTCAGATCAAGAAAGACATTTGGTGCCTTTGCCTTCCCTTACTACAAATTCAATTGCCAACCCAGATGTGAAAAACTTGAGTCCTATAGAATGGGGAAGCCCGTAAAATAGGTATAAATGAAATCTTAACTTGAATAGTAAGAAATATTAAACTTAAAATTCTCTGGAGATTGTATATTTATAATTATTAAATAGTGAAAGTGGGTTGGAGAGAGAAAAAGCACATAGTTTTTTGAGCTTGTGTTCACCTCATGTCCCTGTTCACTCCTGCTGCTTCCTGGCAAAGAGGCTGCAAACTTCCTTGCTCCATCACTTATATGTGGCATCCCTTTTTCTTGGTCTCCCTTGTTGGAGAGACCTGACCTCAATCCTGGTCAGAGGCCAGTCTTCAGGATTCCAGGAGTCATGTGGGACAAGAGGCAAGTGTCTTCCATAATTCCAGGGAGCCAAGAGATGTCCTCTTTATACAGAGAAGCCTTAGGACTTGTTCTTAACCTAATCAAAGGGTAAGGAGCAAGACAAATGGATTTTCAAAAGGAAAGAGGTGTATAGATTTATGTTAAATTCTCATAGATGTTGCTGTCGTGGTTCAGTCATGTTTAACTCTTCATGACTCCATTTGAAGTTTTCTTGACAAAGATAATGGAGTAATTATGCCGTTTCATTCTCATCTCATAGATGAGGAACTGAGGTAAATAGGGTTAAGTGAGTTGCCCAGGGTCACAGAGCTGGGAAGCCCTTACTACTCTTCTGCCTTGGAACCAATACACAATATTGATTCCAAGATGGAAGGTAAGGGTTTAAAAAAAAAAGTTCAGCCGAATGCGAACAAATTCACATGATATCCTTTCTGGTTACCACAGCTGCCAATGTCTCCTACCCTTTACATACACACACCTTTATATACATATAAATATATAAATCTTCCCTTGTAGCAGTTCAGTTCCATTAAAGAATTGATTGTTCCATTTTTGTCTTTATAGCCTTAGCATTCCACAAAGTCCCAGTATAGAAGGAACTTAATATATGTCTAATGGATTGATTGATTATTGTTTTACCTATATTTTGAGGGGAAAGTAATTGATTTTTTTCTGTTTTAGTTTTTTAAATGATTCACCTGACATTTTTTAGGTTAAACAATTGTGCCATTTATCATCATAATTTAATTTGTGTTTAATATTTAATATTTAAATTGTGTTTAATATTATCTTTTATAGAATGATGGTGTTGATTTAATGTCTTTTTCAGAGAAAGGCATAAGTTGCTGGAACTAATTGCAATATTGAATTTTTTATTAAAAGTGACAGGTTTATTCAGGCAGATGGAGAAAAGCCGGAGAGCATTAAGATCTGTGCAGAGTATAATATGAGCAACATCACTGAAAAATCACCTAATTTTGCATCAGGTCTAACATAACATAACACCAGGGTAATAAATCCAACTTTGTTGCAAATTTAAGTACTTTTTTAGAAGGTAATTAAAAAATAAATTTAAAACATTAAATTTATTTCACTTTTTTAATCAAGAAATATTTGATGTTTATTAAGCTTAGATAGCATTTAAATTTTATGTCTCTATTTACGGAAATTAATATCTTTGTATATTCTGTAATATGTAAACTATATATTTCTTTTTTAAAAATATTTATTTATTTATTTTAGAATATTTTTCTGTGGTTATATTAGTCATGTTCTTTCCTTCTCCTCCTCCCTCCCCCATCCTGGAGCCAACAAACAATTCTACTGGGTTTTACATGTATTATTGTTGAAAAACTATTTCCATATTATTAATGTTTGCAATAGAGTCAACATCCCCAATTATATTCCCATTGAACCATGTGATCAATCATATGTTTTTCTTCTGTGTTTCTGCTCCCACAGTTCTTCCTCTGGATGTGGGTAGTGTTCTTTCTCATAAATACCTCAGAATTGTCCTGGATCATTGCATTGCTGCTAGTAGAGAAGTCCGTTACATTCGATTGTACCACAGTGTATCAGTCTCTGTGTACAATGTTTTCCTGATTCTGCTTTTTTCACTCTGCATCAATTCCTGGAGGTTGTTCCAGTTCACATGGAATCCCTCCAGTTCATTATTCCTTTGAGCACAATAGTATTCCATCACCAACATATACCACAATTTGTTCAGTCATTCCCCAATGGATGGCCACCCTATCATTTTCCAATTTTTTACCACCACAAAGAGTGAGGCTATAAATATTTTTGTACAAGTATTTTCCCCTATTATCTCTTTGTAGTACAAACCCAGCAGTGCTATGACTGGATCAAAGGGCAGACAGTCTTTTAGCACCCTTTGGGCATAATCCAAATTGCCTTTCAGAATGGTTAGATCAAGTCACAACTCCATCAGCAATATATTAATGTCCCAATTTTGCCAAATTCCTTCTAACATTTAGTACTTTCCTTTGCTGTCATGTTGGCCAATCTGCTTAAACTACATATTTCAATGAATCTATAGTCTGACTGATGTGAATATTCCTGCTAACAATGCAGATTATCAATGTGACAAGGAAATAACTTTAAAAGACTGATATATATTAATTTAAGGTCGCCAAGGAATTCAGCTATGTAATTCCTAAATGAAAACTCAAATCAGCAGTCAATCTTTTATGGAGTTTAATTACAACAGGAGGAAGAAAGGAATTAGAGATAGAGAGAGAGAAAGGGGAGAGAAGGGAATAGGGCTTAAATACCCCTTCTGTTTAGGCTGGGCCAAAAGGCCCAAGCCCTTAGATAGCTGGGGCAAAGAAAAGAGATCAGTCCCTATTACTCACGTGACCAAAATGGAGAAACAGTCTCAGAGGCCCCCACCTTCAGCTTCCTTCAGAGCAAGCTTCTCAGAGCACACTCCAACCACTCAGACAAACTCCTCAACCACCACCCTGAGTCTTTAGACCCCTCTATCTTCAAGGAAACCATCCAAGTTGCCTCCCCTCAGTCCTCACATCTACCAATCACCTGTCCATCAATTTCCCTGTGCCAATGGAGGCTCTAGCTTAACCCAGGACCGCCCAGAGGTCTCTGGCTTTTGCACATGTCTGTTGAAGGTCATATTTTCAAATAATTAAATCTTTGATCCTTTGCTACAGCCCTTTTTAAATCCTGTTAACCTGAGTAGGGTAGAGATTGGAATAATTAAATTTTGATCTAGGCTGCAGCCCTTACTCAATCCTGTTAGGACTGAATAGGGTGGAGATTGATTCCAAGTATCTCCATTGTATCAATTCTAAAATCAATCATGACTCAAAGAAATTCCTGTTCTATGCTTAAGCATAGGTCAAAGTCCTTTCCATTGTTCAGCAAAAGGTTTCTGTCCTAAAGTACTCTTAAGAAGGAAGGAGAAGGAACCTCCCATGCCAATGGGATTCACATTCCAATAGTCAAGACCCACTATCAATAGGAAATTTTTCAAGTATGAAATTTCCCAATGGTGAAATTTCCAACATTTATAAGTCTAAGAAATTTTGAGGTTTACATAATCTACTTATATGTTCTCATTCTAAGTGACTCTTTTCCTCACATAAATCCTCCATTTGAGTTTCCCCCCAACATAGTTGAAGCCTTAATTCTTGACTAATTGATCTTTTCTCTTTCTCTTTCCAGCTGACAGTTCACCATAGAATATCTGTCTTGGTATTCGCTGTGGGTCCATGTGGATGACATGTCCAGACCATCGTAGCTGGTTTTGAGGACCATTACTTCGATGCTGGTGGAGTTGGCTCTGTCGAGGACTTCCTGGTTGGTGATACGGTCCTACCATCGGATCCTCATGATTGACCAGAGAGAGCATTGGTGGAATTGCTCCAACTGCTTCATGTGCTTCTGGTACAGTGTCCATGTCTCTCAACCGTACAGGAGCGAGCTGAGGACCACTGTGTTGTACACTTTGAGCTTCGTCGCAGTGCTTACACCTCTGTGTTGGAGGACTTTGCAGTGCAGCCGCCCAAGTGCCTGGCTGGCCTTTTGGATCCTGGCATTAATCTCGTGGTCTAGAGACCCATCGTTGGCGATGGTGCTGCCCAGGTACTTGAAAGTGTTGATGTTAGAAAGCTGCGTGCCGTCGATTGTAATGTACGGCTGGTTAGCTGGCCTCCCTGGTGCAGGTTGGAACAGCACCTCTGTTTTGCTGAGGCTGATAGTCAGGCCAAACAGTTTTGTTGCGGTGGAGAACCCGTCCACAATGGTTTGGAGATGATTTTCTTGGTGGGCCATGAGAGCACAGTCATCTGCAAAGAGAGCTTCCAGGATGAGTCTCTCTGTTGTCTTTGTTTTTGCAGTCAGGTGGCGAAGGTCGCATAGTGAGCCATCCAGTCGGTATTTGATGTAGACGCCCAGGTCTAGATCCATCACAGCATGTCATAATACTTGGGTGAAAAATAGGTTGAATAGTACTGGAGCAAGGACACAGCCTTGTTTCATGCCATTGGAGATGTTGAAGTGATCGGAAGTCTCTCCACCAGATAGGACTTCCCCTGTCATGTCGACATGAAAGAGTTGGATCAGTTTGACGAATTTTGCTGGGCAACCGAGCTTGCTAAGGATGGCCCACAATGCGTCCCTGTTCACTGTGTCGAATGCCTTTGTCAGGTCTATGAAGACAATGTAGAGACTCAGGTTCTGCTCAAGACATTTTTCCTGCATTTGCCTTACCGTGAAGACCATGTCGATGGTGCTGTGATCTGGTCAGAAGCCGCATTGTGATTCAGGCAGGTTCTGCTCTGAAACAGATGACAGGAGTCTGTTGAGTATAACACGGGTGAGGATCTTTCTGGCAGTGGAGAGTAGTGAGATGCCTCTGTAGTTGTCACAGGCTGCTCGTGAGCCTTTGTTCTTGTATTGGGCTACGATGGAGGCATCCCTGAGTTCTGGGGGCATGTCTTCCTCTTCCCATATGCTGGTCAGCACTATGTGGAATGCCTGAAGCGCCTTTCCATTTAAGGCCTTGTACACCTTGGTTGGGATCCCATCTTTACCGGGTGCCTTGCCTGCACTCATTTGTTTAATGGCTTTTTGGACTTCCTCTATTGAAGGAGGGACATCAAGTTGGACATCAATTTACCTTTTAGACCTATGGAAAAAAGGAAGATTTATGACCAAATGAGACATAGAGAACATTATAAGAAGTAAAATGGATAGTTTTGATTATATTAAATTAAAAAGATTTTATACAAACAAAACCAGTGCAACCAATATTAGGAGGGAAACAAAAAAACAAACTGGGAAAATTGTTTATAGCAAGCAGGTATAAAGGTATCATTTCTCAAATATTGAGAGAACTGACTCAATTTATAAACATATGTCATTCTCCACTTGATAAATGGTCAAAAGGATTTGAACAGGTAGTTTTCAGATGAAGAAATCACAACTATAGTCATATGAAAAAAATGCTACAAATCACTACTGATTACAGAAAGGCAAATTAAAACAACTCTGAGATGGTACCTCAAATCCATTAGATTGGCTAATATGACCAAAAAGGAAAATGATAAATGTTGATGGGGATGTTGAAAAATTGGGATAGTAATACACTATTGGTAGAGCTGTGAACTAATACAACCACTCTGGAGAACATGGAACCATGCCCAAAGGACCATACAACTATGCATACCCTTTGACCTAGCAATACCACTACTGGATCTGTATTGCCAAGATCAAAGATATGTCTTCTTTCACAATACAGGTAACATATAAATATGTATTGCATGACAACACTGTTACAAACTATATCATATCATTTACCCTGTTTTGGAGGGGGCAAAGAAGGGAAGAAAGTAGAGAATTTTGATTGTAAAATGTCAGAAAACAATTGTTGGAAACTATTTCTCTATGTAATTTTATTTATATTTTTAAGTATTTATTTATTGAGTCAATTTAGAACATTATTCCTTGGTTAAAAGAATCATATTATTTCCCTCCCTCTCCTTCTTCCACCCTTCCCGTAGCTGACGCACAATTTTATTGGGTATTATATGTGTCCTTGATCAGAACTCATTTCCATGTTGTTGGTGTTTGCATTAGGATGTTCATTTAGACTTAGAGTCTACATCCCCAGCCATGTCCCCTCGACCCATGTAATCAAGCAGTTGTTTTTATTCGGTGTTTTTACTCCCACAGTTTTTCCTCTGAATGTGGATAGTGTTTTTTCTCATAGATCCCTCCAGGTTGTTCAGGAACACTGCATTGCCACTAGTAGAGAAGTCCATTACACTCAATGGTACCACAGTGTATCAGTCTCTGTGTACAATGTTCTCCTGGCTCTGCTCCTTTCGCTCTGCATCACTTCCTGGAGGTCGTTCCAGTCTCCATGGAATTCCTCCACTTCATTATTCCTTTTAGCACAATAGTATTCCATCACCAACATATACCACAATTTGTTCAGCCATTCCCCAATTGAAGGGCATCCCCTCATTTTCCAATTTTTGGCCACCACAAAGAGTGCAGCTATGAATATTCTTGTACAATCTACATGTAATTAAAAAATTCTGATTTCTGATTTGTGATAGTGCTTTAAGGTTCATGAAGCGCATTTCTAGCAATAATCCTATGCAACAGCTAATAGATATGTTGTTTTCCAGACTTTACAGATAAGGAGAGAGTCAAGAGACATTAAGTAGTCTATTTGTGCTCACATAGTTGGTACTTGTCAAACCTAGGAGCAGATCTCAGTTCTCTTAGGTTTAATTTTTGTGTTCTTTCTAGTACATCAAAATGCTATTCTTTTAAAGAATTATATTTATTATTTTGATAAAGAATTACATTTTTATCATCTGGTTGGCCCATGTAGCTAAAGTCAATGTTCACTCAGTAGCAGCTATGAAAATTTTAGATATAGTGAGTGCCCAAGAGGAAACTTGCACCCTCTGAAGAGGAGGTCTTCAAAAGTACTCTCATATACACTGGCCATCACCTTCTATTTCTCTTTCTGCTTAGTTTCAAACTGAGTATATATTTATAAAAGAGTTTAATCTTTGTATTTCTTTCAAGCAATAACTTTTAATAACTGAACTATAGACCTGTTAACCTGACCTGTATTTCAGAAATTCCTTAGTTGTAAAAACATCTTTTCCTAAAAGTTTTTTTTTTTAAGTGAGAGAAGTTAAGGATGCCTAAATATATTTGTACTGATTTATATGTGAGCTCTAGAGGGCCTTGTAACTCCAAAGGCTTATGAATCAGTTTTAAAGTAATATTGACTTGATGAATTAGACTGAAAACATGTTTTTTTTTTGTTTTGATATTTTCAAAATAGACATGACACACGAGATTTATATTTTCCTGCAGTTTAATAAGTAAGTATTCAGAAAGGATAGCTGGTGGAATAAATTCAGGCAAAAAAAAAAACCCAAAATACTTTCAATGAGAGAAATAAGCTAGCATATAAGCCTCAAAAAGAACTTTCAGATTTTTCTTATTATATGCTATTTCTTTTGTTTACTTTTTAGCTAACAACTTGTTGAAACTATTAATTTTCAGAATTAATTTCTTAGCTGATTTTCTAGCCTTTTCTCAGTAAACCCCCATACCAGTAGTAGGAAATTGGGATAGTTCATTCCTCTTTGCCTATCTTTATGACTTGACATTCTTTCTCTTGCTTTATTGCTATTTTAAGCATATGTAGAATGATAGCAAATATAGGGAAAGAGGCATATGATTTATTCCTGTCTTTGTTATGAAATCTTCTAGTATATTTCTATTGTATATGATGTTTATTTCTGCATTTAGAAAGATATTTTATGATATATCAAAAAGAAGATCCTTCCATGCTCATACTTTGTATTTGTTGTTGTTGTTTAAGCATAAGAGAGCATTTCCTTTGTCAAAGGTTTTTTTCTCAGTCTATTGAGATAACCATGTAGTTTTCTTTATTTTTGTTTTAAATATGATGAATTATGTGTATTGTTTTCCTAATGTTCAACCATCATTGCCTCCCTGGTATAACTCCAACTTAGTTATAATGAATAATTTCTTAGAGATTTTGCTTTGTTTTTTTCCCTTAAATACTATGTAAAGAACATTTCCCCCCAAATTTAACAATAATTTGTTAAGTGTTTATGCTGAAAATTTGAGGTCAAAGTGAAAACAAAAACATATAAGGCCCTGAATAGCAGACATTGGAATTCTAAGCCAAAACCAGAAATGACCTTTCCCCAAGGAGCTTACATTCTATTGATGGTGAGAGCATTTTTTAAAATACACTGATGAGTAAATATAGTAGATAGGTACAAAGTAAAAATTGTGAAATTTAGATGGAGGGGTAGGGTGGTAGGGAAAACATTTATAACTGATAGGATAAAGAAAAGACTTTTGTAGGACTCTGAAGGGATTCAGTAATTCCAGGGAGCTGTACATTTTACATACACCCTGTCCTCTTTAATCAGTGCAAATCCCTCCACTGCAGAATCTATGCTTCAAATTGTAGTGCTGGAGAAGACTTTTGAACATCAAGGAGATCAAATCAGTCAATGCTGAATGAAATCAATTCAGATTATTCATTAGAAGGTCAAATACTGAAATTGAAGCTTAAATACTTTGGCAACATAATAAGAAAACAGAATTCACTGGAAAAGATCCTGTTGTGAGGCAAGATTGGAGGCAAAAGGAAAAGGGAATGGCAGAGAATGATATGGATAAATAGTATCATGGAAGGAATGAACATAAGTTTGGACCCATTTTGGGAGGTAATGGAGTATAAAAGGACATGGTGTTCCATGTTCCATGGAGTCATGAAGAATCAGACATGACTGAATGACTAAAGGACCATAACAATCTTCAAAAACCCCTCACCTGATCCATCCAGGCCTTTTAGCTATGATCCCATATTAGTCCTCTCTTTTGTGATTAAACTATTTAGGAAGGCCACCTACAATATATGCCTCTGCTTTCTTTTCTCTTACTCTCTTCTTAACTATTTCCAAACTGACTTCTGATCTTATCATTCAACAGAAATTGCTCTTCTTTGCTAAGCCTAATGACCTTTTCTCAGTCATCTTTCTTGATCGCTCTGCAGCCTTTGACATAGTAGGGTTATTATCTTCAACTTGATACTTGTCTCCTCCCTATGTTTTTATGACACTATTTTCTCCTGATTTTCTGGCTGATTGGTCCTTCTTGTTCTCTTTTAATGGACCTTCGTCCAGGTTGTGCCTTGATTTTTTTTCTGGCATATTCTAATCTGTATAATTCCTCTCCTTTATACTCACACTAGACTTGGATAAATGGGTTTATTTGTTCAGGAAAGAGGTGATAGGATCCTCTAGTAGGGTGGTGGCCATGTGAGTGGAAAGATGGTGAATATATGATTTTATGAAGCTAGAAATGGAAAAATTTGATGAACTATTGGATATATGATGTGAGTGTGAGGAATCCAGAAGACACTAAGTTAACACATATTATCCTACAAAAATGTATGTATGTATATACATAAACATACATAAATATGTATGTATGTACATATCTATATCTATATCTCTCTCTATATAGAGGGGGGTCACTATATATCAATAGGTAGTACTTGATGCTGTACTGAATACAGATGAACTAAAAGACCTAATTCATTCTGTCAAGGAGTGTGACAATCTAATTGGGGAGGCAAGACTAAGAAACATGAATCAATCAGCAACAAGTTCGAAATGCTATGTAGTTCAGAGCACTGGATTTGTTGTCAAAGGACCTGAATTCAAATCCAGCCTCTGCTACTTATTACCTATGGGACCTTGGAAAAGTTATTTAAATGTTTTGGGCCTCAGTTTCCTCATCTGAAAAAAGAAAGGATTGGACTAGACGACCTCCAATATTCTTTAAGCTCTGAAACTTTTTTTTTTTACCCTGAAATTGTACATAGGATTGTATGTATCATAGACATTCAGAGAAGTAGGAGATAAGTGAGGGAGAGATTATCAGGGAAAGCTCCATGGAAGATGCAAGGCTCGATCTGGTCCTTAAAAGATGGATGACATTTGCAATGATGAAAGAAAAAAGCTTTTGAAGTGGGACTCCTGCATTAACAAAGGCAGAGAGAACATGTGTCTTTACAAAACAATGAGAATATCACAAAGATTAGATTAGAAGGTTTAGTGTTGGAAGTAAAAGAAAATCATGCTGAATCATGTGATTCTTAGTGATCTAGAATCATGGATGCCATTGAAAGGCAATCAGAAGACTCTAAATTTAAAGAGTTATTATCTTAAGTAATGACAGGCGGTTAATCACTAGAGTGCCCAGGATATTTGCCCAGGTTCCCCTGAGCAAATTACTTATCCTCTTAATACTCAGGGCAACTCTGTTACTGAGATATGTTGCAAATATAGTGATGACGTGCATTGGAAGAAGGAAATTTCTCACTGACAGTTGTTTTTTTATAAACCCTTACCTTCTGTGTATTGGTTCCAAGGCAGAAGGGTGGTAAGGGCTAGGCAATTGGGTTAAGTGACTTGTCCAGGGCCACACAGCTGAGAGTTCTTTATACTAGTGAAACCACTGGTCCAATCTGTATCCATTTGGTGGACAGGAGGAGCCACTAATAGCTTTTGAGCTTGAGAATAATCTGATTAAAGCAATGTGTAAGGAAAACTCATTTAGCAGTAATATGCATGTTAGATGAGAAATAAGGAAGCTTGAACGTGGATCCCTTGTTCATCATTCCCACATCTATTAAAAAAATGCATTTGTTTGACATTTGTTAGATATCTTTTAAAGGGCAGCTAGATGACACAAAGGATGGAGTGCTGGAACTGGAGTCAGGAAGCTTTATCTTCCTCTGTTCAATTGGCCTCAGACATATTAGCTTTGTGATCCTGGGCAAATCACTTAACTTTCTTTTGTTAGATTTAAAATGGTTGAAGGCCTTAAACTATAACAGTTAAAAGAGTGATGTAAATTGTAGTGAATTAAAATGGTAGAAGATATAAATTGTGATAGATATAAGAGAGGGTGAGTAAATTTGACCGCAGAAAATATGTTTCACTACAGTGTCTTGGTTTTTAAATCAAATATAAGGTGGTTGCCAGGGAAATATTCCCAATTATTCAAATACCCGTGTCAACTGGGTTTTATAGAGATTTTAATTAATACAAATGTGGAATTAAAGAAAAGAGAGAAAGAGAGAAAAAGGAAATAAGTATGAAGGGCCTTAAGCCAACATGGCCTAAACCTGAGTCTTAAGAGAGAGAGATCAGTCAGTCTTTTAACACTCACCACAAGGTCTGTCTAAGCAAGGATTCTAGTGACACCAGGCCAGCTCCATCTCAGCTGACTTCAACAGAAAGAGTTCCAGCCAGAGTCCTCCTTAAAGAGCCTTCCAGCCAGAGACTGTTCCAAAGGGCTCTCTCCAGAGCCTCCAGAGGGACAGAGCCCCCTCAGAGGAGCTCTAGCGAGACCTCCTTAGAGATTGTCCTCCAAGAGCTTCCCTTCTCCAGAGACTCTCTCAAGATATTCTTCCCAAGCGATCCTCATCAGAAATCCTCCAAAAGGATTTTTTTTTTCAAGAGATTCTCCTTTTTCTTATATAGGGGTTTTTCTCCTATGTCACCTCCCCTAAGTCCTTACATCTACCAATCACTGTAGACGTTTTCCAAAGGACTGCCCATCTGAATTCCTGCTAAGTTGACAAATCTCCTCAGTAAGTCTGAACCAGTGAAAACACAGCTGAGTCAACTAATCTCATTAAGAGAAAACTTGCCCAACCCTTTTAGGTACCTAGCATCTCATTGTATCAATTCTAAAAAACAGGCATGGCTCAAAGAACTCCTTGCCTTATTATAAGCATGGGTCCAAGTACTTTCATTGTTTAGCAAGGAGTTTTCTCCCCTAAAGCAGTCTTAAGTACGGTTGGAGTAGAGGTCCTCCCATTTCTGATCCTGGTGAGTTCTCACATCAAAATGGGGAATGTTTCCCAGTAGGGAATTTGTTCCAATGGAGGATTCCTCAATGTGGAAATTTTTAACATTCACAAGTCTGAGAAATTTCAAGATTTACATTTTGCCTCAGTTTCCTCATCTGTAAAAGGAGATGGAAAGGGAAATGGCAACTCACTCCAATATATTTGCCAAGAAAAACTAAAATGGGGGATCATGAAAAATCAGACACAACTGAAATGACTGAACTAAAAAGACATCTATTATAGGCAAGATGTCTGGGGAACTGTTGTCAGAGACATAAGTGAGACATAGTACTTGCCCCCAAGAAACTTGAAATCTATGAGTAGGAGGATGGGAGACTACCTTTTATACAGAAGACTACTCCTACCTATGTATGATTTAGTTGCCAACCTGAGAAGTTTATATTTTATTTATTTAAAAAAAAAAAAACCCTTATCTTCAGTCTTATGCACAATCAATACACAATACTCTGTATTGACTCCAAGGACTCCCATTTCTAGTCCTGGCTCTCAATCCACTGAGCTACCCAGCTGCCCCCAGGAGTTTATATTTTAGAGGGGAGAGACTTTAGGGCAGAGAGACCAATTAAGGCTTAGATGAGAGATGATGAAGGCTTGGACTAAGGTGATTTCCAGAGGAAGGAAGAATAGGGAGACTTTGTTATAAGATATCACTTTGTAAACTTGAAAGTGCTCTATGATTATAATTGTTATTAGTATGAGATGGCAAAAAGAAATGAGGGTGTTCATAGCATGGAGGGATACTTTCTTGCCCAGGAAGGGTTCATAGAACACATGGTAGTTCATCTGGGTTTTTAAGAATAGGTAGCATTTGTATAAGAGATGATGGAATAAAGGGTATTATGAGAAAGAGAACCACATAAGTAAAGGAAGGAACATGCAAATTATATTATGGAGTAGTGAATAGTCCAGTATGACTGGAACATAAATTGTGTGTGTGTGTGTGTAGGGTCCCTAGGGTGGTGAGAAGTAAAGACTATAAAAAATAGGTCCTGGTTAGAATCTAAATGGTTTTAAATTCCAGATTCTAGAATTCATTCATTTTTTAAAAAAACTATTACCATCCTTCTTGGAATCAATACGAAGTATCAGTTCCCAGGAAGAAGAGTGACAAGGACTAGGCAACTGGAATAAGTGACTTGCCCAGTGTCACACAACTAGGAAGTATCTGAGTCCAGATTTGAAACTAGGACATCCTATTTCCAGGCCTGGCTTCCAATTCATTGAGCCACCTCCTTGCCCCAATTTTATTCATCCTTGATGGGAAGTTATTTTTTTTTTAAACCCTTACCTTCCATCTTGGAGTCAATACTGTGTATTGGCTCCAAGGCAGAAGAGTGGTAAGGGCTAGACAATGGGGGTCAAGTGACTTGCCCAGGGTCACACAGCTAGGAAGTGGCTGAGGCCGGATTTGAACCTAGGACCTCCTGTCTCTAGGCCTGGTTCTCAATCCACTGAGCTACCCAGCTGCCCCCTTGATGGGAAGTTATTAAAGTTTTCTGAGGAGAAATATGACAAAATCAGAACTTTAATGAGATCAATCTGCTTGCTATTTTTGGATGAATTGGTAGAAGGTGGGTGACTGGTCCCAGGGAGAATAGTTACAAGGTTATTGAGAGACATGCTGAGGTTAGGAATGAGGATGGTGGCAATGAGAATCAGAGATGGAACTAGAAATTCTGACACTGGGGAGGTGGTGGCAAAAAGTATATAGAAAATAAAATTTGGTCCATAGGGATGTAGGATGAAAGAGATTTCAGAAACAAAAAAGATCCTAGGCCTCAGGAGGGAGATCAGTACTCCAGAATACTCTTAGACCATGGCTGCCACCAGCGGAGTAAAGGGAGGTAAAGTAAATCTAGGGAGGAGCTCACTTGGAATATGGTTAAGGGGAAGATAACACTTGGTAGCTTCCTATTTTGACTGTTCTTGCTAAAAACTATATGTTATCTATAAACTGTATATATAAAATCAGTTATTCCTACATGCTAGAAGAATATGAGTTCTGTTAATACTCTTTGAATTTTGGAACCCTGGGATAAAACTCCAGTCACTCTGCCCTAGTTACAGCTTTAGTTGGAGTGGAAGAGAGGATTAGTGTAAGAGGAATTGTTGATACAGAATCTATAATATTTGGTAAACTGTATGTAGGGGATAAAGGAGATAGCATAATCAGAGATAACATCTATATGTGAAGTTTTGATGAATAGGATGATGATAGTTCCATTAACAGAAAGAGAGAAGTCTAGAAGAAGAACAAATAAGTTTTTGTGTATTTGTTTTTTGAAAATGAGGAGTTCAGTTTTGTATGAACTGAGTTTGAGATTTCAACCACACATACATATGGAGTCATTTAGCTGGAAATTAGGAATGTTAGCCTGAACTTTGAGAGAGACATTGGAGCTAGAGATACAAATTTGGGAATCATTGACATAGAAGTAAAAATTGAAGTTTTAGAAAGGGGTAAAAATCTCAGGAGAAAGAACATAAAGAAGAGATGACAAAAACTTGGTCAGTGCTTCTGCTTAGTGGGTAAGATGCTAAAGAGGAGCTTGTAAAGAAGACAAAAAGAGCAGTGGGAAAATAAAAGAAAAGCAGTTGAGAGCAATGTCATAGAAACCTAAATAAAGTTGGGAAAATATGTTTTAAATGGTGGTCAATGGGACCAAATGCCACTGGGATGTCAGGTAGAATGTGGAGTGAGAAAAAATCATTGGAGTTAGTGAATGGTTACCATGGAGAGGAAAATCAGATTTCAAGAGTTTAAGAAGGGAATGGATGATGAGGATATAGATGACTTTTCAGCAAAATTTTACTTTTATAAAAACTCAATAAAATAAAGCAAAATATGATTAAAAAGAAGAAGCAAAGTATACTATTTTAAAAAAAACAGAGTTCACAGTATAATTTTCATATGTCCACTGTTTTCATCTCATTTTTTCCCATAGCACACGGACCACTGCTTTCTTTATAGTTGCTGCAGATTTCCTATCCATAAATCTTTGAATTGTCAGTGAAGAAATATTTCTTGGGGGATAAAACTGGTAGAAAGGCTTTTAACAAAAAAAAAAAAGAAAAAAAGAGTAGAAAGATTTTATTTTTGGTAAGATGCCACAGTGAATGGGCCACTGTTCTAGGAAATCTTGAATTTCTTGTCAATTGATCCATTTGAACAAAGGAATACATATGAATAATATCAGATGTCTCTCTGCTGTATGATTACATACTCAACTGTCTTTAAAATGAATTGCACACTTGTACTCAGTAAAGAACTTTTGAACCATCATTCTCAGAGCAGCCTTAAATTCTCTCTTGTTTTTTAAAAGACTGAACCTGAATGAATGTGTGGGTCTGGGAAGAAGGGAAAGGCTTCACAATGTCAAAATGCCTTTGATTGGATTTGTGCTGTCCAGATGTCCTGTGCCATTCAACAAATTGGAATGTAATGTTGTTGAGACTGATGACAATGTAGGAAGCACAAAAGGGATTAATTGCCAATTAGTATTTGAAGAAAACATTTGCTTATGATTACGTACATTTTGTAATTTAGCTTTAGTTTTAAGAAATCTGAAGATATGATGTTTTCATTTTCCCCCAAGATGATCAAAATGGAAATTATTGAAAGGTATGAATGAGATAATGCATACAAAGAGCTTTACAACTCTTAAAGTGCTAGATAAATGTTAACTATTATTATTACATGTATAATTTAATATTGTTCTACTCATTCAATGTATGACTGAAGGAAAAATATAAATGACTCACATAGTGAGAGTGAGGGATGATTAATCAAAAACTTTCAAACTTAGTTGATAGCTACATAATATCAAGAGAAAACGAAGACTCCAAGTATATTGGGCGAACCTCTTGTGGTATATTTATAGGAGAATCTCACAGGATTGGCATATACAGGTGTGTTTCTGTACCAAAAAAAAAAAAATCCATGATCTGTTACAGTAGGGTCGTGCCCCATGTATATTATAGATTAAAAAAATAATAATTAGGAAAATATAGAAGAATTCTGGCTTACTTCGACTAAATTCAAACCCCACTTTTTGTAGGAAGATTTTCTTACTTCTTTTGCCAGACATGTTTAATGCTTCTCTATGAGATTCTCCATTTATACTGTATATAGCATATATATAAAACCTGTATGTCTATATAATATGTGTCCATATAAGTATTTTACATGTCTCTCCATTAGAATGTGAACTATTTTTAGGCATAGATTATTTCTCTGTCTTTTTAAATATCTCTAGCACTTAGCACAATGCTGGCACATAGAGCTAAATATATTCTTGGTAACTAACTGATTGATTCAAATTGCTATTACCTAGTGCTACTTCCCTTTTCAGCACTAAATATTATATTCATATTTATCTAATAAGGAATAATTGCACATATACATATATCTTAATGCCCCAAACATTCTTGATATTTTAGAGCCATTTTAGGCTCCTAAATGCAAGAAAGATTTATAAAATTTGGAGGGAATTTTGAAAAGAGTCAGACACAGAATTAGAAGACTAGAATGTCAGCCCCTCCCTACCAAAGGGATTGCTAAGGTAACTAGAACTATTTAGGCTGAAGAAAAAGGTAAGACACTTCATATTAGTCTTCACAAATGATAAAGGATAATGACCAGGTAGTCTCCATTTCTCTCAGGAAATCTGCTTTAAGAAAGAAGAAATTACTTGTTCTAGTGTGTTGGGTGAGTTTTTTAGGTCTGGCAAAAGAAAGGAAGTATCTTGTGAAATAAGTCTGGAAATGTGGGTAACTTGGTAGCAGACTGGAAGACAGTGTGTATAGTCAGAACTGGAAGCTAGGTTCTTGGGATCCTTACTATTTCTGACAACTGTCAGTTCAACTGAACAAGACAAAAGACAAGGCTCTGAGCTGGGTGCTGGGGATACAATGACATATAACAGAAACACCTCTCTAGGATCTTATGGTCAACTGGGTGGAAAAACATGTAAACAAATGAGTAAATCAGTAATGTTAAAAGAGGGAGTGAGAGGGGGCAGCTGGGTAGCTCAGTGGCTTGAGAGCCAGGCCTAGAGACGGGAGGTCCTAGGTTCAAACCTGACCTCAGACACTTCCCAGCTGTGTGACCCTGGGCAAGTCACTTGACCCCCATTGCCTAGCCCTTACCACTCTTCTGCCTTGGAGCCAATACACAGTACTGACTCCAAGATGAAAGGTAAGGGTTTAAAAAAAAAAAGAAAAGAGGGAGTGAGAGAGACAGAGCACAAATAACAGAGAAGAGAAAAGGCTTCAGATGAGCTGAGCCTTGAAAAGACAAAGGGATTCCAAGAGGCTGGAATTAGGAGAGTGGACATTCTGACCATGGGGAAAAAAATTCATTCATAGAAACAGTGAGCAATGGGCTGCTAAGCTAAGAGATTAAGTAGCAAGTAGCTGAATTTGGTTGGATTGCTTTAAGGAAAGAGATATGAAATAAGCTTGTAAATATAGGCTGGAGTCAGATTGGAAAGGGTTTCAAGGTCAAGTTGAAAACTCTGTATTTTATCCCTGAGGAAATTGTGAGCTACTGAAGAATTTTGAGTGTGAATGGGAAGGAGAGCAAGACGATATTAATGGACTGGTTATTTGAAAGTCACATATTTGTAAATTTGGGATGGCCTCTGTGGGCAAATTGATGTCCACATGAACAAAAATATTTGGTATTCTAAAACAGAGGTGTAGAACATGGGGCCACTGGTCTCAATCCTGAATCCTGTCAAGTTAGATTAAAATGTGGCTGAGAAATATTTAGCAAAATGAAAAGACAGAACAAAGATAATGTTGATATGTAGTTTTCTAAGTCTTTGTGCTTATGTGTGGTACAGTGACATGTATTTCTATTTTAATTTGATACTACAACCTTAACTTCTGAGGAGATTTGGGACATTTAAAGATGCAATTCACTTCTTTCTTTGTATTTTTGGTATTTTTTTGGTATCTTTGGTATTTTTCTGTCTTTTGCCAAATTACTATTCATAAATGGATATTATGTGAGCACAGTCCCTCCATAGAAGAGATGGCATGGCTGACAGGATGCTTGCAAAGTTATCTATTCCATCTTTTCATATCCAGGACCTTAACATTCCAGACAGATGACAGATCTCCAGATAACCTCCAGATAACCAACGTTTGACATTGGAATTCTCATCTCAGTATTATATAACTCACATATCTGCAACCCCCCGCCCCACATCTAAATTTTTTCCTTATAAAATATATTTTCTGTCCTCCAGATAAATAAATATACATGCATATCTATAATAGCTAATCTTCATATAACTCCATTGATGTGGAGAGCTGTGGGTAGCTCTTCTCCAGGCAAATTAATCTCAGTTCTTATTATGTCCTATTTTATTTATGTCATATCTACTGAAGGGTCTACAATTTCACTCCCACAGGATAACATTTGAGATTGTATTACACTTGTACCTAGCTAAATACTTCAGAGCAATTGAATTCTGTTATTGATATTCTTAACTATGTTCAAATACCAGCACAACACATCCTCTTTCATGTAACTATGCTGTCCTAATGGCACTTTATAATTTGGAAAGTTCCTGAAAGCAGGCAGGAGCCAGAGAAATAATCTTGAAACTCCTGCTATTTTCTCATCACCATTATTTGTTAGGCTAACAATCCTGCCATAAACCAGAGCCCCAATCCTGAGGAAACTGTTATGGAGGTATACTAAGTTGTATGAATTTTAATTTTTTGATAGCATCTTATGCTTCCTCCTGTGAAGAATAAATTAAAATAGAATTTCTTTAATTTTTATCTACTGCCTAAAATATGATTTAAATTTGAATATCAATAAAAACAAATAAAATGACAATATTCAAATCAACACAATTATGCGTAGGGAAAGAAAATATACAGGATAATCTTGAGTAGGACACAAGATAACGCTAATAGTAGAAACACCTGATGTTTATATGGTGTTTCAAGTTTTCAAAATATTGGACCTCTATTATTTCATTACATCCTTGGCTTTGTCTTGGGAAAGAACAATCTCAACTATTTTGTAGGTAAGGAAATGGAGATTCAGACAAGCTGAGTGACTTGTCCATAGTATTATAGCTAGCAAATATCAGAAACAGGAATTAAATTCTGGACTTTTCCTGATTTCCAGTCCAGTATTTTTATGCTATATCATGATACAGATGAAGTGTAGGGAATACTTAATCATCCTCCAGGTTTGTTTGGTTGATGGAAAACAGAGACACTATCATCACAGACCTTTGTTAGAGAAACAGGATGTATAATGGTGTAAGAATTTTCAAAATGATCAAAACAAGGAGCATCTAGATAGTGTAGATAGAGTAGCAAGTCTGAAGTCAGGAGGACCTAGGTTCAAATCTGGTCTTAAACACTTCCTAGCTATATGACCCTGGACAAGTCACTGAACCCCAATTACCTAGCCCTTGATCCTCTTCTATCTTAGAATTCATACTAAGAGAGAAGGTGAGGTTTGTTTTTAAAAGGAAAAAGAAAAGAAAAGAATAAAACCCAAACTTCAATACAATTAAAAGTGAAAAAAAAATGAAAAGAGAAAGTAAAATTCACTGCATGTAATTATTAGCCAAGGTGGAGGAAACCACCTATTTTTAACCTATACCTGGTCAAAATAGAAGAAAGCTTAGTGATGTGGGGAAAAAAAAAGAAATCTCTTAAATGTGAAAGACAAAATTCCTAGCAGATTGCATCAGAAGAACACTAATCTGTGAGTAAAGATGCTGCCGTCCTCATTGCTATATCACTTTGGATAAGTTACTTTCTTCCTCTTGGCTTAAGCATCCTCTTTAGTATTAAGGGATTGAACCAGATGACATCAAAAGTTTCTTTGAGCTCAAAAATCTTAAAATTCCTGTTTCTGTTCAGAAATACATAAACTATTTTAGGTTTTTGTTGATCTATTTACTCATGACATTTTTTAAAGCATTTATATTTTCTTTTTCTTTTTTTTAAAACATTTTATTTGGTCATTTTCAAACATTATTCATTGGAAACAAAGGTCATTTTCTTTTCCTCCCCTCCCCCCTCCCATAGCTGATTCCACTGGGTATCAGATGTGTCCTTGATTTGAACCCATTTCCATGTTGTTGGTATTTGCATTAGGGTGTTAACTATTTATATTTTCTAAAAAAAAAAATCTATAATTGGTTTTCATTGTTTGAGAAGTAGAGTGGAAAGCTCAATTCACCACTTTGAGAATCAGAATATGAAATGACACAGAATCCCTCAGTTTGTTAAATGGCCCTCTATGTGATAAAACCTAGGATAGCTGACATCTTGTTTTGGGCATTTTTTGCATTACTTAAACTTAATCTTAAATGAAACATCTGACTAATTATAGACTGCCCTGCAGTGCCAGATGTAGAAATTTTTGGATTGTGAGACATTTCAGTAAATTTTTACTATGTGCTTTGTAAAAAAAAATCACTGTACTAGATAGATGGTAGGGAAGACACATGGACATTTACTGGATGCCAGTCAATGTGTTAAATAACAGAGATACAAAGAGAAAACAAAATTAATCCCTGTCTTATATGTAAAATGGAGGGGAATTGCTCCTTGGGGAGGAAGGGAGAGAGGGAAAGAACATGAATCATGTAACCATGGAAAAACATTCGAAATTAATTAAATACAAATTTTCAATTAAAAAATTAATCCCTGTCTTCAAGGACCTATTGTTCAATGTGGTAAGGGTGGGCACGTATACATAAGTAGGTATACACAAGTTACATTTAGAATAGACAAAAGGTGGTCTTAAAGGCCCCTATGGATTGGGGGCACCAGAAAGGCCTACTGTAGAAGATAGTATTAAATTAAATTAAATTAATTAAATCTATGGAGAGACAAAATATACACAAATGAAATAACTGAAACAGAATTTTAGGGGATATGAAAGAACATCTCAGATACTCGAAGACTATACATAAATGCTGTCGAAGTTTAGAATCTAGAAAAATATCATCATGGTTTTGGATTAGGGTAAGAAGGATTCAGAAAGAAGTTTGAACTGATCAGATATTCAACTAGCGCTTCCTCTATACCAAGCCCCGTGCCAAGTGCTAGGTTGGGTATTTGCTGTTATTCAGCCATTTTCGGTCGTGTTTGATTCTTTGTGACTCCATTTGAGATTTTCTTGGCAAAGACAGCGGAGTGGTTTGCCATTTCCTTCTCTAGTTCCGATGAGGAAACTGAGGCAAACAGGGTTAACGGACTTGCTCAGTTACATTCAGGTCTTGGTCTTTCTGACTCACGGACTTGCACTCTATCCATTGCGCCATCTAGCGGCTCATTCAAAAAATTACCCAGGTTCTCAGTGAAGCTGAGTCCTCTGACCAAATTCAGAGTTGGCAGCTTTCCCAGCTCGAGTGCCCAGAGGGCAAATTCAAAACTGTCCGGGAGCCTCCGGATTACTGAGAGAAGTGAGAGAGAAAGTGCTTGCTTTAGGCTGCTGGACTGAGAGGCGGGGTATGCAAAAAATGTCCTCGCACTCTGGAAAGAGGGGGGGACAAAGCAGCTACCCTGTCCGATGCGGTTTCACTAACAAGGCTCTAGGGGGTACTACTCCCTCTACCACACCATATTGCCTCCAAGGCAAGTGTAGATTAGTGATTTTTCTACTCGAATTACAAATTGTTTTTAGGAATAGTTATACCAGGTCATACAATGCGTTTGTGTGATTCCCTTCCCATAGACCTTCTAGTACATGGAATTTCTATGAAAATACTGTCCTCAACTATGCGGAATTTTATAAGCAAATTGGACTGAGATCTAGGAGAGCATTGATTGATCCAGCTTCCTTTAGTACACCCACCTGATGTATACTGGTGCATCTGGGAAGGGCACAGTGAAAATCATTCCACCTTTTAGAGAACAGAACAATCCAAGAGTAACTAAATTCATCTATATTTAATTTTTGTGAACACTATAAAATCTAAACAAATGTGAAAGCTGATCAATAAAATAAAAGAATGTGTGGGGGTTTTAACTATTTAAATGAAATTAACTAGATTTGAACAGCAAGAAATCTTATTTTACAATAGTCCAAGGAGAATGCAAGCCTTATTAAATCCTACTGCTTTTTTTGGGGGGAGAGGGGGGATTTGTTCAGGGAGAAACTTGATACATCGATTTATAAAGCTATAACCATTAGTTTGTACCTACATGTTCTATATACCTAGTATAAGAAATAATCATACCAAATATATAGAAGAAGTCAGGACAGAAATTCTATAGAAAGAAATCTTAAGGAAAGGGGAAGAGATAGTTCTAAGTAACTGAGGCTAGTTGATTTCTGCCTTCTAGAACTCTCTTGGATTCATGTTGAAGTTGAGAATAACACCACCACCACCACCAATAATAATAATTCTATCTTTTATATAAAATGCTTTCTATGTGCCGGACACTGTGCTAAATGCTTTACAACTTTTGTTGTTGTTTAGTAGTTTCTAGGATCTAATATCAAATCCTCTGGCTTTTAAAAGTCCTTCATAACCCGGTGCCTTTCTACTTTGCCATACTCTTACACTTTACTCTAGGATCCTGCTTCTTTATTTTTCCTTATGCATGTTCCATTTATCAACAGTTAGTAAGTCAACTGGGTGTTGAGGTCAATTTTAAAATTCAATGTTGGGGGTGAGGTGGTAAGAGAAAGTGTGAGGGGAAAGTGAGAGAGTATTTGTAGAAAGAAAAACCTTATAAATTACAAAAAATGTTGAGATAGTGTGGCATCATAGGAGGTTGAATTTGGTCATAAGACTGATCTATCACTAAGATGGGGGCCTGTTTAACATTGAGACTTGTGTCTTTTCTTCCCTACAAAAAGATTAGAATTAAAAATCTAAGTTCTTTTCTGAGGTCAAGTTTTAAGTTTCAAATTGAAAGAATCAAATAGGAGCTCCTTATAATCACTCATGTTCACAAACTTAGAATCCTCCTGTAGCATTTGGATTTTAACCAATAAAGAATAGGGGGCCATTTCTCTGAGAACAGCATTGTTTATTAATGATGACATGTAATTTCCATAAACAAAGAATGGATCCCTTTCACCAGCCTCCTGAGAAAAAGGGAGCTGAGTCCTGCTTCTTGTTTATTAAGGGAGTTGTGTCTTATTTCTGATTGGTGTGACAGCTCAACATTAAGACTTCCCCTGACAGTACCCATTGGTGGATATTTTGAGGGAGGAGATTGATTTGGAGACCTCAATACTTCATGACAAGAGGGGGGTGTCCTTGCTGGAGCCCCAAAGACAAGAGCACATCTTTCGATGAGTTCATCATGGCTGATCATCCTTAATATTCCAAATGGGTCAGGATTCACCAAGGTTGGTCAGTCTTGTCCTTAGTCCTTTTATCTTTTTAAAGTCTTAAGAAAAGAGGGAAGGTCCCAACCCTACTTGATAGCATGAATGGGGGACTTGGATTGATCTTAAGTTTTGGCCCCAGGTTGTTTCAGCTTGACCTTGGGAAGCTTAAAGGGAAATGATTTCATAGCAATATCACAGTTCAGTAATAATTTTCCACACCCCTTGATTCCTTTTCCCTTCTCATCTTTACCCTCTATATCTGTGTATATGTTCAGTCATGTCCAACTCTTCATGACCACTTTTTTTGGTTTTCTTGGCAAAGATACCCAAGTCGGTCTTCCATTTTCTCCTCCAGCTCATTTTACAGACGATGAAACCAAGGAAAACAGAGTTAAGTAACTTTCCCAGGGACAAATCTCTAAAGTGTCTCAGGTCATATTTGAACTCAGGTCTCCATGACTCCAAGCTCAGCACTCTCTATCCATTTCACCTTGTCTAACTGGCTCCCAAGTCTTGTCAGCCTTTACTTCACAGCTTCTCTTACATCCACCTCCTTTTTTCAACTTATATTACCATCATACCTGAATGGATAAAATGTTTAATTAATTCTATCAAAAGAGTTAGACCTCTTTGATTTTATGCTATGATGATAAGGAAAGAACTCGATATTATTTAGCCCACAACCTTTTTTGCATCCTTAGAATGTAAATCCTTAGAAATGTAAAATTCATATAAACCTCAACCACTAGAAACCTATTTTAACTGGAATCTTGTTGGAAGAGAACAACGTTGAGAGGTGGGGAGAGGGGAATAGTTGAGTCTGTGCGAACTGCTTATTCCTCATACTACTTTATGCGTCTTTATTATATGGGGAGCCATTGTACACCCCTAGCTTCCTGTTTGACTTCAGCAAGATCATATACTAAGTAATGCAAAATATACCTCTAGAAGTCATGACTTGGCCCAAGTTTCTCAATATCTAAAAAGTGAAGCCTTTGTGTAGAGGCCTTATGAATATTATTTTTATGTCTTCTATACTTCAAATACAGTGAAAAAATGTGCTAACTGGCTACTGCTCATTGAAATATATACTGATGGCTCCTTCAGCTGTAAGACCTTTTATGTGAATAAAATAGGGGCTTCAGAGAAATTCATTTTAATTTGGCTAGGCTAAAGAAACCTTTGATCTACATTTACTACTCTTTGGTCTTATTAACTGCATCCTCATACTTAGTCTAATTATATTACTATTTAGCACTGAGTCACAAAATTGGTCTTAAAAGGTTTGGCAGGTATAATGTCCTTTTTGCAATATCTTTTGTTTCCCATAATTCACAATCACATATGTCTTTTGAAAGCAGGTGCTGTTTTGTGGAATGCATGTTATAGTCATTAGATAATAACTTTGTCTTGAAGTTCTGGTTAGAAGGAGAGTTTAATCTCCATTTTGATTCCACTTGCCTGATTAATCTGTTTATAGGCCAAATGAAGTACAGCTAATCAGATTTTAGCCTTTACCTTAGGGAAGTGTGTTTTTATATAGATGTGCATATTTGGAAAGTCATTAGAACCAATAAGAGGAACCTGTGAATAAAAGATGTAAACCTTAAGCTCTAAGGGTATGCATTCTTATCTGGCTTATTTCTAATTGTTTTATTTATACATGCATAGGATTGCTTTACTGTGATTGGTGCATTTTGTGATTATGCCTGAGTAGCAGGTTTACCCTCGAGTATAAAGGAATTTACTCTCTCTGGAATGTGTTTTGATATCAATAAACTGTGATTAGATTAGTTCCTCACCTCCCTCTACTTTGAATCTGACTGGACTGTCAAGTTACATTTCTGTTATTTGTCTGTAACTAGCTGAACCCAGACTCCTAAAATCATATACATATAGA
Source organism: Monodelphis domestica (assembly GCF_027887165.1). Taxonomy (NCBI): domain Eukaryota; kingdom Metazoa; phylum Chordata; class Mammalia; order Didelphimorphia; family Didelphidae; genus Monodelphis; species Monodelphis domestica. Next base: position 432,951,663 of record NC_077228.1, on the reverse strand, counting down.
ATTGAAAGGTCATTGAAAGAGGTGAAAGAAAACTATTTCTTTGATCTTTTTAAAACTTTATTAAAAGAAAAAAGCCCACAGCAGTTCTCTAGCTGAAATTAACTACCCTCCCTTCTGAATCTTCTCAGAGTCAAAGTTCTCTCCTAGGTGTGGGATTGGTCCTTATATAGACCAATCACAGACCCGGAAGTAGGAGGCATGGCCTTCAAAGACCCACGCAGGAAGTAGGGGCGTGGTTCCTCCCCAGCACGGAATTGGTCCATTCAAAACCAATCCCACACCAGGAAGGAGGAAGGAGGGACCCCTGGGGCACCTTGGGGATGCAGTTCTCTCGGCCTTTTTTAAAACCCAAATCATGAAATTCAAACCCTGCCTTAAGCATAAATCCCTTCTACAGCATCTGTTTGAATACCCCCAGTGACTGGGATATCACCTTGTATTCCAACTTATTCCCATTTTTGGATGCTCCAATTGCCTTTTTTTTTTAAATAAAAACCATCACCTTCCGTCATGGTATCAATACTATGTATTGGTTCCAAGGCAGAAGAGCAGTAAGGGCTAGTCAATGGGGGTTAAGTGACTTGCCCAGGGTCATACAGCCGGGAAGTGTCTGAGGCCAGATTTGAACCTATGACTTTTTGTCTCTAGGCCTGGCTCTCAATCCACTGAGCAACCCAGCTGCCCCCTGTCATCATTTTTATATTGGATCATAATTTGTCTTCTTACAAGTACCACTCATTGGATATGGTTTTGACTTTTGGGCAAAGAAAAATAATTTTTTTCCCAGTGATAAGTTTTCAGATATTTGAAAATAGTAATCAGGCATATCTGCACAAGTCTTTTCTTTTCCAAATCAAATATCCCCAATTTCTTCAGCCTATCTATGTATAACATAATTTTTGAGTCTACTCATCTTCCTAATCACCTTCCTCTGGACACATTTTAGCAGAATTCTAAAGAACTCCAATATGTTTTCAACTTTCCTATGCATCCTATCTGTTACTTTAGCATTAGATTTTATTTTAATTTTTCAAAGACTCCAAATAATGAAAAAAGCAATATGGTACCATTGGGATATAGAAGTGTTGAAAGAAATCTTATCCTGGCATTCAGAAGGTCAAAAGTGGGGAAAGACTTCAGGTCATCTTGTCTATCAGCCTCATCTTATAAATAAGGCAACCAGGGTGTAGGTGAGTTTTTGTTCTCGTTGACATTTAAATCTAATAGTCCTTAGACATCTGGGATACTACTTATACTTTTCTTTTTCTCTCAGGGAATTACATTAGAATTGTTTCCAATCTAGGCTCATGTAGTGGGCCATGCTGCTACTAAAACAGTGGCATGAAGGCCAGGTGTAGAACAGACCAGTGGGGAAGGTGAGCAGTAGAAGGCTGAGGGATTTGAAAAAATTCTGAGAGGAAGAACAAGTGTAATAGTGGTTGGATGGGAATCATATGACTTACCTCTTTTCTGCTGATTGTTATTGGAGGGATATGGGGATGAGATAATCATGTCTCCTTGTGAGGAAACTGAATACACTTTGTACCAGCACTATTTAGTCAGAGGTGTAGCTCAATGTGGGTGTATGATTGCAAGCAAAGGAGATGACCAACATGGAGCCAGGGTGCCCCATGGTTTCTGCATTCATTAGCATGATTTGAGAGACTTTCCTTTTTGTGGATGAATTACCTTTGCTTTGCTCTTGACTGATAATTAGGAAGCACTAAATTTCCAGGTTTTCTCCTGTTGCTTTTTTGGTAGTGGGGGGGAGAGACAGAGAGGAGACTGATTCAGAGTTATGGAGGGCTATATGCATGATTGCTTTGCAATTTGGATACTTCAACTCTAAAAAAAAATACCAATTTACTTAAATTCTAAAATGTCATAGGGTGATTAAATGACATATAGCTTTAAGAACATAGAATTTTCAAATAAATAGGGGCTGGAGGTGAGAGATTTGATTGGACATCACCCAATCAAATGATTAATGGACACAGGCACACATCTAGATAGACATCAAAACCTCTGGGTACCTATTCTTTAGGGAACAGAGTTAATAAGTGATTGATAATCAGCTGTCTTGAAGATTCAGAAGGAATTATAGGAAACTTGAACCTCTGGTGGTAATGGGATGATTATTACCCCCACATTGTCATGAATTCAATGTCAAGATGCCCCAAATAACTGTTGAGTAAAAGTGCCCATTGCCTTTTGGTGCTAATCCAGAAATAAAGTTGTTTATGAAAAAGTGGTGAAGGAGAGAATGAACTCTCCATCTTTACCTCCTTACTGGGCTAGAAGAGTCAGGAATCTTTTAAGAGTTCTAAAAATAAATGAGAGGGAAGTAGGAATATTTTGGGAAAAGGATATTGAGGAAGGTAAGGTTAATTGACTTTATGAAAGAATAAAACCATAACTGGGACTTCAGTTGCTCCTGCCCCAAATCCAACATTCCTTTGTACCTGCAGAATTTTCTTTGAGACAGGCCTCCTCCTGGTGAATGAGAGAAAAATAAACCAATATCCTTTCGAGATGCTTTGGCTAAGTCCAATGATAATTGAATATCCACATATTTTTTACCATTTCTTGCTTTTGACAACCTAAGTAAGAATTTGGAAGAAAAAAGTGAAGTTATGTGAAAACAAAATAAAAGGCAATTCTAATAGTGATTTAAAAGATTCTAATTATGGAGGAAATAAATAAATACTAGAGTTTTATGCCATGTCATAGTTGATATTAAGCATGGTGAAACCATTTTAACTACTTGTTCTTTAGTTGATCATATTTATTTCCTGCTACATTTAAGCCTTCCTCTTGCCTTGAGCAGCAGGCTAAATGGTCCTCTAACTCCCTCCTCTCTCTATCACCTGTCTCTGCTAGGTGACTTTGATTAGGTCACCAAAGGGAAATCCAGGTAGTGATTGTGATACCTTGAAAAACATCATTCCACCAATATTTTTAATTAATTTGGAGAGTAATGATAATGCCAGCAGGGTATGATTGGAACAGATGATAGGGGAATTAAGTTTTTTTACTGGGTTATTGTGACCAACTTCCTATTCTTATTCAATTTTAGTCTTTCTCTGATTCAAGTGAGTGGTGCTCCTCATATCAGAGTTATGTAGATAGAAGGTGAGCCAAAAGGAGCTATTGAAGTCAAAAGGTGGGAAAGAAAGGGTGAAATGGTTTTAGATTAAATCAATACAAGCAGGAGGAAAAATGCCATGGAATCGCTTCTCTTCCCTCACCTGCATTCTACTAATAAAACTTAGCAAGAAACCATTTTGTTTTGTGCCCATAAACCAGCTTTAAGGATAACTAAAATTTACATAGGAACACTATTAGTAGGCCTGGCAGTTTTATCTGCATTTATACAATGAAAGTGATAGTGGGCAGCATAATGGTTGCTATCTCACTTGAATAAACAAATGTTTTTCTAGAATCATTATTTGAAAAGTAGACTTGGAGTCTTAGGTGGTCAGAGATAGAAAGAGCCTCTCAGTTTTCATGGTTTTGAAAAAATCCCAATTTTATTATCATGAATAAATCCTACTTCAAAGTAAGTGCACACAATTTGCCTAACTGCTGTACTCTCTTTGCATGTTTTATGTTTCTAATATGTGTGGTGGATTTTATTTGCATAGAACCTCTTGTGTGAATTGCTTTGCCTTTTATTTTATGGGTTTTTAGACTGTTCAACTAGTGGAGAATATTTAAAATTCCATGAATGTGCTTGGGAAGGGGCCATATTCACATGTAAATGAAAAGGAGAAACTAAAGAAGGGAAACTTGTAGCCAGGATGGGGCCATTGGTGTAAAATACTGAGGAGGAGGCCTGTCTCAAAGAAAATTCTGCAGGTACAAAGGAAGTGTTAGATTTGGGGCAGGAGAAAGCAAATGAAGTCCCAGGCTTGATTTGCTTTTTCAGAAATCTTTCTAACCTAGCCTTGGCTTATCTCTGGAGCTAGAGGCAATGAATGATCAATGTGACATTTCAGGAATGAGAGTTTCTGTAGGAAGAATGATTATTTCTCTTTCTTTTATCCCTTACCTATTCTTCTCCTACCCCCAAGTTCCTATTCTTCCCCTGCACCAAACTCCTAAAATACACATAGAATATGTTTCTATTGCTTTCCTACACCATTCTCATTCATATTCCCTTCTAAAAGTTCTCTACTTATATTTTCACTTTATTTGTACTTCTTTGACCTCAGTATCTTTTAAAATAGCTATTTTTGTGAATGAATCCTAAGGTCTCTTCAAACTCTATTCTCATATTTCTCCTCCCTTGTCTTTTTAGCTCTCTATAGTCTTTCTTGTGGTCTCATCATTCAATTGCTTTCTCTATAGTTACTAACAATCTCTTAATCATTAAATCTAATTTTGTTGTTTAGTTGTTTCAGTCATGTCAGACTTTCTGAGTCAGAGCTGGGATTTTTGTTTGCAAAGAAACTGAAGTTGTTTGCCTTTTCCTTCTCCAATTTATTTTACAGATGGGGAAATGGAGGCAAACAGGATTAATTGACTTGTCTAGAGTCACACAGTTAGTAAATGTTTGAGGCCAGATGTGAACTCAGATAGTCCTAACTCCAGGCTAGGTGCTCTATCCACTACACCACCTAGCAGCCCCTACAGATCTAATAGTCTTTTCTTAATCCTCATTTCTTCTTGACCTGTCTGCAGCCTTCTACCTTGTTGATCATGCAGTTTTCCTAAATACTCTTTTATCCTTAGATTTTGTAACACCTCTCTCCTTGTTCTCTTCTTACCTATCTAATTGCTCCTTTTCAGACTCCTTTGCTAGACATTCATCCAGGTCATGACTATTAAACATGTGTGTCCCTCAGGGATTTGTCCTGGATCTTCTTTTTTCTCTCTACTTCATTGTACTTACTGATCTCATAAGCTCTCATGGATTCAATGGTCAACTCTATGCAAATGATTCTCAAATCAACTTATTTAGCTTGAACTTCTCTGATTACCTCCAGTTTGTATCTCTAGCTACAGAATGAACTTCTCAAATATATATCCTATAGACCTATTAAACTCAAAATGTCAATAACTGAACTCATATTTTCCCCAGAATTTTCCTCCTTTCCAAACTTCTTTTATTATTTAGAGGGTATTACTGTCTTCTCAGTCCCATAGGCTCCCAACCTAGAAATCATCCTCAGTTCCTCTCTTTCTTTTACCCTCTCCCTGATCCCATATATAATCCATTGACACATTCATTTAAATTTTCCTTTGCAATATTTCTCTCTTATACCTCTATCTCTCTTTGGACACTGCCACCACCCTTCTGCAAACCTTGATCCACTTCCACTATTGCAATAACTTGATAGCTAGTCTCCCTGTTCCAAATCTCTCCCCTGATCCAACAGGCAATACGATATAGGCTATACATGTGCTATCATACAACACATTTCCATGTTTATGACATTGTGAAAGAAGACAAATATTATTCATACAAGAAAAAATTCATGGAGGAAATGAAGTGGAAAATGGTATGCTTCAGTCTATAGTCAGGATCCATCAGTTCCTTCTATGGAGGTAGATAACCTTTTCCGTCATGATTCCTTGGAGTTGTATTAGATTCTTTCATTGCTGATGATAGTTAAGTCATTCACAGTACAGCATACATTATTGCTGTTGCTTTACATTATTGTTACTGTGTGTAACATTATCCTTGTTCTACTCATTTCACATTGCAGCAGTTCATACAAATTTTTCCAGGGTTTTTTTGTTTTTGTATTTGTGACCATCTTGTTTTGTCATTTCTCATGGCACAAGAATATTCCATTATAATAATATACCCAAACTGGTTCAGCCATCCCCCATTTGATGGACATCCCTTCAGTTTCAATTCTTTGACATCACAAAAAGGCTGCTATAAATATCTTTGTACAAAGAGGTCCTTTCCCCTATCTTTGATCTCTTTGAATACAGACCTAGCAGTGATATTGCTGGGTCAAAGGGTATTCACAATTTGGTGGTCCTTTGGGTATGATTCCAAATTACTTTCCAGAATGGTAGGGTCATTTCACAGCTCTGGCAACAATTTGTTAGTGTCTCAATTTCCCCAAATCCCTTCCAACATTTATTGTTATCCCTTTTATTTTGGTCATATTAGTCAGTCTGATAGATGTGAGGTGTTATCTCAGAGTTGTTTTGATTTACATTTCTTTCACAGTGATTCAGAACATTTTTTTTTCACATGACTCCCCTCTTTTTCACTAAAGATAGTTTTAATTTCTTCTGAGAACTGCCTGTTCATACTCTTCAACTATTTATCAGTTGGGGATTGACTATTATTCTTATGAGGTTGATTCAGTTCTCTATAAATTTGAGAAATGAAACCTTTGTCAGAAATGCTTGCTATAAAAATTTCCCCTCAGTTTTTTGTTTCCCTCAAAATCTCAATTCCATTGGGTTTTTCTGAGCAAATCCTTTTAAATTTAATGTAGTCAAAATTATTTTACATCTCTTAATGGCTTGTTTGTCTTCTTTGTTCACAAAATTTCCCCTTATCTATAAGACTGACAAACATACCATTTTGTGCTCCCCTAATTTTAATTTTAAAACATTTTTAGTTCCAAATTCTATGAAAATTTTAGAAATAAATTTAATAATTCTCTATAAATATAATTAATTTAAGTGTTATATTTCATACATTTTAAGACTTTTTTTTGAGAATAATAAAAAATATTATTCTGAGTCTATGAAAGGAATCTGTGACATAGAAAAGATTAAGCACTCCTGTTTAGACAGGCACATTTTAGGGAAGTCTTTTGCCAAAAGGTTTGGAATGAGTTTCTTTTTGGTCATAGCAACTCAAAAGAATTCACTAAAGGCAAAGAAGATTTGTGTTTTTAACCAGCAAGAGAAATAACTGAACCAGTAAAATCATACATTTCTGAAGTAAGTTTCTTACTTAATTCCTCCCCCTCCTTCCCACCCACAATGAGGTGGTAAAGTATGTGAAGCGAAAATGAAGCTCAGGATGATTTAGAACTGGAAGGTACCTCAGAGGACATTTAGTCTAACTCCCTTCTTAAAGACAAGGAAACTGAGAAAGGTTAACCTACTTGCCTGAGACTGTACATATTTGTCGACTGTACCATACTGTTAACAGGAAAAGTGGATAAGCCAATGTTGCATTTTCTAAATCTGTTGATGACTATAACATGTGAGTCTGAATCAGAAAATCACACCAAAGGGAAAGATTTCAGTCAGTAAGTATGTAAGGGTCAATGTGCCTAGTATAACATTATATTTGTTGTTTACATTGAAATCATCTCATTGTCTCTTTCACCTTCTTTTCTTCCTCCTTTTCTTTTCCTTCTTCATCTATCAGCATTTACTAAATGCTTACAAGTAGGCCACTGCCACTGTGCAAGGTGCTAGAGATCTGTCTTATCTGAAATCTATTTTGTACAATGCTATAAATAATCATCTAAAAGATTATTTCATGTTCCATTTGACCAAAAAATACCCCTTGAATTTTAGAGCGAATAATTTGCGATATTGAACACCCCTCCCCAATTGTATATGAATGTCACTCTCCTGATTTCCCATACTATTTTCCCGTCTTCTCAGCTGAGAATAAGACCAGGCAGAAACAAATTTCTTTTGCATCTAGAGCTTAGTCCCTTTTGGCAACAAAAATGGAGTTCTATATAGCAGGTGCTGAAGAGGGTAAAATAGTCATTAATAGGGTTGGCCTTCATCTTCATGATTTCCGTCACAATCCTAGAGACACTTATTTGTTCCCCCAAGATGGCATTTGGAGTCTTGCATCTGGCCTTTGTCATTTTCATATAGGTTACATGGTTGAATCTAGCCATTTTATTCTAATTGCAACCCATTCTATCCCTGCTGGGAAGAGAGACATGGCTTCTATAAGACATTTTTGAAGTTATTTTATACTTAAATTTCAAACAAGAATAGACAAAATGCTCATAGGATGTGAAATTTAATCTAGCATTTTGAAATACTCAGCTTTTGATTAGAATAACTGATTTATGTAATGTCTTAAAAATTTCAAAATAATTTACAATTGTCTTATTTGAATCTTATAACAACCCTGTTGTATAGTTACTAAAAATATAATTATCTTTATTTTATGAGTATAGAAACTCAGGCTCAAAGAAGTAATTTGATCTTGGTCACACCAATAGAAAATATCACAAGTAGGATTTGAACACAGATCTTTCAGAATCCAAATCCAGCATTTTTTTTAAACCTTTACCTTCCATTTTAGAACCAATACTGTATATTGATTCCAAGGCAGAAGAGCAATAAGGTCTAGGCAATGGGGGTTAAGTGACTTAAGTCACAATGGGGGTTAAGTGACCAGGGTCACACACCTGAGAAGTGTCTAAGGCCAGATTTGAACCTATGACCTTTTTCTCTAGACCTGGCTCTCAATCCACTGAGCCACCCACCTGCCCCCCAAAACTAGCATTTTAACCACCATGAGGACAACTTGCTCAGAGCCATATAGCTACTAGGTATTGGAAGCAAAATTTCAATTCAGGTCTTCTTGATTGCAAATTTGTTATTCTATTTGCTCTATCACATAGATAACAGTCTGTCATCTCCTATATGTCTTCCAAATATTGAAGTATTCCTCTTATGCCTTTCTGTCTAAGCTTTAATTTCTTTCTTTGTAAAATGCAAATAATACCTCAGAGGGCTATTAGGAGCAAATGAGAGAATATATTTGTAGTATTTTCTAAACCTCCTACATAGTAGGTACTCAATAACTGTTGAATTAAAGATTTTTGTTGCTTATAAAGGGCTTTGCTAATAAAAGACCTGAAAATTGATATTATTTTCCATGTCTTATAAAGCAGAGAACTGAGAGTCTGAGAGCAAATAATTTTCCCACTGTTTACCTACTTAGTTAGTATCAGGGCTGTAAGTGAATCAGAATCTTCTGTGTCCTTTCTGCAACATCACACCTCTTCCGATATGATCATATGAAAGAGTTAAACTAGTAGGATAAAAGGTCTAAGTCAGTTATAAGTAGCAAATCATTGCTGAAACCTCATCTATTACTAATAAGAGGGAAAAAAAAAACAACACACCAAAATTCCTCTGTTAGTTCAATGAGTCAGAGACTAGAGGCTGATGGATAAAATGAGAAAGAATCAGAAGAGTCTTTTGGGCATCCATTGACTCCATCAATGTCTCATCATTAAACTATGATGGCATTTCCTCTTGCTGCCTGGGGCCCTCCTGGCTCTACTGCTTCACAGCTTGCTGAGTAAATGTCAGACTCAGGTTTAACACTGTTTTCTTGTTTTGTCAAAAAGCTCCTTTAGGCTTCCTGATCAACCAGCCAATTTTCTGCCTTCATCAGTGCTTGAAGTCAAGCGTAAATGTTATCTTGATATGAAACAGATTTCTGAGATTCTCATTGTCCCACCAGCAGAATGACCCAAGGCCTTTTAGTCATCAAGGTTCTAGAGATCATCTATTTTTGATCCATACAAATTATTAGTAACTTTGATGCTCTGTACAAGTCAAATCCTGAAGAGTACACACAGGGTTCTGAGAATCTGGACTTACTTCTCAGTCTGGGCTAGTTCCCCAAGCACCCTCTTTCTTTTCTTCAATGAGTCTTTTGCTTCTGAGTAGGATTTCTTTTTTCCCCAGTGCACTGAAGAACAGAATATAGATCTTTGGAGTTTTCTAAAAGTTGTTTTTTTTTACCTCTTTCCTTAAAACAAATAAAAAGGGAAAACAGCAAATACAATGGCTCGCTCTCCATCACTCTTCTTTACTTTTTCTCTCATCTCTTCCCCTTTTAAATTTAGACTTTGAAAGAAAAAGGATAAGGAAATTATTAGGCAGGCACTAATATTAGATCTTTATAAGCAAAGTACTGAGGTTAGAGTCATAGATCCTGAAAGTACCTACACAAAGTAGAAAGCAGAATGGGATAGTAAAAAGAACACTGTCTAGAGCTGATCTATCTGGATCTTAGTTCACACATAGATTAAATGGATGGCTTAGATTGGATGGCTTCTGAGCTCCTTTTTAGCTCTAAATCTATAATCCTTTGATCTAAGGAAGCTTGCCATCTGAACCTGATTTAAGGAGACATATATGTGTATTATTTCCCCTGACTCTTATCACCTTGGGATTATGGTCAAGTCACTCCTCTTCACTGGGTCTCAGTTTCCTCATGCCTTCCTTGTACCATATCACACAATGGCAATGTAAGGAAAGCACTCTTAAATCTTCAAGTGCCATGTGAATGGTAATTATTTTTACTTTAGAAGAAAAATATGCTTCGACTCTTGTGGGCATTTCTTCATAAAAGTTGAGGGCAGACACAGATTCTGGAATGAAGTATAGAACAAAAGCTTTTTCTTCATGACCAAAAAAGATAGCCATGTGTCTTGATAATAAAAGGTATCTAACCTAGTAGAGAGAGTCCTAGCTTTAGACTTGGAATTAGGATACATAGGTTAAAATCCTAGCCTTTATATTCACGTGATGAGGTCATGGCCAACAATCTACAACAAGCTGCTTCTCCATTTTAGTAATCATCAAGTTTATCATTATTCGTGACTGATACCTCCATAAACCCAAGTGTCTATTTTATAACATAGCCACTACCTACTTCACAAGTTACTGTGGGGAAATCATAAACCTAATGATGCTATAGAAAAGCAAATTATTTGAAGTGGTGGAATTCAAATAAAATTCTTTCTTTCTTCCTTTCTTCCTTTCTTCCTTTCTTCCTTCCTTCCTTCCTTCCTTCCTTCCTTCCTTCCTTCCTTCCTTCCTTCCTTGCTTCCTTCCTTCCTTGCTTCCTTGCTTCCTTCCTTCCTTCCTTCCTTCCTTCCTTCCTTCCTTCCTTCCTTCCTTCCTTCCTTCCTTCCTTCCTTCCTTCCTTCCTTCCTTCCTCCTTCCTTCCTTCCTTCCTTCCTTCCTTCCTTCCTTCCTTCCTTCCTTCCTTCCTTCCTTCCTTCCTTCCTTCCTTCCTTCCTTCCTTCCTTCCTTCCTTCCTTTCTTTCTTTCTTTCTTTCTTTCTTTCTTTCTTTCTTTCTTTCTTTCTTTCTTTCTTTCTTTCTTTCTTTCTTTCTTTCTTTCTTTCTTTCTTTCTTTCTTTCTTTCTTTCTTTCTTTCTTTCTTTCTTTCTTTCTTTCTTCCTTTCTTCCTTTCTTCCTTTCTTCCTTTCTTCCTTTCTTCCTTTCTTCCTTTCTTCCTTTCTTCCTTTCTTCCTTTCTTCCTTTCTTTCCCTTCCATCTTGGAATCAATATTGTGTATTGGGTCTAAGGCAGAAGAGCGATAAAAGCTAGTCAATGGGAGTTAAATGACTTATCCATGGTCAAACAATTAGGAAGTGTTTGAGGTCACATTCAAACCCAGGACCTTCCATTTCTGGACCTGGATGAGCCACCTAGTGCCCCCCCCCCCCTTCTTTTTCTTCTAAGACAATAAGACTAGATCATCTTAGATAAACTCATTGCCATTAGAACTCAAAAAGCATCATGTCTATTATCTTCCTCCCCAAACCCACCCAGCTTCTGAAATTCCTTATCTCTTTTAAGGACACTACCATTACCTCCATTTCTTAGTGTAATCCTTGATTTTTCACTTTCCCTTAGGCCACATATCCAGTAATGAGGAAACTGAGTAGCAACAGGGTTAAGTGACTTGCTCTGTGGCTCAGGACCATATCTTTCACTTTTCACCCCTATACATTTTGTGCAGCTTTACTTTCTACCCCCTTAGTCATTACCTCAGTTGAGGCCCTCATCACCTCTCATCTAGACTATTGGTATTGCCTCTTCATTGTTCTTCAGTTTCTCCTCCCTTCAATTTATCCTCCACACAGGTGCTAAAATGACTTTCCTAAGATGCATGTATAACCATGTTATTCTACATTCAATGAACTCCAGTGACTCCAAAATATCTACTTTCTGTTTGGCATTTAAATTTCTCCACTGCTTGCTTCCAACCTGACTTTTTAGCTTTAATATACATTATTGCCCATTATCTACTTTTACATTCCTGCTAAACTGGTCTTCTTACTATTTCTCAAATATAATACTCCACCTCTCATATTGGTCCCTTTATATTGGCTAACTCTCATCCTTTGAAAGTACTATCTTCTCATCTCATCTCATCTCATCTCTCTCTCTTAGAATTCTTATTTTCTCCAAAACTGAGCTCAAGCACCTTCTACATGAAGCCTTTCCTGTTCCCATTTTTTCCCCCATATTAAACTTGTAGTTTTATTCAGGTTTGATTTTAACAAATGTGTCAGGGAGAAAACTGTAGGGAGGGATGGGGCCCATGGGTGCTAGGGGCCCTCCTGGATGCCTGAGGAGGGGAGTAGAGCCTCTCCCCAGTCCTGTCCCTTCTCCCACTAAAGAGATTTGGGGACATAGGCAGATGGGGGAGGAGGGGTTTGATCCTCTGTTGGAGGAGGGAATGGTGCTAGGTGAGGTATAGGGAAATAGGGAACGAGAGAGGATAAGTAGGTAAAGGGGATAGAGAATTTTTGCCAGAATCCAGAATCCACAGTTTTTTTTTTTGCTTCCAGATTGAATAATAAAAAAGAAAAATACATACACTTATGCAAACATATCTATGAACCTACATATAAAATACATATATTCTTACATATATATATGCTGTCTTCCCTGGGAGAACATAAGCCCCTTGAGGACAGGAACTGCTTTGTTTTATCTTTGTATACCCAGGATTAAAATGCCTGTTGATTGATAGATTCATCTTTCTATCCCACCTTCATGTACATCTTGTTTGTGGTATGTATAATATCTCAGAAGGCAGATTCTACATCTATAAACTCTCATTGTATGGGGCTTAACATAGCACCATGCACGAGGATGAAATAAATGGGTATTTTAATGAACAGAAAATTGGCTAATCTGACTACTCTGTTCATCTTCCAAACCCAAAAAGTATCCTCATGAATATCTTCAATCATTAAAAATCTTTGTTCTCTATCTAGATGACTAATTGAATAGAGTGCTGGGCTCTATTCATCTTCCTGAATTCAAATATAGTCTCAAGATACTTATTAGCTATATGACCTTGAGCAAGTCACTTAACCTGTTTGTCCTCAGTTTCCTCCTCTGTAAAAGGAGCTTAGGAAAGAAATGGCAAAACTACTCCAGTATCTGCTAAGAAAAACTCAAATAGGGCCATGATAAATCAGTCATTATTGAAATTAACAACAGGTTTTATTTTTTAAAAATAGTTACAGGTATTAATTGTCAAGAATCATGAATAATGTAGTTAACTAAAGCCACTGTTTGGCATCAAAAACCAAGTTGTGATTATGAAGTAAATAGGCTATTTTCCTTAATCAAAACTAGTTCAGAAGGCAATTCTAGGAAAAGAACTCAAGGAATATTTTGAGTGTTGGCAGGATTTTGGCTTCTTTCATGTCCCAGATAAAATATCATTTGCCATAGGAAGCCCATCATAATTCTTTTTAATTCTATTGCCTTCCCTTTCCAACTTATCTTGTATATAACTTGTTTATACATGCTTATTTGCATACTGTTTCCCCATTAGACTGTGATCTCCTTGAGAAGAGACTATGTTTTATATTATATTTCCAGCACAGCACAGCACACATCCTGGAACACCAAAGGTGCTTAATAAATATTTATTGACTCACTAACTGAGGCTAGCCTTCCAAGGAGACTGCCTTGAATGTGACAACATTACTCTCTGGGCGTACATGTTTTACTGTGTTTGCAAAGTCATGATGCTAATATTAAAAAAAAAAAAAGAAATCACCCACAAAAATAGTGTAGGATACTAAGATAGTGGTCAAGGTATTTTCTGAGAAGCACCTATTAGAGTAAAAATGGATAATTAACATCATTAACTATGAGTCCTTGTAGAAGTAACTCTGAGCTATTCATGCTCCTCTTTGACATTATGTTTCATCAGGGACCCTCTGATGCCATGTATCTGGCAGTGATACATTTCACAACTATGTCTGCTCATCTTCTGTTCATTTTGTCTCAACCAGCACTCTGACTGGTACAAAGCAAGTACCTAATGAGTGCTTGTTGATTAGTCAATGGATTGCCCATTTTTGGCCTAAAATTTTCAGTAAAGGTTTGACCCCAAATTCCCAGGGTCTTCATCTGGACTTCTTTTTAAAATAATCTCATTGAAGAAATTCTTCCCCTACTAAAAACAAACAAACAAACAAACCTCTCATTATTAATATGTTCAATCAAGGAAAACTTGTCTTTAGCCTTGCATGGGTAACAATGGAGCATACAAGCTACTCTTGGAGTATCTCTTATTTGCTCTATGACTGACCCATTTCCTTTTTAATGATAATGTTGCTTTGATGACTTCTTTTTCATTGCTTTTCCTGGGCAATTCTTTGTTGCTTCCAGTTCCCCCTCATCCTCTGAAAATCAAATATCTCTCTCTCTCTGCCTATCTTTCCAGGTGTGTTCAGGGGCAAAAGTCCCTCACTTGTCCTGCTTTGACTCCTATCATTTTAAGGTGCCTTGTAAAGATCTGTTTGGAAGGATAGCCAGAGCAGTTTTGGCTTTTGCTACTACTAAGCCACCATCTTGGCTCCGTCTCTTTGTTGGAAACCTGTTTGAGAGAGGCAGTGTGGTTTGGTGGATAGAGAGCTGGTTCATAGAGCCAGGAAGACCTGGGTTGAAATGTTCATTCTATACCTCCATTCCACCCCTCACTTCTCACAGACTGACTGTGGTGAGTCACTTAACTTCTTAGTTCCCCTGATAACTCTTTAAAAAAGAGGTTCTTAATCTGTGATCCATGATTTTGTTTTGGTTGTTTTTAAGTAATTCTGTATCTGAACTTCAATATTATTCATTTATTTTTGCATTATATTTTATGCATCTAAAGACATTATTCCCAAGAGACTATTCACCAGTCTACCACCAGTATCCACCCCAGGCAAAAGGTTAAGAACCTCATCTTAAAAACTATACATTGGGGTAGCTAGATAGCACAGTGGATAGAGAACCAGACCTGGAGGCAGGGGAACCTGGGTTCAAATGTGACCTGAGGTACATCCTAGCTAGGCAAGTCACTTAACCCAGAATGCCTAGCTTTTGTCGCTCTTCTGCTCTTCTGTCTTGGAATTGATTCTGAGACAGAAAGTAAGGGTTTAAAAAAAGAAAAGACTACAAATTGCAGAGGCAGTGACAACCTGTGTATAGTGTTGATGGGGAAATTGGAGGGAAAAGGTAGGGAAAGGAAGGGAAGGAAGGTAGCCGAGTCACCCCAGCCCCAGTAGGGAAATTGACCAGGCTTTCTTTCTTTTCTATAACTAGGCTAGGGAATTAAATTAAATCAAGCCAGACTCTAGAGATATTAGATAGGTTTATTTGGGCTAGAAAAGAAAGGTTTGGGAAAGCTAGAGAAAATTAGATCTCAAGCAGCAATGCAGAGACCAAAGGAGAAAAGGCACTCTGGGGAAAAAGGTCTCTTCTCAGGAAAAGGCACCAAAAACTCGTGCTTCTCTTTTCTTTTATATCTTCTCAGACACCTCCCACAAAGGAAGTGGGATGTGTCTGAGGAAGCTGAGGTAGAGAGTCCTGGGAGATGTAGTCTCCCAGGGTTCAGAGCCATTTTAAAACGCACATTAGGTAATAATAGTTAACATTTATATAACATTCGAAGGTTTGCAAAGCATTCTGCATACATTATCTCGTTTTATCCTCAGCAATTCTATGCAGTAGGTCCCATTATTATCCCCATTTTACAGATGAAGAAACTGAAGTTAAGAGGCTTGCTTAGACTTAGCTAGTAAGTGGTTAAGGAAGGTCTTGAACTTGGGTCTTTCTCACTTCAAGTCCAGCACTCTATCAGCTGACTAAGTTGAGGGTCTTCACTAGGAGGTACCTATATTAATGAAAATTTAAAAAGCTATTAAAAAGTTACAGTCTACTTCTGTTAACCTTGCATAGCTCCGCTGAACAATGGTTGACGTACAACTTTAATTGTTTTCCCAAACCTGCAGTTATATAGTCACTGAAGAAAGACTTAAAAGATAGGCTTTTCTATCAGGAAGAAACTTTGGATCATTAAATGGATGACACAATTTCCCAAAAAACAATTGATTCTATTTCCCTCCTATTCAGTTCTGGGTTCCCCCCATTGTATGTCTGCAGGGTCTGTCTAAGCTGTATGCATAGATGGATCAACTTTTAGAGGAAGCTAAGGAAGGCAATAGGCAGCTAGGTGGCTCAGTGGATAGAGTGTTGGACCTGGTACCAGGAAGTCCTGAGTTTAAACTGACCTTAGACACTTACTAGCTTTGTGACTCTGGACAAATCACTTAACTTCCATTTGTCTTCTTCTACTCGAGAAGGAAATGGCAAGCTATTCCAGTATCTTTGTCAAGAAAATCCCATGGGCAATATTGTTGTGCTATGGACCACAGGGTTGTAAAGAGTTGGATATCACTGAACAACAACAATAACAAATGGTAAAGCAATAAATAAGAGTGTAGGATCTGGAGTTAGGAAGACTTGAGTTCAAATCCAGCCTCACACATGTACATTTATTCACATAGCCTAAGAGGAAAGTTTTGGCAGCATTAATAATAACTCAACCACCTGGCAGCAATGGAGAAGAAACCATAAGGCCCAGAGTTCCCCAAGCCCCAGGCTATAGAACAGAGGAACTATGATGTCACATGGACTTAAAGCAATTTAGCCAGAGAAGAGAATTTCCTGGATAGTGCTATCTCAGGAACCCCTTCTCCAGGAACTCCAAATTCTGATTTTAGAACATTGAATTCTATTAAAGAAAAGAGAATTTCTGAGCAGGGTTAGCATTTTGGAGAGAGGAGGATTTTGCATATGGCTGCTGTGCAAGGGTTGGATGAGATTAAAGCCAAGATAGATTCCTAATTGGTGATAATCTTTTGTGAACCATCATTTCAGAAGATGCTTTAATTCACTTCACTCCTAGCTCAATATGCTCTCTGGACTTAGTTTCTACTTTTTTACTAATTGTCTTCTTGCTCCTCTTCTCCATTTAGAATGCCAGCTTCTTTGGGTAGGGGTTGCTTTGTTTGTTTATATTTGTATCCCTAATACTTAGGACAGTATCTGGCACTTAGCAAGTGTTCAATAAATGTTCTATTTGTCAAGTTAAGAAAGAGACATTGACTTTGCATTTTACTATTACTGTGAGTTATTTAGATAGTGCAGGTCCAATAGAAAAGGGGTTGCATGACTGATATCCAAATGCAGTTTCTCTGGAATGAATAGGGATTCACAGGAATTTTGAATTCTTGCCCCTATAGCCTTAGAATTGTTTTCCTTCTTGGGAATCTCAAACCTTTAGGATAGTACTACTAGGCTTGCTGCCTCTATGAGTCCTTGGCGCAAAAGGGAGTTCATCATGATTTATTTCCCTTTTAAAGGGTATTTAAACCACAGGGTGGCACTATGAGTCTGGAAGACTTTAGGATTCTCTGGAAAGAGAATGTTGATTATATTGATTGTTTATAAGCTAATGTCTGAGTTTTTATATTTTCTGTGAATTGAAATAAGGTCTATCCCCAATGTATGTATGTATGTATGTATGCCTTTATATATGTATATATATATATATATATATACATGCTTATGTGTATATAGTTATTTGGGGTGCTCATATAGATTATGAAGATCCTTTTATTCATATCTGGGGGGACCTAGATTTGAGCTACATTAAATATTTACTTGGAGATTTTTAAGAGGGAATTCTGTTGAGGGCATAATGAACCAGAGGAAGTTAATTTTTATTTGAGTATTCCCCTAATTGGACCTGGTATATATAAGCCCAGGATACTAGACCATGGGCTACTCTTAAAAGTTACTACTTTATTTTAATACTTAAAAACCAATAGCAGTGTCACAACATTCCTGAATATCTTCCTCCTTAATCTAAATCCTCTGTTGGAACAAAGAAAAGCAGTTTTGCCAATGGAAAAAACTGAATAAGTCTAATAAAGTATGCAACACTCTGCTCCTTATTTTCTTATCTAGAAATGGAAGGGAGAGATACATTTATATTTTCAAATAGCAGCAAATGTTAGGTCATTCGTTATGAAATATGAATACTGAAGGGTCCTTGGATACATTTTTTTTCTAATCCCTTTCCAGATGAAGAACCTAGTTAGAAATAGAGGGGATTCATGAAAGTGCATACCAACTTCTATCAGCTCACAGTCATCTGTGTAAATCTGTGTAAAAAGTAAGTTTACTTGTAGACTAGTTCCTTGCTAACTTATCCAGCTGGCATGGTGCCAATATCTTCTCACCTCTTGGTTCCACCTTTAAGCTAGGCAAATAAGCTACTGATACTCTTTGGCAGGAGTCATTGCTATCAATACTGGGCCTCCAAAGCAAAATTTCAAAATGAATTCACCTTGCTTTGTGTGTGTATGTGTGTGTGTGTGAATAATGTGATCTCCAAAACTCCTTTTTTGATTGTCCAGAGAATTGAGGAATGTAGTCAAATATGTCCAAGAATCCTTTTTATTATTGTCCATAAGAAGTGATTCCCCCTAGAATAAAGGGAAAGCAGGAGGTTTTTGACTTGTGGAAGACTAGATAAAATACCTTCTCTCAAGCAGTGGTGACCGCTTTTCTACTTCTACTCTCTTGGTCACTGTACTCTAGTGAATTCTGCTTCTTTTAATCCAGAATCGACTAAAATGGCAGGGCGGTCACATAGAAAGAGCAGCAAAGGATAGAAGGACCTGAGTTATAGTTCTAGTCTCTGCCACTGATTCATTCACTGTGGGATTTTGGGAAAGACACATGACCTCTTTGGCCTTCAACTTTCTAATTTATAAAATAGTAATGGGAATCTGACCATCAAGTAATTTGCTGAGTACCTGCTATATATAAACACTGGATTAGATAATCCAGGGACTACAAAAGGCATAGTCCCTATTCCCAAGGAAATCATGACATAACGCTTATATCACTAAACAAGACAAAGGTTTATCACTTAGCAAGATTGATGGAAGCAAACAAGAAGGGATTACCCACCTCAGTTGTGTAATTAGAACCAAAATAACAATCAGTAAAATAAAAGGAAAATGTGCTAATAAAGGTGAATGATGGAATTAACACATAAGATTAGGTTTAGACCTGTACTAACAGATTATTGATTATTTTCCACTTCAGAGTTACAATTTTATTTCAACCCAATCTAAATTTTGCTTGACAATAACATTTGTATATTTTATCTTTAGAAAACTTTAGTGACAACAAACTAGAAGAACAGAGTAACATGGGCTGAATGGATCTACCCAGGATCCAGATTAGTTTCAATGAATTCCATGAAATGGTTGCATTATTTAAATTCATACCAAATAGTTCCATTATCACATTTTAGAATCAATTACCATATTTTACATAATTATAGCTTTGAATAGTACAAATTTAAATACATAGGAATACTTCTTGGGATTCATTATTCACATTAATTGAGACCTCACTGATTCACATATCAAAACTTTAGATTTTTTCCTCCCAAATTTGTAGGTGGATCATAAAATCATAGTTCTAAAAGGAATATTAGAAGCCCAACCCTCTAATTTTAAATATGAGAAAACTGATACTCAACTGTGTTGAGACTTGTCCAAAGTCTCATAGGACTCCAGAACTGGCTGGAGTTTGAGAGATAATCAAGTTCAATTCCTTCATTTTAAAGAACCAAATATTAGAGTTGGTAAATGGCTTGATTAAGGTCACATAATGAATGAGTGGAGGAACTGGACTAGAAAGGGGCTTTTGTTTTAATTTTAGTTTTATAGTCTTGACTAGTGTTTGACGATATTTTGACAAATTCAACAATAAGGATATTTTAAATATATCTCCTTGTGAGTAGAAATACAGGTCCAATATTTTTTGCAAGAGCTTTTATTTGATAGTCTCTGATTGAAATCTGCCTACAGAGACAAATAATTGATTATAGTTAAATTATTGAGATTGTTTAACTCTTTTTAAGTTTATAAAACACTTTGTTTCATTTAAGACTCACCTAAGCCCCATGAAGTAGGTATTATAAATACTATTGTTCTTTTTTTTAAAGATAAAGGAGAACTTTTTTTTCCCCAGAGAGACTAAATAACTTGCCCATAGCCACATAGCAAGTGTTAGAAATGAGATTTTAATCCAAATTTTTCTGATTCTAGGTTCAGCATGTTTTCCTTTGTACCATAGCATCTATCTAAATTATGAGGGACTAAACAAGAGATAGAGAATATTACAAGATATAAAATGAATACTTTTGATTATATTAAATTAAAAAGATTTGTACAGGCAAAACTAATGCAACCAAAATTAGAAGGAAAACAACAAACTGGGAAAAAAATTTATAACGAGTTTCTCTGATGTAGGTCTCATTTCTCAAATATTAAAGAACTAAATCAAATAAAAAAAATACAAGTCATTCCCCAATTGACAAATGGTCAAAAGATATGAATAAGCAGTTTTCATGTGAAGAAATCAAAGCTATCAATAATCATGAAAAAATGTTCTAAATTCCTTTTGATTAGAGAAATGAAAATTAAAATAATGCTGAGCAACCACCTCACACCTATCAAACTGGCTAATATGACAGGAAAGGAAAATGATAAATGATAGAGATTTGTGGTAAAATTGGGACACTGTTGCATTGCTGGTAGAGCTATGAACTGATCCAATTACTTGGGAAGGCATTTTGGAATTATGCCCAAAGGGCTATAAAACAATGCATACCCTTTGATCCAGCAGTACCATTATTAGACTTGTATGCTGGAGAGATAAATAAAGGGGGGTTGGGGGGAAGGACCTACTTGTACAAACATTTATAGATGTTCTTTTTGTGGTGGAAAGAATTGGAAATTAAAGGGATGTCCATCAGCTGGAGAATGGCTGAACAAATTGTGGTATATGATGGTGATAGAATACTATTGTGCTTTAAGGAATGATGAACAGGATGATTTCAGAAAGAGCTGGAAATACCTGCATGAACTGATGCAGAGCAAAATAAGAAGAACCAGGAAAACAATGTACACAGTAACAGCAATATTGTGGAATGATCAACTGCAATAGACTTAGCTATTAATGGCCATACAGTGACCATAGGGGACAATTCTGTGGGACTTATAACAAAGAATACTGTCCACCTTTTGAGAAAGAACTGTTGGAGTCAGAAAGTATACAATTTTTTGCTTGTTTATTTTTATATATGTTGTGGGGTTTTGGTCTATGATTATTCACAAAAATGAACAATGTGGAAATACATTTTGCATGGTAAAATAAGTATAGACCAGATTGAATAGCCTACCAGCACCAGAAGGGGGAAAGGAAGGGAGGGAGGGAGAGAAATAAATTCAATCAATCAATCAAAATTCAATTATGAGTTAGGAAAACTCATGTAGAAATTTATTACATGTAATTCATAAAAAATTAAAAGTAAATTATAGGAGGATGTAAACCTTCAATATTTTAAATATATGTGAGATGTAAATATTTTTTAGAAGTATATGAAAGAAGAAATGACTAAACTATAAGCAGGACAAAGCTGACAGGGATTATGTCTTCCTCAGTTCTTAGTACCACTTCTCCATACATTTTCTTTTCTTTTTCTCTTAAAACCTTAAATTCTATCTTAGAATTGATATTAAGTATCAGTTACAAGTCAGAAAAACAGTAAGGCCTATACACCTGGGGTTAAGGGACTTGCTTAGGGTCACGCAGTTAGGACATGTCTGAAGTCACATTTGAACCCAAGACCTCCCAACTGCAGACCTGTTTCTCTATTCACTGAGCCACATAGCTGTCCTTTATCCATACATTTTCAATCTAAATATTTTTTTTATTTCTGTCATCCCAAAGTCTGATTTAAATTTGTAAGAATGAGATGATAGTTTCAATAAAGTAACAGAATATAAAGTCAGCTCATGAAAGTAAATGGTGTTTTCTAAATAGCAATAACAAAAATCCAGGAGGAAATAATAGAAAAGAAAATGTCATTTAAAAAATGACATAATGTATAAAAACATTTGGGAGTCAATCTACTAAGGCATACTAAAGTCCTATATAACTTCATTTTCAAAACATTTGTTAAAAGAAATAAAGCAGAAATATTCATGGTTTGCTTTGGGCTGTTTAAATATAATAAACCAAAATTAATTTATAGATTAGTGACAAACCAACCAAACAATCAAGGGAATACTTTATAGCAATATAGAAGACAGTAATAAAAACCATTTGTTGGGATAAAGGTCCTAGAATTTCCAGGGAAATAATGAAAAATAAAAGAAGGAATGAAAGGGGAATAGTATTTTAAAGTTTAAAGTCTACTTTAAAACAGCAATCATCAAAACTAGTGTTGGTTAAAAAAATGTCATTGGAACAGGATCAACACGGATCAGAATTTTGGATTCTGATATTGGATTTAATAATCCAGCATTTGTTAAACATAAAAACATAAATTGCTTGGGGAGGATTTTTTTATTTGTCAAGAACTCTTTTGGAAAATGGAAAGCAAATTTGGAAGACATTAGTTTTGGTAAAAAAAAAATAGGTTAATAAATTTAGAGCTGGAAGAGACCTCAAGGCTATCTAGTCTAACCCTTTCATTTTATAGATGATAGAGAAACTGAGGCCTAAAGATATTAAAAGATAGTTATCTGGGTCATGAAAGGGGATAGAATTATAAATGAAATCTAAGCAAAATGTTTTAATTCAGGTCATAGAGTGGCAGGACCAGTATTTGAACCTAGGTCCTTTGAAGTCAAACATAGTATGCTTCCACTATACCACACTGCTTCCAAGTAAGATATCTTAAATCATGAATAAAATAATTAAAAATAGAAGTCACCTTAAAGTGATAAACAAGAAAAAATATTTAAAAGGAACAGGCTAAGTAACTTTTATGACTATAACTAGAGAAAGCACTCTTAAACAAATGTGGGTTAAGAAGGGGGAAGAGAAAGAAATAAGCATTTATGTTGTGCCTATTATATGCCAGGCACTGTGTTAAATGCTTTTTTACAATATTTCATTTGAATCTCACAATGACTCTGAAATGTAGGCACATGTATTATAACCATTTTTTAATTGAAGAAACTGGCAAATAGGTTAAATGACTTGTCTAGGGTCACAGAACTTTTAAAAAGTGTCCACAGCTGGATTTGAACACAGGTCTTCTTTATTTTGGGCTGAGTGCTCTAGTCACTATACCACTAGCTGCTTCTATCACTAAAGGCAATCACAAGATATAAGATAAATATTTTCAATGACAAGAAGTAGAAAGGATTTCCACTAATGAAATTAATACAACTAGAATAAGAAAGGAAGCTGTTAATTAGAAGGGAAATCTTTGCACTAAATAGCTGATAAGGGCCTAATATCCAGTATTAACTGAACACTGAACTAATACTGAGATAACATACCTAAGATCAGAGAGATGATATCAAATAAAAATATACCAATAAAATTATTTTTAAAATTTGGTAGGTGCACAAAGGCGCTTATAAAAGGTGGTTGAAATGATCTGAAAGGATACTGATCTAGACATTATCATTCTGATTAGAAAGTAATAAGCAGGATTTCTCAATTAAAAATCATCTCTACTTCCTCTCCATCTCACACCCTCAAACTAAAGCATAAATTTTCCTATTCTATTAGGAATTGGTGTCCTAATCCTATTCTATTCCTATTTATATTCTAATTAGTTTTACTGACTATTCTGGTCACTAAGTTCAAGTTTTAAAACTATATCAACAAGGTGAGGATCCAGGCAAAGCCACTCCCATCATCGTCATCTATCACAGAAGGAACAGAGTCCAAAACGCAGATTGAAATGTACCATTCTTCACTTTATTTTCTTTGTGAATTTTTCTTTGGTGTAAGCAATATGTATCTTGTTTCACAATATGATGAAAGGAAAATAGGTATTATATAATAATAATAATATATCACATTAACCTATATAACTTATATCAAATTCTTCTTGAGTAAGGAGAGGGGTGAAAGGGAGGGAAATGAAAAGAATGAGACAAATATTTGGACCTAGATAATGAGAGAATTTGTTTCTTTTGAATACATATATTTATTTTAATTCATTATATAATTTATAACAAATAATTTTAATATTTTGTTACATATTGTTATATGTTAGAAAAGCAAAAATAAATGGTAACAAAAATGTGTCTAGAGAAGAAAATGAAGGTAATTGATGTGTGATAAATCAGACTTTGCCCTAGACAATAGGAAGAAGGATTTGTTGAAGAGTAACAATTTATTGGAGGGTTATAAGAGCACAATTTAAATTTTAGTTTAGTTGGTATACGTGTACAAATATAGTTGACATTAAAACATCAATATTTTAATTATATTTTAAATAAGCTTTCAATATTGTTATGGCTATCTATCTATCTAATTAAGTCTTTTAGAAAACTGATAGACCTAGAAACAAGACCAGTCATTGATTGAGAATGTGTTTTAGAACTCATTTTTAAACCTCCATCCTTTTTTTGGTGGTATTTGTGAAAATACTTTTCATTACTTTTTTACTGCATGTTCTTCTTGTCTGTTTTTAATCTTTTTTAAACTTTATCTTCCCCACTGGGCTTGATTTTTTTTATTATTTCTAATTTATTATAGTATTAAATATAAGTACACAATAACAAAATAAATATTATATTATATTGTATCATTTACAATTGTTACTTAAAGCTCAGGCATGTCTATGAACTTATCATGGGAATTTACCATAAGGTTAACAAGGTCTGTGGAATCAGAGGCATCAAGTAGAGAAGGCAAGTGGGTTCTTCTCCTCTCTAATGCCAGATAGCCAGTCATATGCTGTTCTAGTAATAATTCCTTATGCTGAAGACACACTTTCCATTTCCAACACTTTAGCTTCAGAATCTGTTACCTGCTCTATCCCAACCTCCAGACTGGGGCTGCAATAATGGAAGCTTCCACTAGATGGTGACAGTGGTCAATAAACATTTATTAAGCACCTACTATTTGCCAGGCACTCTCCTAAGCACTGAAGATACAATTTGAAAAAGAAAAAAAAAAAAGACAGTCGTGGCCCTCTAGGAGCTTACAGTCTAATGGAGGAAGACTTCCTAAAGATGCTGAAAAACCCACTGGGCTTGATTTTTAACACATTCTAATTCATTAGAAAAATTTGATCAAACATTAATTAACAAGATGCCCCTTGAGGTTTAGCATACTAAATAATCTCTTCAGGGGTTAGAGCCCCAAATTCCAATAACAACATGAGTTTCATTGTAGACTTAAAAAAGACAGTTCTGTTTGTGTTAGTGACTAAAGCGTTTCAGTACAGAAGGTGCTGAATTGGATCAATTTGAGTGTTATATATTCTTTCCTGTTGTTCTCCTTATGCTATAACTAATAATCCTCAATGTGCCTCATGAATAGTGGTTGACAGTATCTGAATTAATATGTGGTGAGGATCAGCTGGAAGTAGAATGTGTTGCCAAATAGTTTGCTCCATGCTAAGCCCTTTATTTGATTAACATTTTGTTGAAATCTTATTTGCTGAAAAACAAGATAATGATGCAAAATTTACAAAGCTAAAAGTATGGATAGTGTTAGCTAGAAGGAGAGAGGACTCTTCAGTGTTTCAGTGAGTCTCTAACCTGATCCATATAGGTATTCCCTCCAGTTATACACTCTAATTATACCTTTCCATCCTGAGTGATTTTAGTCCATATTCTTTCATATGTCCATTACAGACAAAGCATTCTGAGTGCCAGAGATCTTCTTTGAGGTCCTTTTATAATCTGTGGGCATCAGGAGATCACTCTAGTTGTATGTTACCCCTCACTTTTTTATTTTAAATTTACTTTTCTCAATTACATGTAAGCAAAAAACTTAACATTAAAAAAAAATTTAAATTCAAATTCTCTTCCTCTCTCTCTTTGAAAAACAAGCAATTTGATATAGATTAATGCATGTGGAGTCATGTAAAACATTTCCATGTTAACCATGTTGCAAAGGAAAATAGAGCCTAGAAACAAAAACAAGAATAATATAAAGAAAAGATTTTTATGTTTCAAACTCCATTAAGATTCCATCAATCTTTCTCTGGACATGGATAGCATTTTTCATCAGAAGTCTTTGGGAATTATCTTGGATCATTGTATTTCTGAGAATTGCTGTCATTTATATTGACCATTGTAAAATATTGTTTTACTGTGTATGTTGGTCTCTTGGTTCTGCTCATTTCACTGTGCATCTCAGTTCTTGTATGTCTTCCTAGTTTTTTTTCTCTCTGAAAACATCCTTATCATTTCTTATAGCGCAATAGCCTAATAGTGTTGTGCCTCACTCTTGATATATGACACCTCTTTTTCAGAATACACATTTCTTCATTTATACTTCTTGGGCATAATTAATCATTGGAAAAACTCTAATGTCTACAGAAGTATTTATTGGTATGGCAAATAGAGTGCTGGACTTGGAGTCAGGAACATCTGAGATTGAATCTGGCCCTTAAATATTAACTGTATGATCGTGGGCAAATCACTAAAACTCTTTTTGCTTCAGTTTCCTTAGCTGTAAAATGGACACACTAATACCTGGCACAGAGAAAGTACTATATAAATACTTATTCCCCTTTCCTTCCCCTTTTAACTCTTCCTCCTCTTGAGCCTAGAAGTTGTTTTTCTATTGTCAGGGGTTACTTGCAATTTAGTGTCACAAGTTACAGTATCTTGGAGAGAACATTTATGTTTTTACAAAGCCATGTAGAGCAACTTGGGATCATTAAAAACACAAACCAATTTCAGAAATATAGCCCACCTCATTCTTCTTTAAGTCTAGACACAATTCAATGTACATTTATAGTACTTGTCACTTTTATTTATATAGACTGGTGTACTAATTCAAGGAAATGGCCATCCAATGTATTCTGTAGTCTGGACAAGATTAGATTAAAGAAGATCAACAATCTCCTAATAGCTTAAAATTTATAGAAAAAAAAACCCATAAAGATACTTCTGTACTCCATATTTTATTGAAGTGCTTACCCAATACCTAAGATGCTACTCCTATCTAGCATTTACTATAAATTATTATTGGCAGAGTCTAAAACACCTAGCCTCAATTGACTTTTTCTATAATCACAATTAGTTGGAATTCCAATGTTAATAGTTCTACTGAATTGTTCCAATATCTCAGTTACAAAGAAAAAATTGTTATTTTCCTTTCCTGTACTATCCTAATTTGTTGTGAAAAACTTTCATGAAAGCACATGACACTCTGAAATCTTATTTGCTTTGTAGCACAGGCTCAATGACTTTATTCAGAGTAATTTGATTTCCATCATTAAGTTATTTGTCTCCCACAAATCTGACTCAGAAAGAAAATAGATTTTAGCTTTGATTTTTAATTCCAGACCACCTTTGAACCCCTTTTCTATTCTAGAAACAAATCTCATTAGCTTGAGGACTACCCCTAAAACTTCTCCAGAGTAATGGCAGAAATCATGGTCATTAAGTGCTTTTCATCTTCAGAACAACATGCAAACATACACCTTTGTTGTTGCTCAATCACTTTAAGTTATGCCTGAATTTTTGTGACCTGATTTGGAGTTTTCTTGGTAAAGATCTTGGAATGGTTTGCCGTTTCCTTTTCTGGCTCACTTTATAGAAGAGGAAACGGAGGCAAAGAGGGTCAAGTGACTTGCCCAGGATTACATAGCTAGTTAAGTGTATGAGTCCAGATTTCAATTTAGGAAGATGAGTCTTCCTGACTCCGAGCCCAGGACTCTATCCACAAGTGCCATCCAGCTACTCACATATTATATGTATAAGAACAACTATGCACATAAACTCTATCTCACTACTCTCAGCATCTCTATGAATTAGGCAAGAATTCTTTAAAAATTTTTTAAAAGGAGGAAATCTGCCTTAATTAGATATATTGACAACAAAAGTTTTTAAATTGGAGTTTTTAAGTTGAAAAAATGAAAAACAAACATATTTCAATATCATAGAGACATCTATAATAATCCAAATGTCTTTAAAGATGATAATGATTACATAAGTAGGTAAAATATTACTCTTTACTCTATTTCACTCCCTTAGTTTCTTTTTTAAAATTTTTATATATTTTTAACATTTATTTTAAAAAGGACTTATTAACAATTCTTCCCCTCCCTCTTTCCCCTTTCCCATCCATTGAAAAGGCAAACAATATCATATCAATTATTCATGCAAAACATTTCCATATTAGCAATGTTGCCAAAAAAGAAAACCTTAAAAAGAAATGAAGATCAAAAACTGCAAAGAAAGTGTAAAAAAAGTATTCTTCAGTTTATACTCTCTCTGAAAGTAGATGACATTTTCAGTGTGAGTCCTCTGGAATTGTCTTGGATCATTGTATTGATCAGAGTAGCTAAGTCTTTCTCATGCTATGCTGTTTTTGTATAAAATGTTCTTTTGGTTCTGCTCACTTTGTATCAGTTCATATAGTTCTCAGGTTTTTCTGAAACCATTCCTTTTGTCATTACTAAATTGCAATAGTATTCTATCTCAATCATATAACACATTTTGTTTAACCATTTTCCAATTGATGGATATCCCCTCAGTTTCTAATTCTTTACCACAACAAAAGAGCTACTATAAATATTTTTATATAATGTCTTTCTCTCTTTTCTTTGATCCCTTTGGGATGTAGACATAATAGTTGTCTTGCTGGCTAAAAGGCTATGCAATCTTAGGGTCCTTTGGGCATAATTCCAAATTGTTTTCCAGAATGTTTGGATCAGTTCACAACTCCACCAATAAGGCATGGGTGTACCCATTTTTCTACATTCCCTCTAGAATTTGTCATTAGTTTTTTTTTCCATTATTTTAGCCAATCTGATAGGTATGAGGTGGTACTAAAGAATTGTTTTGATTTTGACTTCTCCAATCAATAGATTATAGAGTTTTTAATGTGACTATTGATAGCTTTGATTTCCTTTTCTGAAAAATGCCTATTCATGTCTTTTAACTATTTATCAATTGAGGGATGGCTCATGTTTATAAATTTGACTCAATTCCAGGTAAGAATTCTTTATATTATTAAAGTAGAATTTTAGGAATTTGTTGACATACTTGGTAAAATGATGCTTGGGGTCATGGAAGTAATAACAATTTATTACAATTACAGAAGAGTAACAATAATAATAATAATTTAGATGAATAGATATTAAAGCTTATATAGGTGCCCATATCCATTATCTCATTTGAACTTTAAAATAACCCTGTGAGGTAGGTACTACAGGTATTATCGTCCATATTTTATAGTTAAGGAAAATGAAGCTCTGATAGCTTAAATGACTTCAACAATGATTTAGGTAGTAAATATTAGAGGCCTTATCAACTCTAAGTATATCACCCTACCCAACATACCATGATAACTTTAATATTGTATGACTATTTCTCCTAATAAAAGTTTATTCTTACTTGCATATATGATTTTGTGAAGAATTATCTTGCAGCTGTATATTTTTCATTTCTGAACTGCCATGCTTCTTAGTTTTATTCTGTGTTTTTTTAATTCATCTGTACACCCAATTTTAAATTAGAAGCAGATAGTAGAATCTGAAATTTTTTGCACTTAAAATATTTAAAAATTATATTTTATTCTAGCTGTAAACAGTTCAAACCATGAAGCAGATACTTTAGTCATTAGTTTTCCCATCAGATTATTTCTTTTTTATTCTCCTCACTTAAAAAAAGACAAATCAAGGAATAATTGAGTCACAAGTGATTGAACAATTGTGTCTGCGCATGCTCAGGTGGGATTAGTTAATTTTTATTTTAGAAAGTTAACCACAAACCAAGATAAATGAGTGTATGAATAATGACAACAGAACACATTGTAGTTTGCATAAATGAGTTCAATCCAAATATTATCAATCTTACACTATGTAGTTTAATATAGAGCAATTAATAAAGCATAGCTGATGGTAAAATAAGTGGATTTGCTTTTTAGGTTATCAATCTTTGCCAGTCAGATTGTATGAGTCAATGACTTTCTCAGATTTTGGAGTATACTGTTGACTGGAAAGATTCCTTTCTTATTTTCCCAATTTTTCATGTAAGCTGATAAAGTAGGAAGGTCTCCTTTTCTTCTGAAAAGAAAATGATTCATAAAACCTCTCCGCTTCCTTGGATATGTATATGCATAATTCAATATTAATGAACCATAATAGATAAATCAAATATAGAGGCATTGCCATATCTCATTCTTTTATAGTATTTTTCTTTCTCATTGAGAACATTGATAGTTGGGAAATATAATTTTTATGCTTTTTTTTGTTCATTTTTCTAAATATTGTTCAGCTTTAAAGTCTAACATCAACAAATAATGTTAGAAATAAAATGTAGTAAAGAAAAGTCAATTGAAAATGGCTATTTTTGCCCCCATCAAGTGTATAGTTTCTTTGGTAATTGTATCCTCTTTTATTTTTAAGGCAGTCTAGACTGAAATAGTTTCCTCCCTCAACAGGTTACAGAAAATGAATACAATCAGGTCAGGATCAACCTAGTGTTCAAAGACCTCCTGATTAACTTGTACTGAAAAATAAGTTGTATAGCTACATGACATGTGAACGTTCCATTGATGAAACAGGGTACGTGGTGACCTAGAAACTTTTAGTATTTGTGAGATGGAAGGAAACATGACAATGCAGTCTTTACCTCTGTGGTCAGTTCTCAGTGGCTCAAAAATACCCATTATGTGAAGTTCTATACTACCTGCCCTGGTGGCTTTCAGTTGGTCAGAAATCCCTTGAATGACTGATTTTTTCTTCAATTTAGCTTCATAGATCACAGAACTGCTGTTGGCCTAGATTGGTTTCTATACCTTGACTCATTTTCTATTAAGTTCTTGAAATGGACAGTTAGGAATAGTGTGAGCTAGTAGTGTTCCTCAAGTTTCCTTTCTCAGTTCATTGTTCTGTTATGTTTAATAATTTTTTAATTTTGTTTTTTTACCTAATCAACTTTTATCAAGTTAAAAATAGATGTAAACAATTACATCCATAATTGTACACATCATTAATTATTCTTTAAGGATTACCCTTTTTTGTTTGTCCTATTCCAAGATAGCTATGCAAATTTAAGACAGCAGAAATCCGTTCTCTCTCTGACTCCTGCCTTTCATTGATCCTTTCCATATTTTTTAATCATTTTTCTGGAAGGTAGAGAAGAATTATGTTCAACAGTCATTATTCTTCTAGTTTCTCTCTCAACTCTAACATTCTTGCCTCTCACTAACTGGTGCCTACATACAATCTATTTATAGTATCCTAAAGTCTATTACTTCCACTGTTCTGTGACATTCAAGATTTGGGCAACCATAGGCAAGTCACAACTTTTTCTAGACTGAATTTCCTATATGGAGATATTAATAATTGTCGTACCTACTTGATAATGTTTTTGAAAGAAAATGCTTTGTTAGTCTACAGAAATTAAATTTAAACCAACCAACACCTATATGTGCAAAACTATGTTTGAGATATTAATTATATATTTAAAAAAGGAAATCATACCCTATTTTCAGAAAGCTTACATTTTACTAATAGCTTAGATATAACATTCCAATGAATACACACACACACATACATATATATATATATATATATATATATATATATATATATAAAATATCATTTGAAAGGAGGGAGAGACCATAACCAGGTAGGAATGTGAATTATTCTTACTATTATCCTTATTTAAGGAATGACTTAAAAAAACAAAACCCTTAGTCTTTGTAAAATTCCAGATTCCATTCTAAATTATTTTATGGCACATGCTAGATCAGTATTATATGAGAAAAAGGAAATAAAAGATTTGATTGAATCTTATGACAGTAAGTAGAATTTAGTTACATCAGAGATTTACTAATTTTCTTGGACTTGTATAACTCTATGCTCGGTTTTGTTAGCTGAAGATATAATGTGATGATTTTTAGAAGGCTTTATAGAAATAGTGAATCCTGAGGGAAATTTCAAAATAGAGTAAGAAAATAACTTTCTAGATTTTTTGAACCTGGGACAGAATGAAAAAATGAGAAGATGTGAAATTAATAATGTTTATTTTTTCCCCCACTTTTCAAGAACAGAATATTTCTGAGAAATAAGAAATGAGGGAAAAACCCATTAAATGCAAATAATTTAGACCTATATTGCCAGTTAGATTTACTGTTTGTACTGTGGCCATTTAATGTGAGAATAAGATAGTGAAAATGAGATATGTTGCCATTTTTACCCTTAGTACAAACAGCTTATGTTGACATCCTCATGAATACCAACACCAAGAATATACAGCTGGCATCATTAGCATGGTTTAGTTCAGGGGAAAAGTATAGTAGTATGATTTGCTTTTTTACCATGCTAATCTTTAGTGATGTGGCTACTATTGTTTTCCTTCAGTGTATATAATATTCTTTGAAGCTAATATTTTTGGTAAAAATGAAACTTCCTATGGTTTGGAATGGGATTATCATCTCTCTCATTGATCTTCTCAATACTCTTAATGTAATATGCTTGGAATGAAATTCAGTCCTTTTGGGACAAATTCAGCATCTATTGTGAAGATTCAGATGGAGAATAAAATCCTACTTCAACAGCCTACCTCTTGCAAAGGACTGCTTTGGGATTCACAGTGAGACCCAAAACTTAGGAGAAGGCACACAATGAATAGCTTAGTGTCACTTACCAGGGCACATGTCATTTTTCTGTTTGCTCTTAAATTTCAAATATATTAATAATGATGCATTCCTCAGAGAGTTCTCCAGTTGCAGTAATGTTTATTCAAGCAATGGTCTATCCCATAGATGCTCCGAGACTAAGAAACTTGTTTACTTTTTCTTTGGTTAACACTTTGATTATAAGGCAACTTCCATGGAAGGAGCTAGGTGGTATAAAGCATTCAAGTGCTGGGCCTGGAATCAGGAAGACCTTAGTTCAGTTCTTACCTTAGTTACTTACTAGTTCTGTGACCTTGGGCAAGTCACTTAGCTTCTGTTTCTCTCAATTTCTTCATCTGCAAAATGGGGTTAATAATAGCACCTACATCTTAGAGTTGGTGGGACAATCAAATGAAATAATATTAGTAAAATGCTTAGCACAGTAGCTGGAATATAGTAGGTACCATATAAATGCTTCCTATTGTTATTATTATTATTATTATTAAATCTTTTGAAGCTAACCTTCTTGGATATATTGAATCCCATTGATTTACTGAGTATATAACTTCATTTAGAATTCTAAGAAAGGGGAAGAGTAAGATTAATTCGCAATTGTCTGGGAAAGGAATTAAAGTCACTAAATATTGTTAGGCTTTTGCTACTCAAGGTGGAGAGCCAAATGACACATCTTATCCCTACTACTGTAAGGCTTTCTTCTCTTAATTGCCATTTTAGTCTTCATCACTAATCCATTTTGCCCTTTCTAATATGCCTACTATATGGATAGATGTCTAGATGTTTAGTATGCCTTTAGTTTCTGGTTGTCCATAGTTTGAGTGAGCAGCATAGTGGAGTGACTGAAGTGCTGGACTGAATATCAGGAATGCCTGGACTCAAGTCCAACCTTTGACCCTAGTTTTAGGACCATGAACAAGTCATACTTTTTTTAAACCTTTACCTTCTGTCTTAGAAGTAATACTAAGTATTGATTCCAAGGCAGAAGAGTGGTAAGGCTTAGGCAATTGGGGTTAAGTGACTTGCCTAGAGGGTCACACCAGAAAGTATTCGAGGCCAGATTTCAATCTTTTCTACAGGCCTGGCTCTAATCATTGAGCTGTCCACTGCCTCCACTTACCTTTACTACACCTAAATTTCCTCATCTACAAAGTGAATGTGTTTTGTCAAATGTTATTTAAGGTCCCTTCCAACTCTAACTTTCTGATTGACTGTAAAAAAATACTTAAGTAATTTTATACATTTTTCAGATATGGGGATTAAAAGAAAAAATAATGCAGAATAATCTATGTAATCATTTATTCTTTTATTTTATCCTGAGGCAGTATCACTAAACTTTTCAGTGTGATTTCATCAAACTTTTCCTTTGCAAGGTCAGGGAAACCATGTCTTTGCAAGTTAATGAATAGTGGGAATATCAGAAAGAGCAAGGTGGATTAGTTATGAAGACTAAAATGGTAATTAAAAAAAGATGACCTTAAAGAAATGAAAATGAGAGATGTTATTTGGACTCTCCAAACTTGAGTGGCAAATGTCTAATCATATTTGGTGGCTACAATTTCTTTCCCAGTCAATTTACAATTAATCATCCTCTTGCCCTTTCTTAAAATTCTAAATGAAAGGACCTGCACATTAGATCAATTATATCACAGGAAAGCTACTCTTGACTTGATAATTCACATATGCTCTCACTTCTATATGTAAAATGGGATGATGTTAATCCTAAGGAAACTAGACTGCACAAGTCAGGTCCAAGTTTTCTGTAGTGGTGGTTCAGAACTCCAGAATTCACTAAAATTCAATGATGTCTAGGTCCAGAACCTAACCATAGCCAAGTTTCTGTAATTGTGACCAAAGAGTTTGTTTGTAGAAGTTTGAATAAGAAAATATTCACCCTTGAAATTCTTGTTAATTCATTCACCAGTCATTTTTGAAGTTGAAATGTTATTGGGTAGAGTTAAGTTTTATAGTAAGTGTATAAGCAACTGTGAGAGTACTATTAGAGCAGGTACTAAGGTAGGGCAAAGGAGGATTAGTCATTAGAAACCTTGCTGCATAATTAGGGTGTATAAGATGTATACAAAGTGCTAGTCTTCATGGTATTTCTCATCCAGACTCAAAGATGTATTTCCCCATTTATTTTGATAGTTGGCACTTTCAGGTAATTGTGGTGTTAAAGTTAAATAGGATCTTAGAGATCTAGTCTAATGTCATCATTTTAAATATGGGGTTACCGAGGCCCAAGGAGATAAAGTGACTTAACAAAGGATACATCACTATTATGAGGCAGAACAAGAAACTGAACTTACAGCTCCTGAATCTAATGCCAGTTCTATTGTAACCACATTATAATTCCAGTGTCTTGTCCCAAGAAATGTTAGGTGACAGATGAAGATGGGTACCCAAAGAGAGAAGCACAAAGAGATTTATTCTGGTGCATAGGTCCATCACCTATTTATGAAAGGAAACCTGAAAACTTCTGACTAATATAATATAAAAGCTGGATTTTGTGTCAGAATCTTTCATCATCTACTTAGTTGCTGAGAAAATTCAGGTTTACTTATTATTTTTAAACCTCTTTAGCTATAAAATAGGATCCTACCTCTGGATCAGAAAAGGACTTTGGAATCAAATCCTCTATAAAATGAATAGATAAGGAAACTGAGTCCCAGGAAGTCTATGCAACTTTTGCAATGTCACAGATAGTAAGCAGGAAATGTGATATTTGAATCCAGGTCCTCACTATACTATCTTTCTATTTTAGTATGCTGAATCTTTGATATCACTATTCCATTTGAATGAGTGAGCAGGCTGATTAACTTAAATGCAAATATGGCATTGAGGGTAGGAATTGGAGACATTTGCTCATGGGTTGTTCCAAGAGATTATGACTAGCTCAAAGAAAATGACTCATAGTGAATGTAATAGGGGACTGATGAGGTCTTCTTCTAACATATTGAGCTCTGGAGACTGAAAAAAAATTGTTTAAGTCATTGTCTGAGGTAGATATTCATCAGTGCAGGGATCTATTTGTTTTTAAATAGCACTCAAATCTGATTGATGATGCAGGTAACTTCCCAATATGAGAGTTTGTGTGTGTGTGTGTGTGTGTGGAGAAGGGATATTTTGTGGAGTTTGTGGAGAAGGGATACTTTCCAAAATGATTATCAGGCACAGTGAAGGACAATGGGAAAATGTTTTTTTCTGAAATTTCAACTTTTAAAAACAGTCCCTGGATGTGTGTTGGTTCAGCCATGATTTGGAGATGAGGGGATTTCATATATATATTTTTTCCATGATTTGACCATTTTCCATGGAAAATTTTCATATCACTTATACAAAATTTATCAATTGCTTACTATGAGTGAGGTGTTTTGCTAAGTTAGGGAGTGAGGGGACTACAAGAGCAAATAAGGCACCAATAAGGCACTCAAAAGAACTTTCTGCTAGGGAACATGCTTGAAAGAACTGTAGTACAAAATGGTTTCTCAAAAATTCATAAGGATAGGGGGCACTTACGTGGCTCGGAATGAGAGCCAAGCCAGAGATGGGAATGAGAACCAAGCCAGAGATGGGAGGTCCTTGGCTCAAATCTGACCTCAGACACATCTTAGCTCTGACCCTGGGCAAGTCACTTAACCCCTATTGCCTAGCCCTTACTAGCCTTGGGACCAAAACACAGTATTGATTCTAAGACAAAAGGTAAGGGATTTAAAAAAAAGTAAAAAAAAAATCATGAGGATAGAGTAGTGGGGAAAATAAGTGCATGAGATTTTAGTAAAGAAAGAAACAAGTCAGATACTCAAAGATTAATTTATTTTTTAATGTAGTGTAGGGATTTTTCTTTTACCCTTTGAGTAAGAGATATGTGGAACAAAATAGGAGTTTGCAAAAGAATGAGAAGATAAAGAAGCACACCTATAGAAAATGTTAGACTGAAAAAACTGCAAAGCAGAAAGCTCTTATAATTATGGTTTGTATACATTTATAAAACTGTCATTTGATAATAATAATCTCTTTGAGAAATATAAGTGGAGCATCTAGTTGCATGATAGAATTATTATAACACATTTGTATAGTGCTTTCTAGTTTTCAAAGGACTTTCCTATCCATTATCTTATTAGGTGCTCATGATTTAAAAAAATTATAATAAACTCTTTCCTGCTCAAGTCTAAAGAGGAATTGTCATGGAAACTTAATGGCTAAGTATAAGGGCATAGGCATTACCTAGAGTTTCTTAAAATTCAATGGCCTTAGGCCTTGAATGAACTTGTTTCTGGAAGAAGCTAGGCAAATAAGCTGTGGGAAGAAAAAGTAGGAGGATGATATGTGACCCATTCAGTTTCATTTTTCTCTTACTATGTCTAATGAAGAAACTAGGATGGATACTGTTCTGCTACTGTGGAAGTCAGAATGTAGTAGAAAACTGCAGACTAGGAGCAAAAGGTAGAAGCTGAGGAATGGAAAAATGACTAGGAACCAGGTTCTTCAGTGGTTGGTGAGAGCAATGTCTAACCCAGAGCTCATTCTGTTTCTCTGGAGACAGCCAGAAGAGTACCAGTTCAATTATTTTTGTTTCCAATTCCTCTTCAAGACCAATGGGGAAGAGTAAGGGACATGAGAAGAGAGTAGACCTAACCCTCCAATTCATACTGTAATCTGCTATACTTTGTTTTGATTCTTGAATTTATGCCATTTGACGTATTATGAAGTATTAAGGTATGAGGCCTTTAACTATGATTTTTGTCCAAGCCTCTAAGTTTAGGATCAAGAAAGGGAAAAAAACTCCAAAGGAGAAGACATTTTCCAGTTATTTGTAGGTGGTAGTGATTTGATTAGGCATTTCTGCCACTTCAATAATATTCTAGAGCATTTCCTACATTGCATTTCTGAAACTTGAAAAAACCTTATAAGGAAATGAGCCTTTAAACAGAAAAGCATGGAGGATTGAAGTGAATGTATCCAAGTTTCTCTTTTGGTTTCTATTGCTTATATCTAGTCTTGTTTGAAATGAGGTATCCTCAGGGTTCTTGACTCACATGGGGGAGCTCGCTCCCTTATAAAGAAGGATCTCCTTATTTCATTATTATAAATAGCATTTATATACTGCACACACACACACACACACACACACACACACACACACACACACAATGCCTTTTTCAACTACCAAATACATGAATCAAATCCATTTTTCTTTGTCAGAGGTTATTGAATTTGAGCCAAGCCATACTTCTATCAAGGGCAAAGCAATAGTCCATGCAGGAGCTTTCTCTGTCAGAACAATTACTACCAATGGGGAAACTAGCTAGCTGTAGAATGACTAATCTATTTTGGGTTCTACTTATACTATTTATTGTGTTTCTCATACATGTATCTACCCATAGCAATTCATTTTCCAGACAAGCATAGTCATAAAATCATATACATAGTGGATTTTATTCAACAAAGCTTCCTTAAACACGAGCACAACCCAGCTTGAGACATATAATTTCTGGTCATTTAAGTTGCAGATGATGGCCTTCTAGTTTCTGGCCCCTGAAGCCAGTAGTATGCAGAGTCTGAATATGAATAATGGTAAACATTGAGGGAAGTGAATTTTTATTTGTGCTACAGCTTGTCTATATCCTTCCTAAGCTATGGCATGAGAACTGAAGATCACATTACAGATAGAGTATGAACAGAACAAAGTGTAGAGCAATATCACTCTCTTATTTCTGGATACTACGCCCTTATTATATTTGGTCTAAGTTTGTATTAGCTTTTTGTACTGCTCTTTCACACATATTAAGGCTGGAGACCACCTAAATTCCTAGATATTTCTTCCAAACACACTATTCTCTATTCAATTTAAACAAATATTTATTAAGTACCTAATAAAAACCAGGTATTGTGCTAGGTTTCAGGACAAAAAGACAACAGTGAAGCCATTCTTGCCTTCAAGGACCTCATTTTATACTAGTCACACATCCCACATCTCATGTTTGTGAAGCTGTTTTTTTTTTTACCCATGTGTAAGACTTTACATAATTCCTATTGTATTTCACTTTATTATAATTAACTCATTTTATTTTGTTGAAATCCTTTTGATTCTGATTTTGTTAACCAAAATGTTAGGTATGTTGTCAAGCTTTGTATCATCTTAAAATGTGAAAAGCATGACAACTATACCATCATCTAAGTCATTGGCAAGAAATGAACAGAACAGAGCTGTGTAAAAATCCATGGAAACCTTCCCCAGAGAATTTTCTATGTGTTCTCATCCATCTATAGACTTTTTGGGGAAAGCCTTTCAAATTGTTTTAAGTTCACCTAATTTTATTGTTCTCTAGTCCACAACTGTCTTGTCTGCAAAGATAATGTGAGACTTTGTCAAATATTTTGCTAAAATTCAGTGATAACATTCCACATATCTAATACTCAAAGTATTGAGGTTGGTCTGCTATGACCTATTTTTGAAGCCATTATAGCCCTCAGTGATTGTGGCATTCCTTTCTAAATGCTTGGGAATCATCTCTTCAATAATATACTCTGAATTTTGTCAGTAATCAAGTCTGAATTATCCAATGTTTTGGCGACCTCATAGTATTTGACTACACTAGTCTTGTAGCAAATCTCTCATACTGTATGATCATTAAAAGATCATTGACAATAATTCAGTAACTGTTATTACCAATTTTTCCTAATAAATGGTTTGTTGTGAATGGCAAGTTGAAATCATTGAGAAAGTAATTGAATGTTCTCTTATGGTCCTAACTCTGTTGCTTTTCAATCTCCTGTTAATTTATTTTAATTCCAATATGAAGATTATATTTCTTTGTATAGAAATATTTCACTACTCCAACACCTTTATGGAAATGTGATAGCATTGATTTGGACTTAACCTTTAGTAATATAGATCATAATTCCTCCATGCCGTACCAATCTTGTGAGACTTTTTGACTGTATCCTTCCAGAGGGAAATTCTGTACAATATTCTGAAATCCTTCTTATACTCTATTGAAGACACCAATAGAGTGCTTGGACTATCAATTGGTTATACTCATTTTTACAACATAACCAGCTCATTTTGATCATCATTTGCATTGTTTCATCTGGGCAATTCCTTATTTGTAATCTTTTATAGCCAGCTCATGCCTAATGTAGGCTTCTTTTCATTCTTTTGTTTGATCTTAACCTCCATTTTTTACTCCCCCCACCCACCCAAGGACTAATGTGCTCTGTGACTTAAATCCCCACAGCATCAACAATGCTTTAAATCATAAAAGATGGGTCTGTGTTTTAGGTGGAAACTTGGAATTTTAAAAGTAGTTTTTCAGTTTCCCAAAGGTGATCTCAACTATCACTTTTCCTCCCTGTTTGCAGTGTCTATCTAAGATACATATTAAGTTGTATTCAATAGCCCACACTGACCTTAGATTTGGGTAAATGAGGCCCTGCTCTGGGCCTTACACCTCAGGAAGCCTGTGACTTGAAGGATCCTGTTCATTATTTGTTGTTTAGTTATTTCAATTATGTCCAATTTTCTGGGGCATCCATTTGGGATTTCCTTGGTAAAGATCTTGGAATAGTTTGCAATTTCCTTCTCTAGCTCATTTTACAGATGAGGCAAACAGGGTTAAGTGACTCACTCAGGATTACTAAACTATAAAGTCTGAGGTCAGAATTAAACTCATGAAGATGAGTTTTCCTGATTCCAAGCCCAGTACTTGATCCACTAGGGCACCACCTAGATGCTCCCCTCCCTGTTCATTATAGGTATAAAAACTAACAAAATAGAAATGAAACAAACAAAATGAAACAAAATAATTATAAGTATCTCATAATCAAGTGAATGTTATCTTATTTGTATGGGATACAGGAATATCTGAATACATTTAAAGTAAGCCAGGTAGTTGTTCTATATTATATTGAATAGTTCCAGATTTTAATAGTCCCAATTCTTTTTATAATGGAGAGTCCTAGAACAGGCTCCACATTCACTCAATGCATTCTTTTTGCCCTGAATTTTTATTGAATCACTTGAGAGCTTGTAGATCATTGTTAATTGTCATGAGTCATTTAAAAGTGGACCATATATTGTTGAATGAATACATTGTTGCAGGTGACAAATTTAATAATTTAAATGTAAATGAACACATCCAACAATCATGTGTGCACAAGAACCTTAAGCATTATAATTAAAAACTCCTTCATAAGAGAAATGAATTGTGATTAATGATGCTAAGCTAGCAGTTAATTGCAGTTGAAAACTTGTAGGGTAGACAACATTGACAACAATATTCTAGTTTATGACCTAAAGTTAAAACCAAGATACTATTGTTGAATTTAAAGATTTTCTTTTGTTATCTCATTCATTCAAATTTATGACATGAAAATATATTACATAAGAACTTAAGAATATTAATTTTAAGATATTGATATCAATAATATACCCCATATTTTCTGAGCTTTTGATGACCCATGTTTGTTTCTTATAATTTTTAACATGCCCTGCATTGGTTGCTTATGAATTCTAGTTGTTTTATCTAAGTTATTAATAAATACAAAAATGTTACCATTTCTCCAAATTTTCTCAAATTTAATGTTATGCTATGAGTATAAATGTAAATTTAAAAATAAGTATATAACATCAATTGGAATGTATGTCACTTAATTTTTTTTCTTATATTATAATTTTGAGGTATTTTTCATAGTTAATATGAAATGATTATTTTAATTTGAGAAAAGTATTCTTGTATCTGAGGTTTTAAAAAAGATTCTATGAAATATAAACATAGCCTCAATAGTCCATTCTCTAGTTTATTTGTATTGCTAACAAAACAAATTTTATTTAAAATATTTTTATACATTTATACGTTTTATATATTTTATTTTAAAATGACAAATTAAATTTAAGTATAATACACTCACAATTAACTTGAAAACTTTATATTCCTGAATATTGTCATCAAGGTCTTCTATGAAGAATCTTTTTCATGTGAAAAATGCAAAAAGAAAATTCTGATCTAGGATAAAGTCTTTATTCTCTGAATTTTATTCTTTGAAAACACTTGTAAAAGGGCAACATTCTAAGTTTTTCTTGGAATGTGTTTTACTGTAGAGTAATAGCTAGCTATTCAATGTATTATAACTTCCAAGTATCAGCTATCAAATGGGGTTGAAAACATCTGAAAATGAAGCTGAGGATATTTATGGAATACTGAAGGATTTCAGGCAGTATGTGTGTGAGGCAAACTATCACAGTGTAAAGTATTTATTTCTCTGAAATATCTGAAGAATAGTGTTTCAAATAACAAGCAGGATAGATTGGAGGGGATTCACTCTTTAATCATCAGTGGCCTTAGATGCTGAACAGATCTTTAAGGTGAGTGATCATGTGGACTATAATAGTAATCCAAATTTGGACAGTCATTTCAGCTCTAAAGAGCAATGTTTTAAATCACCATACTTCCTGTTAAAATGTGAATTTGTAAATAATTCTTCAAAATTTTCATTATTCAGAATGCCTCAGTCAGGATTAGGAATTTTGACATTTTAAAAAATCAAATTGCTTATATAGATAGGGATACAACCAAAAAATAAATTGCTTGGACTCTGTACAATCTGCACAACTGCCATGTCAATAAACATATTATAGTCTGGACACCTGAAATTCTTTATCTTCATAATTTTTTCCCATGGAAATAGGTAGAACAAACTCTTGAATAATTATGGATTTCTTTTAGGGGACTCTTCAATATTCCAGTCATTTTTGTGATCTTAATAGTTTCATCAATAAACATAACCATCTAAGGACTTGTAGGAATTTATTTTTTACTTGGAATCTGTTGTATTTTCTTTTTGACAGTGGTGAATAACTTTAGTCAACATGTCTTTCTATTATATACCTTCTTCAATATAAATGATCACAAGGTTACTGA
Organism: Monodelphis domestica; assembly: GCF_027887165.1. Classification (NCBI taxonomy): domain Eukaryota; kingdom Metazoa; phylum Chordata; class Mammalia; order Didelphimorphia; family Didelphidae; genus Monodelphis; species Monodelphis domestica. Next base: position 432,909,005 of record NC_077228.1, on the reverse strand, counting down.
ATAAATTTATCAATGGAGTTTACTTCTTTCCAGGAATTCATATACAATTTTAGCATGCATGAAGAAAACATTTTCTATAGAGTTGAATCTTAAAGATGCCATTTTACTCTATTTAATCAATTTTTCCCAAGTCGGCAGACAAACACAATGAAATCTTGTATGTTCTATCTATTTTATCAATTGCATGATGGAAAGATATATTCTACTGTATAATATTGCTGGAAAACATTTTCTTTTAATACTCTTATCAAGAATGTCCTTAATATGTGTGGAAAATATTCTAATAAAATTTTGTATGGTTGAGAAAGAAAACCTTTGGTTCAGTATTTATCTGAAATTACAAAAGAAGAATGTGGATTTTTGTAGTAGCAAAGAACTAGAAACAGTCAATGTTCATTTTTGTAGAGGCTAAATAAATTGTATTCCATGAATATAATGGAATATTACTAGAAGCAATAAATATCAAGAATATAAAAACTAATTATGGACTCTTGGCAGAGAGGAAACAAACTAGAGATAGAGAATGAGACAAAATTGGTAAGAATGTTGTACATTGGGTCAGGAAGACCTCAAATCCTGCCTCAGACACTTTTTAGCTTGTGTCATCCTGGGTAAGTTTTATAGCAACCTTCAGTCTCAATTTCTTCATCTGTAAAATGAGGATAATGATAACATCTTCCTTGCAAAGCTATTTGGAGGACCAAATGTGATAACATGTATAGAGCTTTACAAACACTAACATGCTAAATAAATGTTGGCTACAACAATCACAACTGCTGCTTCTGCTACTGCTACTACCACTATCGCTACTACCACCACCACCACCACTACTACTACAGTTAGTACCATTGTTGCCACCACTACTACATTTCCACTACTGATAGTGTTACTACTATCATCACTACCATCACCACCACCACCACTATTATTACTATTACTATTAGTTCTATTACTACTGTTATAATCATCAAACATGGTCAGTGTTTTAGTTTGTTTTGCAGGATTGGACATTTTTTTTTTAAATAAAAGAGGAAGTTTCTACTTGAGGAAAAGGAATAGGGATAATAACAGGATAAATGGCATATACTCATCAAATTTATTTATTACACAATTTGGAAAGGAGTATTTAAAAATAGACAGAAATTTTACAAATCCTCACAGTCTAGAGGGTGGGATTAAATTTAATTCCATAGCACTACTGTGTAATTTTATAATATAGTTTGAAAAATCAATTTAAAAAATATAAGAGGGGGCAGCATTGGCTGTCTGGAAAAAATCTAGGGATTTCAGTGAACTGCAAGTCCAAGTTGAGTCAACAGTGTGGTTTGGTAGCTAAAAACATAAATGTAACTGGGTTACTTAGAGAAATCTAGCTAAATGGAATGAGGAAATGATAGTTTTCTAGGCTCTGTCCTGGTCATACTGTGTTCCATAGTTTAAGAAAGATAAACTGGTAAACTGGAGGGTATATAAGATGAAGGCAACTAGTATGATAACGGGTCTTGACTCCATGTCATATGAGGACTGATGAAAAAAATGAGATAGTTAAAAAAAGGAGACTTGTGGGACATTAAAGCTATGTTGAAATATTTAAAAGATTGTTAGGTAAAAAGGAAATAGATTTTGTCTTTTTGGCCCCAGAGGGCAGGTACAATGGGTTTAAGTGGAAAAGAGATAAATTTAGGCTAGGGAGGAAATTCTCAAGAAATCAGACCTATCCCCAAGTGGAAAAGGCTGCCTTATGAAATAATAGGTTTCTTTTCCTTGGAGGACTTCAAGCAAAGGCTGAATGACGACTTATAGGTGTATTAGAATAGTGACTCCTTTTCATGTATGTATATCTTTATTTCAATATAGTTAATTTTACTTAGTGCATTTAAAATATCATTTTGAGAAGAGGTCCATTGGCTTCATTAGGTTTCTAGAAGGGTCCATGATACAAAAAAAGGTTAATAATCCCTGTACTATTCCAGGTTTAGACTCTAGACCAATCTTGCTAAGCACTCTTCTAGTTCTTATTCCCATGATCCAAAAAATGAAGTTCCAACCTCACTCCTTTGACTGAACCTATGACTTCCCATAAAATTGCCAGTCAGATATGCTGCTCCTCAGATAGTATATTCACATTTCTATCTCTTGTTTATCATGCCCTCTACTAGTTTTGCCAGTCTTGGTAGCAGAGTTTCTGAAAGAAATATTACAATCAGTGCTTATTAAATTGGTGGCTTCCAGTGTCTATCATCAATATTCTCTCCTTAAAAAACAAGTATCCTTTTGAATTTTCCCTTACTCAGTATGCTATCCATATCAACTTCTTTCATGTGCTGCTGAAAACTGTTGCCAAAAGTTTGCTCAGGCAAAATGAATTAGCAGCTACAACTGAAAGTATAAAATTCTCCAACTAAAAGTTCTTTTTAGGGTCCAAACTCAAGTGGGAAGTAAAGGTGACTTTTCAAAAATGCCATTTGGGGATTTCTCAAATGCCTGAAGGGATTCAGATTGCTCTCTGCAATATCTGTATTTCTCAGTCTCTGTTAGAGACTCAATAGAGAGTTTGGGGTTGTGATGAAGGTTTGGAACTAGGAGGGCAGCCTATTATTAGAAAGCACAGATGGCCCAGGGTTCTTTCAAGGGGTGGCTTTCTGAATCAAATCCATTGCAGCTGGGTTATGGATGAAGGGATCAGGTGGCCTTGGCTTATTTTCAAGAGGGTAGCCACACCATAGAATTGGACCCTAATACAATTTTACTGAATTTTAGTACACAAGGGTTGTGATTCTACTGTTTTGTATCCACAAAGAGGATATTTCCTCTACTTAGTGGATCATTATTTTTGAGTGTCTGGAGTTCTGCTCTCAATTTCCTAATGTCCAAGCCCATATTGAGGTAACTAATCTTAGTTCAGATGATATTAAGCTTTTTTTTTTTTTAAACCCTTACCTTCCATCTTAGAGTCAATAATGTGTATTGGCTCCAAGGCAAAAGAGTGGTAAGGATTAGGCAATGGGGGTCAAGTGACTTGCCCAGGGTCACACAGCTGAGAAGTATCTGAGGTCAGATTTGAACCTAGGACCTCCCATCTCTAGGCCTGGCTCTCAATCCACTGAGCCACGCAGCTGCCCCCTGATATTAAGCTTTTACATAAGGAAATCTGGTTCTTATACCTTTTGGGATGCTTTTGCTATTTATCTTCTTGAAAAATTCAAACCTTGAATATTGGGGAAAAGAGTCAATTAGATACCAGGTCTCAATGTATGCCTCTTCCTTATGGGCAGCATTTAATTTTTCTCAGACTTCTACAGGTTCCCAAGACCAGTGCAGTGGGCAACAGAAAAAATAGGCATCATGTCCTTTCAGGTTGAAAAGAACTACTGCTCAATCTTGACATTTTTGCCTTACACACAGATGGTAATACCAATGTTGGTGTCATAGTTGGTTTCACTGGAAAAAAAGATTTAGTTGTGAAATAATATATCACAAGGCAGCTAGGTAGCACAGTATCTAGAGCTCTAGACCTGGAGTCAGTTGGATTTGGTACTCAGATACTTCCTAGCTATGTCACTATAGACAAGTCACTTAACCCAGTTTGCCACCCTTCTTCCTTAGAATTGACACAAAGTTAAAGAGGGAATGGATAAAAAAAAAAAGAACACAAAGGAAACTTTTTGACTCAGGATATGATAACTGATATTGATTGGTAGCTTTTCCTCACAACTATAGAGGTTCACACAGATGTCACATGAATATTCTGTATTCTGTCAGGCTCAGAAACAAATATCTAGGGCTCTAGACATACCCTATAAATAGCCTCTGATCATGAAGATCACCCCTCAATCAACTCATATTCCTTTATGCTAATTATATAATATTTCGTTATATTCATTGCATGTATAATACCATTTTCATTATTTAACAAAAGCTAGATATTTAATCTAAGATTTTGTGGGATGGGAGAACAGTGCTTTGCATATAACCACTACTTGAAAAATGTTTGTTGATTGAGAATGGTTTATTTTAGCATATCTTCCCTCTTAGCATGGGAGCAGATATTAAAGGCAATTAAGATCACATAGAGAGAATCTAAGAAATCAGGAGGCTGATTCTCTCAACTATCAAGTCTATAGTTAGAAAGAACAAATATATAACTTTATTTTAAAACTATTTAGTCACTTAATAATTGTTTTAGAACTTAATGAGATAGTAGTGTCTCTCATTTCTTTGAGAGGCAAGTTAGCTTTAAATAATTTAGAAATAGTAGGAACTAAAGAAGTGACCAAGAAAATTCTTCCAGTCTTCAACTGATTATGAAAATATCATTGCCTTTGCTCTTCCTTGTGCTTTCTCTTGGAATGATTCACATCCATGACTTTCCATTTATCAAAGATCTTAGAGGTCCATTGGAAGTCATTTAATGTTTCTTGGATACCAGTGGAACATTGAGTTGTTCCTCTGTTATCCTTTACTATTTATATGACCAGTCCATCTCCTTTTGTTAAATATTTCTTTTTTTTAAAAGAATTAATTAATTAGTTTGCTACATGAAAGTTCCCAGGTATCTCTCTCCCTCTTCTCCTCACACTACAGAAAATTTAATTTAACAAAAAGATATATGTATGACTATGTCTTATGTAAGACTATGTCTTATTTGTTTCTTCCTTTTTTAAATCAGTTCTTTCTCTGGAGGTAGACATACACAAGTTATTCTTCAAACAATATTTCTGTTGTTATATATAATTTTCCCTTGATTCTGTTCATTTCACTCTTTATAAACTCACATAGATCTTTCCATATTTTTAAAAAATTAAGCTGCTCATCATTTCTCACAGCATTATAATATTCCATTGCAGTCATATACCAAAACTTGGTAGGCTATTTCTTGTCATATATTTCCCTGAGCATGGTACTATTATCTAGACTACATGTACTTACCACATAGTTCTCCAATGCCATTTGGGCCACCAAAAATTTTGTTCTCCAGAGATCATGATGTTTCGTGAAGTGTAGACATTGCATCATAAAAGGAATATTGGTACTGGAAAAAATTGAGTCAAGATGGCAGAGCAGTAGGAAGAAGTACAACTCATTTCTCCTACCACATCTCCTTTATAAAGATTTAAAAAACACACTAGAACAAATCCTGATCAGAAAATTAAAAAAAAAAAGTCACAGTGAGTCATTTTTCCAGCTAGAGTCAGCATCAAGATACATACAGAATGTTCTAAAGAAACTGTGATGGATTCAGGCCAGGAGAGAGTTACACAGAGCATCCAGAACATTGGAGTTGAGTATACACTGGGACAGGAAGCACTAAAGAAGGAAATATTCCTTGGGGGAGGTCCTTGAATTAGGACAAGGTGACATAATGGGTACCATCAAGATGCTCTATTGCTCACTATGCAGTACTGGGTCACATATTTAGGTAGACTCAAAAGGGAGGCTGGACATAGGAATGACACAGATAGGCAGTCCTAGTCACAGCCCTACAGAGGTCCTACAACATACATGAATCTTAGTTATTTACTGAGTAAAAAATAAGTTCAGAAACAGACAGTAGCTTCATTGCTTTTATCTCAGGAGTAGAGAAGGAACAGTTTTCTTAGCATCTAGCTCAAGCTAAAGCTTGCAAAGGAATAATAAAAACAGGAATCCCACACCAAATGGGAGCCTTACAGTTTGATTTTTCTGAACATTCAAAACCTCACAGTGTGCTAATAGGAGCTGAATATAGGAGCATTCTACTGAAACTTTTATCTAGAGACAAGAGAAGTCTTGCTTATATTCAAGAATCCACAGTTCAGATCAGGAAGGCAGTGAGCAGAATTTCCCCTAGATCTTGTCTCTTTGGGAACATTTAAAAATTTTCAGTACTCAGCCTGAGTTTTTCACAGGATCCTTGTAATACCCAGAGAAAACAGCAGAAGTACCTAAGCTCAATTCAGATCTTCCTTCCATAAGTGTGCAGAACTCCAATCTTAAATAAAGTCTGAAGTCAGGAAGAATGCTGGAAGATGGAGCAAACAAATAAAACCAAAAGTCTGTCATTAAGAGCTATTATATTATGATTTTTGTATTCAATTTTATACTCTTTTAATTTTCTTGGATACTGTGGAATGTATTTCTAGGAAAATTTATTATTAAAACAAACATTTTGATACGGTTCAGTGTTCACTCTTAGAGTCAAGTTTGATTAATCCCATTGTTTTTGTCATTCTCTTCATTGTTTTTCCCTTTTGATATTCTGTACAATAATATCCCTTGGGTCAGATTAAGATACATCCTGGACTAACCACATTAGAAATAAATTATTAACTGGTAACTTAACAACAATAGCAATCATGATAGCATTTATATAGTAAATATTTGTATTACATATAGTTTATTTTATATCATTATATGGAATGATTAGTTACATATAATTACAATAATATTATAAATTTATATAGTAAAACATTTTACATATATTATCTCTTCTCATTCTCATAGTAACCCTTTAAGTTTGTGTTGTTATTATGTGTATTTTATAGGTAAGGAAATTAAAATATATATTATTTGTTTGTTTGTTATATTAAAATTCCTAAGCATCTCCAAGCCTCCCTTCCTTCCCTGTGCTTAAAGAAGGTATCTTTTAATAAAAAGATATATATGTATATATTATGAAATGTCTTGCTTGTTCCTATTTATCAGTTCTCTTTCTCTGAAGGTTGTAAGGGGAAAACAGGTTAATTTTAAAAGGGTTGGACTGGATTATTTAAGAGTGTGATCACTAGGAATTTAATTTATTCCAAAGAGATTTATTTTTAATTTTTTACAAAATGGAGAAAGAGTGAAGTAAGGAAAATCAGAGAGAGGATAGGGTAAGATATCTAGCCTAAGCACTAAGTAATTTACTTCTGGCCCCTAGCCCAACCTGGGCAGGGAGAGTTGGTTCTTTGCTGGCCTCAGCAATGCCAAGGACCTGGGGAAAAACTCTCTTAAGAGGCTAGTCTCTCCTGAGGCTAGTTTCTTCTGAAAATATCTAGGAAAGGAGTCAGCTCTTTTCTCATCAGTAACAGGGTCTCAGGCCTAGTCAGCAGATTTTCTCCTTCAGCCTCCACTCCAAAGAATGAAGAAGTCAGGCTTACAGGAAATGATGGTTCCTTTTAAAGACACTTCTTTTGCATCACTTCCTGTGTTTTCCTTCACTTTTTATGTGGACAAATTATAGTCTAAAACCTTGCTTAGGACTGCCTAGGAGGCAGTCAGTCGATTCTGATTCATCACCTACTATTGCACACATGAGTCATAGACCTCCCACTTAATTATTAAATGGGATGTTTACACTTTTGGTGATTAGATCTAAAAATAGGCAGATCTTCCTGCTCAACTTTAATTAGGGCATTCTAAAAATAGGCAAGGGTTACAATGTTAATCTTCACAATCAGTGGAGAGTTAATTTTAATCTTCACAAGGTGTGTATAGATATATTATACAGGTCATTCTTTTTTTAAAAGTTAAATTAACTTAATTAACCCAGAATTAAATAAATATCTTTAACAAAAGAAGTAAAACACAAAAGAACATAGGCAATTTTGAAAAAGTATAGAAAATGTTAAGCTGTGGTTTTCTAAGGCTTGCAGGGATTCTTATGATGTGGTATAGTGGCCCCCATTTCTAGTTGAGTTTGACACACCAGTTCTAGGCAATTCTCTAAGATTCTGTGTTGCAGAGGTGTTGCTAACCTGAATTGGAAGAGAGAATTTCCTCCTTATGGAGTTCTCCATGCCATGCAAGTCATTCTATTTTTTTTTGTTGTTGTTGAAAATTTTATTTAGTCAATTTAAGACATTATTCCTTGGTTACAAGAATCATATTCTTTCCCTCCCTCCCCTCCCCTTCCCCTTGCCATAGTCGACACACATTTCCACTGGGTTTTACATGTGTCCTTTATCAGAACCTATTTCCATGTTGTTGATGTTTGCACTAGGATGATCATTTAGAGTCTACATCCCCAGTCATATCCCCCTTAACCCATGTAATCAAGCTGTTGCTTTTCTTCATTGTTTCTGCTCCCACAGTTTTCTTCTGAATGTGGATAGCGTTCTTTCTCGTAGTTCTCTCCGAGTTGTTCAGGATCACTGCATTGCCACTAATGGAGAAGTCCATTACATTTGATTGTACTACAGTGTATCAGTCTCTGTGTATAATGTTCTTCTGGTTCTTCTCCTCTTACTCTGTATCAGTTTCTAGGGGTCATTCCAGTTCCCATGGAATTCCTCCAGTTTATTATTCCTTTGAGCCCAATAGTATTCCATCACCAACATATATTACAATTTATTCAGCCATTCCCCAATTGGAGGGCATCCCCTCATTTTCCAATTTTTTTTTTTTGCCATGACAAAGAGCGCAGATATGAATATTCTTGTACATGTCTTTTTCCTTATTATCTCTTTGGGGTACAAACCCAGAAGTGCTATGGCTGGATCAAAGGGCAGGCAGCCTTTTAGCGCCCTTTGTACATAGTTCCAAATTGCCCTCCAGAAAGGTTGGATCAATTCACAACCCCACCAGTAATGTATTAATGTCCCAACTTTGCCACATCTCCTCCAGCATTCATAATTTCCTTTACTGTCATGTTAGTCAATCTGCTAGGTGTGAGGTGATACCTCAGAGTTGTTTTGATTTGTATCTCTCTGATTATAAGAGATTTAGAACACTTTTTCATGTGCTTATTAATAGTTTTGATTTCTTTATCTGAAAATTGCCTATTCATGTCCCTCGTCCATTTATCAATTGGAGAATGGCTTGAATTTTTGTACAACTGATTTAGCTTTTTATAAATTTGAGTAATTAGACCTTTGCTTTTCTTCTGATTTTTGTATTGGTTTTGTTTGTACAAAACCTTTTTAATTTAATGTAATCAAAATTATTTATTTTACATTTTGTAATTTTTTCTAACTCTTGCTTGGTATTAAAATCTTTCCTTTCCCAAAGATCTGACAAGTATACTATTTTGTGTTCACCTAATTTACTTATAATTTCCTTCTTTGTATTCAAGTCATCCACCCATTCTGAGTTTATCTTGGTGTAGGGTGTGAGATGTTGATCCAAACCTAATCTCTCCCATACTGTCTTCCAATTTTCCCAGCAGTTTTTATCAAATAGTGGATTTTGGTCCCAAAAGCTGGCATCTTTGGGCTTATCATAGACTGTCTTGCTGAGGTCACTTACCCCCAGTCTATTCCACTGATCCTCCTTTCCTTAGCCAATAACATATTGTTTTGATGACACTGCTTTATAGTATAGTTTGAGATCTGGTACTGCAAGGCCACCTTCCTTCGCATTTTTTTTATTTCCCTGGATATCCTTGAGCTTTTGTTCTTCCAAAGGAAATTCATGCAAGTCATTCTTAAAACATTTTTATTGATATATTTAATATTCTCTTGGTTCTGTTCATTTCCACATTGCCCTCCAGAATGGTTGAACCAATTCACAACTCCACCAGCAGTGTTTTAGTGTCCCAATTTTGCCACATCTCCAACATTTATCACTTTCCTCTGCTGCCATATTGGCCAGTCTGATAGATGTGAGGTGGTACTTCAGAGTTTTGCATTTCTCTAATCAGTAGGGATTTAGAACACTTTTTCATGTGCTTATTGATAGTTTTGATTTCATTGTGTGAAAACTGCCTATTCATGTCCCTTGATCATTTGTCATTTGGAGAATGGCTTGACTTTTTATAAATTTGACTTAGTTCCCTTATATTTGGGAAATTAAATCTTTGTCAGAGAGCTTTATTATAAAAATGTTCTCCCACCCTTCACCAAGAGAAACTCAGAGTGAGTGAATTACTTGAATACAAAGAAGGAAATTATAAGTAAATTAGGTGAACACAAAATAGTATACTTGTTAGATCTTTGGGAAAGGAAAGATTTTAATACCAAGCAAGAGTTAGAAAAAAATTACAAAATGTAAAATAAATAATTTTGATTACATTAAATTAAAAAGGTTTTGTACAAACAAAACCAATGCAACTCAAATCAGAAGGAAAACAACAAATTGGGGAAAAAATCTTCATAACAAAAAACTCTGACAAAGGTCTAATTACTCAGATTTAGAAAGAGCTAGATCAATTGTGCAAAAAATCAAGCCATTCCTCAATTGATAAATGGGCAAGGGCCATAAATAGGCAATTTTCAGATCAAGAAATCAATAGACACATGAAAAAGTGTTCTAAATTTCTTGTAATCAGGAAGATGCAAATCAAAACAACTCTGAGGTACCACCTTACACCTATCAGACTGGCCAATATGGCAGCAAAGGAAAGTGATAAATGTTGGAGGAGATGTGGCAAAATTGGGACACTAATACACTGCTGGTGGAATTGTGAATTGGTTCAACCATTCTGGAGGGCAATGTGGAACTATGCACAAAGGGCTTTAAAAGACTCCCTACTCTTTGACCCAGCCATACTACTGCTGGGTTTGTACCCCAAAGATATAATAAGGAAGAAGATGTACAAAAATATTTATAGCCATGTACTTTGTGCCAGCAAAAAATTGGAAAATGAGGGGTATCCATAGATTAGGGAATGGCTCAATAAATTATGGTATATGTTGGTGATGGAATACTATTGTGCTCAAAGAAACAATGAATTGGAGGAATTCCATGTGAACTGCAATGACACTCATGAATTGATGCAGAACCAGGAGAACATTGTACACAGAGATTGATATGCTGTGGTATAATTGAATGTAATGGACTTCTCTACTAGCAGCAATGCAGTGATCCAGGACAATTCTGAAGGAATTATGAGAAAGAACACTATCCACATTCAGAGGAAAATCTGTGGGAGTAGAAACACAGAAGAAAAACAACTGCTTGATCACATGTGTCAATGGGGATATGATTGGGGTTATAAACCCTAAATGATCACCCTACTGCAAATATCAATAATATGGAAATAGGTCTTGACCAAAGACACATGTAAAACCCAGTGGAATTGTGCATCAGATATGGGAGGGGTACGGGGGGAAGGGAGGGAAAGAACATGATTTTTGTAATCCTGGAAAAATGCTCTAAATTAATCAATTAAATAAAATTAAAAAAAGTTCTCCCAGTTTGTTGCTTTCCTTCTAATTTTGGTTGCATTGGCTTTGGTTGTAAAACCCTTTTTAATTTGATGTAATCAAAGCCATTCATTTTACATTTTGCAATATTCTCTATCTTTTGCTTGTTTTAAAATTCCTTCCTTTCCCACAGATTTGACAGTTATACTATTCTTCATTCACCTAATTTATTCATGATTTCCATCTTTATATTTAAGCTATTTACCCATTTTGAATTTATCTTGGTATAGGGTATAAGATGTTGATCTAAACCTACTTTTTCCTCTATTGCTTTCCAATTTTCCCAGCAGTTTTTGTCAAATAATGGGTTCTTGTCCCAAAAGTTGGGATCCTTGGGTTTATTGAATACTAGTTTACTGAGGTCATTTACCCCTACTGTATTCCATTGATCCACCCTTCTGTCTCTTAGCCAATACCATATTGTTTTGATAACCACTGCTTTATAGTACAGTTTAAGATCTGGTACTGCTAGGCCCCCAGTTTCACATTTTTTTTCATTATTTCCCTTGATATTCTTGATCTTTTGTTCTTCCAGATGAACTTTGTTATAATTTTTTCTAAGTCTATAAAAACATTTTTTGGTAGTTTGGCACTGAAAAGTAGATTAATTTGGGTAGGATTATAATTTTTATTATGTTAGCTCATCCTATCCATGACAATTAATGTTTTTTTCCAATTATTTAGATCTAGTTTTAATTGTGTGAAGTGTTTTGTAGTTGTGTTTGTATAATCCCTGTGTTTGTCTTGGCAGATAGGTTCCTAATAATTTTATATTGTCTAGAGTGAATTTAAAAGGAGTTTCACTCCTGCTGCTGAGTTTTGTTGGGAATATATAGAAATGCTGATGATTTCTGTGGGTTTATCTTGAACCCTGCAACTTTGCTAAAGTTGTTAATTATTTCCACTAGTCTTTTAGTTGATTTTCTGGGGTTCTTTATGTATGCCTTCATATCACCTGCAAAGAGTGATAGTTAGTTTCCTTGTTGCCTACTTGAATCCCTTCAATTTCTTCTGCTTCATTCTTAAAGTTTCTTTTTTTGACCTTTTATCCTTACCTTCTATCTTGAAATCAACACTAAGTATTGTTTCCAAGGCAGAAGAGTGATTAGGGCTAGGCAGTGGGGGTTAAGTGACTTGCCCAGGGTCACATAGCTATGAAGTGTCTGAGGTGAGATTTGAACCCAGGGCCTCCCATCTTCTGGCCTGGATCTCTCTCCTTTGAGTTACTTTGTTGTCCCATAGCTAAAGCTTTATTTCTTCATTTGATCAAGTGCTCTGAAATGTTATTTCTTGAATATCAGGAGATTTATAAAAAGTCTGCTAAAATTAATGTCTTGAAGTTCAAGCATGGTGTCTTTGAAGAAATAATTAGTTTCTTTAAAGCTGACTTCAAATTTTAAAATCTATTAAATCATGGTGTTATATGCCTCCTTAAAATGTATTCATAAATGTCTTTTGCCTATTATCATCACAGGCCTTTGATTCAAATGGCTCATCATATGGGTCAAAAGTCCAATCAGATGGATTAGACTTGTTTTGCATGATCCCCAGAGAATAGAATGAATAACATTGAGTAGAAATTGCAAAGAGGCAAATTTCTCTTTGTTGTCATAAAAACCACCTAACAATTAGTCATCTAAAAGTTTCATGAACCTATCCAGTGCTCCTTGGATTCAACTCCACCATCATCATGCCTCCAGGAGAATGACCAGGAAACTCATCATCTCAGAGACTTCATTATCTTTGATTGTCACATGTCATCAGAGTAGCATCTGTCTCTCTGATTGGAGGCTAGAGAGTAGTGAAAAAACTCCTTGTAAAGCAGATCTTTAAAGAGGACCCACAGTCCAGCTATTCCCACAAGCTATACATGATTTGACTCCATTATCATTATGCCCCTGAAACTTGTATTTCCTCCTCTCCCTTCTCTTTTGAGCTTATTTGTGTGTTTGTATGTGTGTGTGATTATATGTGTGTATGTGATCTCCCAAGATAAAAAGCTCCTTGAGCCTTTCCCCCCCTTATTTGTAACCCCAGTCTTACTGCAGTGCCTAGCACATAGTGATTGCTTAATGAATATGCATTTTATTGTATTGTATTTGTATAGTATATAATACAGTATATTCAATGATAGAGATTCCATTTGGTATCTAGGGTAGTGTCAGTAGCTACTGTGGTGCTCTTTAGCTCATAAATTTTGTGATTCTGTGGTTTAGAAAAAACTGACCAATGGAGAGGCGAGGAGGGATCAAGAGTACAAAGCAATTACACATCCCTCATTTTGGTACTAAAAAAAAATAGCGGGCAAAAGCAATACATAAAATGCATTTTATAAGTCTTGCACAACTCTACTGCATACATTTATGTAGCTCTAAGTACATTTTATGATTTCTATTTCTTGATAAATCAGATAGGCCCACCTTCAAGTGTAATATATAGACTTGGGCAGAATAGTTATACTCTAAAGGATGAAATTCAACTTCTCAGGGTAAGAAGAAAGACTTGGATATCACAGGCTTTCTGTGTCTCTTAAGTAGTACTTAAAGTAGTTGGCTTGTGCATCACTTTATATCATCACATCACATCTCTCCACTTTTCATCTGCAGCTTTGCTTGGTTTGAATTCCAGGAGCAAGATGCCCCTCTCAGGACATACTGATTACTTGAAATCTCATCACCAGGCTCTTTTAACTCAGCCTTGAGCACTCAGCAACTTCCCAACTCCTTTAGCCTCCTCTCCCTGTGATTGGATAACTGGGGAAAGGAGCACTAAATTTCTCCCAAAGCTTTCCTTTATAGAGGGCAGGATTTGACTCTTCCAGCTCACTTTCCATTTATTATTTGCAGCTGTGTTTAGTTTTAACCCCTCAGAATAAGATACCTCCTTGTCTGAGTATCTCCTGATTTCCCTTTCACCCTTTCCAGCTTCCTTTCCGTTGTTGCTTTCCTCCATTAGATTGTAGGTTTCCTAATGACAGGGACTGTCTTTCTTTTTCTTATTTATATCTCCAGTGCCTAGCATAGTGCTCAGCAAATAATAGACATATAATAAATGTTTATTGAATTGAATTGAACATTAAGTGGAGGAAAAATTGGGGCACAGTCTATCTCATGGGTATTGGTACCTGTTTTACCCTTTCTTTTGTTCTCCTATCTCTCAGAAGTTGTTCTGAAGCTGACAAATCCTGATTCATTGAAAAGTCACTTTGTAGCACATTGGTGAGTTCATACTTTCCCATCTTTTCCTTTCCACTACTATCCTCCTGCTGTATTTTTAAAATGTTCTCCCATATAGACTCTAAATGATCCCCTTAGTGCAAATATCAATGGTATGGAAATGGGTCTTGATCAACGACTCATGTAAAACCCAGAGGAATTGGGTATCAGCTATGGGAGGGGGAGGTTATTTGGGGGAGGGCTGGGAGAGAACATGAATCTTGTAACCATGGAAATATATTCTAAATTAATTAATTAAGTAAAATTTTAAAAAATGTTTGCCCATAAAGTAGAGATGCACTCTTTCATAAAAAATATGAGGAGAAATGAGAAGAGTTGGCAATCCCATAGAGAACACTAGTGAAGAGTCATGGAGAAAAGGAATAGTTCTCATGCTGGTCCCCTTGGGTACAACATCTCCACTAGGTGGATGACCTTATTTGGTTCCCTAAGCCTACTCATCTTTACAGCTCAATTCAGTTTGCAGGTGGACTCTGGGGTGGCCTTCTGCTACTTGTGTTATCTTCCATTAACAATGGGAAGAAAGAATGAGAAATCCTCCAATCCTCTTGCCCTGCATTAGAAGCAAGTAAAAACAAAGTTATTCATCAAAAGCTGGATTATCTATCCATAGTTGACTCTTTTCTCTACTGCCAAAGATGACACTTGACTAACAGAACTCCACCTATCTAGGCCAACCCCAGAGCTCATAAACTTGCTTTTTAAGGAATGACCCGATTCATGTCTGATCCTTTGGTCAGTTATTGGCTATTTCCTCTTTAATACAATTAAATTTGCACAATGGACTTCTTCCTCCTAAAAGGAACAAAAAAGTGTAAATATTTATTTACATTTCCTTTATACATGGTTTTCTCCTAGACAGCATTTTTATAGTTGTATTTAATTTTTTTTTATCTTGGCAAGTTGGGTTCCAGATAGTTGGACATCTTGTAATTTTGAAAGGAATTTCTCTTATGATGATTTTGGTGACTGTTCTCAAAAATGAATGTAGTTAGTGCTTACAATGCTGAACCTTGGGGTGTATGGGGTGCTCAGGGAGGGGTAGTATCTCTGGTATGGAGGGCTTGTCATGCCCTAGGGCACCTCTCCAGCCTCTGACCCTCACCTGACACCCAGCTCTCACTTGTGGCTCCCAGTAGCTGCTAGCATGCGGCAGCGGCCACACCCCGGGGAACAGCTTCAACAGGCCGACTAAACCTTGTGAGGGTAGCCATCGGGTTGTCGTAGACCCCTGGTGAACCAGGGCTTTGCTCACCCAGCATGTGAAGACTGCTTCGGCTGAACAGACGGAAGAAACCAATAAGAAGGTTCAACGGCTGAGATGGCGACGCAGCAAAGCACTGTGGAGTGCTCAGGGCGTGATGGAGCACAAAAGACAACATGGCCATCCAATGCAGCTGAGGAAGTCTCCAGGTGTAATGACTTTTCGTGCCACTGGACCCAGGCTTCCAAAGCCAAGAGAGTGGGACTGTCTCTGTGCATCGACTTTTCCACTTAAATCTCCTTCATGCACAAGTGTCTTTGTGAACACTCATCTATCATAGATGAAAACGCACAAAGACAATCGCCATCCTCGGTTATGCATAGACTACTACTACATGCTGAACCTTAAACTACAAATGTAGGAATGGTGCTTTCTATCTCCTATACTAATTACTGTAAACACAGAGTAATTAGATTTCTGGTTGAATCAATAAATCAATCAAAAATGTAGACTAGGTAGGAATAGATCCTTAATCAATTTGGGAGGAGTGAATGCTCACTGGGAGTATTTTTGATTGGTAGAAGAGGATCAGTCATACTCTGTAAGGCTATAGATAACTAGTTGAAAAGTTTGATCATTCTAGCATCTGGTTGCTCATTGGTGGTTGTGAAAATCACCTTTGGTGGGGAGGAGCTAAGTTTTTTTTTCTTCTCATTTTTCTTCATGGAACAGGTGAACTTTGAAAGTTTGTAAGACCTGGAACTGTTTTTGGGAATCAGCAGCAGTATCTACTGGAAATGAGAGCAATGAGAGCAACATCCCTTGAGTAACAGTGGTTGAAGGCAGTGTTTACATAGTAGCCAAGACATGTAGAAGACAAAGTAGACACAGTGAAGATAGGCAGCTTTGGGACTAAGCTTCACCTCCAATGCCACAATCCCTTGGAACCTAGTCAAAAGCTACCCCTGAAGGGAACTTTCAGGGCTTACTATAATACCTGGCACATGGTAAGTACTTAATAGATGCTGGTTGCCTGACTGAGGACTTCACAAAGGGAGAAGAGGACTTCCAGTAACCAATGCTTAATTTACCTTTGGCTACATATGCTCTAATGACTTTGAGCCTACTCTTCCAGGATCCCTGTATTTTCCATCACTCTATCCCTATGGGGGGGGGTTGTTTTTGATAACTACTGTACTTAGTAAATATCTCATTTGTAAACAAACAAACAAAGAAACACAAAACTAATATATATTAAATGGTTGATTGATATTGGGGAGAACATAGGATAGAAAATCATGAATAGTACTAGAAACTCCAAGTCCTCAGGATTACCTGATGAACCTGGGGAATCTACCTCACCAATATCAGTGAGAATTTGGGAAATAATTAGGGTATATTAGAGGGTGTAGTTAAATATACAGAAATATATATATGTTTGTACACGTGTTTGTTTTAAGAACATTTAAAAAATATTGTATTTTCCCAATTATACGAAACAGCAATTTTTAACATAAAATTTCCAAAATTATAGGATCCAAATCTTCTCCCTCCCTCACTACCCTCCCCACTGCTGTGATGATAAGCAATTTGAGCTGGGTTATACATGTATGGTCCTGCAAAACATTTTTCCATATTGGTCATGTTGTGAGAGAATGCTCATATTAAAAAGCATAACCGCAAAATAAAAATGTGTATATATAACAAGAAATTTAGTTTTTTCAAAAAATGACCTTTAGTACTACTAAAAAGAGTTCTCAAACTGTCATAGCCAGAGAGTGGGATTTACTTAGAAAAAATTATAGGCAATGCATCCTTCCCCTTTCTAACTGCTATCTTGGAGATTTAGATAGTCTATCAGGATCATGACATGATGCACACAAGTTTCCTCTTTTCATGAACCTATTGGATTTTATGCAAAAATAAAGGCCTGGAATGTTAAAATTCCCTATCTTGGAAGTTGGTAGAGCATTTCATACTATGAAGAAAGAACTAGATTGTCACTTTTTCATGCAGGAGGATGTGTGTGTGTGTGTGTGTGTGTGTGTGTGTGTGTGTGTGTGTGTGTGTGTGTGTGTGTGTGTTCTTCCGTCTCCTTATTATGGTAAACCTTATCTTCCTGTTCTTCTCCAGATGACTTAGGTTAATGTTATTTTACAGTCTCTTAGGGAGTTCTCCCAAATTAATCAAATGAATAACAGGTCATCCAACTTAGCAATATTGGTATTACAGTGATTTATAGAACACCTTTTAATTCTAATGCCTTTCCTCTGTTAATTATTTCCTAGTCATCCAGCATATAGTTTGATTTGTAAGTATTTGTATGTTGTCTCTCCCATTAGTCTGTAAACTTCTTAAAGACAGGGACTATCTTTTGCCTCTTTTTGTATCACAATCACTTAGATTTGGTAGAAATTAAATTAGAAATTAAAATTTGGCAAAGGATGGCCCCATGCCATTCCAACTTTCTTTAAATTTGAGAAATAGGTTTAAACAACAACAACAAAAAAACACCAAAGGAAAAAGTTGACAAAGCAATTCTTTTAAAAAATCTGTGGTATTGATCTAGTGATTTGGATTCAATCCAAATGAAGTTTTTTCTGCTCTTCTCCATCATCATCATTATTGTTATTACTACTATTATTATTAGAGTGATCTGCTTTGTTCTCACACCTTTCTCTTCCCTTTCCCTGAAAGTTTAAATTTTGAGTACCTATTAGGTCAATAATTTCTTTTCCTACACTTTTCAACACTGTTTGCAAACATAGGAAGAATTATAATCAGTCTTAGAAGTGAAAGAGATCTTATTACATTTCTAACCAATCTCCTCATTTTTATTGATGAGAAAACTCAGACCTAGAGAGATCAGGTGCCTTACCCAAGGTCACACAGGCTAATGATAGATCTGGGAGTGGAATTCAGCTTTTGTAACTCATACTAACAATATTTCGATTGTTCAACTTGCTTCCAAGCAAAAGAACCCAGTGGAATGACTATTTTTTTTTTATTCCTCAATGAATCATATCCAAATGTAAGTTCAGGAAACTTTCCTTCTGTTTAAAAATAAATGTTCTTAAATTGAGAAACAAACTTAAAAATGAACAAACCTACTATTAAATGATTCATATGATAAGGATCAGAGTCAGATGTTACCAGTTTTACTCATTATTATTTCAGAATTCAATTTGATAGTCAAACCTATTTAAAAGGTAATCCTGTTTCCTTTGATAAATCTTAAAGTTATGGACATATGGCACAAAAATAAACTAAATATTATACACTAGTGGCAAGGAGCATCATATTGTCCTGATTTTTAAAAAATAAAATAGGTAAAAGTAGCATATGAATTTATCATTGTTATGATACTCCAATTCTCTTTTCTTGTCATTTTAAACACCCAAAATTAAATATACTTTCTTGTCTTAATGATTAGATTCCAACTTAATACCAAAAAGGTAAATTAGTACCTTTAGGAACTGGCTCTAGGCTCCTTGACCCAAGGTAGCAGGAAGGGAATTTTTTATGAAAAAGACAGGTGGGAATCTCAGTAGAAGTAAGATTTTTGTGATTGTCTGAATAAAAAAAAAACTTCCTTTTTGAAGAAGAATGAAAGGTGGTAAGAAGCAGTAGAGGAGATTTTAAGATCCTCTTCAAAATAATAATACCTTTCTATAGCATAGATCTTATTTTTAATAGGACCATATAGTTTAAAAATATTTTTGTACATTATATAAAAAATGTTGAACAAAAGTTCAACCTTGGGCATTTGCATGAGTTATTTCTCATTGGTGGAGAGAATGATGTTCTATACCTGTGTAAATTAGGGAGAGCTTGAGAACTCACAGAATTCTTTCTTCAGTCTTCAAGGATACTTGCTTCTAGGATTTCTTAGAGGAGGAGCCGCTGGAGTGAGAGAAACACTTGAGGAAGAAGCTGGTGTATATCAGAACTAAACTCTCCAGTATTTCTATATTTCAAATTTCTTCTGCTAGAGATTTCAGAAGCTGGTAGCTAGGTTATGTGATGCCTAGGACTGAAGACTTGAAGTCAGGAAGACCTCACTTCAAATCTAGCCTCAGATATTTACTAGTTATGTGACCCTGGGAAAGTAATTTGATTTCTGTTTGTCTCAGTTTATTCATATAAAATAGAGACAATGTAGGAACTACCTCCTAGGGTTATTATGAGGATCAAATGAGATAATGACAATGTGTGGCACATTATATATGCCATGTAAATGTTAGATATTATTATTATTAATTTCTCCTTGATGGGATTAATGATTTTTCTCTCTTTCTTGAACTGTAATTTCTTATCTCCAGAGAGAGACTTCACTCTATATATTATCTTGTATGATAGATATCATGCTAATAATAATAATAATGATGATAATATTTTTGCATTAATTTCATTTCTTTTCCCCATTTTTATTTTACCTCTCTGATTTTTCAATTCCTTTTTGTATTCTTCCAGTTCCTGGGATCAATTCCCATTTTTTTGAAGTGTTGTATGTGGTCATTTTGTCACTGTCTCCTACAGAATCTGTGCCTTGATCATCAGGGTTTCTGTAAAAATTTTCTATGGTTAGGTATTTCTTTTGCTGTTTGTTCATTTTCCCAGCATTTTTTTAACCTATGGACTGAGTTCAGAAAACTGCTGATACTATCTCCTCTACTGATACCAATAGGACTTAGAGCACCATGAGATATTTTGCTCTGGGGTTAGGGACATCACAGCAGGCTTGAAAGTAACAAGTGCTATGGACTTCGGGACCTCACTGTAGGCTGATGCCCTCTCACTCCATCTCCTTATTGGTTCTGTGACCAGCTGTTTTGAGGCACTATTTTAAGGTTGTTTTGGAAGGATTCTTGGAGAAGTTTCAACTTTTACTGCTACTAAGCTGCCATTTTGTCTCTGTCCCTACCTCTGTTTTTTTCCAACAGTAATAATATTAAAATCTATAAAACACCTTAAATTTTACAAAGATAAACATTTTATATGTTATCCTCATGGGAATCAGAAAGGTATGTACTATTATTATCCTTATTTTATAAATAAGGGAACTGAAGCTGATAAAGATTAAGTGAGTGACCTGCATAAAGTCATGTAGTAAGTGCCTATGCCAGTTTTCAACTCAGGTCTTTCTAACTCCAGGTTTGGCACTCCATCCACTATACCACCTAGTTAATGTATTTTGATGTGTAGAAATTCTTTAATTTCTGTTTGCTATCAACTTGGATGATGTGTGGAAATTCTTTAATTTCTGTTTGCTATCAACTTGGATGAATTGGTTTATTTGCTATCCACTCTTTTTGATCTTTATTTAACTAGAATTTGAAGGGGTATAAGGCTTTAGGTGTAAGGTGTAAGATTAGAGCTTAGGATACTCCTCCTCATTAAGGAATAGTGACCAAAATAATTGTGTGAATTCAAAATACATTTTTCCTAGACTAGCAGTTTTCAAAGAGACAGATGGATATGATTCTTGTCTCTTACCTTCTCTATTTGGCAAGCAGAGCGGGCCAGTCTTTTGGTTCCAATCTCTGACTCCCTTCCAAGCAGGAATCAGAATCTACTTTGGGCAATATCAGAGGAGACTCCACTGATAAATATACAGTAATGTAGAAAGCAAAGCTGACACAATAGACATTAACAACATTAACTAACATCAGGTTTCTTTGCATTTTAGTAGCTTATCCACAATGTCAACAAAATTTCATTTCAGATGTCCCATTTCCCATGAGTTATCTGAATTTCAAAAAACATCTTTTTTTTTCTGACAGTGAGGGAAAGGTCTCTCTTTAGAAGATTTGTTTCTTTCTTTCCAAGTTGCTTATAGAGTTTTTTTCAGATCGTCCTTTTATAATCTTTTACAAGGCAGATCTTAATACAGATTAGTACAGTTTTCTTGAAGACATAAGTTATAACATTTTTGTAGACATATTTCTTTACCTCATGTTCAGTGATTATACAAATGAATTAATTTATAAGGGAATTGTTGTACTTCAATTGAAACAAAAACTTGGAGTGGGGTACAGATACTTAGGTAAGTAGTGAGACATTTGCTATGCCCATTCAAATTTCAGGGCCTTCAATTACCAATTCACTTGGTTGTTTGGGATATGGAATGACATATTAGACTGAAAATAGTCACATCTTACAATATGCCTGATGCTCACATCTTCCATTGACTACTTGTTTTGATTTAAGAAATTAGCTATGAAAGGAAAAAGCAGGGGAAGGATTATAACACTGTGACTTGTGGAAAGTGCTAAAAAAAAAAACAACCTGTCGTTTGATCCTTTTAAAAAGCTTTATTAAAGAAAAGGCAACTGGAGTTTCCCAGGCTGAAATTAACTCACCACTTTCACTACTCCTATCCCCATTCACCACCTTCATTAATAAAAGAGTGAGCCCCCCTTCTAGGCGTGGGACTGGCCCTTAGATAGACCAATCCCACTCTGGAAGTGTGTGTGTGTATGTGTATGTGTGTGTGGTCCCTCCCTAGCATGGGATTGGTCCAAGGACCAATCCCATGCCAGGAAATAGGAGGGGGTGTAGTCCCTCCCCCAGCATGGGATTGGCCCATTCAAGACCAATCCCATGCCAGGAAGTATGAGGGACCCCTAAGGCACTCTGAGGAATGCAGTTCCCCTTGCCCACAACATTTTGAAACTCACAAGGTAATAGTCAAGCAGTAAGAATCACACTTCATAGCTGGACTCAGGAATGATCAGGTGGGATTCACATTAGTTGGTAGGAATTCCATCTCACCTATGTGAGGATAATTGTGGATGATGGTGATAATAATATTAATTAACATTTACATAGAGTTTTTAAAGATTTCAAAAGTGCTTTATATGTATTTCAAAATTTCATTTGATCTTATTAACAGTCTTTTGAGGTAGATATTATTAATAACTCACTTTATTTCCTTTCTCTGAACTTTTTACTGAATGTCACTAGATGGTGTAGTGGATAACATACTAGACCTAGATACAGATAGATCTTCTTTCTGACTTAAAATTTGGCCACAGATATTTACTACCTTGGGTAAGTTTACTTAACCTTGTTTGTCTCAGTTTACTCATCTATAAAATGAGCTAGAAAAGTAATGGCAAAGCAGTCCTGTATCTTTGTGAAGTAAATCCCAAATTGGGTCATAAAGAATCAGGCTTTTGGACTTTGATGACTTTTGAAGAGAAAGTGAGGCTGATGACTTTGTGGAATTCTAACTCACTTGATCCCAAATCATGCACAAGTTGAGACATCATCCTGCAATGCCATTGATCCTTTTAAAAAATGAAGGATGCACAACAAGCCCCTCTTTTTATCCATTTCTTTCTTTTGTGTATGTCCAGCACTTAACAAAATGCCTGGCACAAAGTGGGTACTTAATAAGCATTTACTGATTCACAAGCAGAGAAGATATTGTTCCCACTTAAGAGTTGAAGAGATCCAGAGTGACAAATAGCTTGTTTCAAGTCATTTTGCTCAATAGTGAGCAGGAACTTGAACCCAAATCTTATGACTACAAATATTCTGTCTCTTATGAGAACAAAGTAGCACCAAAAGAATTCCAGCTGATACCAGGATCTGGAAGTAGGTGGATGCTTTATAGTCTCATGGCCATTAGAATTATGCTTTGCAGCAATCAGCAGTGATCACAGAACTGAAGAATTAATTTTAAAGTCACCACACAAACATGCCATTCCAACAGTGAACATAATCTTGATGTATGGCGTTCCACTCAGTATTTCCTGGTCCTCCTTGTTCCCTGCAAAACATACTACTCTACAAGTGTTCTACATGTTCCCTACATGCATTGGCTCTTTTCATTGATGGTATGTATATTTGTGAGAAATATGTCCTAGGAATAAGGGAAAAATATTTGCTTACTACTTTTCTTGCTAATCTGTTACTATATTTTACTATGAACTGAGTTTGCCCTCTGCCTGACTAGCAAAAGTAAATTCATCATTATGGGTTTGTGAACTGCAGTTTTAAGTGGATAGAACTTTACAAAATCCCTTTAATCTGTGGCATTCTTGTTTAGGGGAACTACTGTGTGAGTTGGGTAGGGG
This sequence comes from Monodelphis domestica, assembly GCF_027887165.1. NCBI lineage: Eukaryota > Metazoa > Chordata > Mammalia > Didelphimorphia > Didelphidae > Monodelphis > Monodelphis domestica. The sequence continues at coordinate 432,885,376 of NC_077228.1, read as the reverse complement.
TCTCTCATACTAGAGAAGAGCTAATAAATTTATTAAACTTTCCTACACTCTGACTTTAGAGGAAGTAACGGATAGAAAAGAAGTCAAATTCATCTGAGGAGCATCTCTTCTTTCTCTTTGGTATTTGGCGAAAGGAGGATATATCTTTGCTTTTACCAAGTAATATAACCCTTTTTCTCTTGGAAGCCCTGGATACTACATGTATTAAGCTATCCCTCTCTTTCCATAGAGCCAGGAGCCTAAACAGACTATACAGATACATTCTCTTCTTCCTCTTATAATAGATAAAGAAGGTAGACAACTACAGTTTTGGGGATGTAGGGTCAAGACAGATAGGTCTCTTCTTTTTCTCTCTGCTGGGCAACTGATAACATAGAATCCCAGTATAAGAAGGGACATCAGAAGCCATCTTGTTCAACTCTTATCTGACTGGGAATTCCCTTTGGTCTTTCCCAGTGGTTGGTTACACCAGCCTTAGAAGACTTTCATTGAAAGTCTCCCTACTTTATCTTGACACGATTCATTCCAATTTTTATTTCTCATTGTTAAGAAATTGTTTACGAAAAGCCTAAACTTATCTCTTTCCAAATTCCACTCATTGCTTGCTCTTAGTTCTCTCCTCCAAGGCCAAGTAGAGCATCCTAATCTTCATCTTTCTCTAATCTTTGTCTTTAAGAGCTTCTAAATGCCTATTTTATGAAATCTTCATTTCATTTTCATTAACCTCCTTTCTACCCTTTCTATGGTCTTATACTTCTTTATACTTTCCTTTTTTATGCCTTATAGAACTTCTATTTTATCATTTAAAAATTCTCTTCACACTAAAGTCTTCTCAAACTCCATCTTTGTGTACTTCATGAAACCTTATTTATTGTGGTCAACAAATATGCAAGTATTGTCAATGTGGAGAAGAAGATTATGATCCAGTTTTAGAACTAGAATAAGGAGGGAAGAAGACTTAGAGACTAAAATATTACTACACTGACTATAACAAGGATCTTCTATACAGAGTGATATAGATGAATAGAGTAAACATCAAAGGAAGACAAGTTGCTCTGATATAGAGGCAAGGCCAAAAACTAATGAAGAAAATTAGAGTATGTTTATTTTTCCTTTTGCTCATTGTGTTCAGGAGAATATGAATGAAGGGATACTCAGTACTGAAGAGTGTGGCTAGGGATTGAGCCAATATTTTTGAAGCTATTTTTTTCTGACATAAAAATATTGGAAATATGTGAGATGAAGAGATTTAACATGAAGAGAATATTGTAATAAGGAAGACAGAGGATCTAGAAGTCACAATGGAAGGGTAGCACAGCATTAAATGTTAAGGATGAGGTAAGTGTAGATTTTTTTTGAGTTTGCTTTATAAATATTATATCATTTGCTTCTCATAAAAACTTGTGAATATTAGTAATACCAAGCATAATTGACCATATTAATATAAAAACATCAAAAATCATATGATTTGTCAAGAGATTTAGAAAAGTTTTTGATAAATATAATACCCAATCATGTTTGTTTTTTTAAACACAAGTATAAACAGAACTTTCCTTAAAACAGAAATATTATCTATATAAAACCAAAAAGTATTATCTGAATAAGGATACACTAGAAATCTTTCCACAGGAGAAGCAAGAATGTCTATAACCACCGTCATTATTCAATATTGTGCCAAAATGTAGATTTATCATTAAGAAAAGAAAAAGAAATCAAAGGAATAAGAATAGGTAAAGAGGAATCAAAACTATCAGTGTGTGCAGATGACATGATTTTTTACTTAGGCAACCCTAGAGAGTCAACTAAATATTAATTAAAAAAATTTAACAACCTTAATAAAAAAATAAAATAAATCTACATACAAATCATCACATTTTCTGGATATCACTAACAAAATACAGTAAAATAACTATAGATTATAAAATACTTAGGAGTCCACCTGCCAAGAAACATAGGAGCTATACCAATACAATTAGAAAACAGTTTCTATTCAAAGAAGATCTAAATGATTGGAGAAATATTAATTGCTCATAGGTACACTGAGCCAGTGTGATGAAAATGACAATATTATCTAAATTAATTTACTTATTCATTGCCATACCAATCAAACTACCAAATGATTATGTTATAGAAGTAGAAAAATAATAACAAATTTTATCTGGAGTAACAAAAGACCATGAATATCAATAGAATCAGTGAAAAAAAAATGAGAAGGGAGGGCACCTAACAGTATCAGATCTTAAACAATAGTATAAAATCATAGCCTTCAAAACAATTCATTATTAGATAAGAAACAGATTGGTTGATGGATGATAGAAATTAGGTACACTGTATACAGAGGCAAATGAGCATAATAAATAGTCTTAGATAAACCTGAAGATCTCAGCTATTGGGACAAAAACTCATTATTTGCTATATTATGTCATTATTATTATATTGACAAAACTGCTGGGAAAACTAGAAAGTAGTATGGCAGAAACTAGGCACAGATCACTGTCTCACACTATGCCAGGATTAACTCAGAATTAGATATAAAAGATGACATTGTAAGTAAATTAGTGCAGCAAGGAAAAAAAAAAGTTTTCTGCTAATAATAATCCCATGAATTAATTGGCAATTCATACTTAAAGTACAGATTGAAGCATATTTTTTCTTTCTTTTTTTCCTTGTTTTTCTTTTTGAGCATGGCTAATGAAGGACTTTGTTTTGCATGAATTTACATATTTGTAATACATTTTGTTTTTCTTGCCTTTTAATTGATTTGGGAGGGGGAAAAATTTAAAACTAAAAATGAGTTAAAACTTTTGTGCTTGAAAAATGACTGAAATAAAATTTAATAGTAGCATGGATATAGGGTTTTTATATCAAGCAACCAAAAACTCTTCAATTCTGTATTTATTAAAGCACCTTCTATATATCAGACATCATGATGGATTCTGGTGATACAAAAATAAAGCAGTCCCTTTCCTCAACAATCTCATACTTATGTTCAATCTTTTGGAAACTTGGAAAATGAAAAGTGCTTTATAAAAATTAATTTCCAAACCCACTATTAGTAAGGCCAAATGTTTGAGTTGGTCCTAAGAGACTCTATGGACCTTTGTGGAAAAATAACTTCCTTAAAAATGATCACTAATTGAAGGCTGACCTCCCTTTCCCCACCCCAATCACACACATATGCTGGACTGAAGACTCTACGGTTAAAATTAAAATACAAATGTGAAGTCTTTAGGATATTTAAAAATCTCATAGAACCAATGGGAATTGCTTTTCAAAGGCATATACATATCATAAAATCTGAATCCATACATCTCCCACAATCCAAATATGTTCTGCCATAGTTTTAGACTAATTCTTTTGCTTTAAGCTCATACAATTGCAAATATAGTTTCTGTATGGCAACCACTTGAGGCAATATGCATCTGTGATGAAAGGTGTTTCAGATTATTTGAACATCTTTGATTTTAAAAACTCTGGGATTTTTGCTTCTCTGTGGTCTTCAGCTATTGAGTTAAAATGTTATGGCAGAATCATTAATAGATTCACTTAAAATTCTTTCCACATCTCTAATGTGGCACTTGAATCTGTGCAGGGTATATGGACCACATGAGTAAATGTTGTAGTCTGATAAAGTGATTATTGTTGAACCGTTTATTGATTCACTTAACTAGATAATTAGTTGAAGTTTATTATATTTTCTCATTGTATTTTTGTAGCCAACAAATGTGTTCTACTATTAGGTAACTTATCTTTTATTAATGCTGTCCTTAGGTATCTGAATGAATCTTTAAAATTTATACACACTGGAAAGCTGTACTATAAAATATTCAAGTATTGATATATTTTTCCCCATATAAAATTTTTTAATTTTAAATTTAAATTTTTTGCTCTAAGTGTTTTCTTGAAAGCTAGTTTCTTTTGAGAATTTATTATTTTGTTTTATTTTTTTAAACCCTTACCTTCCATCTTGGAGTCATTACTGTGTATTGGTTCCAAGGCAGAAGAGCAGTAAGGGCTAGTCAATGGGGGTTAAGTGACTTGCCCAGGTTCACACAGCTGGGAAGTGTCTGAGTTCAGATCTGAACCTAGGACTTCCCATCTCTAGGCCTGGCTCTCAATCCACTGAGCTACCCAGCTTCCCCCTCTTTTGATAATTTAAAAAAGTGAAATGTTTCTATGTCTTCATCAAAATAATTAATTACTTTCTCTTCCTCTTTTGTTCTCCTTTTCAAATTAATTATCTGTTCCTGAAGAAATATCATCATCTTTATGCCTGAGGTGATAATAATAGGAGTTCGATTTCTTTGTTATTTCATTTCTGATTGCCATATTCATACCATAAATTTGATACTATCAGCATGAGAAGGCTGATTGGGCAAACTGATTCCAGGATTCATTTATCACATGTTATTGTGACAAGGCAATTAAACATTTTTTGGCTAAAATAATTTCTATGCTCTTTTGGCTCTCTATGGCAACTGATATACATCAGTGAGTCTTTGTTAAAAATTTGTTATAATTGGTGTCATCCTTATCTCTATCTTTTCTTTTGAGGGTGCTATCAACAATTCATTTAAATATGTGAGATTGTAATGATTTTCATTGCATACCATATATTTTTTCTAGTTCTTATTCTTTTTAAATTTGTAATAATTTAATCCCCCCCCCCCAACAAGTCAGGGCTCTGGCCATACATGTATAATTTAGAAATGACTCCCACATCAATAATGCCGTTTCCTTTTAATTAATAGCAATTACAACTTTTGCCTTACTATTTGGTACTTGCCATGCCCATTGTTTCCTAACTCCTTACCCAAAGAAAGTATTCTTTAGCTGATCTATGAGATTTTTATATGGTCAACTAGCCTTTGGTCTCTCTCATTCCTTATTTCTGAACCACATCTTTTAATGTATTTTCCTTTTCCTTCCTTAGGCTCACTTTTCCTTGACTTCTCAAAATATGTTTATTTAATTTTGCTCTCATCAAGTTCTTCATAGAATTTCTCTACCATTCCCCTTCATTTTTAATCTTTCACACATGGTAGAACCTTTCAGAGATTATGCTCTACTAACAAAAAACAAAACAAAAAAACCCAAACAACCCAAATCTCTTCCAAACCACAATGAGGAATACATTTCTTTGTGTGAGCTGTTATGACACTCAAATTCAATATTTTATAACTATTAAAGATAAGGATTATTCCACTATGACATGTGAACAATAGTTCATAATGTGCCAGACAAAAGTTTAGAATGAGGCGACTTTTTCAATTAATTTCAGCTCAACAAATACATATCATCTGCTATGTGCAAGGTTTTGTACAGTAATAGATTCTAAGAATATAAATGTAAGGGTGAGTCATTAGGTCACACACTCCACCTGTCTTGGGCAACTAACAGGATTCTATGCTCAGATACCATAATTAGGTGAAAACACATCTATTAAATCAATCAATAGAGGGATTTACATTAAACATGAAAAGTCATTGATCATTTTAGCAGTCCTTAAAAGCCACTGGATGAAATGGAATGCTGTTAGTCAAAAAATGTATCATATGAGTTGAGTAGACTAGGTCACATCCTGTAAGGCTTGTATAAAATGAGACAGCTAGTTTGGAATTGCATATTTGAACATCTGGCACATTTGTGTTAGAAGACTTTTAGCCAAACATTTATGAAGAAATCCCTTGGAAAGGCAATGATAGAACCTTGGTCTCCCCTTTGCTTTCATCAGAGGAGAAATTTTTGGAGTTTGGAGAGCCAGAGGATTTGAACTTCTCATTGGTGTCCTACATCTAGCAGCATCCCTAAAATAGGCACCCACTGGTGGGAGCCACAGACAAATTAGACATACTAAGGAAAGGCTATTTTAGGACTGTACAAGAATCTCATCATAAGTTGAGCCATACTTTGATTATCTTGAGATCTTCAATAAAAAAATCTCAGGAGCCATGCTACCCCCTTTTCCACATATAACCTAAGTTTGGGCCTACTTCCCATGGACTCTATATATATTTATGGAAGAGTATATTACCGATTTAAGTGAAGGGGGTTATTTTGTACCAACTGTTCTTTCTAAAGTATCTTAGTAAATATAGCTTTCTAAAAGCTTACTGAGTCTAGTGGACTCAATTTTTTGGGAAGAGTTGAAAGTAATTTTTCATGGAAAGTGACATTTCAGTTTAAACAGTCTAAACACTGACATATTTGACAAAATGGCATACTGTGGGAAAACCAAAGTATCCTAGGATTACAGCTTGAAGAAAGAGAAAGAAAAGGAAGGACTTTTCTTCCCAACTCTATTTTGTAATTCTCTTTCAGTTCCCTATTTTTGTGAACAGGGGAGAATCAGCTATGGAAATCGAGGTATCACAGCAATTGGGGAGAGAGGAACACATGCATTGTAGAAATGCCAAAAGACTGAAGGAAACACTGGAAAGCACTATAAAGTAAAATACAAGCACACACACATACACACAAATGGTACTTAATGAGCAAATTTGTCTTTAGCAAATATGAACTTCCAGGGATAGAGGGAAAGAGGAATGGAGAAGAGAAATAGCATTTAAACTCATGAAAAATTATTATGGTAAGATGGAAAGGGAGACTAGGAATTGAAAGAAGTGGGAAGATGGATTTTATAGGGGCTAATAGGGGTATCAGGAGAGAAAAATTGAAGAAAATATTCCATGATACTATTATGTTTTAATAATAATATTATAAATTGATAAGCATAATAAGAAGCCCACCAACAGGGGCTCATGAGATATAGTACATTAATTAAAAAATGCCACTACTTTCTAGTCTTATGGGAAACCCCTAGAGCAGAGAAATAGTGTATAACCTGACCTACCAATAAATATACTGGGGAGGATACAACACGTAGACATTAACACATTGTAAGAGATGACATTTTAAATGACTTTCGAAGAATATATGCATTCTAGAAGAGGAAGTGAGTAAAGAGTATGTATAAAGGCAAGAAGGGAAGAGATAAAAATGCTATTTCAGTTTGTTGGAGCAGAATAGTGAATGAGTTAAAGGAAATATTATAAAATGAGACTTGTCAGGTAGATAGGAGCTAGATGGTGGATGGCTTTAAATGTCAGAATGAAGAATTTTATCTTCTAAGATCAATAGAACTTCAGCTCAAAATCATGGAAGTCAACAATAAATTTTAGATACAAGCTTATTACAGTATCAGACTATGAGGTCAATAGTAACAACTACAAACCAAAAGAGTATCATTACATCTTAGTATTAGGAAAAGTATTGTCTATACTTTAGTCCTTTTTAGGCCCAGAAGCTTGTTTGTCAGCATTATCTTCTTTGATTCAAAGGGATTGCAGAATGTCTCTTCTTTCTTTCTTTCTTTCTTTCTTTCTTTCTTTCTTTCTTTCTTTCTTTCTTTCTTTCTTTCTTTCTTTCTTTCTTTCTTTCTTTCTTTCTTTCTTTCTTTCTTTCTTTCTTTCTTTCTTTCTTTCTTTCTTTCTTTCTTCCTTTCTTCCTTTCTTCCTTTCTTCCTTTCTTCCTTTCTTCCTTTCTTCCTTTCTTCCTTTCTTCCTTTCTTCCTTCCTTCCTTCCTTCCTTCCTTCCTTCCTTCCTTCCTTCCTTCCTTCCTTCCTTCCTTCCTTCCTTCCTCCCTTCCTCCCTTCCTCCCTTCCTCCCTTCCTCCCTTCCTCCCTCCCTCCCTCCCTCCCTCCCTCCCTCCCTCCCTTCCTTCCTTCCTTCCTTCCTTCCTTCCTTCCTTCCTTCCTTCCTTCCTTCCTTCCTTCCTTCCTTCCTTCCTTTCTTCCTTCCTTCCTTCCTTCCCTCACAATGACATTCTTGGACTTACCAAACAGTAGAACAAGCCACCACTGGTAATATGAAACCATGAGGAGCAATTGGTGAATGTAGAGTGAGGTCAATTCATTATAAATCCTCAAACATTGAGCATTTACTATGTGCAAGAGATAAAAAAGATGAGGAAAACAGTTGCTGCCCTCCAAGGGGTTACAATTTAATAGGAGCGCTAAAATAAGTACAAATATAGGGTGTCCCTAAAGTCACAGTGTAGTTTAAATTTTAATAACAATAATTTTAAGCTTTTAAAAACTTCCAGGACAGGCTGTATGAATATAATACAAACCAGACTGTTTTATAACACAGTAATCATAAGTAAAGAGGCAACAGGAAGTTCTGTACTCTACAGTACATAGACAGTAGGAAAATAGAGGATCTGAAGTTCCTGAGACAATCAGCAGGGACCCAGTACTTGAATGCGAAGCTGGTTCCTAGAAACAGTGAAACTGTTGTTGTCAGGCTTTCCTTATTTCAGGTGATCTTGACCTGGACAGGGTACAAACTTGACTTAAAAGGGAACGATTTGGGGCTTATCTATTTTCCTTTTTCTGTAGTGTTAATGAATACTTAGACATTTAAAAACTTATTTCAATGGACAGATGTTTACCAACCTACATGTAGGTGGAACTCCTGTGTATTGAATTTTGTCATGGTGTAATATTCACACCAAGATGTCTCATACTGTAGAATTTTAAAGTTGGTAAAACCCTCAAAGGAATTTAGACCAATCTCAATGAGAAAGAAGTGTGGAATTCTTAATTATTCCAAACTAATATATATCTGGCTTTTGCTTGAACACTTCTAGCAGTAGCTACCTCTCCACAACAAGGAAGATGTATTCTATTAGTTTTTTAGTGAGGAGGGGGAGCAACATTGCCAGTTTTTATAGTGAGTAAAAATCTGCTTGTTTTCTATTTGTTTTGTCCTCTGAGATCAAGAATATGTATACAAACCATCTTCTGCAAGATATATCTTCTAACCCTTCAAATTTTTCAAAATGGCTATCATATCCTTCCTGAGTCATCTTTTCTTCAGGCTGTATACCTTTAGTTCCTTTGCATGATTCTTAGTAACTTAGTTTGCTTTTTTTTAAATACATTGTTATTTGCATGTTGTCTTCCCCTTCAAGCTTTCAGCTCTTTGAGATTAGGAGTCATTTTGCTTTTCTTTGTGTCCCTAGGACTTGGCACAGAGCCTCACTGTGTAAGGGGTAAAATTTATGGTTGGATTGAATATTTAAGAGTTGGTCGCCAGGGATTTAATTACTAAATCCCAATGAATTACTCAAGTCAGAATGACTTTTATGGTAGTTTGTTTATAAATAGAAGGAAGAAATTAAGGAAATGAGAGAGAGAAAGAAGGAAAGAGAGATAGCTGCTCTAGCCTGGTCTGAACCAGGCAGGAGTTCAGATGCCCCAGCAAAGGGGGAGGGGGTGGAAAGGATTAAATTTAGAATGGCTTCCAGCCACGAGACTTCCTCCAAGATGAAGGACCTCTCTAGAGGCTAGTGACTCCAGAAAGCCAAGGGAAAGGGAGTCCCAAGATGATGGGCCTCTCCAGAGGCTGGTGCCTCCAGAAAAAAGCCAAGAGGGGGCAGCTGGGTGGCTCAGTGGATTGAGAGCCAGGCCCAGAGATGGGAGGTCCTAGGTTCAAATCTGGCCTCAGCCACTTCCCAGCTGTGTGACCCTGGGCAAGTCACTTGACCCCCATTGCCTAGCCCTTACTACTCTTCTGCCTTGGAGCCAATACACAATATTGACTCCAAGATGGAAGGTAAGGGTTTTTATTAAAAAAAAAAAGCCAAGGAAAGGGAGTCAGCCTTTTCACTCCCCACATGGCAATCCAAAGGGAAGCAGTCTGAAATCTCAAGCCCGAGCTCCTCCACAGTCAAGTTCCAAGGTGAAGCCCTCCTCATGGGAAGTGACCACGAATTTTTTTTTTTTATAAACCCTTACCTTCTGTCTTGGAGTCAATACTGTGTATTGACTCCAAGGCAGAAGAGTGGTAAGGGCTAGGCAATGGGGGTTAAGTGACTTGCCCAGGGTCACACAGCGAGGAAGGGGCTGAGGTCAGATTTGAACCCAGGACATCCCGTCTCTAGGCCTGGCTCTCAATCCTCTGAGCTACCCAGCTGCCCCCGTGACCACAGAATTTAAAGGCAGTTCTTTGCATCATTTCCTGTGTCTTATGTGTACCAAAGGTGAATTAAACTTGGTTTTGGCCCAGGAGGCAGTCAGTTGTTTCTGATTTGTCACTTGCTAGACCTTCTTCCCTCACACTTAATCCTTAAGTGGTGTGTATACGTTCCTGGTCACTAAAATTCTAAAGAATAAGTAGGGTAGAATAAATCTCAGTTTCACAACCCATAGTAGGTATTGAATAAATTATTATTGATTGATATCACCTTTGTCTCCAGGAAGACTCTAATCTTCTCTTTCTTATCTCCCTAAAAACATGGTACTCGTGACTAAGTATTATATGGTCTGACGAGGAAAGAGTACAGAGGCATTATCACTTGTTTTGTTGTGGATACTTTACTTTTCTAAATTTTGGGTAAGATTTCATTAGTTTTTGTTGTTGTTATTGTTGTAGGTGGTTTCCATGGCATACTGTTGACTGATGTTAAGTTGGCTGCCCATTAACACAGTCAGGTCTTATCACATGAACTGCTGCTGTCAAGTCTCTTCTCTTCCATTCTGTACTCCTTCAATTGACTTTTTTAATAGCCAAGTTTAAGATTCAGAAAGCATGAAGCTTTTATTTCCATTTAATTTGTTTATTTTATACATCAAATATTTTATAACAATATTTAATCAATCAGCGTACATTGGACATACTATATCCAAGGCACTGTGCTAGTCACTGGAAGAAATGAAATAAAAATTATTGTCTCTGACCACAAAGGTATTAGATTCTATTGGAGTACATATATACATATATATTATGCACATATATAATCATATATATGTATGTATATAAAAATGTAAAGGAAGAAACATAAGAACTCAGATCAGAGGAAGAAATGGAGAGGAAAAGATAGTATTTGATGTGTGTTTTAAAACAAACTAGGAATTCTAAGAGGCAACGGTGAGGAAGGCATTATTATCCAGGCCTAGAAAAGGTATATGGAATATCCTCTGTAAGGAGTAAAAGAGGAAAAAAAGCCATTTTGGCTAGATTCCCTAGTATATGAAGGAGAGTAATTTGTAATATAATATGTGAATATATAATAAAGCTAGAAAGGTAGGTTGGAGCTACCTATGATAAGGAAGTATCATAGTTAGATCTTTGCTTAAGGAAAATCATCTTGATAGCCATGTGGAGAATAGATTGGAGAGGCGACAGTCAAAGTAGTGAGAACAATTAGGAGACTATTGGCATAATTTAGGAGGGGTGATAAGGCCCTGAACTTGGGTGATACAAATGAGAGTAGAGAGAGAGGTTAGTTATGAGGGATGTAGTGGAAACATAATTAACCAGTCTTGGCAACTGATTGGATATGTGGGAGAATGAGAATGGGAAGCTGAGGATGACTCTGAGGTATGAATCTGAGAAAATGGAAGGATAGTGGTGTCCTCAATAGAAACAGATCCTTGTTTGCTTAAGTGTTGGATTCAGTTTGTATTAGTTGATTGTAAGTTCTATGAGGTCAAGGACTGTGATGTTACTCTTTACACCTTACTGTAAGTTGATTGAATCATATCATTCACTAATGAATAAAGAAGAGAAATTGAATTTTGAAGTGATGATAGAGGAATGGACAATCATGGAGCATGAGGAAGATGAATCCTGGGTAAAGTCTACTGTGAAAAAATGTATTCTAGGATGTCAGAAGGCAGTATAGTCAGGAGTAAGGTAGGATGAGAACAAAGGAAGGATGTAGATGTAGATATAATGGATAGACCTCTGGAGCAGAATATACAGTTTTAATTATAATAGTCCCAGGCAATGTAAGATCACAGGGATGCTTTTTTTTTTTCATGTGCCTTCTAGAAACCAGAATAAGAAAATAAAAGATCTTTATGGGGGCAGCTGGGTAGCTCAGTGGATTGAGAGCTAGGCCTAGAGATGGGAGGTCCTAGGTTCAGATCTGGCCTCAGACACTTCCCAGTTGTGTGACCCTGGGCAAGTCACTTGACCCCCATTGCCTAGCCCTTACCACTCTTCTGCCTTGGAGCCAATACACAGTATTGACTCCAAGATGGAAGGTGAGGGTTTAAAAAAGAAAAGAAAAGAAAATAAAAGATATTTATACCTAGCACTTTCCAGCATAAAGTTACTTGGTTTGTGATCTTTGAGTTAAAAAAAAATCCTGAAACCCAGAGGATAAAACCCAAATCATCAAGTTTTCCCTGACTCTTTTCCATGCTAATCTGAGAAATCAGAAGTGATTTCATTTTCATTAATAAATCAGAACTTTGAAGATGGAAACTTTCCACATTCAGGTCATCCTTATCATCACCAAATCCTGCTTATGCCTAATTACTATATTTACTTTTTAGCAAAATAGTAATGCAGGCCACCTAGGATCATGATGTTTGATTTCTGGGGGAATTCCCAGGGATCATCTTATAGATCAACTTGTCTATTGTAGAATTCCCTCTGCATTATTCATTTTGATAAAGTAAAATAAAATAGGAAATCTAAACTATATAGAGAGGGAAAGAAGCCCAAGGAGCTCTTATCTCAGGGCAAAGAATGGCTTTACAGCATGTAAGACTATAGTTAAAAAAAAAGATAGATATCAACCTGAAATATAAGTAATTTCACAGAGGCAAGGTATACATCATAGGGGCATCAGGTTTAGCATTGGAGGATGATGACTTGGGAAGGTCTGATGACCTCCCTGGTAGATATTCTATCTAGTGTTGTAATGACTAGAACTATAGATTAAGCTATCTATTAAAAATAAACTCCAGCTTTCTAGGCTAGAGCATCTTTAGGAATAATCTATTTTATTTTAGGATTTTATTTTTTCATTTAAGAGTTGCTGTGCTCAAAATACATTTCCTTATCTACTTTGATGTCTCCTGTGATGTCTGAGGAAACACAACAAGAACAATATTTCATTTAGAGATAATAATAGTTATTATATGTTCGAGTTCAGTTGCCAAGCAACTTGTTTGGAAACTAAGCCTCTAGATTCACTTCTATCATTTCCCTTCTCCCATACTAGTTTGACAATGAGCAATTTTAATGCTGAAACAGAATCCCTAGGTCTTTTCTCCCTAGACTAGCAGGAACCAAGGCCACTTTCTCTTTGCCTATGTGAAAAGACAAATGAATAGTAAAGAATAATGCTTGACCAGAAATATACAGTGGTTAAACCACCACTGTATAAACCAAGGCATTCCTTGTCTTTCAACTGATCACAAATAATATATAGTAAGTCAAAAGCTAAAAGACTAAATTCTAATTTCAGCATTTTTAGGATAGGTAACTGCTCTAATTCAAGATTTCTATTTATATAAGTGGATATAAAAGTAAGATGTTTGAAGTTTCAACCACCAAATGTTGTGAGAATCAATTATGTCAAATATTTTATAATATTTTGAGTACTTCTAAGAAAGACATAAAAATCAAGATATTTAACTTTTGTATCTTTTTGTATGAACAAGAAATGCTAAATGAATGTCTTTCTGGCTATTTGGCTAACTTTAGGTATATTATGTAGGCAACTGTGTAGGTAGTGAATAAAAACAGTGAATTTGGATTTAGAGGTAATGGATTGAGTGCCAACTCTTATAATTTGTAAGACTGGAAAAAATAACTACCCCCTCATCTTTAAATGTACAATAGTCAAATCTGTCCTGCCTAAGTTGGAGTTTGTTGTATGGTGTAAAAAGGTAATTGGGAAGGTCTTGAAAGATGGATATAACTGGTTGTCTAAGTTTAATACACTTGACATGACAGGATGTCTTCCCTCAAGACAGAGATCAAAATGAATGTCTCTCACTGCTCCTCCCAAGTGAGCAGTTAAAGGGTGACCCAAGAATCCCATCAAGATGTCTGGTGACCAAGAATATGTTTCTTGACTTTGTCTAGAAGGGTAAAAGGTAATGGAGAAATGCCCTATGGGATGGATGGAACTGGTGACCTGGGTTTAGCTTTACCAGGTCTGCAGGGTATCTCCCTATGGAACAGAGATTAAAGATTGATGCTCCTCTTCTTAAGGCCAGTGATTCAGACTGACTGGATATAGCAGCTGTGTTAAGGGGGATGAAACATCTCAGGGAGAGGAGGTTGGCATTTTTCTAGGAGTTTGGCTTTACTTAGCACCCTGAGGTGAATATCCCCTGACACAGGCTTGCTTAGGGAGAAAGGGAATGGCAGGTAATTGAGACTTGACTTGGCTCAATTGAAGTAGATCCTTTCTCCACACACCCTTCCAAATGTCCTCTTTCTTGAACTGTAACCATTAGATATGACTGTTATGATTTCTTTATAAATGATTTATTAAAGTGAAAGGAAGTATTTGGATCAAGAAAGAGAGTAATAGGAATCCGTATCTATTCCCCAATGGCTGACAGTCTTCTGCCCTCCGCCCAGCTGAGAGCAATCCACAAAAACTCCTCTCTAAACTAGATGGTATCTATTTATTAACTAACTGTAGGCTGATAAATCAACAAATCTCTAGAATGTTAGCAATTCAAGTTTGAGAGATTCATTGCTGGCTCGGAGCAGTCACCCTTAAAGTGAACCCTCAGGCAGACTGCTATTTCACTGAATCCACACAGTTATAGATATTTGGGAATCCAGGAACAGACACAGAAACATCAAAGATCTTTCCAAAAGATCACTTTTGCTCAGGATAATGCTGGAAAGGTCCAGGAGGAAAGGTTCAAAACTCCCTCTCTACAAAGAGTTAAAAACTGAACCCCCTTATCTCTTAGATTCCCTCCCAGAGTTCTGTTGTCTTTTAAAATGCTCCTCTCATTCAACATTCCATACTTTTTCTCCTGCTTTCCCCTATTCCAGTACATTTCTTGCATCATTAGCAAATATGTCTTCTAAACAGCATAAATGAGTTGTAGTTAGCCTTTTGGGCTCACTTACTTACTAGCACTGTTAGGTTAAGACTCCAGAGTGGTGACTGTTCTTTTACATGGGATTTTTGTGTAAGTTTAGTTGGGTGTTCTGGAAAAAGTCCCTACATGAAAGTCTATTGGAGTATAGGACTGAAGTAACATGTAGGATGCTTGCTTGCCTGAAACAAATATCGGGATAAGGCTTCCACAGGAAATAAATATATTTCATCTAACCTACCCTTTATCTGAGATCACAGGGTTGGAATACATAAAGATTACTACAGGTGAAGGTGACTTGCTCAGAGTAAGATCCATTCTAGGCTACAATTATTTAAGGGCCCGGTGAAGTATTTCTGGTAAAGATGACATATAAATACTAGTAGAGAATCCACAGGGAATTTATATATAAGGTAAATAGATAGAGTAAGGAGGTAACAACAACTTTTTACACTTTATGACCTGGAAGTTATTTCTAGTCCAAATTCATTCTTCCTGTCTGGTGCGAGAGGTTATTCTCTTAAAGCCACCTCCTTCCTGGGGTGACATTTTTTTCATGTCTTTTTGTCCTCAGTGTGTACTTTTGCTCCTGGTTGACTATATTGTCTATTAGCCCAATCTTTCTGATTCCAGAAAGATTCATTTTCTGCTCCTGATCTAGTCTCCCAGAAAATAATCCGACTAGGGTTACTAAAGCAAATTAAATCATAAATAGCCTATAGATATCGCACTATGATTGTGTTTCTGCCAGTATCAAAGAATAACTAATTATATGTTCTAAGTTACAAGTCTTCTGTTCACTGATGAAAAAAAAAGGGAAATAGTTGAAGGATATCTCTATATCTGCCATTAGGGAGAATTTCTTGACAATCTCTTTCAAGAATAAAACAAAGAGAAAAAAGCATCAGAGAGGAATCCCAATCTACTTTAAAAAAAAAAATAAGAATGAAGGATTTAAAAAATGTACCAGAGAAGAAGGGAAAGAAGAACTATTAAATCTTTGGAGCTAACAAGTTGGTTGGAGACTCTTTCCATAGAGACTAGGTATGGACTTCCTGAGAAACTGTTTATATGTATTAAGGAATGTGGATGAGTATACATAAAATAGGAGACAATTCATTACCTGTGAAAGAAAGAAGTGAGTTGTGGAAGTTTATGATTCTCTCTTGAGAGTTACTGAGGCAGTTATTTGTCCAATGACCATGAATAATAGGTATTCTGATTTCTTAGAGAATGTATCTGGGGCATGATGCCTCTTGAGTCTTGTCAAAACTTATGTCTACCATTCAACTGAAGAAAATACTATTGCCAGAGGAAAGGTAGAAACCACTAATAGAAATTATGGTGTAATGGCCAATAAACTAAGAGACAAATGGGAGGCATTTTCTTTATTGATTCTGATTAAAGGTAGACCTGCAGAAGAGAAAAATGATTTAATAAGTGATTGGATAAATTTTTGGATCCAAGCTGAAGAGGTAGGAATAGTGTTCTCTTGGTAAAAAGACTATCACAAATGTCCACCAAGACAAATGATACCAAGTTGAGAAGGCAGAACCTAAGAGGAATATCTCTGAAAAATACTTATTCACAATTCAAATTTCAAAAGGAGAAATATTATAGTCTTAGGTCTTTATACACAATTGCAAAATATGAACCATAAATTAAGTGACCTTGAGATGTTAGTTTAAGAGATAAATTAAATGTCATAGAAGTATCACTAAGACTTAGTAGGTGTAATAATTAAAATAGTTGTTGCCATAAACTGTGGCAGATATAAGAGTTGGAGCCTTAAAATTGTGACCCCAGAAAATATGGTTTCAAGACAGTGTCTTGTTTTAAATCAAATATAAGGTGGTCACTAGGGAAAAATTCCCAATTATTAAATGTACCCATCAGCTGGGTTTTATAGAGATTTTAATTAATACAAATGAGGAATTAAAGAAAGGGAGAGAGAGAGAAAAAGGGAATAATGAGAAAAAGATAGGCTGGCCCAGGCCAGCCCTGGCCAACCCAGGCCCAAGCCCTAAGAGAAAGATCAGTCAGTCTTTTATCCATTCACCACAAGATTTGTCTAAGCAAGGATTCTAGTGTTCAGAGAGACACCAGTTCAGCTTTGGCCAGCTACCTTCTCCAGAGAGAGTTCTTTGAGAGAGACTCTTGAGACTGTCAGAGTCTCCTCAGAGGGAGTTCCTGCGAGTGTCCCCTGCTCTCAGTTTCTCCTCTCCTTTTAAAGGGAATTTTCTCCTATGTCACCTCCCCTAAGTTCTCACATCTACCAATCACAGTAGACATTTTCCAAAGGACAGACCATTCTTAATTCACACCTAAGAAGGCTTGAACTTTTGATTAAATTCACACCTGAAAAACCTCTGATTAAGTTTCTCACCTCTTTGCTCCTTGTAAATTCACAAGTTGCCTGACCTTTATAGGTACTTAGCACCCTTTTGTATTAGATCTAAAAATAGGCACAGCTTAAGAACTTTTGCCTTACTATAAGTATGGGTTTAAGTATTTTTCATTGTTCAGCAAGGAGTTTCTTCCCCTAAAGCAGGCTTAAGTAGGGGTGGAGTAGAGGTCTCACATTCCTGATCTAAGTCCCTTCATTGTTTAAATGGGGAATGGTCTTAACCCAACCTTATGAAGTAGGGTCTGAGAATTTTTAAGGTTCATATAGAATAGGACTTATAACTAGAATTTGGCAAAGTATAATTTGTCAGGGTCTAGGTATTCATACCACTTTCCTATATATTCTATACCATGCTGCCCTGTATGCCCCTTTCCTTGTTTGATTGCCTTTTATGTATTGTCTTTCATTATTAGAAAATAATCCCTCTAATAAAAAGGGGAAAGGATCTACTTGTACAAAAATATGTATAGCTGCTCTTTTTGTGGTGGAAAAGAAATAGAAATTGAGGGGATGCCCGTAAATTGGGGGAATGACAACAAATTGTGGTATATATTGGTAATGGTATACCATTATTTTTGTTACATAATTTTGTTACATAATAATTGTGTTACAAGAAATGATAAGCAAGATGATTTCAGAAAAAGCTGGAAAGATCTGAGGGAACTGATGCAGAGCAAAATAAGCAGAACTGGGAGAACATTGTGCACAATAACAGCAATATTGGATGATGATTATCTGTGAAAACTTGACTATTCTCAGCAATGCAATGATCTGGGACAATCATGAAAGACATGACAGGAATTCTATTTACCTCCAGAGAAAGGACTTGTTGGAGTCATCTTTCACATCAGTGTATTTTTCATTTCATTTTGGGGTTCTTCATTAAAGGACAATGAATCATAGTATATGATATTATGAAAAGTACAATATCTAGGATTATAACCAAGAATTACATACTTATCAAAATAGCATAATCCTAAAAGGGAAAAAATGTACATTTAATGGAATAGGGGAAAGTCAGACTTTCCTAGCCAAAATATCAAAGCCAAAAAGAAAATTTGATGAGCAAACAAAACACTCAAGAAAAGTATATAAAAGTAAAGTGAAAACTTAAGGGTTTCAATAATTGTGAACTGGGTACATTCATACCTAGGAAAGTGATAATGAAATGATTAAGATATCTATGATATTTAAGATATATATTTAAGATATACAAGATATGTAAAGTATTTAAGATACTTAAGAATGTTATCAATATTGGAGTAATGAAAGGATTATTTTTAGAAGAAGGGAGGAATATGAAAAGGATGTGCTGATATAAAATAAAATCAAGAAATATGAAAGAGAAACACCTGGGGACAAAAGAAGAAATAGAAGAGGGATAAACTACCTCTCAAGAAGAGGTGCATAAGAAACAATACCATGGATGAGATGATGGAAGGGAGGTGGGCTATGCTTGAAACTTACATCAGAAATAGATCAAAGTAGGAATAACATCCATATTCAATCAATTATAGAAATTCACCTTACCCTATAGGGAAGTAAGAGGGTAGAAGGAATAATAGTCACCTTTTTCCCTTTCTTCCTTGAGGCTTGATTTTGGGCCATGTGAGCCATCCCTTTGGTGGTTTTATTCCCCTTTCCTTTTTGGTCTGGGGTCTGGGTGATATGGATGGGTTTTCTGTGAATTTAGGTTGCCTCAGACTAGTTCTTCCCAGCCTCCAAGGTTTCTTAGAGCTCTGGGCCCCTGATCACAGCCAAAGTGCCCAGGTGTTTAGCTCTGCCCAGATGCTCAGCGCAACCTCCCTGAGTAAGGCTCTGCAGCCCCTGCTCAGCGCAGGATTCTCCCGTGAAACCGCCCTGAGACATTTTTTCCAGCAGTCCCCAGATCCCAAGGACCCTGGAGTGGCCCTCAGACAGAGATGTTCACCACTCACTCGCTGTCCCAGTGAGCGCTCTGGTAGCTCACTCTGGTTTGGTGGGGGAGGTGTGTGTGTGGGGAAGGGCGGCTCAGTTCATGTTTCTGTGCAAGCTTTTCCTCTTCTTATTATAGTGTGGAAATGTTCAAACCCCACGTACCTTTGCCTCTGTAGGGTACTGGGGAGTACTGGGGAGTCTTTCTGATCCTCCAAAGGTGATTTTTATGATCCTTTGATGTAGTCTATTTTGTTCGGTGCCGGGGAGAGGAAGCGTGTGGCATCTAGATTGCAGCCATGATTACCCGCGAGGGTAGAAGGAATAAAAGAAGGATGGAGAAGGTCAAAAATGAGAGTGAATTAGGGGAAGCAGTTGTCAAAAATAAATCATCTGTGAACAAGGAAAGGCTAAAAGAGGAGAGACAGAAGAGTAAATGTGGGAAAATAAGTTGGAGGTAAATAACAAAATTAGTACTCAAAACTGGCAACGTGAATGGTATGAACTCACTCATAAAATGGAAAAGGATATCAGAGTAGATTAAAAACCAGAATCCCACATTATCCTCTCTATATGAAACATATTTAAAGTAGGGAAATACCCACAGAGTAAAAGTAAGGGGCTGGAGCATCTAGTATGCTTCATTTAAAGTTTTTTTTTAAAAAAGCAGGGGTAGCAATCATGATTTCAAACAAAGCAAAAGTAAAACTTGATCAAAAGAGATAAGGAAATGATATCTTTATAAAAGGCACCAAAGACAAGGAAATATCAATACTAACATATATGTACCAAATGACATAGCATCAAGATTATTAAAGGAAAAATTACATGAGTTAAAGGAGGAAATAGATAGTAAAATGTTACTACTGGGGAACCTCAACCTTCTCTTCTGAGGAGGAGATAAATTTGACTAAAAAATAAACAAGAAAGAAGTAAATAAAATTTTAGAAAGTTTTGCCATTTTAGACTTATGAAGAAAAATGAATGGGAATAGAAAGAAATACACCTTTTTATCAGTAGGATATGTCACTTTCATAAAAATTAACCATACAAGGACATAAACACCTTACAATCAAATGTAGAAAAGTATAAATGTTAAATGTATACTTTATAGACTATAATTCAATAAAAATTACAATCGACATAGGGCAGCAAAAAGAAAGACTAAACATTAATTAGAAACTAAATAATCTCATCCTAAAGAATGAATGTCCAATAACAAATCATAGAAACAACAATTTCATTAAAGAAAATGACAATGAGGAGACAACATGCTAAAATTTATGAGATTTGGCCAAAGCTGTATTTTAGGGGGAAATCATATCTTTATATGCTTAAGATTAATAAAATAGAGAAAAGATAGGTCAATGAAATGGGCATGCAACTAAAAAAATTAAAACCCTTTGAATTAAACATCAAATTGGAAATCCTGAAACTCAAGGGAGAAATGGCAGGACTCTTTCTTAACCAACAGCTTTAAATTATTTATTTACTATTGGAATTTGATCTTCAAATGCTTGGTAATTTGTAAATTTGTAAATTCATTTGGTCCTGATGCTTTTTTTCTTAGGAAGTTCTTTTATAATCAGTTTACTTCTTTTTCTTAAATACATTTATTTAAGTACTCTATTTCTTCCTGTTTTAGTTCAGTCAATTTCTATTTTTGTAAATATTAATACATTTAACTTAAATTATTAATTTTTGGCATATGAATAGGAAAAATAACTCCTAAAATTTTGATTTTCATTCTTTGATTTTGATTTCATTAGGGATAAATTTCTTTGATGGCAGTTATTTTGTTTCCTTTTTAAAAAATCATATTAACCAATGGTTTATATATGTATATTTTTCATAAAACCAACTCTGTTTTATTATTTATTGTATTTATTTTATTCAATGGTTTTCTTACATTCAATTTTGCTGGTCTCACCTTTAATTTTTAGGATTTCCAATTTAGTATTTGATTGGAATTTAAAATTTGTTATTTTCTTAATGTTTAAAATTGTAGACACAATTTATTGATCTGTTCTTTCTCTATTTTATTGATATGTGTTTAGAGATATACATTTTCTTCCAATTACTGCTTTTGCTGTATCCCATAAGTTTTGGTATATTGTATAATTATTTTCAATTTCTTTAATATAATTATTTATTGTTTCTATGACATTCTTTAACTCATCCATCCTTTCAGATCATTATTTAGTCTCCAATTATTTTTCAGTGATTCCAGGGTCTCTTATTAAATGTTATTTTTATTGCATTATGATCTGAAAAGGATTCACTATCTATTTTTCTGCATCTGACGATAAAATTTTTGCATCTTAATATGTGTTCATTTAAAAAAAGACCTTTACCTTCTGCCTTAGAATCAATATAATATATTGCTTCTAAAGCAAAAGAGTGGTAAGGGCAAGGGAATGGGGGTAAAGTGATTTGCACAGTCTCACAGCTAGGAAATATCTGAATCTGAATTTAAATCAAGAACCTCCCATTTTATAGGCCTGGTTCTCCATCTACTGAGCCACCTACGTATCCTCTATGCTCAATTTTTGTAAAAGTACCATATGCTGTGGGGGGGAAATTATATTCCTTTCTATCCCTGTACAATTCTCTGTAGATAGCTATCATATCTAGCTAATCTAAGCATTTTAGAGTTTATGATAAAGGGAGGGGGGAACTATATGCTAAAGATTTGGCATGAACAAATCTCAAACAATTCAGAGAATAGATAAGTAGTGTTTCAGGGCTTCAAATTAGACAGGGGGAAGGCATCCCTACAGAATGAGATCTCTTAGGAACGAAATTGTGTCAATGCAAATATTAAAATGTTTGAATGAAGAACTAAAGAGAAAATTTTGAAACAGTTAGGTAGATGCATTAAAAAAACCTCATGAACCAATTTGGATTTTAAAAAAGTTTCATTTATTTTAATCAGCCAAGACTTACCATGTTACTCTCAATCCTTTCCCAACAATTCCCCTTTCCTTGCCAATGGAGAGCAAAAGAAAACAAAACCCATTGTAAAGATATATGGTCAATCAGTACAAATTTCCACATTGGCTATATACAAAAAATGGTGCTTCATTCTGCATCCTCTACATTTTACCTCTTTATCAGAAGAACTTTTCATAGTTAGTCCTCTAGAATCATGGTTTCTCATTACATTGATGGGAATTCAGCACAATAGTATTCCATGACTACATTTATATACCATAACATGTAAAAAAATATCCAATGGCCAATTCATTGGTACTCTAAGATTCCTTCCTTTGCCATCTCAGAAGGAATTATAAATATTTTGTACAATCTTAGAATTTATTTTGCTTACTGTCAATCTCTTCCTTAATATATTTTCTAAAATTTTCCTGCTCCTACAAATACCTTCTCCCATTTTCCTCCTATTTTTCTGGTGAGTAAAACACATTTCTATACCCAGCTTTCTGGATGTTCTTTCTTCATTTGACCAGATCAATTGAATGTCAGTCTCAGATATTAGCTGTTCCCTTCTATTCCTTCTCCTTGTTTTTATAGATGTGTACTTATATACTCTATTATGTGAAGATTTTTTTTTAACTTTCCTGTTGTCTCTTCCCTCCTACCTTCATTAGCTAGGTGGTGCAGTGGAGAGAGTGTTGGATTTGGAGAGAGGAAGATCTGACCTCTAATATTCCCTCATGCACTTACTAGTTCTGTAACCCTGGTCAAGTAATTTAATGGCTTGTTGTCTCAGTTTCCTCATATATAAAATGTAAATAACAATAGCACCTACCACTCAGGATTGTTGTGAGGATCAAATGAGATATTTGTAAAAAGTACATAGTGTAGAAATGAACATTTGTGCTATACAAATACTTATTCCCTTCTCATCTTTCTTTTCTCTTTTAATTTTTTCTTAACATCATCATAACATAAAAGAACAACTCCCCAGCCTTGTCTAATTGTACTCCTTTTATGCACCCTGCTGATGATAGGATTCAGCAGGATTCAGAATTTTCTCATATTTGAATATAGGTAACTTATCACTATTCTGTACTTCACCATTATTCATTTTTGAATTTTGGAGTTTGTATATAGCACTGGTCTTTTCATCAGGAAAGACTTGGAAGTAATCTAATTAAAAATCCATTTTTTCCCTGTAGAATTATACTGAGTCTTGCTGTCAAGTTATCCTTTTCTGTAAATCATATTCTTTACTTTCTGTGACATCCTATTCTAAATTCCCTGTACTTATATAGTGGTTGCTAATAAATTGAGAGTTATCTTGACCATGGCTCCTTGATATATGGAGTCCTGCTTTCTGGCTAATAATAGCATTTTTTTCTCTTTGACTTAGAAATTCTCATCTCCTGGGAGTTGTGTGTGTGTGTGTGTGTGTGTGTGTGTGTGTGTGTGTGTGTGTGATTTTTTTTTCAGGAGGTGACCCCTGGATTTTTTTTCCTACTTCTCATCTACTTTGTCTACTAATTCTAAGAGATCTGGAAAGTTTGGTTTTTAGAATTTTTTGAAATATTATGTCATAGGATCTTTTTGAGGGTCCAGTATTATTAATTTTTTCCCTTGATCTGTTTTCCAGGTTAGTTGTTCTTGCTATGAGATACCTTACATTTTCTACTATTGATTTCAACCATTCAACTTTGTTTTGATATTTCTTGTTGCCTCATGAAGTAACTGATTTCCATTTGATCCATTCTAATTTTCAAGAAGTTTGTTGTTTGGGCCAAGTTTTATGCTGTGTGTGTGTTAAAATCCTTACTTTATTAGGAGAACTGTAAGTCAGAAGGTCAAG
The DNA here is from genome assembly GCF_027887165.1 of Monodelphis domestica. NCBI lineage: Eukaryota > Metazoa > Chordata > Mammalia > Didelphimorphia > Didelphidae > Monodelphis > Monodelphis domestica. Next base: position 432,861,399 of record NC_077228.1, on the reverse strand, counting down.
GATTATGAAGAGTTAAGTGATTTGCTCAGGGTCACACAGCTAGAAAGTGCCTGAAGTCAGATTTGAAACCTTTTATGTTTTTAGGACTAGATTCTGCCACACTTTGGGATGGAAGTTCTAGACTGGTGCTGTGGATGCTTTCTTGAGTTATTGAGTATTGTGTTATTTCATGATTTCAGGAGAAACCTGGGAAACTGTAAGTTTTTGGTGTTTTTAAAGTGATCTGATGCAAAACCAAGCCTTATTGCTGCTTCCTTGCTCTGAACTCTGCAAGTTTCTAACCTATATTTGCATCTGTGCAAAACAAGACTGCTGCTCAATTTAGACCATATTATTCAATTGTTAGAAGTTAGAAATGATTTGGCAGTAAAATTTCCCACATTGATAAAACCACAGGTATGGACGAAAGAAGATAAGAAATTTATATCAACAATGATTGGATAAAAATGCACATTAAAAAATACATCATATGACAAGAATAATTGCAAAATATCCTATCCACAAATACCAAATATTACAGTGTAAAATGAAAACAGACAGAAATGCTATGCATTTAGTAAAATAAGCTTAGTCAATTCAAATTGACCTTCACAAAACCAGGTAGGTGACCTTGAGCTTGGCAAGACTTAAAATGTCCTCCAGGGAATTGTAATCTAAAAGCATTCCTCTTGTGGTGATATTATTGACAGTTTCTTTAAAATGATAATACTTGGGCTTCTAGGTGACTGAGTAGGTAGAGAACTATGTGACTCTGGGCTAGTCACTTGACCCCAAATACCTAGCCCTTATCGCTCCTGTATTAGTTCTAATACAGAAAATAAGGGTTTTTAAAAAAAAATTAAATGGCCAATACCTTACCCACAACACTTTGTACCAATCGATTATAAACCATGGGAGGGCAGTAGTCTTTTTCCTCTTTTTGTATGCCTAGCACTTAGCCCACTGACTAGCACATAGCAGAAACTTCATAAATTCTTATTGTTAAGTGCCTTTTGAATACTTTCACAAATATCTGACTATTTGATCTATTAATGGTAGATAGAGTGATCCCTAGCAGCCAGAGGGCAGCATTAAGTTCTGGGAGTCTTATGATGCTACTGATCTGGACAAAGATGCCAAAGGCAGACTGCTTTGTGATTTTCAATCTTATCTTTTATTCAAAATTAATAACCCTCTCATTCTTCTTCATGCATGGTATACAGATTGTTGCTAAAAATAGTAGCTAAGTTTCATGTAGTCCTTAAAGTTTGCAAAGTATTTTACATATGTTTCACTTTACACAGGAAGGAACTAAATTTAGAGAGGATAGCAACTTGCCAGTATTCATAACTATTAAGTATAGGACATAGGATTCAAACACAGTTGTCTCAACTTCAAGTCTACTTGCTGTCACTTCAAGTAAATAATTTGACTTGCAAGTTAGAGAAATATCTAACTGATATAGATGGTAATGTTATAGGTTATATATAAATGTTAAATATATTAGATATAGAGAATGCAATTGTTACAATAAATTGGATTAAAAAACATAAATGGGAATGTGCAAGGTTGGAAGGACTCTGATAAATCTTAAATGCTGTAAATCTTGAAATGAATTTATTTTAAACTGAACTCTATAATCTTTATTGATTATACATATAATGGAAGAACTGGATTTGAATTCCAACTTGCTAATTATTACTTGTATAATGTTAGGTGAGTAAATTAACCTCTCCAGGTTAGTGTTTCCTCAATTATAAAGTGAGGAGAGTTGACTAAATTAAGTCTCTGATCTATTTTATGATGTGTAATTTCTTGGCAAGAAGAATAGCTCAAATCCACACTGACATGGGATTTGGAACTTTTGTTCATATCTTGAAACAAGTAAATAACCTGTGACATAGTAATGGAGGCAGGACTAGAAAAGAGTCCAGAAGAAACAGCCAGGTGGCACAGTAGATAGAGCATCAGGCCTGGAGTCAGGAGGACCTGAGTTCAGATCCGATCCTGGTCTAATTGCTTAACCTTGTTTGCCTAGCCCTTGCACTTCTGTCTTAGAGTTGTTGCAAAGATAGAAAATGAGGGTTAAAAAAAAAGATCCAATAAAAGCAAAGAAAAAAATACAGGCTGCTTGGAAAGTGGGACAGAAAGAAACAGTAGATATGCCTATGTACAGTAGTGGAGCTGAAACTGCATTTTGAAAAGTAGGCAGGAATTGATATTTTACCTCTGTACACCCCTAGAAAAGAAAGGAAAGATGAAAGAATGGCTAAAGAGGTAAAACAACGGCTGATGACACCATATCTATTTAGCTGGGTGCAACTTGTGTCTGTATCTAGGCAAATTTCTATATTTTCTCATAGAATTATGTGATTTCCTCATAATCTCCTATAATTAACCAAAGCACATGTATTTCTATTATTCTATTATTTTATTTGTTCTCATAATAAAGATATAGAGACAGTTCTGGGCTCAACACAGGAAGAAATAGACATTTCCCACCTTAGGATTAGGATCCTTTATTGTAAAATCTCTTCCTCTTTCTCCCTTTCTCCATCTCTCTCCCTCAGGACAGGATCACAAGCCATACATATGTTTTATAACTAAACTTATAAGGGCTCAGTGAATACAGACCCAAGCTTTTCAGTCTGCTCTATCAGACTCTCAGCCTAACCTTTGGTTTTGTTGTGTAATTCAAATGCTTCACTCATTAAGGGGAGAGGAGTGCAGCTAGAGCTCTAGAGCGATACCCAGTATTGCAGATGTATAGCAAAAAAGCTATTTCTTCTTTTGTCATTTTGTCCCAAGTCAACTGTGTATTACTTTTGAGTAAAATGGGATAGAAAAGGAAAGAGAGAATCAAGTCAATTTAGAGAGAAAAAGAAAGAAGCCATTGGAAATTGATAGATAAGAATGTGAGGAAAAGAGGTTGATTTCCAGAATAATCTTTTAGAAGAGACAGTTTTATGTATGTTTTTGTATTCCTTGTGCTCTGCCTAGTGCCTGGCACAGAGTGGGTCCTTCTAAATTCTTCTTAATTAGTAGATAGGAGGAGATGGCAGGCAATCAATAAATTAATCTACCAAGCATTTGTCAAATATCTATGTGCCAGCCAATGTGCTGCATTCTGGAGATACAAAAAGAAAACTTCAAACAGTCTCTTCCCTCAAGGAGTTTAAATTCTATCAAGAGAGACCACGTGTGTGTGTGTGTGTGTGTGTGTGTGTGTGTGTGTGTGTGTGTGTGTGTGTGTGTTTATTTTATTTATTTATTTTAACATTATTTTTTTATTTGGTCAATTTCAAACATTATTCCTTGAATACAAAAATCATTTTCTATTCCTCCCTCCTCTCCTGCCTCCCCTCCCATAGCTGATGTGCAATTCCACTGGGTATTACATGTGTCCTTGATCCAAACCATTTCCATGTTGTTGGTATTTGCCCTAGGATGTTCATTTAGAGTCTACATCCCCAATCATATCCCCTCAACCCCTGTAGTCAAGCAGTTGCTTTTCTTTGGTGTTTTTACTCCCACAGGTCTTCCTCTGCATGTGAATAGTGTTTTTTTCTCATAGATCCCTCCAGTTTTTTCAGGGACATTGAATTGCCACTAATGGAGAAGTCCATTACATTCGATTGTAACACAGTGTATCAGTCTCTGTGTACAATGTTCTCCTGGTTCTGCTTCTTTCACTCTGCATCACTTCCTGGAGGTTGTTCCAGTCTCTATGGAATTCCTCCAGTTTATTATTCCTTTGAGCACAATAGTATTCCATCACCAACATATACCACAATTTTTTCAGCCATTCCCCAATTGAAGGCATCCCCTCATTTTCCAATTTTTTTTCACCACAAAGAGCATAGCTATGAATATTCTGTACATGTTTTTTCTCCTTATTATCTTTTTGGGGTACAAACCCAGCAGTGCTATGGCTGGATCAAAGGGTAGATATTCTTTTGTCGCCCTTTGGGCATAGTTCCAAATTGCCCTCCAGAATGGTTGGATCAATTCACAACTCCACCAGCAATGAATTAATGTCCCAACTTTGCCACATCCCCTCCAACATTCATTACTTTCCATAGCTGTCATGTTAGCCCATCTGCTAGGTGTGAGGTGATATCTCAGAGTTGTTTTGATTTGCATCTCTCTGATTATAAGAGATTTAGAACACTTTTTCTCGTGCTTATTAATAGTTTTGATTTCTTTGACTGAAAATTGCCTATTCATGTCCCTTGCCCATTTATCAATTGGGGATTGGCTTGATTTTTTGTACAATTGATTTAGCTCTTTGTAAATTTGAGTAATTAGACCTTTGTCAGAGGTTTTTGTTATGAAGATTGTTTCCCAGTTTGTTATTTCCCTTCTGATTTTGGTTACATTGGTTTGGTTTGTACGGAAACTTTTTAATTTGATGTAGTCAAAATTATTTATTTTACATTTTGTGACTCTTTCTAAGTCCTGCTTGGTTTTAAAGTCTTTCCCTTCCCAAAGGTCTGACATGTATACTATTCTGTGTTCACATAATTTACTTATTGTTTCCCTCTTTATGTTCAAATTATTCACCCATTCTGAGTTTATCTTGGTGTAGGGTGTGAGGTGTTGATCCAAACCTAATCTCTCCCATACTGTCTTCCAATTTTCCCAGCAGTTTTGTGAAAAAGTGGGTTTTGGTCCCCAAAACTGGGATCTTTGGGTTTGTCATATACTGGCTTGCTGAGGTCGCTTGCCCCCAGTCTATTCCACTGATCCTCCTTTCTGTCTCTTAGCCAGTACCAAATTGTTTTGATGACTACTGCTTTATAATATAGTTTGAGATCTGGTACTGAAAGGCCACCTTCCTTTGTATTTTTTTCATGATTTCCCTGGATATCCTTGATCTTTTGTTCTTCCAAATGAACTTTGTTATGGTTTTTTCTAATTCAGTAAAAAAGTTTTTCGGAAGTTCAATGGGTATGGCACTAAATAGATAAATATATTTGGGTAGGATGGTCATTTTTATTATGTTAGCTTGTCCTACCCATGAGCAGTTAATGTTTTTCCAATTGCTCAGATCTAGTTTTAGTTGTGTGGAAAGTGTTTTGTAGTTGTGTTTGGTGTGCTATAGGACAATGGAGGTAGGACTGAATTACCAATGAGCAGGAGAAAAGATAGGGACAGCTATGGGAATGTAATAGCAGTAAGGAATGTATAAAAGGAATGTTAAGTATTGGTGAAGACTTGAATGATGTAGTATTAATCCTCTATGAATTTAATCAGCATAATTTCTTTATTCTCCCTCCCTCCCCACTAAGGGTTTTAATATCAATAATCATAACCACAAGAGGGACTGATTTTCACAATGATATTTAGCAGCAAATGAAGGATATATAAACAAGGGGGCTGGTAAGTTAATAAAAGACTTTATCATCTTTCAGCTGTGAAAGGATCAGGACCTTAATATAAGACAAGCTATTCATTTGTTGGTGTAGGTGAGATGATTCATCTAAAGATCAATTTAAGGCCAAAATACAACCTATGAAGATAAAGTAATGAGTCATTTTAAAGTAAATGTACCAGAACATGTAATAATAAAAATATAAAAAGTATAATAATAACTGGCATTTATGTAATCCAGAGTTTGTTTAACTTGAGTTCTATTTTCCTTAGGCTCAGTCTGTCAATAAACAATAAAGCACCTACACTGAGGATAAACTAGAAGCAAAGGAGCTGGTGGCTCAGTGGGTTGAGTACAGGGCCTGGAGGAAGAGCCAAGTTTAAATCTAGTTTTAGAAACTTAATAGCTATATAACTCTTGGAAAATCATTTCAACTTTATTTGCCTTAGTTTCTTCAATTATAAAATTGGTATTATAATAGCATCTAACTCTCAGGATTGCTGTGAAGAGTAAATGAGATAATATTTGTTAAAAGGCATAGCCCAATACCGGGAACACAGTAAGTGCTATGCAACAAAAAAAGAAAGATAGTTACTGCTTGTCCTCAAGATACTCATGATCTAATGAGGGAAGACAACACACAAAAGGAAGCTGAAAGGTAGGTAGAAAATGTACTTGGCACAGGGTCATGATCCTGTGATCAAGATGGAACATTCTTTAAGAGATTATAACTAAAAGGGCAATGAAGAAATGACTATACTTGGAGTCCTCATTAAATGAAGTCTTTGGGAGGAATTCTTTCCTTCACTTTCCAAACTGAAGGACAGAGGATGCTGATGAGTTATCCCTTATGAGACTTGATTGATAGATTTCAGGGGGTCCATGAAATTGGATAGAAAAAAATATTTTTACTCACCAACAAATGAAATTTATCATTTTCTTCAATTGTAAATGCAAAAAAGTCAAATGTATTGAGAAAGATCCATTGCCTTGAGCAGATTGCCAGGGCATCCATAATATAAAATAAGGTTAAGAACCTCTGATCTATCCCTTTGACATTCATAATAAGTTTTTGAAGTAGGTACTTTGGCACTACAGGTATTATTGCTTCAATTTTACCAATAAAGAAACTGATTCTCAGACAGGTTAAGTTACTTTCCAAGCGATACACAGCTGCTAGTTGTCCAATTTAGGGCTCCAACTCAGGTCTTCTAGCCTCTGAGTTTGGAATTATATCCACTTCCTCAGGCTTCCAACTTTTTCCACTTTTGATTAAATGAAAGTTGACTTCTTTAGAGTTTAAAAATATATAACAAATATCTAGACCTTAGAGACTCATATGAAATTTTATTAAGTATCTGAATTCAACATTTTCTCCCAAAATATTTATTTCAACATATCTTCATTGTAAGCAAGAGCTAAAGTTTCTTGCTTGAGTCATCCTCCTTAATAGGCAGCTGGTCTCTCTTACCAGCTGATATTTCATATTAAATTGTCCTCCAGATATTTCATCAAAATGGTTTGCAGCACACACCCTACATTTACCTCATGTCCTTTATGTGGCTCATTGTAACTTTGCACAATAGCGGAGTCTGGGTGGCAGCTGCAAATTTTCTGTTTCTCAATACACATAGCGTATTTGTCAGCAATTACGTCTCAGCTTCTCTTTTTGCACTTGTACTCTTGGTATAGAGCAGAGATGGCAAATTAATTATTACAATGAGCTGCACTATGCACTCCTTTCTCTTCAATGCTCACTGAAACCCTTTCAATCTAGCCACACAAAAAAAGCATACACACACACAAAACAAAAACATGGCTTCAGTATGATGGAAAATTCTTTATGTCCCCAAAACTCTGCCTGAATGCAAAAAAAAAATTGGGGGTGGGTGGGAATAATTTCTTTCTTCCTTTTCCCCACCCCAAATAAATATATTGCATATAATTCTTGGCCTATGAAATTCTTCCCAGGGAATCTAAGTTTTCTCTATTTTAATTGTGGGATTTTGTCAATTCCCTGGATAAATGACTTGACTCTAAATTTTGCCAACCTTGAAAGCATTCATGTTTTCCATTCAAAATCTGTTGAATTATATAATACCCATTCCTATTGAAAACACTAGAAAGTATAAAAAAGGGGCCATCCCTCAAAATAGTAAATAATATTTATTTAAAACAATTAGCAAATATCATCTGCAGTGGTAATAAGTTAGATGCCTTCCCAATAAGATTAGGAGTGAAGCAGGGATGCCCATTATCACCACTAATATTTAATATTGTACTAGAAATATTAGCATTAGTAATTCAGAAGAAAAAGAAATTGAAGGGATCAAAGTAGGCAATGAGGAAACTAAACTATCACTCTTTGCAGATGACATAATGGTATACCTAGAGTATTCAAGAAAGTCAACTAAAAATCTAGTAGAAATAATCAATAACTTTAGTAGAGTTGCAGGGTACAAAATAAACCCACATAAATCATCAGTATTCCTATATGTTTCCAACAAAGCCCAGAAGCAAGAGTTAGAAAGAGAAACTCCATTTAAAATAACCCTAGACAATATAAAATACCTGGGAATCTACTTTCCAAGACAAATTCAGGAATTATATGACCATAACTACAAAACACTTTCACACAAATAAAACTAGATCTAAATAATGGGAAAAACATCAATTGCTCATGGGTAGGATGAGTTAATGTAATAAAAATGACAATCCTACCTAAATTAATTTACTTATTCAGTGCTATACCTATCAAACTACCAAAACACTTTTTTTATATACCTAGAAAAAATAATTACAAAGTTTATCTGGAAGAGCAAAAGATCAAGAATATCTAGGGAACTAATAAAATAAATGTGAAGGATAGAGGCCTAATGTTACCAGTTCTCAAACTATACTAAAAAGCAGTGATCATCAAAACAATATGGTACTAGCTTAGAGATAGAAGGGTGGATCAATGGAATAGACTTTGGGTAAATGACAGCAGCAAGATAATGTTTGATAAAACCAAGGATCCCAGCTTTTGGGTCAAGAACCCACTATTTGCCAAAAAAACAAAACAAAACAAAACAAAACAAAAACAACTGCTGGGAGAATTGGAAAACAGTATGGGATAAATTAGGTTTAGATCAATATTTTAACCCTATGCCAAGATTAACTCAGAATGGGTAAATGACTTAAATATAAAGAGGGAAATCATAAAAAATTAGGTGAACATAGAATAGTATACCTGTTAGATCTATGGGAAAGGAAGGAATTTAAGACCAAGCAGGAGATAGAGAATACTGCACAATGTAAAATGAATAATTTTGATTATATTAAATTAAAAAGTTTCAATGCAACCAAAATTAGAAGGAAAGAAACAAATCAGGACAAAAATTTTATAACAGAAACCTCTGACAAAGGTCTTATTTCTCAAATTTATAAGGAACTAAGTCAATTGTACAAAAAAGTTAAGCCATTCCCCAATTGACAAATGGTTGAAGAACATGAATAAGCAGTTTTCAGATAAAGACATTAAAACTATGAATAAGCACATGAAAAAGTATTCTAAATCTCTTATAATTAGAGAAATGCAAACCAAAGCAATGCTGAGGAACCACTTCATACCTAGTAGATTGGCTAATATGACAGTAAAGGAAAAGAATAAATGTTGGAGTGGTTGTGGCAAAATCAGGACACTAATGTATTGCTGGTGTAAAAATAGACTCGAACTCTGGACTTCAACCCCCACAAGCCTTTGCTCCACTTCCCCAGAATGCTTTGTAATCTCACCTGGGCCAAGGCCGAGATCAAGAAGGGATTTAAGCTGATTATAAAGGCTTTTGGGGTCTCTCTTGCTTTTGGACTTCTGTTTTGGGGCAGACGTGGCTCTTTCCATAATGTAGGTGAGGTCTTGTCTAGGCCTTTCTGGCCTAGGCACGTTTTCCTTATCCTGTATTTTCCTTAATCCTTAATCTTCAATAAACCCCTAAAAATATAATACTCCTTGCAGAGAGAAACTAATTTCTACTTGCCTCGGTCTCCCCTAAATTTTAATCTTTACACTGGTAGAGTTGTGAATTAATCCAATCATTCTGGAAGGCAATATGAAATTATGCACAAAGGTCTTTAAAAGAATGCATACCCTTTGATTTAGCAATACCACTAAGAGATTTGTACCCCAAAGAGATAAAAGGAAAAATAGTTGCACAAAAAATATTCATAACTGTACTCTTTCTGGTGGCAAAATATTGGAAAATGAAGAGTTGTCCCTCAATTGGGGAATTGCTGAACAAATAGTGGTATATGATGGTGATGAAAAACTATTGTTCTGTAAGGAATGATGATCTGGAGGATTTCTATATGAACTGGAAGAACCTTAATGAACTGATTCAGAGTGAAATGAGTAGAACCAGGAGAACATTGTACACAGAAAGTAAAACAATGTGGAACAATCCAATGCAATGGACTTTGCTACTTGTAGCAATGCAACAAGCCAGGAAACTCCTGAAGGACTTATGGGAAAGAATACTAACTACATTGAGAGAAAGAACTATGGGAGTAGAAATGCAAAAGAAAAATATATGACATCGCTTTTCACATGTATATATGGGTATGTGATTTGGGGTTTAGGCTCTAAAAAATAGCTCTATAGCAAAAATGAATAATATGGAAATAGGTATCAAGTGATAACATTTGTACAACCAGTGGAATTGCTTGTTGGCTCTGGGAGTGGGGAGAGAAGAGGGTAAGGAAAAAAATGAATCTTGTAAACATGGAAAAATAATTTAAAATAAAAATTAAAATATAAAACAAAATATGTTGGATTAAGAATTTGATTCCTAGCCCTGCTACAGACTACCTGTGTGATGTAAAAGAGGAAGCAAAATGGAGAGAGAAAATGGAAGAGGGATTACTCTCCTCTCTTACTTATGGAGAGCAGTGAACAGGATTAATTTCACTAGGTGGATGAATATCTCCAGTGAGGAGTTGAAGGGAAATATGGAGGCAATGGGACACAAGAAAGCACCTCTTTGGAGTTGTCTGCCTATTTGGTTGGTATTGATGTCTAGGCTGATTGAATGTTCTCACTGTTCCTAAATTTTTTACCTCCTCTACTTCCTTCTGTTGTATTGTTTCCTTTGCCTCTTTCAATTTCTGCTTTAATTCTTTGATTTGGTCATCTTTTCCCCTTTGTTGCTCTTTGTTTGTTTCATGCAAGTTAAGTAGCTGATTCTCTTAATTCTTGTAACATCATGGAATCATACCTCAGGCAGAAATTTTTGAAAAAATTCCTGATGGTGGTGGAATATCCCTTCAGGAATTGCCTCTTAATGTGTTGTGATACTTGATCATTACCCTCAGTGAACCCTAGTATGGTTTTTGCACTTTCCAGGAGTCTGTCTAGATAGATGAAGGGATGTTCATTGGATACTTGATGAATTCTCTCAAATTTACCCCATGAATTAGGATGGACATAGAAGGATTTTATTGCCTCTAAAAGATCTTCTCTAACTTTTTTTAGGTAAGAAAAGCTCTGGGGATTAGAAAATTCAACATCCCCATGGAATTCTGGCCAGTTGGTAAGTTTTGGGTCATCCCTTTTTTTTTTTTAATTAAATTGGGCTTGTTCTGCAGGGGTAAATAATTCTTGCAAAAGAATCTCAGTATCTGCAAAGCTTTACTCATACAGCCTAAATGCTCTTTTTACTTCCTTGATAGAGTGGAAAAGCTCAATATAGAATCTGGGTATTCTTTTACATAGTGCTTCTAAGTCTATTGCTGAGAAGGGTTTGTGAATTTTCATATGTACCACCCTTGAATCTGCATTTAACTTTGCATAGTCTTATAATGGTAGAATATTTTGTACCCCTTCAGCACACCCCAGTGTGTGTAGGTTCTGTGTTTATTTCCTTGTCTGCAGTAGTTTTGTCTGTGCAGACTCCAATGGTTTGTGTAGGTGTAGTGTCCTTGTCCTTGTCATGGTCACTGTCAGTGACCTTGTCTGTATTGGTGTCATTGCCCATTCTCATCTTGTCAAGTTCAGTTATCAGTCTCTGGTATAATTCATTCATGGTGTTCATTCGATTGAGCATCATCATTAATGTGGGATCTCCATTGTTGTTTTATTTGCCCAAGACTAGTTTGATCCCCTTTCTCAATGTGCTAAAGGTTTGCCATGCCATCATTGTTATGCCTTATAGGGCAGGGAACATTGGCCACAGACTTTTGATCTCAAAAGTCATTTGGTCCTAGAGTTATGTTATCGGGACCACTGGGCATATAAAATAAAAAATTACATTGAAAATCATGCCATACAACCAATAAAATAGCTATGCCAGATGAGGAGCATTGCACTGATGATTAAGATCTTTTGGTACATGTTTGGTTTTGTTTTACCTTAATTCTTTATCTTCTACCCCCAAAACTCCTTCACAGTAATAAATTGTTTTAAAAACTGGCCCTTTTAGAACCTCCTGCCCCCTGGAGTATACAGTAATGGTTTTCAGTCTAAGTTTCTGTTCTAAGATGGTTACCCCTCTCCCCAGTCACTTCCAAATGCCACTAACTGAAGATGGTCTTTGTCCTAATCATCTGGGGTGCCAATTATAAAAGAGGAGGCAAAATAGAGAGAGAAGATGGAAGAGGGATTACTCTCCTCTCTTAGTTATGGAGAGGGGTGAACAGGATTAATTTCACTAGATGGATGAATATCTCCAGTGAGGGGTTGAAGGGAAATATGGAGGCAATGGGACATGAGGAAAGCTGAAAGTCTATGGAGAGATGGTTGTGTTTCTCTTTTCCCCAAGTTAGCTAACCTCAAGCCTAAGGATCACACAGAGTGGAAGAGAAAAGAATCTGTCTGTTTCTCCATCAATGATTAATTGCTGGGAGATGTGATATCCCAGACAGCCCCTGTCAAGAGTAAGGGTCTTTGTTGTGAGACCTTTCCTTAAGACCTTTTGTAAGACTTGTTGTAAGACCTTTCCTTATAACCCCAGTGACAAGCTGGCTCTTTGCTGGTCCCAGATGAAACTTTTGATCTTGTGCCCACACACGTAAGCTCTCTCTTTCAAGAACCCTCCAACCAATCTTCAACTGACAGAAACTGAAGTTTGTTTTTTTGAAAGGGATGGGGAATGAAGGCAGGAGAATCAGGAAACAGGATGGAGGGATCAAAGGAGCCCTAACACTTTAAATTCAACAGATGTTTGAAATTCATGGTCCTTGGCCAGAGGCTTGGTACCCCACAGCCTTTTGGTCAAGCAAACTGTTCCTTATCTCTTAACTATACACTAACTTAGGCTAATATCTTATTATCTAACTAGGGAATGATGAAAGAAAGGGAGAGATCCAAATGAGAGAGCAGATTGGCCCCTGCCTCTGAGTCCAGCTGACTTTTGGTCAGTCTTGAATAGCAGGAGTCTAATGATGAGGGGTTGGGGAGGATTCCTTGGCTGGAGACAGGTAAATAGCAAGGTGAGAATCAGGATCTTGTCCTCCTGGCATCAGGAATCTTTCTCTGACCCTCAGGAAGTCCTCCTTGCTGTATTCTTCCCAGGCTGGAAGTGAAGGTCAGTGGCTTCAGAGGTCTACTCAGCTTTCAGAACTGCCAGGATTCTCTTGCCCCTCCTCCACTGTTCCTCAGGCTGATCTCCCCTCAGTCTGGCTTCTCATTTCAACAGCAGGGTCTCTCTTCCTTACATTACAGTGACCTTGGGTAATTTGCCACTTCTCTTCAAGTCATCTCCTCTTTATTACAGTGGGAGGGTTTTACTAGATGCTCTCTAATTTCATCTATCAATCAGCAAACACTTATTAAGCACCCACTAAATGTGAGACACTATAGTAGTCTCTGGTGATACAGAAGCAAAAATGATGCAGTCCCTACCCTCAAGGGACATATTTTCTATTAAGGAAAACTATATACATATATAAGTATATTCAAAGTAAATACAAGTTAAAAGTGGGAAGGAGGAGAATGCACTGTCACTTGGGTTGGGGACAACTAGTATAAACTGAGCTTAGTTTTGAAAGTCAGTAATAGGGGCTGGCACAAGTGTATCAGCCCTAGATTTGGGAAGACCTGGGTTCAAATATGACCTCAGATACTTCCTAGCTGTGTGACCCTGGGTGATTCACAACCTTATTTGACTAGCCCTTCTATCTTGGAGTTGTTGGTAGGACAGAAACTAAGGGTTTTTGTTTTAAATAATAAGGAAAGAAAGAAAGACAGTAAGTAGTCTAAGGAGACAGAAATGAGAATAAAGTGAAGCCAGTTTTGAGAAACAATCATAAAGTCTAGAGAATAGGAGACAATGATATGGTGAGGAACAGAAAGGACAGTTTAGACTAGAGAGTATGGGAAGGGTAGCAATATATAATAAAACTAGAAAGGTAGCATGGAAGAGATTGTAAAAAGTTCAGAATGCCAGATAGGATCCTAGAGTTTATTAAGTAGGGATATGATGACATGGTGAGACCTATGCTTAAGAAAAATCATTTTGACAGCTGTGCAGAAGAGGGATTCCATTTTGTTTCCCCCTCACATTATTTTGTATTCTGATAAACTACCTTGAAAAAAATTAAGTGGGTGAGTTTGTGAAATCACTGGAGAAAATGTTTTCTTTGCAAGCATGGCATTGGGGATCCCATGAAGTGAAGATCTAGTTACAAGGAGCAAAAAGCACCCAGCAACAGAGGCTTTGGGCAAAACCAGCAGATGGTTTTATGCATTATGTTGACACATGTTCAACATGATAAAGTTGGAAAATAGACATGCCTACATAGATACACATACACTGAAACTGAAGGCTTCCTTTGCTCTGACTTTTCCCAGTAACAACCCATTCTAATTAACCTTCATCCTTCATCTACCTTTTATGGAAGGATTCATTAGACGATAGTCCTTAAAGTTATGTGACACTATTTTCCCATGTCTGGGTTCCTTCTATCTTTTACCATTAAGTTAGGTAGGCACAAATTTACTTAGGATCATCATTCATACTAAAAGGTACACAAATAGCATGTGATTTATGAGATAAGCCTGTCATCATCACTTATTAGTTTATAATAATAAAGAATCAGATATTTAATATGCAAGAGTCACATAGGACATTGAGAACTCAGTATCCTTGGTTTAGTCCTTCAGTTTAACTTATCACTCTTAAAAAAATTCTTACCTTCTGTCTTGAAATTGATATTAATTATTAATTTGAAGGCAGAAGAGCAGTAAGGGCTAGGTAATTCAAGTTAAATGAACTTGCACAGGGTCACAAAGCTAGGAAGTATCTGAGGTCAAATTTGAATCCAGATCCTTCCCACTCCAAGCCAGGCACTCTATCCACTGTCATCTCTAGCTGCCCCTTCAATCACTCTTAAGGTAGGGATGCTTCAATTTCCTGTAAAACTGATTTCCTTTGCAGCTCTAACATCTTAGAAATAGCTGGAACAAAGCCTACACGGTGTTTGATTTTGATTTTGACCTTCCTCATTGACACATACTATTAGATTCAATACCAAGTTTAGCCATCTGGAACTCAAGTAGTTGTATTAAGTTCTGGATCTAGTATGGGATGCTCAGTAACGTTAGCACAATAAGAGATGAGGTATGTCTGAACCACTTGTGTGAGAAGGGGCAGTAGAAGTCAGCAGGCAGGAGAATTCATCAGTCTCCTTTCTGAGCTGCAATAAAATCCATTTATTCAAAGCTTGTACCTGTACTCAGTTGGCATTTGTAAACAAGAATCCCACCATTCTGTAGAACCTAGAAATAGGTTCAGGGCAGAGGGCAGCAGATAGGACTCAGGTGACGAGAATCCAGGAAGCATATCAGCAATTCTTGATATGTATTAGTGGTTCCTGATTCACCAGCCTTCAGTACTTACCTTTAAGGTTCAAGTTGAAATGTGGTCCTGGACATTGCACAACTAACACCATTTGCTAGTAGTCTTTTTTCAGGGTAGGCAAATTCTAGAAACTGGCTAATTCCTGTTCTAGACTATCCTCTCCTTAGAACAGGATTGTTAGATGCTAGACTATGACAAGAAATCCTGGTAATATGTGTGTTCAAATTGTATTCAACTGAATTGTCCCTGCATGACTCCATACTTAAAGGAAGGATGAGAACAAATGCCTCATGCACCAGGCTCTGTGCCAAACACTTTACTGTCTCATTTTATCCTCACAACAGCCCTGTGAAGTGGGTACTGTTATTATCTCCATTTTACGGTTAAGGAAACTGAGGCAGGCAGAGGATACATGACTTGTTTGAGGTCACAGCTTGTAAATTTCTGAGGTCAGATTTGAACTCAGGTGTTCCTCATTCTAACCCAATACTCATCTACCTTGTGTCACCTGTTTATGGAAAAAAGGAGGTATGAAATGAAATTTCAAGGGGAAATAATTGACTTTACTGTTCTTATACTTATCATGGCTAGTGTCTATATAATGCTCTAAGTTTTACAAAGCTCCTTATATATTATTTCCTTTCATATTAACAACAACTTTGTGAAGTAGGAACTGTTCTTTACCTCCATCTTATAGGCAAGAAAATTGGCTTTAAGAAAGATTTCCCCAGGGTCACCAAACTAGTAAAATACCTGAGGCAAGATTCAAACTCTTTGAAGTTTGTGGTCACAACAGCTACCTAGCATTGCCATCATCACCACCACTGTCAAGTGTTTATTAAGCACCTGTCTGCATTATATGCCCTGTACAAGGAACAGTCCCCATCCTCCAGAAGCTTGCAATATAAAACAGATGCCATCAGCCAACTAATAGCGTTCTCAACAGACACTGACCAGGTGGCAGACTGATGGGTGTTGTATTGATAGGTTATGAATTCATATTGTAGCACTTCATTATATTTCAATTTAGTAGAGGGACAAAGGAAATGTAGAAAAACCTGAATGTATTTCCGTTTAACTATTTATGTACTTGGATCTCTAGAGGAATTTAAACGTCCCATAAAGATACATTTGCTTCACTTAGAGTATAATGATTAGATTTCCAAGTCTCTGAACAGCCACTACAGATACATATTTCTCCTATTTTGTTTCATTACTTGCTGATAATTCTATCTTATACTGCTTTGGAATTCATCTCACAAAGTACTATACATTTCCCCCCTCAGTTGTCCTTCTTGCTGCTTGATTCTCATTGACAGCCCACACACATGATGAAAAGCTGGCCATTGTTATTTCTGTGGCAGCATTTGTTCTCTGAAACGTTTCCCAGTCAATAACTAAACAGATGATGGTGAGAACAAGAAAGGGAAACCTGCTTAAAGCTATGCCTAGAGAAATCTGTGTTTCCACAGGGATTTTAAAAAATAGAAATTGATTTAAAGATACTGAATATGTTCATGTAATTGAGGCATTGTAGATATCGGAAATTAAATCTGTGCTGAAATCATTGCCACAAATGACAGACAATGGATGGCCTTTTTCATGATCTAAAAAAGAAAAGAAAACCCACATAGAGCTCTGATAGGTGAGCTGCCACATTATCTTTCTCAAAACTAAGACTCCATTTTGCTTCCCAGCTAGGTGGCTCAGTGGCTGGAGTGCTGGATTCTATTAGGTCAGGAAAATCTGGCCTCAGACACTTACCAGCTGTGTGACCCTGGGCAAGTCACTTAACCCCCATTGCCTAGCTCTTACCACTCTTCTGCCTTGGAACCATAATATTGATTCCAAGGTGGAAGGTAAGGGTTTAAAAAATTTATTTTATAAATGCTCTGTTTATCTAAAAATGAAAGTTTCATAAAAGTGGGGCTGGTCCTACTGGTAGGCAAAGCAAGGCCTCTCTACTTATGTGGTATAATTTTAGGGACGTCAGGAAGAAATTTTAATTTTTTCAAAATATATTTATTCAGATCCCTAAAGAATGAAATTTGGTAAAAATGGTTTGACAGTAAGAGATAGGTATGAAAATGTAAATATTCCTCTAAAAAGGATTAATAGATTTAAATTTAGCTAAGGAGTAAATGGTGGATAAAAAGTCTTTATCAGGAAGAAAATTTTCGTAAGGGGAAGAATGGAGAAAGAAAAAGGAGACTGGGGCTTACTGTGGGTATTCCATAGTCAGTGAGGAAAGAATGCAAAGAGTATAAACTAAGTTCCCAAATTATAAAGGTTGCCTAAGAGAAGCAACACTGAGTATATATTAGGAAAACTATTGGACTTGAATGTCAGAGGACTTGTAAGTAAAGACTAGGACTTGTTACTAGTTTCATGAGAGCAAGAATACCTTTTCTACCATCAAGGCCTCAATTTTCTCTCTTTATTCTCTACTCCCTTTCTCCTAGTTATCTTTATCAGTTCTCTCTAAACCCCTCAGGGTAAAAAAAAAAAAGCAAAAAGAGCATTTTCCCTTTCAGGCCAAACTAGACAGTAGTACATCCCCAGATACCCTCCAATACTTCCTTTCTGTCTTCCTACTTGACAAACTTTGTTATATACTTTCCCCTAAGCCCTTCAAATATTATTTTTTGGAGGAGGGAACATGAACATAATTCTTTCTCATTTCTTTCTCCTGAGTCTTTAATCATCTTAGATCATTTCCTCCTTAGATTCTTTTGTCTATATAGTTTATCTTGTTTTCTCCACCTTCCTTAAGTTATATGGAAATAAAAAAATTCTTTTTTTTCTGATCCTAGGAGCCAATTTTTAAATTTTCTAATATGAACTGGACTTATTTACCATTTGTATCATTATTTTGAGAAGATCACATAATCATTCAGAGCTGGAGGAGGCATTAGAGATTAGTCAAAATTGTTCCTATTAAAGATACAGAAATAGAGTCCCAGAGAGGTTATAGTGAATCAACTTATAGTGAATGAACGATGCATTTCTTTTCTTTTCATTTTAAATACATTATCAGATTTATGTTTTTGTTTTAAAATACTTATTTTTTTTGTCTGAGTAACAACTGTAAGACAGGACAAAGGCAAAATTTAAATATAATATTTTGAATTGCTAAGATTTCTTTGCCTCTCAAAAAAACATACTGAAAAGTTCAGCCTAATCAAAGAAGAAAAGATGGATTTTCAACAAAAAGAAGGCATTTGAGAAGTTTCTTTAAAACTAATCTGTAGTTTTAGGACCCTTTCTACCCCTTCCCTTTACATCAATTATCAAATTAAACTTGGTTTCAAAAGCCCTAAAGTTTTGTTCTTTGCTGGCGCTGAGGAGGTCCCTAGGTGAGTGTTTCTCATCTCCCATCCATCTAGACATTTGCCAAACAATCTTCTTCCCTTTGTAGGAAGGATTATATTTCAATATATTTCACTGATAAATTGCCCTGATTAACAGGAATTTTCTAAGAGAGGAAAAGGCAGAGGTAAAATGCACACAGCTTCAAAACAGTTTCTAAGGGCACAAAATGCTTTGTTTGGCTTCAAGTAAGAGCCACAACCAAGTTCCTCATAAAGTCTCACTTATATTTCTAGGTGCCAAAGTCAGACTCAGAATTTAAACTTTCTTGTTCAAAAATCAGAGGAACTGAATGAAGAAAATCCTACCTTTACCTTCACAAGGTCATTTCCTCAACTTCTGCTGACAGAGCACATGGAAAGAATGATGGCATTGATATAGGGTCAAACTCATATCTAAAAAACTTAGACTAGGAGCAGATTAAAGTTCTAAAGTTATTTCTCTAAAGAAAAATCATTATAATTGCAGCTTAGGGCAAGATTTTTGCCATTCTCCTCATGTTACAATACCAATCAGGGTCTACTGCTATCAGTCATAAAAATAATTACAATCTAAACTTAGAGGATATATAGTAGATTCAAATATGCAGTTCTACCATATTCTAGTTATTAATGAATATATTTGCATGGTTTTCCAAATGATCTAAAATAAAAATTCACTTATCAGATAGGATTTAACTTATAAAGTTCAGGTAATATTTAACTCATAAAGATAGTTACTTTATTCATGAGAAAAACTCAGTACTTTAAGTATGATAATAGAGTTTCAAAACATTGTCAGAAGGCTGGATAAGATCTAATATTCTTGCTTAACAAAGAACTGAGAGAAATTTATTATACCTTTTTCATACTCATCAATCCCTCTGAAAAAGAATATATGAGAAAAATTTTAATATACTCAATATCATATATTTAAAACATGAAACTTATGTTTAGTTGGGTGACAATAATTCATGAAAAAACATTTCCAAATTTCTCTCAACATTTTACCAATCATGCCCAATGATGATTCAAAACCTAAAAAGAGAAAACAACTTTATAATTAACTATTAAATAGTTCTATAAAGTAAATAAATCCTTAATGACTTCCCCTCTCTTAACACCTGTCCCTAATGGAGAAGGGTAAAATAATTTTTTAATTGATGATATTAATTTTAATCAAACAAGAAGATTTAAATTTTATTCTCTTCTTCAAAAGTATTATTTTGTTTTAACACTATCAGTGTCTACAATAACTTTAACAAATGTATTTATCATTTTCATGAATAATCAAATAACTTCAGAATGAAATTAAAAGCATCAAAATTAGAATCTAGAATCAGAATGTTATAGAACACTACAATATATTACCAATATGGCTAATAAAATAACATCACAGTTTATATATTTATAGTTTTTAGTTTATAATTTAATAATATTCAGAATGAATAAAAATAAGTATAACATAACTTTATAGTAGTTTATAAAATTTCACAATTTTATAAATAATATTTAAAAATTTAGGGTATCATAGAAAATTACTAGATTATCAAATGATGTTACAAAGATTTGCTTTAACACATTGAAAATCCCATACAAACTTTAAAACCCTGTATAAAGTTATCTAACATAAAGTATTAGATAAATAATATCCAACATAAATAAAAAATACATTTAACTTTAATGGAATATAATTAACATAATGTAATTACAATCCATGAAAATTATAATTGGATTTCATTAAAGAAACAATAATAATAACAAGCAGTATCTTTATTATCATTATTATTTATATTGAGTCCCAATTGAATAAAACCATATATTACATTCAATAAAAAAAATATATTTCATGGTCAATGAGACCACAGCATGATTTAGCATCAGCATCAAATCAAATCAGGATTCATCCTCAACAATAACTTCATTCTTATTTCCTTTCAAAGAGCTGGGCCAATAATTGCTCACAACATAAAATCCAATTCAATTCTTTTTGTTGTGTTAATCATCCCCAAAACTCTCTGCCTTGCCCTATATGGTTTTCAAATGAGCAGTCTCACATCTCCTTCCCCCAAGTTGGTTTACGTAATTTGAAATTTATGTCTCTTTGTTCATCTCCAAGATCTGCTTAGGAAACCAAAACAGCAAAGCACATTAAGAGGCATATTTTAATTTGGGTGGATTTTTAAATTTCTTTTTTATTTTTTTTTACTTTTTAAACATTATTTTATTTGGTTATTTACAAACATTATTCATTGGAAACAATGATCATTATCTTTTCTTCCCCCTTCCCCCCTCCCACCACTTCTCCCATAGCCGGCCCACAATTCCACTGGGTTTCACATGTGTTCTTGGTTTGAACCCATTTCCATGTTGTTGGTATTTGCATTAGAGTGTTCATTTAGAGTCTCTCTTCAGTCATTTCCTCTCAGCCCCTGTAGTCAAGCAGTTGCTTTTCCTCGGTGTTTTTACTCCCACAGTTTATCCTCTGCTTGTGGATAGTGTTTTTTAGATCCCTACAGATTGTTCAGAGACATTGCATTGTCCCTAGTAGAGGAGTCCATTACCTTCGATTGAATCCACAGTGTATCAGTCTCTGTGTACAATGTTTTCCTGGTTCTGCTTCTTTCGCTCTGCATCACTTCCTGGAGGTTGTTCCAGTCTCCATGGAATTCCTCCACTTTATTATTCCTTTTAGCACAATAGTATTCCATCACCAACATATACCACAATTTGTTCAGCCATTCCCCAATTGAAGGGCATCCCCTCATTTTCCAATTTTTGGCTACCACAAAGAGCACAGCTATGAATATTCTTGTACAAGTCTTTTTCCTTATTATCTCTTTGGGGTACAAACCCAGCAGTGGTGTGCCTGGATCAAAGGGCAGACAGTCTTTTATCGCCCTTTGGGCATAGTTCCAAATTGCCCTCCAGAATGGTTGGATCAATTCACAACTCCACCAGCAATGAATTAATGTCCCAACTTTGCCACATCCACATGCCACATGAGTCTGAATCCAGCCCAAAGCAAACTTTTTTCACTTTATTAAAATTATATTTTCTATTTGAGATTCTTTCCACAAGACTAATAAGGGAAAATGTTTTATATGATTACACATGTAAAATCTATATAAGATTGCTTGCCATCTTAAGGAATGTGGGGTTTGGGGGGAGATGGAGGTAGATAGAGGATTCAAGACAATATTCTTTGAAAAATGTTGGGAAATATTTTATGTGTAATTGGGGAAAATTAATTTAATTAAAAGAGAAAACTTAAAAAGGAAGGCATTCATCATAATTTCTGAGGATAAAAAAGAAAATACAAAAAGCAGTATACTGGATAGAATTTTTGACTCAGAATTTAGACACAGGCATATAATAAAAAAAAACCCCTAAGTTCTCAAAGTTCTGTTGTAAGCATATGAATCAGCTTATGTAACTCTGTTGCCATGACCATGGTAGGAGATAGACTGGGTACTGAGTGTACATGTTAAGGGTTAGAAATCAGCCTTTTCTGCTACTGGTTCATCAGATTTGTACCTTTTTTTTAAAATTCTAAACTATGGAGACTACTGAAATGACTTTATTTCTTGTGCATAATTCCCATTTTGGAGAAGTTAGAGATGTTTTGGGAATCAAAGAAAATATCTTATCTTTCTTCTTTTTAGTCATGTGATAAATGAGTGGGTTCATTACCAGTTCATGATATATAATCTCAATTAAATTCTTGTTCCTACATGACTATCCTTCCCCGCCTTTAATCAATTCTCCTTTTCACGTCCCACAGTAGGTGATCCAATCTTTTCTTCTCTCCTCCCTTCTTTACCACATCTTTCCCACTGCCTCTCAGATCTCCTACTTTACTAAAAATAGAGGTCATCCCTTGTGAGTTTTCCTTTTCTTCCATAGTCCACTCTTCAATTTAGCATGACTAAAAAGGAAAAAAAATATTTTCTTTCTAAACCAATCTCTCCTTCAAACTTCCTTTTTCTTTAGAAGATATTACCACCCTTTCAATCACAGTTTTGCAACTTCAGAATCATCTTTTACACATCCTTTGCCCTCTAAAAATCCAATCAGTTTAAAGAATTGTTCTTTCACAATAAATTTCTCATCCTGTCCTTCTCTGGACTAACATGTTCGCTATTCAAAGAGAGCCTTTTCTGAAACCTTAGTTGCCAGTGCTTTTCCCCTCAAATAAACTTATGTATGTACTTAGCTGTTTGAATTTTATATATCCCAGTAAAATATAAAGTCCTTGATATCAGGGTTTGTTTTTTATTTTGTTTTTCAGTCACCAGTGCCTTACATACTTCCTTTTAAGTGCTTAGTAGATGTTTGGTGTATTGGGTCTTCAAGGCTGACATTTTTTTGGTTCTTAGCTGAATTTCAACTACTTTATGACCTTTTCCCCACAAGGGAGTGATCTCTCGGCTCTTGAGTCTTCTTAGCCCCAGGTTTTTTCAGCTTCATAGCTATAGTCAGCCAGTTAGCCAAAGAAGCCTCTGGTAATTGTCTTTTGAAGTTTTTTTCCTCTCTCAGTTGCTCCATTTGAATTTAGTCTACTCTTTGATTCAGAGTGTTAAAGTTTCTTTAAATGCTCATGATTTCCATGGTTTCTAACTGGGTCTATTAAAATCAGCATGAGAGCAAAATAGAACTAATAACTTTTTTTGTTCTGAAATTCTATCAGTAAAAAACGTTTGTAATTAAAACTGAAATTTATCGGGGTGGGGTTTCATGGAATTAGTAAAACTGATCTTAGTGAAATTGTTAAAATAAACTCAATAGCAAATACAATTTGTGTCCTTGGGTGATTCAGTATTTCATATTTGTCTACAAAAAAAGTGAGATGAGAAATTCCTTCATTATTAGCATTTTTGATGGAATTTTAAAAGTAGTTATGAAAGTTAGAGTATTCTTGCCTATATAGAAAAAATAAACAAACTTTATTTAATCTTCCATTTTTCAAAAAAAGAGAAACAACATTTCTTTCTGAGTATAGTATCTCTGCATACAAGTGTTCATTTGTTTATTTTATATCTTTATTCATGGGGTGAAATTCATAGGTATCAAAACAAGTTTGTTAGCTTTCTACCTAGCAGGGATAAATATATATTTTGTCTCTCTAATTGCTCTACTATATATTTACCTCTCCAGTAACAACTACCACTAATTATCTCCATATAAAAAGTATTTCATTTTGCTTCTTTTTGCAAAGTATCACCTGGAAGTTTCTATTATTAATGATTAATATTCATAATGGAGAGAGACAGTGCCAAACTTCTCCTAATCAGCTTCACTGTGTAAGGAACCACCTTGATTGGGAGAAAAAATTTTCAGAGTTTGGATCCAATTCTACCTTGGAAGATTTAGAGACTAAATAACTTGATTTTTTATTTAATCAGATTTTAATTTGATTTCATTAGTTTTATTATATAGGTTCATGAAGACAAGTATTTGGGGTGGAAATGCATGCAATTAAAATGGGGAAAATAAATTTCCAAATATTATCATTGCAAATTATTAATTCATTAGTAAAATTCTTCTTTTCATATAATGGTACACATTTTTGTTGCCTATTGTAAAAAATAGACTCGAATACAGGACTACAATCCCCACAAGCCTTTGCTCCACTTCCCCAAAATGCTTTGTAATCTCATGGGAATTCTGAGGTGGGCCGAGATTGAGGGAGGATTTAAGCTGGTGGCAAAGGTTTTTGGGTTCTCTTTTGGACTTCCGTTTTGGAGCAGACGTGGCTCTTTCCATAATGTAGGTGAGGTCTTGTCTAGGCCTCTGACCTAGGCACGTTTTCCTTATCCTGTATTTTCTTTAATCCTTAATCTTTAATAAACCTCTAAAAAAATATTCCTTGCAGAGAGAAACTAATTTCTACCTGCCTCAGTCTCCCCATATTCATAAATTTTAATCTTTACAGTTGTCGTCCCAGATGGGACAAAAAACTCTCAATCTTCTGATTTAATCTTTATAGCTAGTGCCTAGAATTTTTTTAAGCCATGTCTGTCCAAGATGCTTTTTAGAAAACTATCATCAGCTCCTGCCTGCGGCCCTCTGCTCCTGCTTCTGCAGCCTCTCACCTGGTGCCCGAGCTCCTGGTCCTGCTTGTCTTTTTTTTTACCCTCACAAAGCTGTTGATCAGCTCCTGCCTGCCTGCCGCCACCATCCACTTCGGACAGCCACTTCTCCCGGCCCCACCCCGGCTGCCCGCTCTGCTCGGCCCTGCTTGTCTGCGCTCTGGCTCTGGCCCCAGCCCAGCGGACTTTCTCTCGCTCACCTGGCCCATCTGATTCAACCAAAATTGTAATCACCTGGTGACCTGCCTGCCCAACAAACAAAAAGGGGGGGGGGGTATATTGGCTCCATGTGGGCAGCCTGGGCTCCATGTGGGTGGCCTGGGCTCCATGTGGACTGGGGCAGGAGGAGGTATCAGAGCAGGGGAGAGAAAAAGGGAGAGGAGAAGAAACAGATTTTTCAAACAGAAACTTAAAAAGCAATGGGCTGTTTGAAAGGATACCTTTTGACTGTTCTGGTAATTTCATTGATTTCACCTGTGTGACAGAAGAAAGATTCAGCCCAAAGATTCAACTTTGGGGAGGCAAATGGGTGGCTCAGTGAACTGATAGCCAGGCCCAGAGACTGGCCTGAGACACTTCATGGCCATGTGGCCCGGCTCAGTTTGCTCAGACCCCATTGCCTAGCCCTTACCACTCTGCCTTCGGACAATAGACATTTAAATGGATAAGAACCCAAGGAACTTAAAGGCTATATTTTGAGGCATTTCAAACTCCAATGGTTTATAAAAATCTCTGTATTCTATTGCATTTTTGTTATGGTTTAACTTTGTGATTTTAAGTTCATATATTACTGGATTCAATATTCTGTTACACTGAAGGTTGATTGAATTTATTTTAAATGTACTGAGTTTTACAATTCTGTTTTTCCCCCATCACTGTGCTGAAAAAATATTATTGTAATTAAGCCCATATGAAAAAAAAAACAGCCTTTATATTTTGACTTTGTAAATTATCACATAGATGGACTTCAGAACTGGTTACAATTGCTAGAACAACCTTTGGAAAATTTAATGTGCTAAATATCTCAAATGATTTTAAGGGTTTTTTAAATATGATTTTTAGAATTTTTTTTAACAATCTCTGGTTATTTTTGCCTGCCCCTACCATGAGGTAAGGCCCATTACAGTAGCTGAAGTGAAATACGTTTTATAACCCCCAACCTTCCTGCATTTCTAAATATGTGAATGGAAGTTGGGGCAGTTAATCTCAGGGCATTTGTATCCCTATAAGCCTCCAAGAAAAAGGAGCACCCCTTTATTTATACTCTTCAGCTCACTACTTGCACCAGAATGATATATAGATTTCTTGATAATGTTCGTAACCCAAGATGAGTTTTACTTTGTTTAAAAATATGTTTAAATACCAGGGTTGAAAGATTTGCTACGTTTGTAAAAACTTGTGACAAATATCCATCAATTCATAGGCTTTTAAATGTCATACAACTTATGTGAAATGTGAAAGTGTGTTTGTTTGCTATTGTAATTAATTGGGCTATTGAGAATTTTGGGGATATTGATACTACATATTTGTACTACTGTTCATTTGCCTTCTACTCATAGTGATCATGGCCAGATACAAAGAGGAAATGGATCTCATTTTTGGTGAGAAAGCCTTGTAATCTTTATTTTCTTAGCTGACACAATATGTCAATGATTATAAGCTATATTTTGGAATTTTTTAAAGACTTTTTAAATTTTTTTCTCTCTTTTTTATATTTGAAGCACATGTCACCAGCATTAAGATTTTCTTTAACTTTTTGTCTTTTCAGTAATATAAGTTTGAAATACATTTGCTAATGCATGACCTAAAAAGCTAGAGACTATAAAAACAATGCCACTAATTATTTAAATAAATTACGGGACTTTGCTTAATGATTCTGTCTGATTCCAGGACAAGATATACACACAAGAGCCATTGCACAGAGCCAAAGAAAAGCCAATCCAGCATGGATTGATGCACTTCTAGGCCAATACAAAGGTCTTGAACCTAGTGTGAAGACTTGAGGTTACTGTGTTTATCATTGCTAGACATAGGCTTTCCTTGTGTCCACACTTACTCTGAAGATACTCACAGAGGAGTATCCCCAAAACTTGGCTCCTACTTGGCTTCTATAATCTGGTCCCTTTCTTTTTTGCCTCTCATAGTGTGGTAACTTTCTGTAGTCCTGGCTACTGACTGGGTAAATGCATCATTGCTTAAATCATTTTGATTGGGCCCTGATTCAAGGATCTGTTGTAGATTTATTTTTCTTTTACTTGGAATTTTTACACATAAGACTTTGATAGTCTATATTTTCATCCAGAAATTTTTCTTTTTTTCTTTTGATTTTTCTGATGTCTTTTAATATCTCTTGCCAATTGATTCATATACCTCATACCTCAGCCATGCATCCCTAAGTGATCCTGTATTTGTCAATTACCCTCTTAAAGGGGGGAATGTAAAAAATATCATTATTTAAATTGCAAAGTTTAAATTCCTTTTGAGAAGAATTTTAGGTAAAGAAGATGCTACTTCCCTGAATTCAGAAAATGAACTGTTGGAGAAGCCACCATGAAGAAGCCTCCAGACCACAAGTTGCAAAAAAAAATTGAACTTTGGGTGTGGTTGATTGAACATTTATTTTTATGTATACTTTCATACCACAGGGGACTGCCCCCTAACTGGCTTTCTGGAAATACGTCCAGTAATTATTGGTTTTATTTTTTTTCCTCTTATCCTCAAATTATTGTAATCTTTAAATTGATTATGTTTTAATGATCCTTTAGAAAAAAATTAATTTTTTCAAACGATCAAACGAGGGAATGTAAAAAATAGGCTTGAATACAGGACTACAATCCCCACAAGCCTTTCCTCCACTTCCCCAAAATGCTTTGTAATCTCACAGGAATTCTGAGGTGGGCCGAGATCGAGGAAGGATTTAAGCTGGTGGCAAAGGTTTTTGGGTCTCTTTTTGGACTTCCATTTTGGAGCAGACGTGGCTCTTTCCATAATGTAGGTGAGGTCTTGTCTAGGCCTCTGGCCTAGGCACGTTTTCCTTATCCTGTATTTTCTTTAATCCTTAATCTTTAATAAACCTCTAAAAAATAATACTCCTTGTAGAGAGAAACTAATTTCTACCTACCTCAGTCTCCCCTAAATTTTAACTGTTACACTATAACATAACTGAGGTGTTATTAAGTTTCACATTTTGAAAGTCACAGTACAAGTTGTTGAACAATATCCAAAAATATTTAGTTCAATGATTTTTTTAACTAGAAAAAATTCAGATATAAACACTATCTCCTCCCATGGGGGTTGATTACATAGAGAAAAAAAAAAGGTTAGAATATTTTTATTCTGAAATTACAACAGAAATTCCTAATGAAGCCCCAAGAGGAAGCATTTTCATGGATGTTTTAAGGTACTTTTCATGCTATTTATATCTTTTTAGTCAAGATACTTAAAGATAGTATAATCTAGTAACAGATAGGAACTGAGAGCAAAAACAATGTGAGATGATTATAGGGAAGTTTCCAAGGTTAGAATAAAAAGTCTGCAGAATCTACGGAAAAGGAAAGGAACCCCAGGCAAAGGAAAATAATCATTATTCTCAGAGAACTATGCCAGTGAATGGAGGAAAGGTTTCTGTTAGAAGGCCTCGTCTAGGCTAGGAAATTCATTTGATTCTTTCTCCTATTTTAAATTGAAGTGGAAGAGAAAAATATCTCCTGTATCTTTTAGGAAAGACTTAGGTTATAATCATCTCTCTTCTTTTTCAAAGGATTTCTGCACGAGAGCCAGGAATAGAGGGAAAAGTCTAGGATACCTGTCTGGGTTTTGCTATAACAACCAGGACAGAAATTAAAAAGCTTCTCCTAATATGATCTCTGGTGATCTGATGGGAGGGGGTAGCAGCAGTATTGATTAGTTGGAAAATAACCCAGGTATAAATTCATATTTTCATATATAGAATCATAGATCTAATGGTGAAAGGGGCTTCAGAGGTCATTTCGTATGACTTTTAATTTTATAGAAGTAGAAATAGAGGCTCAAGGAGAATAAGCGACCTACTCTTTAACCCAAGAGTATTATTGGACTAAATATAGTCAGATCTAACCAATCAGCACTGCCTGGTGTCAATCTGTTTTTCTTTGATTGGATTGCTTACTTCTTGCCCATTGCTATTATGCGTGTGTTCCAGCTGATTTTCGGATATCCAGCTTTTTCAGTGTCAACTAGTGATCTGTCTGTCATTCTTCAATGATTTTTGTAGTTAGTAAAATCTGTCCATTACAGAGGAGGGCTGCAGGTTTCTTAAGTCAACCTTCCTATTGTAATGGTCATGAAACTATTCTCTCTAACTATGTTGTGGGTAATCAAAATCTAGCCTATGATCACAATTGCTCTTTGGCTTCTTCTCTTCATCATTGTCAAATGGTTCAACATCAAAAACTGGTATAGTTTTGATCAATGGCAATAATAATAAATAAGATGCATTTCATTTGCTTTGTTGCTATGCCATAAGAACTTGAGCATCTTTTTATCTGACTTGCAGCTAACCCTTTTATGTGTTGTCTTCACCATTAAAATCTGTGAACTTGCTTTTCTATTGGTCTATCTTAGACTGAGTAAAATACTTTACCTTTTGTATAATTTTTTCATTGATTTTTTCATTGATTTGTTCCACCCATTAACTCATTCTCTAAAATACCTTCCCTTCTACTATCACCTTTGAATTCCTTTGTTTAATTTAACATGCAAACACATTTTTTATTGTACCTTCTGATAGTTCTTAAGTTCTGTGAAGGCAGGGACTGATTCATGTTTATTTTGGTTATCCCTAAAGTCTAGAGTAGTACTTGGAACTTAATAGCTGCTTAGAAGAACCAGGCACATTGAATAGTGACACAAAATATTATAATTTTATTTTGAAATAAAATATGCACCTTACTATTATATTGTGATGACTAAATGGACAGAACACTGCCCTAGAATCAGGAAAATGTGGATTAAAATCTGGCCTCAAACACTTACTAGTTTTGTGACTTCAGGCCGTACACAACTTCCATTTACTTCAATTTTCTTATTTATAAAATAGTAGAATCTACACTCCAGGGTTATTGTTAGGGTCAAAGGAGATAATATTCATAAAGTGCTTTATGCAGTACCTGGCACAGCATAAGAATTATATAAATATTAGTTATCATCATTATTTGACTTATAGACAAAAATGCATTGTATTGATTGAGAAACTTGGATTCTTTGAGATATTCTTAAATCAAATTTAAATTAAATTAACTTAAACTAAATTAAATTAATGGATATGTCCAGATTAGTTGATTTATTATGGTTGACCAGAAACCAATTTAAGTACTTAGATCTTTTCCAAGTGAATGAGGAAAATATCCCCAAAGCTCTAGTTCCTAAACAGGAAATAAACTGAAGAAAGTTGAAGAAACTGCTTTTAATCTTCCTATCACAATACTTTGTTTCTGATGGCAAGGAAGAAAAACACAAAAATGTAAAAAAAAAATTATCCTTTCTGAAGCTATGTTTCTCCTAACCTTACTTGAGGGTTTCTATGCTTGTTTATGGAAAAATAACATCAACCTCTCACTAGTCTTTCGATAGATCCATGGTTTTCACCAAGGATTTTGTTTGCCCTTTATCGCTTCAAAGTTTCCCCTAAAGAAAGAACATTAAAAAGACTTGAAATCTAATAAGATTTTTGGTTTTTTTTTTCCTTGGGAACCTTAGAATTTCTCTAAGGAAATGCTTTGACTGGGTTTTTTTTCTGACTAAGCTTTCTTTTATCTTTCTTTCTCCTATAAAATTACTAATTTTACTTTGTATCCTAATAGGAAAACATCATTTAGATCCCAGAGTTTACAACTCAATTGTGAGACTGAGAACTGACTTCTGAGATCTGTGTGACTCCAGTACAATCATTTTAAGTATTTGACATTAAAAAAAACTCAGCCACTCTGTAATTTTTTTGCAATTTCCTGAATAATTTCCAATTTCCAAGCCATTTGTATACAGGAAACTGCTGTTTAACAAAGGTTGTATTCAATGAATTCAGAAGCAGTCCATCTAATTATGAACTTCCCTCTTTATCTTCAGCCATATCTGCTATGTCCAGATATAACTTTTCATATCAGAAAGCAACAAAATGGAAATTATAACATAGAATCATAAATTTAGAGTTGGAAAGGAATTCAAAAACACCTAATCTAATCCTTTTTCATTTTTAAATAGCTAATGGAATGGAGACAGAAGGTTAACTAACTTGTCCCAGGTTTCTAAGTAAAGGTACACTACAAATTAAAAAATTCTAATAACTTTGTGTCTTACAGTAAGTCATTCACTGTTCTGAACTCTAGTTTTCTAATCTATATTAACCTATAGTAGTAATGAGGAAAATATTTTGTTAGTTCTAAAGCACTCAAAGGAATTATCAGCACTAATTGGACAGTTAAACATTCAATAATGGAGGATACTAAGAAAAAAGAATTTTGAATTTAAATTAATATCCTGGTCAATTTGTAAATTGAGAGAAATCTCTAATAGGTGTGATCTAGTTAGTTACCATTTTTCTTGACTGGAAATAAGACAAAGGCTGGAGATGGTAGACTATGAAGAGAACTCTGTAGAAAATGGAGACAAGCTATCACACTGCCTTACCTTGCTTTCCCCTGTGGTTTTCTGCTCAAGTACTGCTCCAGGAAAAGTGATACATGGCTCCTGAAGAAGCCTGAAGGTACAAAATCAACCAACCCCTGAGTATTTATTAAATACCTGTGTGTTCAGTCGCATTCAATTCTTATTGACTTCATCTGGGGTTTTCTTGGTTGAAATACTGGAATGGTTTCCATTTCCTTCTCTACTTCATTTTATAGATGAAGAAACTGAGTCAAAAAGGGTTAAAAGACTTACCCAGGGTTATACAGCGCGTATTTGAGACCATATTTGAAATCAGAAAGATGAGTCTTCCTGACTCTAGTCTGGATACTTTATCCACTGGGAAACCTATGTCCTTTAAAATACCTACTATAATTAAATGTTGTTTCTTCAATCAAAATCCCTTGAGGATGAGAGCCCTTTTGCTTTTATCTTTGTATCCTCATAATTATTCTAAAAAATTTTGTAGAGATGGGAAACCAGGAACATAATAAAACTAAGTTATGTATTTAAAGAAAAATATCATTTTTTTGAAGTAGCTCAAATTGTATTCTTTACTTTTATTACTTTGCAAAAGTAAGAAAATAAATATAATGCTTTCAATTAAAGTGCTTCCTACTTCATAATTGATCATCATAAGTTCAATAACATACTTAAAATTATCTTAAAACCATTCAGGCTATATTAGGATTAACTGAAGGAACTGGAGATATTTAGCTGAGAAAGTAGAAGACTTCTAAAAAGATGATGGTAAAGATCTTCAGGTTAAAGGGAAGAGGAAATAGACTCATTTTGTTCCCAGAGGGCAGAACTTGGAACCATGGGCAGAAGTTGCAAAGAAGTTGATTTAAGCTTATTATAAGGAAAAATTCCCAACAATTTGAGCTACCAAAAAGTGAAATTAAGGTAGTGAGGAGATAGTAAGTTTCTCCTCCTTAGAAATCTTCAGGAAAGACATAGGAAAGTAGCTCAATAGATTTAGAGCCAGGTCAAGAGATGAGGGGTCCTACATTCAAATATTGCCTCAGAAACTTCCTAGCTTGGTGATCCTGGGTAAGTAAATTAACACCCATTGCCTACCCCTTACCACTCTGCTGCCATGGAACCAATACTTTGTGTTAATTCTAAGATGGAAGGTAAGGTTTGTTTGTTTTTTTTAAAGAAGTCTTTGGGAAAAGGCTAGTATGTTGTAGATGGGATACTTTTTCAGGTATGGTTTAGGCTAGATGGCCACAGACTGCCATTTCAAGCCTGAAATTCTGTCATTCTCTGAAACTGATTTAACTATTGGGTTTCATAGGTAAGATACTAAGCACTATCTGAGTACTTAAATACAGAGATAAATCTTTGATTACATTGATTATGGATATCTATAAGTTACTCTAGCTGCCAGTATTTTAAACTCTCCTTTCTCTCTGGTTTAAGTGACTAAAAACATTTAATACACACACACATGAACACACACATGTTTCTATGTACATGGACATATATGTTGTTAAGGGCTAACAAGTCTCTAATGGCTTTTGTGATATTTATAACTGCTTTAGAACATCAAAATTATAGAATGATGACATATGTCTGAAAGTGACTTTGCAATGTTCTAGCCCCAAAATTTGACTTGTCCTGAACAGTGCCAGTATTTTCCTCTATCTTATCAAAGTTGCATCCTGGTGCATTCCAAAAGATGGACAGTATATTTCTTGTACTGGACAGAAGTTTCCCAAATTGCTCAATCAGTCATCTCTCCTTTTTTCTTGAAATATTATATAAACTTGTACCATCCTCTAGTTTCTTTGGGTGTGGAGTTTGGGTCTATCCAAACCTTCCAAATGTGTGTTTTTTAATTCTCTCAATAGAAAAAGCAACTTTGCTATAGAGCTACATGCCTAAATTTTTTTTTATTAGAGCAATATAAATGCTGCTTGTTTGGTTTTAAGATTGAGAGTAATAGTGGAAGTGGTGGGATCAAATAGCAATGATGGAAATGATGGAATCAGAACGGTGATGATAGGGTTCCTAAGAAGGCCCTTTTGCACCTCAACTCAGTCTAGGCTCCTGCATATTGCTATGAGTAATCTATCCCATTTCTGATTTTGCTTCCTGAAGCTCCCATCTTTATTGAGCTGTTTTTTTTTTCTTTTGAGAGAGTCAATTCTTGGTGTTTGCCCATCTCTTCTTGAGAGAGCTCTTGGTTTAATTGCTTTGATTGTTTCCTTGGATCATAAGGCATACATATTTGTTTATAGATCTCCAAAAATATAGTCATTTAGAAGATATCAGTTGGTAAGAAGACTTTCTTTTATTTCTTTAAGTATCCTTTTTTAGTTTTAGTGATGGATAATAAAACTAACCCCCATAATTACTAACCACAAAAAGGGGAAATTTTTGAACAAGATAAAATTATTTAAACACAGCCAGCTTTAAATTTACTTCCTAAATAGAATATTCTTATAAATTGATCAATCATAATTTTTTTAAACTGCAGTTTTGTATCTGTTCTCTGTGTGTCATGTGTCTCTCTGAGTGTAAGTTTATTTCCACCTGTGGAAATAACCAATGGAAGTTTTTCTAAGAGATAGCAAATCAAGCATGTAGGACTTGGGAGAGTGTTAATTGCTTCATGTCTGTTTTTGTGAAACCATGATCTGAACTATCTCTGTGTGCAAGCTTGAATTTTAAGAAGAAAGTCCCTGTGTGTTTAATGATCTATTTTTAGAGCATTTTCCTTTTGCCTTCCTCTCATACATTAATCAGAAATTCTACCCAAAATTATATGATTGTTACATATTTAAATTCTTTAGAATTGTTTTTGTCTCCTCCCCTAAAAGGAGGTATATTTGTTTAAAAAAGCAACTAGAGCTATATATCATGTTTACTTAGGAAAATTCTTTCTGTTACTCTTACTGATTAAATTTTAGAACTTAATTATTCTTTAAAGGATTTTTATATTTGCTAAAAAAAATCATCTTAAAGGATTTGGGCTGGGTGGTAGCAATGTGGCTCAGTGGATAGAGAGCTAGGCCTAAAGATGCGATCAAATCTGGCCTCAGAAACTTCATGGTTGTGTGATCTTGGGCAAGTCACTTGACTCCCATTGCCTAACTCATTGTTCTTCTGCCTTGGAACCAATACTCAGTATTTATTCTAGGAAAGAAAAAGTTAAAGATTAAAAAACAAACAAACAACAATCTTACCTTCTGTCTTAGAATAGATACTGTATATTGGTTCCAAGACAGAAGAGTGGTAAGGGCTAAGTAATGGGGATTAAATGATTTTCCCAGGGTCACACAGCTAGGAAGTATCAGGCCAGATTTGAACCGAGGACCTCCTGTTTGTAGGCCTGGCTCTCAATTCACTGAGCCATCCATCTGCCTCATTAAGGATTTTTTTAAAAGGATTTTTGGTACTTCCATCTTATAGTGAATAGTAGAACTGGCAGTAATCCAAAAGTCAATAATTGTATGCTAAAAATATAAGGAAGGACATGAGTGAATTTAAGCATGCAAACCCATCAGTTAGTTTGTAATATTATTGGACTATTATTGAAAGGAAAGTGCTTGATAGAAATTTTTTACTTGTGGGAAGTGTGAAACTTCCTATGTTCGTATCATTGGAACAATGGTACTAAAAGCTGCAGTTTGCTTTGAAGATAACATAAAATAAAAATTATAGTGAGTTATGACTGTCTTGAAAGCACTGAGTCCTTTGTGAAAAACAGATTGGAACTAAACTTAATTATGTGTTCTTAAAAAGTGGACTAATCAGGATAGATAAAACCCAATAAGTGACTTTGGAAATTGTGAATTGTTTAGCACACAACCTAGGATATAATAAGTATTCTATATTTGCTTTTTATCTTATTAATTGGATGAAAAAGTCTCATACTGGATAAATCTCTAGGAAGTTTTCATGTGATTGATATAAAATGTATAATTCAGAAATTTTTAAAATTATATAATCTTATAAAAAGTTATTTCATCTTACTAATTGGATTAGTACAGACAAAATTAATGGCTGACCTGAATTTGGGATAAGGTTCTCTGTTGGGTCTAAACTAAATGGTAAATTGTTTAAAAATCGACATTCTTTTTGGTCATTGATGATAGACACGGTTGTAGCTTTAAATGCTGAAGGAATGACATAAATTGTTTCAAACGATCTGTTTGGAAATTTAATGGATGAGGTTATTCTTCCTATGAAATTGCTTGAGTTCTTAGAGATCTCTGTCCCAAAAAATCTTGGAGGTGTTTAACTGAACATATTTTAAAAGTCAAAATAATACTTAGTGAAGCCAGTTTATTTGAATTATGATGGTGAAAGCAAATAGAAGGTGAGAGAAATGCTGGACTAGAATCTGAAAAAAAAAACTGATTAAAGAAGGGACTTTGATTAAAGTTTGTTTGAAAGTTAAGGGGCTTTTATTTAAAGCCCATTGGTAGAAATGTTATTTGGACATTCTAAGCAAGTAGCAACATGAGGAATTAAGGCAGAAAGAAAGTTGTAGCAGTGGGTTTGAGGATAAAAAGGTTGAATGTTTTTAAATGCTAAAATATGTTTTGAGCTAAGATAAATTTGTAAACTGCTACCCATTTTGTGAGTTGTTTAACTTTTAAGAACTGTCTTGTTTCTCCACTACAGAAAGAGAAACTTTTCCAGGCTAAAAGAGAGGTGATGTTCAAGCCCTCCTAAGAATTTTCAGGGACATATATTGTAATAATATGAGGGAAATCCCATCATTTATGTCCATTATTGAAGGGTGAGACTTGTTAAGGACTAGAAAAAAAGAAAAGAAAGAAAATTGGATAATTATTTTGTAGAACAGCTGAAAGGAAAAGCCTTGCAGAATTCCTTTATCTGTGTTTTCAACCTATGTGGGCAAGGTCAACAACCTTGCTTGCTTGAAAAGAACTTGCTTGGGTTATGGAATTTCTAAACAATGAAATTAGATTACTGAGAATGCACAAGTCTGTTTATAATATAGAAATGATTTTTGATGATTGATTTTTATGCCAGGATGCGATTATAATTAAGAAGAAGAGATGAGAACCAAGTGGAATTTTTTATGTCTGTGATCCCAGTGTTGTTTTATTATTGCAACTCTTTGAAAGAAAGCTTAATTTTTTATTCAGGCTTAAGATGTGGTTAGTAAAACATGTCATAAATGA
Source organism: Monodelphis domestica (assembly GCF_027887165.1). NCBI lineage: Eukaryota > Metazoa > Chordata > Mammalia > Didelphimorphia > Didelphidae > Monodelphis > Monodelphis domestica. Next base: position 432,824,949 of record NC_077228.1, on the reverse strand, counting down.
CAAAACTCTTGAGGCTACAACTAACATTATTTTGAATTTAGAATTCAGGTATAGCTTTCTGATGAATCATTAAGTCAAAAACCCAAGTCACTCAGAGTGCGATCCTGAACTGTCACAGGTAGAAGAAAAATTGAGGGTTCAATCCCTTCCAATTGATATTCTCCATTTTGTTATTTCCTTTTGAACAGGAATGTTCCCTGATGATATTCCTGAGTCTGGCTATGAGATGAAATTGTTACTGCATGACTGATTGTCAACTGTGACTCTTTGCTGAACTCAAACCAAGTTAAGGATGTTTATGTGCTTATGTATGATGAATCACTCTGTGCCTTTAAGGCTTATGCCTGAAGGACCAGTTCTGATACTGTTATAATCATGCCCCTGCTTTTTCCTTTAATAGCAAATGTCTATAATCAGAGTAAGTGGTTACTAGAAGACATGAGGACTTTGGAAATATGTAAGCTATTTTCAGTAAGGATGTATAGTCAGAGTCATTCTGAATCCCAAACAACTAAAGTAAATTAGTAATTGGACTTGTCAGTTGCCTGTTAATACACAGTCATGTATAAGATCAAGTCCGTCTGAATGAGGTTAACAACTGAACATGTTTTACTATAGACAACCAATTTGTTATATGCTGTTCTCTATATGCAACTGAGAATTACTCAAGTGTATCTGTACCACCCCCCCCCCCCATTTTTGGTTTCAGTTGGAGTACAATAAGTCTCTTGTAAGTTAATTCTTTTTGTATGACCATTGAATTTAAGGATGGAGAAACTTATCTGCAAAAAGTGTTGTTGTTTATGTGTATGTATATTTATATGATTAGATTCCTAATAGCATCTTTTCCTACTATAAAACTTGTGATGAAAAGTTTTTAGAATGCAGAAAGATAGGTAATCTTGAGTATTAGATGTAAAGGATTCTAATGGACCCCAAAAATCTGAAATCTCTGAGTTTTGACTTATAGTATCAGAATCACAAGATTTTGGGTGGTTTTTACCATCTCAACTAGTTATTGAAGAAATAAAAATGTAAAAGTCATGCTCATTTGTTTTGCAAAGTACTTTGTAAAAAGTGGAAACATCTAAGGAATTTCTACAAGTATGTTGGAACCATGCTAGGAGAGATGGAAATTAAGAGGTATTGGGGAAGGCTTTTTGTAGATGGTGGGATTTTAGTAGAGACTTGGAGGAAGTAAGGGAGATCAGTAGTCAAGAGAATGTTTCAGGAATAGAGGACAGCCCGAGAAAATGCCAAGAGCCTAAAGAGAAAGTGTCTTATTCAAAAAATACTCGGCAGGCCAATATCATTGGATCCATGAACACCTGTCAAAGTATAAGGTAGAAGAAAACTGGAAAAGTAGGAGGGAATTAGGTTATAATGGGCTATGAACAGCAACAAGATGACTTTGTATTTGATTCTGGAGGTGATATAGGGTGCCACTGGAGTTTATTGTGTAAGGGAAGTGTGGTGATGGTTGAATCTAAATTTTAGGAAATCACTTTAGTGGCAGAATGGAGGATGGATTAGAGTGGGGAGAGACTTGTGGCCAGTAGCAGTTTGCTTAAATTGTTTTATACAGTTATTTTCCAGTTAGATAGAAATAGATGTTCCCCAAACTCCTCTGTTATCTTCAGGTTCTCTGCGCTTGTGTAGTCTGTTCCTCAATCCTAGAATAGAATTCCATCTCTATCTCAAACCTATAAAAAGTATTCTTTCTCTCAGCATTCAATTTGAGTATTCCCTTTCCCCCAGCCTCCTGGCCATAAGGTTCTCTTCTGCTATTTGATCCTGGGCAAATCACTTAACCTCAATGGCCTAGCCCTCACTGATTTTCTGCCTTGGAACCAGTACTCAGTATCTATTCAAAGAAGGTAAGGGTTAAAAAAAGAAAAGCAAAGCAATCAATACTCAAGTGACATTAAATAAATGAATATTTTTTGCCAATTCTGATAATTCAACAAAAATTTCCCTTTTTCAGCAATGAAGTTCTTAATCTTCAGATATCTAAAAAACCTGCTTCAATGACCTCTTCATTTTAATTATGAGACATAAATTTTAAAGGTTTATTTTTAATCAAAGTTTCCATTTTACTCAGAAATTCATACTCTTTCCCATATCTTACAAGTACAGAGTTCTTTATGTCTAACCCAATTTTTTTATGGCTCAAGTTAAAATATATTTCTTCTCTTTCCTTCTTTTCAGTCCATTGGACCAATAGTCTAAATTTAGACAAAATGAAAAGAAAGAACAGGAAGGGAATATGTTTACTCCAAGGAAAATGTTTGTGAAGATATGAAGGTCAAGAGTGATGAGTAAACCTTTTTTTTATGATTGTTTCTAGAGATTGTTTTTTAAATTCTGGGAATTGTTTAAGACCTTTACCTCTGGTTCTCACCAGGCTCTGCAAATAACCAAGTTTAAAAACTGTTGATAATCTATATTGGTATATTTTAAGAAGAAAAGTTAAAAACAAACAATTAAACATATTTCAATGATCATCCCTCATCAAATATGATAAATTTTGCTATATTGTGAATTTGACTATTTCTTTTCTTCAAGTTTTTAGAGGATTTTTTTGTCATGTTAATTCTTTGAAAGACTTCAGTCTACAATATATTAAAGGACTCAATTAGTCAAATACTTCCTGAATAATTCTTATATTCCTAGCACTATGCTAGATATCACTGGAGAGATAAAGAAATAAAAGACATTGCTTATAATTAGTTGACAAGGCAAAGGGTACAAAGTCAAATAATGGTACAAGTTAAATAGCAAAATAATCTATTAATAATTCATATGTATAACACTCCTCTCTTCTTCCTGCTTCCAAAATAGATGTGGAATATCCACACTTCACTTATAAAGTAGAGCACAAGAAAGGAAGTATGCTAGCAGGAGTAACAAGGAAGACAGGGTCATGAGTGGGGAAGAATTTCTCCCTACATTTATTTTTTCCTTTGATGAGAGATCTGTTCTGCAAGAAATGAACTAGCTGTGCTGAGGAGCAATCAGATGCCTCTACCAAAGACTATTATGAAAAGAGAAATGCCAGCTGCCCTGCTAGCCCTTCATTTCATAACAGTTCCTGAGGAGCTTCTTAATCTTCACCTAATGACCAGTTTTTCTAGACCTCTTCACTTCTCTCTCTTTTACTTCTCTTGGGTATCTCATCAATTCCCATGGATTTCACTAATATCTTTATGCTGATGATACACATCTATTGTTTCTGCCCTAACCTCTTTGTTGACCTCCAATCTCACTTCAATTTTCTTTCAGATACATTGAACTAGTTGTCCAGTAGGTATCTTAAATTCAACATGTCTAAAACACAAGGCATTAAATTTTTCCCCAAACGCATCAACAGTACTAAATTTTTGTTACTATGGAAGGTCATACCATCCTCCAGTCCCTCAGGTTCACAGCCTAGTATTATCCTCCAGTCCTCAATATCTCTCATTTCCCATATTAACTTTATTGACAAAACCTGTCAATTTCACCTTTGCAGCATCTCTAGGATATTCCTTCTTCTCTCATTTGATACTACCACTACTCTGGTACAATCCTCATCACCTCATGTCTAGAAGTATTGCAATAGTCTGCTGGTGAGTCTCTTTCCCCTTCAATCCATTCTCCATTCAGTGGTCATAGTGATTTTTCACAAGGATAGGTCTGATTATGTCATTTTTCTACTCAATATATTCCATTGATTTCCTATTACTTCTAAGACCAAAGGCTTGGCATTAACAGTCCTTTATAACCTAGTCCTATCCTACCTTTGCAGTCTTGATTCAATGATGTTGGCCAACTTGATTTTCCATGAGTAAGACATTCCATCTCTTGTCTCTGGGTATTTTCTTTGACTCTCTCCCATTCCTGAAATGCTCTCCCTTATCATCTCTGCCTACTAGTTTCTCTGGTTTCCTTTAAATTTCACCTCAAATCATATATTCTACCAGAAACCTTTTTCAATCTCACTTAATTCCAGTGCCTTTTCTCTTTTAGGTACTCCCTATTTTTCCTTCATCTAGCTACTCCTACATATTTATTTGCTTGTTATCTTCCCAATTAGATTGTGAGCTCTTTGAGGGCAAGGACTCTTGCCTCCTCTGTTCTCAGCATACTAACTGACCTATAATACACACTTCATGGCATGAATTGGACATTAGCTGGTAGCTATATTGTATCTCCTATATTCTCCCTGACTGTTTGTAGCAGTCAGTTGGAGCCTAGATAAACTGAATGGTGCCTTTCCAGGAAGAAGTTCTGGATTTCAATCAAACTGTGCACTACCTGGTGGCTGCCTTAGTCCAGGAAAAACTTTAGACATGTATTGTCTATGTATTGGCACTAGTTGAGATAGATTAGGTATAGCTTATTACTTTTATTGTTCCTATCCAATGTGTAAAGCACCGTATACAATTGATCAGTCAATATTCAAGGAAACAAATTTATTATGCATAAAATCTCAGATTCAAACTTTCTAGGGGAATGAGACAAGGAAAAAGTGACTCAGAGCTTATTCTGATTAGAAAAAGCTTCACTAGCCTATTTCCTTGACTCACAAGGGGCCATTGGCCATTTAAAGAGAGAAAGATCTGGGCAGAAAGGTCATCTACTCTCTGAGGAACAAAGAGAATTAAGCAATTCCTTATTATGTCTGTTCAGTGGAATGAAGCAGATAGGTGCCAGAATGTTAGTGGAACTTTCTTAGCTTTATGTCTTTTAGTGCTATGGCTATCATTATGAACCTAGGGAGGCATTACATGAAATATAAACAATTGAATTTCTATTTAGTCTATATAAGGAGAGTAAAATATTAAGTGCCAAATGATAAAACTTCTTACTAAACCTATGGATATAATTTTATTTGGGGGCCAAATTGTTTATATTAAGGTCCATGATAAATGAAAATAAATAAAAGCTTATTACTACTGTGACAGAGGCTGGCACTAAAGAAAAAGTGCCAGGCTGAAGAGTATGTGAAACTGATCACCTAAATGGGGGAGGGTCCCTAGGAGTTTGGAATCTTGAGGAGAGTAGAAGATTCTGGCTGGCAGAGGAGTTGGTCTCTCAGTCGGAGAAGCCAAAGAGAGAAGGTTGAAACAAACTTTCTCCTGAGGGTTGCTCACTTTTTCCTGTCTGTGACTGGAGGACTTTCCCACCAACATTTCCCAATTGAAAAGACTATTGAAGAGGAAACCAGAGAAAGACATTTTAGATCTGTCTAACTTTACTTCAGCTCCTATTGCCCTGAGTCTGAGCTGTGGCCAAGGGGCCAACCCCAGGGTGAGTCAACCTGACTTTCTCTCAGGGGGCTCAGGCTGCCAAGACTTGAGTTCCCCCCAAACTTGAGGAGGGAGGGGAAAGGGTTTAGATAGAGACAGGGACCCCCTTTCCCCCACTTTCCTCTCCCATTATCTCCCTGTTAGTTATTCCTTTGTATTATCCTGATTGAGTTGACATTAAAATAGTTATCTTTTCCCGAAGCTGTGAATCAAGTGTGAGTGAACAGATCAAGGGGAGACCCTTTGGTCTCGAGTAATGGAGGGGGGGATTGAGAGGGACAGAAGAATCTGGGAGAACAGCCTTAGCTAAGGAGAGAAGGCAGAAGGGGGAAAATCTTCAAACCCCCTCTCCTCTCTATGAGCCAACCTTAAACATCAGCTGTTTCCCCTGAATCTCGCTTTTCTCCTCCCTCTCTATACAACTAAACAACCCCTCGGTTACAACCAAACAACCCCTTGAATACACTACTGGCAACATGCAAGAGACTATGAGAGGAAAGGAGGGTATACCGGTCCTATAAAAGAAAAATATGATTAATGTATAAGAATCTCTGTACATAGAAAACCATTCTAGAAAGAACCCAATCGAAAATAGGTGTCAGAGTTTAGTATTCAAGCTTTCTGTTTTTGATGTATCTGGGGCTCAGACAAAATCTGTTCTGAATACAAGAATTGTCAATTATTGAGATACATAGCAAAGCTCCATATATTCAAATTTATGGTCAGGATGATAATAATTTCTTTTTTGCCAAAGACAAACCAAGATAAAAATATCCAACAAACTAAAAAACCAACCTCCTGACCCAGACCTATTGTTCATGAAGAGACACTTTAATCTTCAGTGCAAATTATTAAGAAATTAAAGCTCTACTAATAATGATAGTAACACTGAATTGGTACCAAGGCATGATACAAAGTAGTTTTATATAACTGAATCACTTTGTTCTCCTGTTGTTTCTTAGAGTCAAAGCAATTTTGATTTTCTTAAAAATAAATGATACTTATATAGTGTTTGATGATTTGTAAATGTATTGCATTTGTTATATTATTTGATTATCAAAACCACCCTATAAGGGAAGTTATACAAGTCTTAATTGCAAGGAAGTTATCCTAATTTTGTAAATTAGGAAACAACTTCTAGCAAATACTATAGTCAGGATTAGAACCTAATTTCTTTTGAATGGATTTCTAGTTCTTTTTCTACCATTCCATATTGCCTCCCCATACTACTTTGAATAGCATTGGCCAAAGTCATCTTCTGAATATAGAAATCTTCCTCTGGCTAAGTATCACTTCAAAGAAACTTTATTTGTAAAAATGCTTAGTATAATGGCTGGCATGTAGTAGGCCCATTGTAAATGCATATCCCCTTTCTTTTTCCTTTCTCGTATGATCTCTTATAATGCAGCTCTCTTAGGGATGCTAAAATATAAGAACAAAATTTCTTTTTTCTTTTTTTTCAAAATTTATTGTAAAGGAAGATAAAAATGATGATAAGCATTAGTAGAAAGTGATTTTAAGTCATCAATTGACCAGAGCAAATTGATCATCAGGCCCTATCAGAGTTTACAATCTGACAGCAACATGGAAAGGTGCATTAGAAATATGAATAAAATACTATCTCCCTTTTTCTGCTGGTATCTTCAGTATTTTGTACATTGTGTATGTGTGTGTGTGTGTGTGTATGTGTAGCTAATTAAATTAGTAGATCCCAATAGCAGTCAGAGCTTTAAATCAAAAGAATATTCATGCTTATTTACTGCGACAAAGAAAGCTAGTTCCATATCAACCTTTTTAGCTATAAGATGCTAATAGATATTGAATACTGATGCCCTTAATTGTCCTATTTTTGTCCCAATAGAATCTTAATTCAATTTTAAAAAGTTTGTATTAGAAGGTAGGGTCATGGTGGCAGGGAAGGAGCAGTAACTCATCTAAGCTCTCCCAACATTCTCCTCCAAACAACTTTAAAATAGCCTCTCAAATCAAATTTGGGAGTTGCAGATTCAAGGAAAAGATTAGGATGAAACAATTTCCCATCCAAAACAACTTAGGAAATAGGCAGGAAAGGTCTGTCACACTTGGAGCACAGCAGAAACTGTACCAATGCCAGCAGTAGGACTAGGAGGTGACTTCAACTGTGGCAGCAGAAGCTTCAAGAGCTCTTAACTCATAGAGGGTAAGGGAATCAGACAATTGGTCAGAAAGAGATTATAGAGGACTCTTTGATGCCACTGGGTTTGAGTTCCTATATATCCCGCCCATAACTAGTTCCAGGTTACAATTCCAGAGCAAAAAGGAATATTAGCATTTGTATCTTCAGGAGAATAGGAAATTTGGTCATTATTCTAGGCCAAGAGGAGCATTAGCCATTGTAGCTAGAGAGGGAACAAGGTCTCTTCATGGATAAAGGCCAGAGGACAGGACAGCAGAGTAGTGATCACATTTCTTTGATCATGTAATCTTTGGAGCACCAAAGACTTACAGAGCTTCAGAACTAGCTCTGAAAATAACAGCAAAAGGAAAACCTAAAACCCATATTTAACATAATGTTAAAATCAAGAAAGGATCTGGGAAAATGATCAAACAACAACAAAAAAGGAACTTGACCATAAAGAGTTACAATGATGACAGGAAGATCAATACATAAACTCAGAAAAAGACCATAAGCAAATCCTCAAAAAATGTTATAAATTGGAAATAGGCCCAAAAGGACTTCCTGGAAGATCTCATGAAGGATTTTTAAAATCAAAGAAATGAGATGGAGGAGAAATTGGGGAAAGAAATTAGAATGATGCAAAGGAATTTTGAAAAGACAATTAACAATTTGGTAAAAAAGCACAAAAAAAATTAAAGACAATAACAACTAGAAAAGAGAACTGACCAAATGGTAAAAGATGTTCAAAAATAAACTGAAGAGAACTTCTTAAAAAGAAGAATTAAACAAATAAAAAAAGAGGTACAAAAGCTTACTAAAGAAAATAATTCTTTAAAAATCAGAACCAGGCAACTGGAAGCTAATGACTTCCCAAGACATCAAGAAACAATAAAACAAATTCAAAAGAATGGAAAAAAATGAAATATTTCATTGGGAAAATATGACCTGGAAAACAGATTCAGGAGAAATAAGTTAAGAATTATTAGATCACTTGAAAACCATGATAAAAAAAGGGAGCCTAGATAGCATAACCTACTCAGCAAAACTGAGTATGACACTTCAGGGGGAAAAATGGATAATTAATAAAATAAGAGACTTTCATAGAATAGATAATTTGACTTTGAAATATAAGACTCAAGAGAAGCATAAAAAATTAAAAATGCAGGGGAAGTTAGGAAGCTCAGTGGATAGAGAGCCAGACCTGGAAGTGTGAGGTCCTGGTTTCAAATTTGATCTCATACACTCCCTACTTATGTGACTCTGTGCAAGTCACTTAACCCCAATTGCCTTACTCTGATCATTCTTCTGCCTTGGAATTGACATTTAGTCAATTCTAAGGAAGAAGTTGAGTTTTTAGTTTTTAAAAACATGAAAGAGAAGTCATAAAAGATTCAATAAGTTTAAACTATTTATATTCTTATATAGGAAGATGATGCAATATTCTTGAATCTTTACATAAAAATATAATCTCTTAACTAAGAAATATTCAAGGACACCCAAGTCATTGATACCATTTTGGTTAAGATTTTGTAAAGTAAACTGACAGAACACATGAGAATGTTTGAGGTATTATCTAAAACATATTAACATGAGTATAGTAAAATCAAATTTAATCTTCAAACTGAAACAGAGCAGTTAAGGTAACATGCACTATCCAGTAATCAAACTAAGGCTCAGTAATTGAATTAAGCTGTAGGAGATAACAATACACTTGACAGTACCCAGCATGTTCTGTAATTGTTGCAAATTGAAGCAATGTTTGAAATAGAACAGTAGCTATATATTTGACTGTTTTCCAGATCCAAGAAAAATGCTTGAATACCCATATAGTTTCAGAGATGCTTGGTGTTTAAAAGAATCTGTATTTTACACGTATTATTTCACACTTTTAGAAGATTTTTGAATTGGTTTTTTTTCCCATTCAAACAAAATAATTAGTGAACCCAGTCTATCTTTCCAAGCTTATTATAATACATTACCCCCTACATTCTCTAGTTTAACCAAATTGGACTATTTCCACACAACCATCTAAATGCCATCACCATGCCTTTGCAAAGACTATCTCCCATGCTTGGAATGCACTCCTCCTGCCACCTATGCATCTTTGGATCTCTAGCTTCCATAAAGGTTCAAATTCTACTTTCTAAATGATACCTTCCTGTTCAAGACTCTTTTCCATAGCTCCTACTATCTTCCACTGCTGAAATTTGATTGTCTTTAGTTTGTTTATATTTTCCTTTTTTTTGTTTTTAAAATCTTTGTGTCCCTAGCTCCTGATTCTACCTACCACAGTTTCCTCAACTGTAAAATAGGTTTAATAATAGCACCCAGTCTCAGGGTGATTGTGAGGAACAAATGAAATTATATTTGTATAATGCTTAGAACAGACCAAGCCCATAGTCACTTCTACATAAATTCTAGCATTGAAGATTATGAACCTAACTGATGCTGATTGATGGGTTGAATCCATCAAACACAAACTATATCCCACCTATCTCAATGTTACTCATCAAAAAGAAGATAAGGGTCTAATTGCAAACCTTAAAGTACCATTGAAGTACATAAAGGACTATAGTATTTTAAGATTTGCAAAGCACTTTCCTCATAGTAACTCCATGGAGATTCAAGTATTATTTCTCCAGTTTTACAGATTAGGAAAACTGGTCCATGTGAGATTAAATGAATTGCTCATGCAGAAGAACTTAACACTTTTCTGAAATATGGAAATATTGGAAAGCATCACATCACCTACATTGACTGCTACATTACACTATTGACTAATATCATTTTTAAAATCAAATCATTCTAGGTCCCTTTCACACAAAAGCCTTCTGTCTCAACTTTAATTAAATACTATATTTGTCATTGAATAAAATGTAAAAGTAAAAAGAGTAAAAAAGTAAAAAAAAAGTAAAAAGAAATTCCCTTGGTAAGTATTCTTTTCTTTTTTATGAATCTGACAAATTTGAATTTTATGTGCATAGAAGAGCAGAAAAATATGATTATATATGAAGTTATGACTCTCTCTTTTGTCCAATTTACTAAATTTAGCTGTAAGTACAAACACTTTTGGGGCAACTAGGTGGCATAGTGACTGAAAAGCCAGGTCTTCAATCAAGATGATATGAGGTCATATCTGAACTTAGAAACTTGCGACCCTGTGCAAGTAACAATCTAATTTGCCACAGTTTCCTCATCCATAAAATGAACTGGAGTAGAAAATGGCAAAGGAACCCAATATCTTTGCCCCAAAAATCCCAAATGGGGCCACATAGAGTTGGACATGGCTAAAATGAATGAAAAATAATTACAAACCAGTGCTTCTATTTCTCTCTGTCTCGTCTGCATTTCCTTCTGCTCTCTTTTGTGTGTTTTTAAATGTCATTGGTGTTCTTTGCTTTAGTTTTTGCATCACTATGACTCTTCCCCCATTTTTCCCATCAAAAATGAAATAAACTAGGGACATCTGTATAGCTCAGTGGATGGAGAGCCAGGTCTATACATGAGAGGTATTAGATTAAAATCTGGTCTCAGACACTTCCCAGCTGTGTGACCCTAGGCAAGTCACTTAACCCCCATTGCCTAGCCCTTACCACTCTTCTGTCATGGAACCAATACATAGAATTGAATCCAAGACAGAAGGTAAGGGTTTAAAAATAATTTTAAAAAATGAAATAAAATACTACTTTGTAACACATAATATAATGATGAATATTCATGTCATTCTGAGTTTTTATTTCATCAACTCTCTACCAGGAGGTGAGAAACATGCTTACTCATTAGTTTTTTTTAAAATCATAATGAGAGATGGTATTGATTTAGAATCTTTAGATCCTTCTAGGCTGCTTTCTTTTTATATTGATTTAATCATTTAAAAAAAAATTGTTCTCAGGGCCATATTCATTTAACTAATTTTTAATTTGTTAAACCTCTACTTTCTGTCTTAGTAAAAACTAAGACTGAAGGGCAAGATTAGGCAAGCAGAGTAAAATTATTTGTCCAGGATCAATTAACTCCTTATTAGTTTATACAAGGTTTCCTAATTTTCTCATAGTTTGCCCCTTTTGGCATATCGAATGATATAATAATTTTCTAATTTTCATATATCATGTATGATCATTTTTTAATCGATGGACACCTATTTTATTTCTAGCTCTTTGCTATGAAAAAAGTGCTATCGTAAATATTTTTGAACATAGAAATCTTTTTGCTTTGTCCTTAATCTCTTTTGGGTATATGGTTAAAAACAGTACACTGAGGTAAAAGGGTATATATGATTTAGTAATTTTTAAAATATAGTTACAAATTGCTTTCCAAACTGTTGGTTTATTTCACATCTCCATCTATAGTAATTTAGGGCATCTTTCATTCATATCTTCTCCAACAATTGCCATTTCTCAATTATATTATTTTTAACAATTTGATGGAGTTGCTTTATAATTCTTAAAAGCTGTGAATTGGAGCATTTCCATATGATTTGGATAGTTTGTATTTTTTTCTTTTAATACCTTTCTATTCCCATCATTTGATCATTTCTCTACTGGGGAATAGTTTTTATTTGAATATTTCAATTTGTTCTCTATAATGGCTACAAAACCTTTCAAAGATACATTTGTTGCAAAGTTGTTGGATTTTTTTGCACTTTAATTATATTGATCTCTTGCAAAAGTTTTTCAGTTTTATGTAATCAAAATTGTTCATTTTATCTTTTATGATCATTTATATTCTTTTCTGGTCAAAACCTCTCCTGGGTATGGCTTTGAAAAGTATCTCCTTTCTTTTTCTAATTTGATCATTTTACTCTAAATATCTAGAGTTAATTATGGCACATGGCATCAAATATTAACCTAACCTAGATTCTTTAAAACTACTTTACAGGGGGCAGCTGGGTAGTTCAGTGGATTGAGAGCCAGGCCTAGAGATGGGAGGTCTTAGGTTCAAATCTGGCCTCAGACACTTCCCAGCTGTGTGACCCTGAGCAAGTCACTTGACCCCCATTGCCTAGCCCTTACTATTCTTCTGTCTTGGAGCCAGTTGGCTCCAAGATGGAAGGTAAGGGTTTAAAAAAAAAAAACTACTTTACAATTAACCAAGTAATTTTTGTTGAATTATAAATCCTTGTCCCAGTAAGGTAAAGGGATTATAAAATACTATGATACTATTCTTAATTGTTTTTAAGTCTTATGTACCTACTTGCATAATCTGTTTACTGATAAACTTTCCTATTTTCTAATCAATCTCAAAATAATTTTAATTATTAATGAACGGCAATATAGATTGAGATTTGATACTGCTAAGATATTTCAAATTTTTCCATTCCCTTGAGGTTCTTTAGATTTTGTTCTTTCAAATACATGTGGTTATTTTTAATGATTCTATAAAATAACTTTGATTAGTTTTATTAGTATGGTAGTGATCTGTGAGTTAATTTTTAAAGTATTGTCATTTTCCTATATTAGTAAAATAAAAAATAAGCAATTAATATATCTCCAAATCTCTATGTGTCCTCTTATTTATATAAAGATTATTTTGTAATTGCACTGATATTTCCTACATGTGTTTTAATAAGTGGTCTTTCAGATATTATATACATTTTTATTTGTTTTGAATGTAATTTATTTTACTATCTTTTCTCTGAATTTTGTTAGTGATGTACAGAAATAGTAAGTTTTGTGGATTTATTTATGTCCTGCTAGTTTGCTACTCATTTCAACTAAATTTTTTCATGAAACTCTAGAGTTCTCCAGACCATCTTACCATTTCTAAAAAAAGTGATTTTTTTTGCTTTTGCTTATTCCTTCAATTTTTCTTACAACTACAACTAACATTTCCAGAAAAATATTGAATGATTCTAGCTCATAGTTTTAGATAGATATTATTTAAAATATTAAGGAATGATCCACTTATTTCTGTGCATTCTCATATTCTTTCCATAAATAGGTGTTTTATTTTATGAAAAATTTATCTACTATTAATTAAATTATATATAATTACAAATTCTATCAATTGACAGATGTAATTTTGTGATTTGACTTCTTTTTTATTATAATTATAATCTATTATGTTATTGTTTCCCTAATATTGAATCAGCCATTCATTCTTGCAGCAAATCACCTTATATAATCTTTAAAATAATGCTGTTGCTTCTTTGAATATTATTAAATATGTTTATGTCAATATTTATTGAGAGCTTTCATCGTTATCTTTTCTCTGTTTTGTCCCTGTTTTTTAAGTATCCTAATAAGATTTATTTCAAAGGAGGATTTTTTTAAGAGTACTTGTTTTAAAAAATAATTCATGTAATTATTGGAGGCAGTGGTTCTTTCAGTATTTAATATAATTTAATTATAAATTTATACATGGTCGTCTTTTTTGCACTTAGAGATTCCTATATGATTTATTCAGTTTCTTTGTCTAAGTTAAGTTCTTTATTTCTTGTTCTATTAATCCTAATATTTTATATTTTTGTAAATATTTTCCTTTTTTCCTATAAAATTTTCTAACAAACAGCCCCTTCCAAAATTTTTTTTCTAATTTTACTTGTCAGTTCAAAAGTTCTTTTTGGTAGTTGTCATTATTTTGGTTACTTTATTGCTTCTCTGATATTTAAGGATTTTTTTTGTTTTAAGTTTTCTTACTTGCTGCTTTTAAAGTCTCCCCCCCCCCCCACTCCAATCTACATGCCCAATTCACTGATTTGTTCCTTATTCTTTTGTTGGTCAAAGTGTTTAAAAATATAAAATTTCAAATTATGGCCACTTTGCTTTCCAAAAATTTTGTTTGTGTTGCCTTATAATTGTCTTTTGGGGGTAAAATTATTATTATTTTGCTTCTTTTGAGTTGCTCATTGACCTATATATTCTTTAGAATTATTTATCTCTAAGCTTGAATTCTTTCTTCAAATTTTATTCATTTATGATAATTGTTTTTGTGTTTTGGTTAGTATTTTAAAAGTATTTCTGCTTTTATATATTAATTTAATAGTTTTTATGTGGCACAGTGGAGAGTACTAGATCTGGAGTTAGGAAAACCTGAATTCAAGTCCAGCATCAAGAACTTAATAGCTCTGTGACCCTGGACAAATCACTTTACCTATATCTCCTTCAATTTCTTTCTTTGTAAAATAGAGCTAATAGTAGCATTACTTCCCAAGGTTGTGAGGATAAAATAAAATAATATCTGTAAGGCACCCATTTGAATTTAGCATTCAATGAATATCTACTATATTTAGCTTTTTCTAAAATTCTATTCATCTTGAAATTATATTTTATCTTTTTGTTAGATTTTTTTCTAGATCTGAAAAAGGAATGTTGAGGCCCCTAACAATTATTGTTTGTAAACTATATTATTACCTGTAATTTGATTACATTATTCTTTAAATTCTTAGATTCTATGCCATTTTTGGAGGCAGAGGAGAAGAAAAGAGAAAGAGAAGGGGTGGAGAGAGAGAGTGATAGAAAGTATATTATTTCATTATCTTGGATGCCTTTAAGTATAATGTAGTTTCCCTACTTCTTTTACTCTCTCTGTTTTTTTAATTGCCTTATCCCCAGCCATGTCTGCTCCTCCCTGCCCCCCAACTCTCTTCTCCTAGACTCAGTTCCCTGGTTCTTCCATTTTCTTCCTTTTCCTTTTACTATTATATTATGATTTACCCTCTGAAGCTAAAATTTTGTATTATGACTATACCCTCCCTAACTCTATTCTCTCTCATGAAACCCCTACTTTTCTATTTTATCCTGCTTATTCCAGGCTAAATTTCATGTATTTTAAATATGTCAAATTGTGTGTATATTTAACAAAAGAATTTGACTGGTTCAGATAAGAATGAGGATCAGTTAATTCATGCCCCACCCATATTATTCTCCATGTTCATGTGCTTTTTTTCTTGGAATATCTCAGTTAAGACTATAATTAGTCCCTCTCTTTTTCATTTTTCTCTTTTGTATTTCCTTTTCTTTTCCCTTTTATTTCCTCTCTTAATACTAATATAAAAAACCTACTTCCTAGCCTTTTTTTTTCTTCTTTATTCCTTCTATGAACCTTAAAAGATAGGGGATTTATTAAGGGACATTTATTTGTCATTCTATTAAAACATACTTCATGATAATTTATCCCTTTTCAATTACATATATATATATATATATTTCTAGGTTTCTATTTTTTCCCCACTTTTCCATTTCAATGACTCTATATCTTTTTTTTCATCATTAATACTTAATAGTTCTGTGGTTTAATAAAGTAACATTTTTATAGGCTCATAGTTACTTTTGAAAAGCAAGTTAATCTTCATTGTAAGTGTTTTTCTTTAATTTTCGGAGTATCTTATCCCAAGTTTTTCTTTTATTTGTGGTAATTTTTTCTCTATTAGATGATCCTGACCATGATTCTTTGGCTACTGAACTTTTTTTTTTATGGTTGCATTATTTTTCCTTAACATAGAAGCTCTGGATTTTGTCTTTTACATGCTTTCAATTTAGTCTCTCACTAAGGGACTACTTTATTCATGATATTTTTATTTTGCCCTTTGGTTGAAATAGCTATAGAAAGTGTTATTTTATGATGTCTTAAAATATAGTATTCATTTTTTGTTTCCTCATTTTCAAGGAATTTAGTAATTATTAAATTGTATTTCTTCCATTTGTTTTCCAGGCAAGTTGTTTTGTTTAGTAGATACCTTATTTGATCTTCAAAATAATTATTTGATTTTAATACTTAATACTACTTCATGGACTCATTGAGTTCTTATTGTTCTAATCTATTTTTAAATGAGTCTACTACTTTACTAAAATTTTTAATCTTTGTTTTAATCTAGTAATTATTCTTGTTGTTTCCTTGGGTTCGTTTTTTACCTCTTGCTTCATTTCTTTTAGGTAAATCATTCTTTTTTTTCCCCTGAGACTGTAATTGCAAGTATTGTCTCTTTACTTCAGAGTTTACCTCTCGTAGTTCTCTTAACCCATAGTATTTCTCTGTTGAATTCAGAGTTCTCTTCAATTTACTCTGATTTCCAACCTCAGTTTCTGGATTGAAATCTAAATTCTCACCCCCACTCCTCCAACTCTACCTCATGAACTCTTAGATAATGTATCGAGACTTTTTTGAATTATCCCCTTTATAATCTGAATCGCTTTGCTGTTATTATTATGAATTATATGGCTGGCAGAAGATCCAGTCTCCTGTCACCGTCCTATTCTACTTACCCAACAATCTACCTCTGCAAAAATTAATTCATTATCTGTCACCTAAAACATATCCCTCTTCCTAATTTCTCCATTTCTTTTCTTTTTTTTTTAAACCCCTACCTTCCGTCTTGGAGTCAATACTGGGTATTGGCTCCAAGGCAGAAGAGTGGTAAGGGCTAGGCAATGGGGGTCAAGTGACTTGCCCAGGGTCACACAGCTGGGAAGTGGCTGAGGCCAGATTTGAACTTAGGACCTCCCATCTCTAGGACTGGCTCTCAATCCACTGAGCCATCCAGCTGCCCACTCTCCATTTCTTATAAAGACCCTACTATCCTTCCATTTACTCAGGTTCATAATAAACTCTGAGTTATCCAGGACTCTTCCCTGTGTTTTAACTTCCATATTTAAACAGTTGCTAAATTCATGAATTCTACACACACACCTGTTATTATTGTTCCCTTCTTTCTGCTTTTGTGTCTGCTACCCCACATTAGGGTCTGATCACCACTCCCAGGACAATTGCAATAGCCTTCTAGTTGGTGTTTCTGGCTCTATTCTTTTCCTCTCTTCAGTCTGTTATTTGCATGTTTGCCAAATTGATATTTTTTTTAGCACAGGTTTAACCACATCACTTTCTTAAGTTACTAACAAAATGCCTTCTTACCTCTTTCTATCTTTCTAAAGTCTCTTATACTCTCTTCATTAACAAATCCAATTACATCCAACCCTCATCTTCCTTCACTTCTCTGAAGTATTTGATAATATTCACTTTTCTCTTATTATTCCTCTTTTTCCTTGGTTTCCATGACACAACTCAAATACATTTCCCTTGTATTTATGCCTGTTTCTTAACCTCCTTCATTTGGTTGATCTTTCTTGTTATCTTCCTTATATTTAGAGTTCCCCCATGTCTCTACCCTTGTCATCCTTCTCTTTTCAGTTACTTCTTCATCAGTACTCTCTTCTATATAAATGGCTCCCAAATCCACATAGCCAGTCCTAGTCTGTGTGCCAAACTGCACAGCTATTTTCTGAATTTGGCATGTCCAAAACTGGATTTTCTTCTTCCTTCTGCCATTTCTCTCAATTTTCCCATCAATGGCATTACTATCTTCCTAAAGATCTAGGCTTCTACTCATAGTCTTTTTTTGCTTCTCTCTTTTAAAAAAATCATTTATTTGTTTTTATTACCTTAAGATTCCTAGGTATTTCTCTCTCCCTACATCCCTACACTAGAAAAGGCATCATTTGACAAAAAGACATATAATTATGTCTTACTTATTTCTGTTTATCAATTCTTTCTGTAGAGGTGGACATACACACTCATCAAACATTTCTGTTGCGGTATTTAATATTCTCTTGATCCTGGTCATTTCACTTCATAATTTCATGTAGGACTTGCCATGTTTTGTTTAATTAACCTGCTTATCATTTTTTATGTACAGTAGTATTTCATCATAATTATATGCCACACTTATTCAGCCATTCCCCAATTGATGGCCCCTCAATTTTCAGTTCCTTGCCACCACAAAAAGAGCTGCTATAAACATTTTAGAAACTATAGGTTTTTCCTTTTTTATCCTGATCATTTTAGAAAATAAATTTTATAGTCTTTTGTTGGGTCAAAAGGTATATATGGTTGTATGTCTCCCTGGGCATAATTACAGATTGTTCTCCAAAATGGTAGGATTCATTCATAGTTCCACCACCAGAATATAGTGTCCCCATTTTCCCATATCCCCTCTGACATTTGTTATTTTGCCTTTTCTTTGATTTTGATTCTTTTCTGTCATCTCCTCATTCAGTCACTTGCCCAGTCCTGACAATCCTACCTTCATAATATCTTTCAAATGAGCCATCTTCTTTCCACTTGTCCTGCCACTCACCTAGTTCAGGACCTCCTCATTGCTTAGCTGGCCTAAAACTAAGATTCAAACTAGTGTCCCTTCATCTAGTCTTCATCCTCCAATCTCATATATCTGCCAAAATAATCTTCTGAACGTATAGGTCTGGCTATGTCATTTTTCTTTTAAAATGTTTAGTTGCTCTCGATTTTCCATAGGAAAAAAATAACAAACTACTTAGTTTGGTGCTCAAGACATTCTCTAATCTATGACTTATTTTTCTAGCTTTATTTCACCCTCTTTTTCTCCATTTACTCCAAGTTCTAACCCAATAGTTTTCATGTTTTTTGGTTTTAGGACTCCTTTATACTAAAAAAATTAATGAGGACCCCAAAAAGAGTTTTTGCTTGTGTGCTTTAATTGATTTATATTTACATTAGAAATAAAAAGTCTGAGTATTATGAAAAATTTTTGTTCCTATAAAGCCACTGAAAGATTTTGGGGAGCTCCCATGAATCCCTACATCATACTTTGAGAATTGTTGCTCATACCTAAATGTTCTATTAAGCTATTTACTAAAACTTGTCCCCTTTCCCTCCCTAAGTGCATTCACACAGGTTTTCCCCTGTGCTTAGAGCACAGCCTCTGATTTTTTCTACCTATTAAAATTCCTTCAAGGATAGTCAGCATGGTATTGTGGAAAGGGGACTGTATTTGAAGCAAAAACCTTGGATCTGCCATTTGCTATCTTTGTGACCCTCAGGCACATCATTGGAACACTCTAGGCTTCACTTTCTTCATTTGTAAAATGAGACTGCACTAAAAGACCTTATCCAGGGTCCCATCCAATTCTAAATCTATTAGCTCATGAATTCCCAGAGTGAAGGACTAAAGTCAAAACCTCTACTGGATGGTAAATTCCTTGCGGGCTAGGACTGTTTAAAAAAATTAGTTACTTAGCACCTGGCCTAGTACCCTGAACATTTGGGAAGCTTAATAAATACCTGTTTTATCAAATAAATTCAAATGAATTGAATGGAGGATGTTAATGAAATATAAGACTATTTCTGCCTTCAAGCATCTTTGCTATGAGCAAAAAGACCTATGTACCTGAAACAATTAGTAACAAAAAGATGCAATTGATATTGGGGCACTGAATTGTGTGGTATGGTGTACAAAGGGCTTAGAGAAGATAGAGGTAAAAAGCACTCTGGAACAGCCAGAGATATGTGACCCAAGACAGGTCTTAAAAAATTGGATTAGGATTTGGAGAGATGGAAAGTTGAAGGCATCCTCTTCCTCACCAAGAATATGGTAGGAGGAGGGGAACAATAGAGCAAAGGAAGAGGCAGTAATGAGCAAGACATGTCTGGGGCTGAGGCAGGAGGAAGCTTGGACAGTAAGGAGACCAATCTTGATATATCTGGTAATTTTATCTTTGTCTGATTAAAGTCTCCAACTTATTCTATTTTTATTTTTTTTGGCCTGGATAATTGCATGATAAGCAAATGTCACACATCCCAGGCCTTTGTGACTAGGCTTGTCAGAATCATTTTAATTGCATTTGCTGGCTCCTGGAGGTTCAGATTACCAGTATCCCAAATCTTGGGCATGCCTAATTATGATTCAGAACTCCCAGGAAGAATACTGGCCATTTCCATCACAGAGTGTGGAGGCAGATTTTGATGAGAGAGAGATTTCTCTCTTCCTAAGGAGAATGGTAAAGAATTCAAGTTCTTGAAGTTTGAAAAGCAGGTAAATAATAGCAAAAGAGTCCATAGTTGTTCCTGAAATGACTAAGAAGAAAATTCTGGCTGACTTAATGACTAAAAATGAGTTTTGAAGGAAAAAAAAAACATATATCAAAGTTTCCTTTCAGTGCCCTGACCCTGACATTCATGTGGGTATGCCCATGAGCACAGGAACACAATTGAACAAATACAGTATTCTTCTTTTCCTCAAGGTATACACAGTTACCTGGCACAATGCTTTTGAAGAAAACCACAGAAATCAGAAAGGACAAATTCAAATGAAAATAAAAGCCAACTGGACATACACACAATAACCAGGAGCTTCATTTATTTAAGGTGAAGAATGAAAACCACATACTATGCTTTTGGTTAAGTTTCTTTTTAGAGTAACTCAGCAAATTCAAGCTTTAGCAAATAAAAATCTCAAGACAGCCCCCCCATTTTCCAGTTGGAGTCTCAGATTTAAATTAAATTTATCCTTCAAAGAATAAAAGAAAATATTTACAATGACTTTTTCCTTTTTAAAAATATCCTACAGAGTCAAATGAATTTTCTTGCATTTACCGTCTTTTAGATGAGGAAAGGGGGGAAGATTTTTCAAGCATCATTCAAAAGATTCCCATGCCTTTTATGGCTAAAAGAAAAAAATATTGATATATATGATCAAATAAACATCTGTTGAGTACCTAATATGCGTGTAGCCCTGTTGTAAGAAATACACAGAAAAATAAGGCATAATTTCTGCCCTGAAATTACTTACTAGCTAGCTGGGGAGATAATATCCACCACAATGTTGCCTGATCCCATTATCCTCATTTGGCTCCCACTATCACCTAGACTCTGCCTCTGGGATGTCAGGCTCTGATAGGTGACTTTTTGCCTCCTCTTACCCATAATTATGTTTCTAAATCACTTCCCAATCATCCCCATGTCATGCTACTATATGTGTATACCTTCCACTTCCCTTTATGTGTTGGCTTCCTTTTACAATGTAGTAAGCTCCTTGGGGGAAGGGAGTATGCTGCTTGCTTATATTTTTATCCCTAAGCCTTCATATGGTACCTGAAACATTGTAAGTGTGTAAAAGATTCTCTACCTATTTATTTAATTGGCAACTATGTGGTGCAGCAGATAAAACCACACTTAGAGTCTGGAAGATGTGAGCTGTGACCTGGGCAACTCATTTAAGTTCTCTCATCCTCTTTTCCTCATCTATAAAATGGGGATAATAAGAGGGCCTATAAAGGGTTGAAATAACATGCAAATTACTTTGTAGACATTAAAGCACTATATAAATACTAGACTCATTATTATCATCTATGTCTAAGAAATACTACTAAGGTTGAAAATAATGAATTAAATAAGTGACCCAGACAAATAAACTGCAATTCAGAGGGCAGAGAGAACACTGACAAATATGAGACATGCATAAGGAACAGCACTACCAAATAATACCTAATAAATACTTCCAAGAAGAAAAACAAAGGGTTATAGGAAATCAGAATAGGGATGGTAATTAATGACTGTTAGAGTCTAGGAAGAATTCTGAAAGGATCGGAATTAAATCTTAAAAATCTATATATGATTAGAGGAGGAAGAGGAGATGAAAGTATTGTCTTTCAAATACTTTTGAAAGGGACAGCTAGGTAGCTTAATGGATAGAGTGCCAGGTCTGGAGTTGTGAGGACTTATTTTCAAATCTATAGCCTTAGACATTTCCTAGCTGTGTGACCCTGGGAAAATCATTTGACCCCATTTACCTACCCCTTTCCCTCATATATTTAGGCTGTTACTAGCATAGAAAGTAAAGGTTTAAATAAATAAATTTAAAAGATGGGAATAGAAGCAAAGGCAAAAAGAATTTAGAGAAAAAGTAGCATGTTCAGTGCACAGTAGACTACTCTGGTGAGAATAAAGGACTTGTTTAGATTAGAATAATGATTGTAAAGCTAGATTTCTCGTATAAGTTTGTAAAGGTGGTGGTTGAAATGAAATGAAACAGTTATAATACTGAAAAATCATTTCTAATACCTATGAAACTCCTAGTGACACCTAAGTATTAGTCTTTTTATGACTCTCCATGATTACAGTCATCAGGGACTTGTAATGCTGGACTCAATTGAATTGCTGATTTTGATGAATGGGAACTAATCATAGTGGCTTACCTAAGGAAGTTAGGAGTAAATTCTAAAAGCAATGTCCTCATCTCAGTGTCAAGTCCTTTAACCCCAAAGGGGAATTCTTACTTATATTTAAGTATCAATTCTTGGTATCTGTAAATGTCACACCTAGACCTTTTGATTTTTTCCTAGATTGCTTCAACAACTTGCAAGCACGGTAAATGTTTGACCAGGTATGCTTGCACCCTTATAAAACTTGTTTATTCTGGTGCCAGAATATCTCTTGCCTGGTACACACTTCTTTTAGCCTTAATAAATATTGTCTTAGTTCTTCACATAAAGAGATGATCTCACAGTAGTTTAATAACTTTGCACTGGCTTTTGTCAAAGATAAAGGTCATTAGGTAAACTTTTTTTTTAAATCTCCTTAAGTAAAATTATCATGTCCTGGAAGTGTCAATTGTCATTATCTTTCAAGCTCCCTTCCATCTTTCTCTCTTGAACTTTCTCCCCCTCCTTCAAGACCCAAATCAAGTATTCATGAAGCTTCGCTTAATCACTCAAGGTGTAAATTATCTCCACCTCTTTAAATATATCATAACTCTTAAAAATTATGAATGGGTTTGTTTTTAGAAAGATCATTTCTAGGTAAAATTCTTTCTCATTTCCCAAATCAATAGCTTTTCCTTATAATCATTTTCATTATGCTCCACTAAGGAGAAAACTTATTAGCAGATACTCTAGTCACCAGAAAATAACAACATCATCATCATCATCATCATCATCATCATCAAAGTTTCCTCAGTTTTGCTAGGTATATCTCATCAATGCCTTCAGTTGCTTCTTCCTCTCTGATTGGAGGGCAGAGGGTTGAAGCAAAAACCTTTTCCCTTAGACTCCCTTTAGAAAGGGTACAAAACTCTAGTCAACACCTCATTTGCCATCAACTGCTTTATTTGGTTTCAACTCCACCATCATCTTTGTCATCCCTTCCCTTCTTGCAAGGTACCCTCTGGTACTCTCCTCCCCTCCTGAACTTTCTTTTTTAATCTCCTTAAGGACAAGGATTCAGTTTCTTTCTCTTATTTGTATCCCCAGCGATTAGCATAGTGTGTGGCAGATGATAGTGCCAATGAAGTGTGATGGTACTGATGAGACATGAGTAACCTCAACTGACATAAACTTAACAGAATGATGGATTTACAGAAGAGCAAAGAAAATAAATATGTACAAGACCCAAAGTGGTAAAATTTGAACTTTCCATCTCAAAGCTCTATTCTTTTGTGATATGTGGTATTTCTCTGAAAAATCATGGTTGTATCTGAATGATTTCCCTTTGTTTTTGCTGTATGTGTGTGTGCATGTGTGCCTATGTGTGTGCCCATATAACCTCAGTATACTTAGACCGTTTGACTAGAGGGCTAGGCACAACAAAGAACTCCCAAATCCTCCACTTAAATAGAGTTCACAGAATAGCCTACTGACTCTTTATTTCCTATGACCTGCACTCTTTGGACTTAGACTCCATTATTATCATGCTCCTGGAAAATCTTTTCACTATTGTAACATTAGCTTTGGTCTCAAACCTTTTCCATGCCCTCTGTCTTTTTGACTTTCCAATCAAAGAAGAATTCCTGCTTAAAGCATCCATCTAAAGAGGGTTAACAGACCACTCAGCTCTTGAAAACATTGTATAATTGTTTCTTAGTTCTATTTACTCCACTGCATCAGTTCATTCAAGTCTGGTTTCCTATGTTTCTCTGAATCCCTTGTATTCATGATTTGTTATAGTACACTGATATTATATTATGTTTATATACCACCATTTATTCAGACATTATTAGACACCAATGGGCACCACTGTTTCAAGCACAGAGTCTCAAATTCTTTACTATCACAAATATTGCTGCTATAACTATGTTGGTACATATTAGACATTTCTGTTTTTTACCTTCTTTGAGTATATTTTTGAGTATATTTCTAGCAGAGTCACTGAGTCCTTTATTTGGTTTGTCATGACAGTTTGAGTTTGTTAGTACTCCCCCAGCATAATGCCAACTTGTTTTTCAGAATAGTTGGACCAATTCATAGCTCTACTAACAATGAATTAGTGAATATGTCTTCCCACAGTTTCTCCAACACTACTTCCAACTTTTACCATTTTTTTGCCAAGCTTCTGGTATAAGGAGAAACTTCAAAGATGTTTTAATTTGAATTTTTTATATTATTACTATTAGTTGGCAGTCCTTTTAAAGAATTATATGTTCATATTCTTATTCATTTATATATTGAGAAATGAATTGAAGTCCCATATATTTTCATTAATTCTCTAGTCATTTCAGATATCATACTCTTCTCAGAGAGGTATGATGCAAAAAATATTCCTTATTTTAGTTCTTTGCTGCTTCAGCTGCATTGATTTTGTTTGTTTAAAGACATTTAAATTTTATGTCATTTAAAATCTATGCTTTATCTTTTATCTTTTTTTCTTTTCTTTCCTTTATTTCCTTTCCACAAGTTTGTCTTCAGAGAGAGCTGACAGCAGTGTACTTAGGTGATAGCTTGATCAAGAATGAACTACATTCTTGTCTATGTTCAGATAATTTGTAAATTTATAACTTCATAAATTAGATAAACATATTTTATTCATTGTCTTTTGAAAAAATCCCATTTTCCCAACTTCAAGATGATAAATAACTAAACATAGTACTAATTCTGTTATCTCAAACACGACAAAGATATTTTATTCATTTTCTTTTTTAAAATCCATAAATACCTTGAGAAAAAGAGCACCCCACTATTCAGACTATCAAGAAGTGTTTCTTTAAATATGGAAGAAGAGTATCAACATTAAACCCCCCTAAAATTTTTTTAAAACATCTGAGGAGGCAGAGGAACTCTTCACCTCTGTCAGGACATTGGAAGATAGTAAGACATTTTTCCCAAAGGGGAAGAAAAAAGGCCCTTCAAAGAGGAAGTAACTGCTTATCCAGGAAGGAATGATGATGTGAATCTGGGTGTACTTTTAGGTGAGAAATCATCTAGTAAAGGTCACAGGAAGAAGAGACATGTAAAAGTGATTAGTGACTAAATCTGCTCACCATAATTGAGGCAATTATTTGTTGACACAATAATAATATTGAGGTAAGCTATCTTCCCTGGAAAATGAAATCAAAGAAAACATCCTAGAATGGATCACACTGGATAAATATCACCCACTCACTGTGACT
This sequence comes from Monodelphis domestica, assembly GCF_027887165.1. Taxonomy (NCBI): domain Eukaryota; kingdom Metazoa; phylum Chordata; class Mammalia; order Didelphimorphia; family Didelphidae; genus Monodelphis; species Monodelphis domestica. The sequence goes on along the minus strand of NC_077228.1, from coordinate 432,799,370 downwards.
CATATGAACACAAATGATCCTGACAGATGGAATCCAGACTCTATATTATAAAGTCTTGGGCAAAAATTGAACATCATAAAGCACAGGTAGTGTTTTTTTATCTGAGTTGCTAATTGAAGGTAAAGACTTCAAAGAGCAAAAGGGATTTGGAAAGTGAACAAATGGTTTAAAAATAGTATCTGAGAATGGGATTTGTATATATGAGCCATTATTAGGCTCTTAGCAAATATATATTTATTAAAAATCATGGAGAAGGAAAAAATAAAATAAAATCTTAGAAAAGCAAACAAAGGGTATTTCAATTGAAAAGGGAGGGAAGGGGGAAAAAAAACTGTTGATATGCTTACCAAGCTAGATACAATAGGGAGTAGTACCGTAGCTACAATATAGACATAGAAATAGTAGCAGAGATACCCTGAAACTTATAGGAGACAAAATGAAAGACAAGAACCAGAAATATAACCATTTGTTGGCCTTGTATCCTCTTATATGCAAACTCTGTGAACTTTAAATTACTCCACCCTACATTAGATCTTACTTTATGGTGAAGATAAACTTATAATCTCCTGATTGAACAATGAAGGTACTTAGTTCTTACTTTATAGTGAAGCTAGAACTTTAAGTTGTCTATTTTTAGATCTTAATACAAAAAGATGTTAAGTAACTATAAAGGGTAAATTACTCATAAAAAGGTCAAGTAACTAACAAAAGGTGAACTTAACAAAGAAGTATTAAGTAACTCTAAAGATATCATCTAATCAAAGAATATGAGAACTAAAGAATGGGCATTTAGAGGAGGGGACACAAGGGTAAAAGGTCTCTATATTTGCCTCACTTCCTCTCTCCAGGACCTTTTGGTGGCAGAGATTTGGCTGATGGCAGCGTGCTGGGCCTTTTGGCATCTTGACATGGCTACAGCTATTGTCCAATTTGGTGGTGAGTTTCTGGCTGAGTTTTTTCTCCTTTACTTTCTAAACTGATCCTCTTAGAATCCTCTAATCTCCTTCAGAGAACTAGCTGCAGAAGTCTTGAACTCCCTCTGGCACAGACCAGGCAGGAGAAAACTTACACGCTTTTCCCTCTTTCTCCTTAAATCCTTCCCTCTATATTAATTAAATTTACCATAAATTTCCAGACCGACTTGGGTATTTTATTTGGGATTTTTTCCTTGGTGACCAATTAATTTAGATTTTAAGTCACAATCCTAAAATCATCTTTACAACTCACAAAGTTGGATAACAAGCAAGGCAAATTAGAGAGCCTAATACAAGTAACCAAATGACTTTCCTGAGACATAGTAAGATTTAGCACATGCCTGGAATAGGCCCTGGGATGGTATGCTATACCTACCAAAATTCATTTACAGGTTAGTCATCACATGGATTAGCATGTATATAGAATACCTTTGGTAGCATCTCCCTATATGATGGAGACTAGAGAGCTAGGTTCTAGTAAAATTATGACATGGTAGAGGAATCAGAGAGACAGCAGAACATGTCTAGACATTCTATGACTGGTCTGCTAAAAACATGGTTGAGAGAAGCTGCTTTGTCTGTCTATATGTGCCTTCAAAAGGTCTTAGTTGGCCTTGGCCATTTTCTTAGACTTCTGTCTCTTTGTTTAACTCCTTCACTGATGGTGTCTGCTAAGAGATAATGCTATAACAGGAAAGAGCTTTGGCTCTTCCCATGGAGCAAGTCTTAGTCCTTTGCTTCTGTGTTAATTCTTTTAAGTTTTAAGTACAAGGATTGGGAATATGGTCTTCTGAGTTTCAAAATGTCAGGAACATGAGCTTGCAAGTATCCTGGTGTCTAGGTTTAGCAAGTGACAAGAGTCTATAATCTTTTTGTGTGTGTTATGGAACCCTTTAGCAGTCTGGAGAAATCTTTTCAACTCTTCACTGAATAATGTTTCTAAATCCATAAAATAAAATAATTATAATTATAGAAGAAGGCTGAAATATGATAATAAAAACATTTTCAAAAACAAGTTCACAAATCTTAGGTTAAGAACCTTTGGCATAGACTAATATTTTACACCATAGATCATAACTCAAAATGTCTACATTATCTGAATATTAAAGCTAATAATATTTTTTAAAATGTTTCCCTAGTATTTGATAATTAGGGTTTTCCCCTGTTTGCTCAGTATAGTTACTAGATTATAAAATATTTCACATGTATAATTTGGGAGAAGACAGTAGTTTTTTTCTCTCCTAAAAATGTTCTGGAAGTTTTAGTAAACTACATATTCCAGATAAATAATATAATAGCTAAGAAACTTCATGAGATTTGGGACCAAATTAAGAGAACCATATCTTCTAGTAATGAGGATAAATTACTTGTTCTTCTTACTTATCTTATAAGATCACTTATAAGTTAAAAACTATAAGTTAAGTAACAACCTTTGTCAGCCTCAGTTTATTCAATTATAAAAAGGGAATAAGAATAGCAGTTTCCAAGTTTATTTGGGAGGGTCAAATGAAATAATCCTTATAAAGCACTTAGCCTGGCACATAGTAGGCTCTTAATAAATTAAATGCTTGTTTCTTTCCTTCCTTCCTTCCATCACTTTTTCTTTTCTTCTATCTTTCCTAATAAAGCTATTTAAAAAAAAAGAAACAGAATCCTCAGGAGATAATGAGTTTCTCCTCATTGGAAACTACATGAAGAGAAAGGCAATAGAATAAAATGGAAAAGGCACTAGAATGGATGGTTGAGAAAGCAAAATTCTAGTTCTAACTGTTGTCACTTTCTTAATGACTTTGGAGAAGTTATTTAATACCCCTAAGCTTCAGATTCTTTTTTTGGAAAAGAGTATTGAATTAGATTTAAAAAAAATCATAGATAGTCTAGAGGCAACCTACTCCAATTCTTTAAATCCATAGATGATGCAAGTAAGATCCAGACGAATTAAATGACTTGCCTAAGGTCACAGAAGTGGTCAGTGGCAGAACTGGTATTTTAACATAGGCCCTCTATTTTCAAAACTGAGATTCCTTATATCAAACCTCACTGCTCTAAGATTCCTTTTCATTTCCTAAAATTTGCTAATGATGCTAATTTATTCTCATTCCCAGGATCTTTGGGGCCAGAGCTCTCTTGACTGTGGTCCAGACTACTGAGAGAAATCCTAGCCTGAATCAAAGTTGACCTAAATCCAGTTGATTTGTCCAGATGGGCCTGTTCTTGCTGCTAAAGATATTCAAACAGCCATTCTAACACTTTATTTAGTTTCCTTGGATGCTTCCTTTCTGGTCCTTTCCACCTAAGCACTAAAAGTGAAATTGTATGCCTTGATGTAGTTTTCGTTAAGGATTTATGAGAAGAGATAAATATGGATGCTACTGTTATGACTAGTGTACCTATCCCAGCAAATAGCTGTTTATACATACTTAAAACAGCCCTTATCTCAAAAAAAATTCATTCTTTGAAAACAGCCATAGCATACAAAGAAATATGCTATTGCTAACTTTGAGCCTCAGTTATTTCACATGTAAAATGTACATATACCTGCATGTGTTTATATATGTATGTATATATACATACGTGTGTATGTAACTTAGAATAATGGTGGCCAGGGAGTAAGCTGGATTCAAATCCCATCACTGATACATACCAGCTCTTTAATACTGGGCAAGTCATCTAATCGCTTAAGCCAACAGGTTACTAGTACCCTAACTAGTACAGCAGATGCCAATCTATACTGGTAGAAGAACTTCTTCACTTGGAATTCTCTACATTAAAGAAATCATAGGTCTAGACTGACTTTAACCAAAACAAAATTGTATACACTATCCATGCCCTCATAGCATAGAGTTATGAATTCTCCTCATTAGAAAGTAGCCTAAGAAATGTTTTTATTCCTAGGTATAATGCAAAAATTATCTTACTTGAGAATGAATTGTTATCAGGGGAAGCTAGGTGGGGTAGGGAATTGAGAGCCAAGCCTAGCCAGACCGAAGGTGATGGGTTCAAATCTGGTCTCAGGTATTTCCTAGTCATGCGACCCAGGGCAAGTCACTTAACCTGCATTGCCTACCCCTTAAAGCACTTCTGCCTTAGAATCAAAATCCAATTTTTATTCTAAAATGGAAAGGGTTCAAAAAAGAAAAAGAAAATGAAATTTTCTATTAATTACACATACTTTAACTTCAAATACTATTTAACAATTATTAGTTTAATGGTGACTATATATAGGACCTTCAGAAAGACACAAAAACTAATAAAATACAGCCTTTAAATATGAATTAAGCATCTACTATATGCTAGATACTCTCCTAAGTTCTTACAAATATCACTTATTTGATCCTCACAACAGTCCTGTGATTTTTGGCAACTAATTTGGCATGCTATTTTATATTTCAGGTACTAGTCTTATTCAGATATCATATTGATCATTAATAAAAAATCACTAAATGTCCTACAAACTTATGAAAATAATAGTTACCCAAGAAATCTAAAGTTATTGTCTTGCTATGCAGATGTCGGTAGTATCTCTATGAGAAGTACCTTTCTAGTGAGCTCAAAGAAAATAATACAGCCAATAATTTGCAAAGGTTGGCTGTAAGCCAGGGGCAGACAGTAAACAGGCTACCAGGCAGTGACATGAATGATGTACCTGCCATTTCAAGCCATGATCTCCTCTAGTTCAACTGAATCATCTCTATCTCTTCTCTTCCCTAGGTAATCACGAGGTAATTTCATATCTGAAGTGTGTTACCTTACACTAAAGGCCTGCTTCTTTTTCTCATCTTGGCATGGATATGATCCTGAGTTCTCAAAGGTCAGGTCAATAGTGTATGACAAACCCAGGCAGGTTTTTACATATTAAAAAGGCTCCAATTCTGAACCCATTCAAATTGTTCATTTGCTAACAATATGACCTTGGGAAAGTCACTTAATCTTTGTGGGAACCAGTTTCTTTGACTTTAAAAGGAGTTTGAACTAAATGACATTTAAGGTTCCCACTGGATCTAGAATTATTTTCCTATGATGCACCAGAAATTTGGTCAGAAGACAATTTAAAAAACTTTTGTTATTTTTTTTTTTGCTTAGAAAAACTTGAGAATCAGCTACAAAATTGAGTAACATTGTGTGTTGACAATCAGTTAGTAACTCAGTTAATTAGCATTCATTAAGTGCCTACTAAGTGCCACCACTATGCTAAATGTTAGGGATACAAAAAAGTCGGCTCTCAAGTGGCCATAGACTAATGAAGGAGACAACATGCAAACAGTTATGTTTCAAAAAGACATTGACAATATAAATTTGGAATAGTCTCAGAAGGAAAGAATTTTAGCAGAAGATAAAGCAGTTGAAACTTGAAGGAAGTCAGAAAAGATAGGAGGCGAAGATGAAGAAGGGAGTATCCCAAGTTGGGAGACAGCCAAGGAAAATTCATTGAGTCAAAGATAAAGTATCTTGTTTGGGAGAAGCAAGGGGACTAGTACCAGTGTCACTGAATTACAGAATATGTTGTAGAAAGAGATGAATAAGATATAAGAAGATTGGAAATAGGAAGGGGACAGAGGTAAATTTCAATGTGATCTAAAGAAAAAAATTTGATCAATTAGAACTGTTTCACTGTAGAAATGAGCTGTGCCAGGTAGGTAGTACTTTTCTTCTACTAAAAGAAAAGCAACTATAACTATTACTATATTTATTTATTTATTTGTAAAACTTACTATGTGCCAGACACTTTTATAACTATTATCTCATTTAATCCTTGAGGAAACTGATGTCAAAAAAAAGTTACACTGACAAAGCTAGTTAAGTGTCTGATTCTGGATTTGAACTCAATTCTTCCTGACTCTGGGATGGACAGCTGTTCTATCCACTGTGCCATCTAGGTAAATGACAATTTGTTGAGGTTGTTTCAGAGGGGATTCTTGTTTAGATCCAGTGGAAAACAGATGAAACTACTGGAATTCTCCTTATACTATGCTTCTGTGATGAAAAGTTCAAAACAGTATCCTAGGTGGGAGGGTACAAAGCTGCAGATTTCATTTCTACTCTTTTGGAAACTAAAATTTATCTAATGTAGCCAGGAAAGGTAAGTAAATAAATAATCACTATAAGAAGAGATAAGCATGCAGGCTATAAGCATTTTGAGTGCTTACTACATGCCAGGATAATGGCAAAAGTTTTAAAAATGAGAGATCAAAATAGATCAAATAGATAAATAGAGATGGTTGACTATTTGATCTCAGAAAAGTTGTTTGTAATAACCAGAGTACAAATATATTTGATATTTTTTGTGGTCATATAATCAATTATATTCATTTCATATCTGCTTTGAGGTTGTATTACACTAGTTACAATTTGGGGCAATAGCAAAGTATAAAACAGCTTTTTAAATCAGGAATTAGATGAACTTATTCCAGTGCAAAACTAGAGCCAGGAATAGACCAATTGATTCCCAACTGAGTTTTCTGTCTGCTTTATTTTTTTCCAGCAATATAAATATTTGATCATATTGAGTTAAAAAAATTAAAGTACTTCATACTGTTGACCATGAATATTAACTCTAATTCTATATTAATATAGAGTCATATTTTATTATTAGAATTAATGTGAGAATATTAAATTTTTATACTTCAATTAGAGTTGATGAAATAATAGGTGATATAACTCCCTGTAATATTCATTTGGAACTAAAAGCTTCTAAGATTTAGAACTGATATAAACCTTTAGTTATCTAGTCTAACTTCTTAATTTGATGCTGAGCATGTTTATGAGAAGCATTTCTTTCAGTTCCTAAATTAAAAACAAAGCCAAATCTTCACTTGCCAAAATTTCATCCATTTACCAAATTATAGGTTGAATTTGGTCCTTTTACTTAATTCAATTTAATTACTGTGGCAAGGAAAATTATTTTTATCATCTCTGAGTTATGGAATCATTTGATAGAGCAAGCAGCCTGGCAACTCTGAAATGGTAAGGCTTTGTAAATAATTTTGACTGATTTAAAGAAATCTAGATGTTTAAAATATAGTACAAGGTTCATCTCCCTTAACAAATATAAGGATGGGTTCCACATTCTAAAATTATATATTTTTAAAACTATTTGTATGCCATCTTTTAATAAAATAAAAAGTTGACATTCACTTTTCTTTTTACTTTCCACTAACATTTTTGGTAGAACTTACAAAACTTTTTACAGTTGTTTCTTTTGATCCTGTTATTTGATTCTTTGAATCATCTGTTGGTTCTATTAAACTCAACTTACAACTTATTGTCTACTTTTAAACTGATCTTCTTCTCTAAGACAAGACATAAAACTCCTACAAATATCTTACTTTTTGCCAAAAGAATACAGAAATGTCAAAATCAATCACAGAAGTAGAGCTCTTGAATATACTACAGTATTATATTCAGACATCTAGAAATTCCCTAAATCCTACATACACAGATATTTCTTGTATCTAATGCAAAAATTATTCCACAACCACATCTGTTTTGTCTAGTAGGAGTAAGATTATGGTTTTGTGAATACTAAATTAAAGATGGAGTGATTTCAACAAGTAATTCAATTCAATTCAATATAATTCAAGTCAAATCAACCCAACAAGTACTTAAGCACCTACCATGTATAAAGCACTGAATATATAAATGTATACATATATATATGTAAATGTCCTACTCTAGGATCTCATAATATATTGAGGAAAGGGAAGGCATGTATATAAAGAACTATGACTTAAGAGATAGTATGGAAAGTATTAAAGCAAGGGCCAATCAAAATATTCTTTTTTATAATTGATGGAAAATAGCACCTTTCCCATCTATGGACAGGAAGAATTGTTAATGAAATAAAGGAAAGAAAAGAAGATAAAAGATAAAGCATAGATTTTAAATGACATAAAATTTAAATGTCTTTAAACAAGCAAAATCAATGCAGCTTGTGGAAAGGAAATAAGACTGACAGTTTGTGGGGGAAGGGTGTAAACCTTAAAATTTCTTAGACTTATAAATGTTGGAAATTTCACCATTGGGAAATTTCATACTTGAAAAATTTCCTACTGATAGTCTATTGGAATGTGAACCCCCTTGGCATGGGAGGGTCCTTCTCCTCCCTACTTTAGGACAGAAACCTTTTGCTAAACAATGGAAAGGGCTTTGACCTATGCTTAAGCATAGAACAGGAAGTTCTTTGAGTCATGATTGATTTTAGAATTGATACAATAGAGATACTTGGAATGACAGAACCAGGTCTTGGAACTTACAGTCTCCACCCTACTCAGTCTAACAGGATTTAGGAAGGGCTGTAGCATAGATCAAGATTTAATTATTTGAGAATATGACCTACAACAGACATGTGCAAAGGAAACAGACCTCTGGGCGATCCTGAGTTAAGCTAGAGCCACCATTGGCACAGGGGAGACATCGACAATGATTGGTAGATGTGAGAACTGAGGGGAGGGGACTTAGATGGTTTCCTTAAAGATAGCGGGATCTGAGGACTGAGGGGTGGTTGGAGAGGTTTTGCTCTGAGAGGTTGTGTTCTGAGAAGCTTGCTCTGAAGGAGGCTGCAGGTGGAGGCCCCTGAGACTGTTTCTCCATTTTGGTCACATGAATGATAGGAACTGATCTCTTTTCTTTGCCTCAGTTATCTAAGGGCTTGGGCCTTTTGGCCCAGCCTAAACAGAGGGGGTTTTTAAGCCCTATTCCCTTCTCTCCCCTTTCTCTCTCTCTCTCAATACCTTTCTTCCTCCTGTTTGTAAATAACTCCATAAAAGGTTGACTGCTGACTTGAGTTTTCATTTAGGAATTACATAGCTGAATTCCTTGGCGACCTTAAATTAATATATATCAGTCTTTTAAGGTGATTTCCTTGTCACAAGGGGCAAACTGGGAGTGGCAGTTGGGTCTTGTGACTAGCACTTCCTTCCTGCTGGGGGGGGGGGACTTGTTTCTGGGTTTTGGAGGAGAGAGGAGCTTGTTCAGCCCAGTCTGGTGTGGTGTGCCGCCTCTTCTTGGTTCAGCCCGAAGATTCAGGCCCAATCATCTCTGAAAGTTAGACTTGTTCTTGTTTGCTTTCTGTCTACTGCTAAGATTCTAAAAAAACAAAACTGGACTGATATAGAGTAGACGGGAGTGGGAGAACCCTCCACCAGCCTCTGGCCAGGCTTCAACTCTGAAGCTGAGGAAAGAACTCCAATCCCAACTGGTTATTAAACTTTATATTATTTGAATTTGCAGTCAGATAAGTGGACTATCTTTTCTGGTATTAGAGGGAGCTGAACTTCAGTTCAGTCATTCCAGTTTCTGAACAGTCCTTATCGGACCCCTGCTGCTTCCTCTCAGCAGAGGGCATCTCCCTGCTTTGCTTCACCAAGCAATATTCCCTCTCTCCCCTTAACTCCTCCATACCCCATACATAACCTCCCATTATCCCCCTGTTTTCCAATTCCATTTTCTTTCCAATAAATATTACAAACTTCATATCCCGATTATATGGCATTCTGTTGCCTTAGATTTTATTCTGTTCATGTCCCTAAAGGGGATGGATGCTTTAAAGGAAAAGAAAGCTAACTTCTATAATGCAAGATTGAATAATGATGTTTTAATGCTTGTCGCAAAGGAAAGGAAAAGACTGACAAGTAAATAAAGTGTGGTTATTAGGAGAGTAGAAGTGAATTGGTAAAGTTCTAAATCTGTTGAAGTAATGAAGTTATGATTCAGAAATAAGATGTATTAAATTTGACCACAAAATAGTGTTTAATAAACAGATTTATAAAAAAAATGAAATTGGAATGAACTTCAATGCTTTTTAAAGTTAGCATTGACTTTTTGGAGTTTCTAGGGAGGAACATGTTTTTAATATTATTGGTACCTCCATATTGAATGTATAGACATCTCCCCCATCCTAGATTAACTCTTTACATCTAACTACTTTGACTCAATATTCTCCTAACAAGTACACTGACTTTTACAACTCATCAGTTACATTTTTTATCTTGTTAATATTTGTCTCTTCTCTGTTTTGAAAATTCAAAGAAGAGAATCTCAGTCAATTAATTAATCAATTTAATTAAAGTAAATAAAATAGAAGTTATTGGAGGGAATTTTAGAAGACAATTTATAGAATAGTAATAAGTTTTAAACTGATGAAGAAGACCATTAGTACACATTTATGAGTAAGACAATCAAATGTGTACATTATTAGCATTTTTTCTTTTCCCTTCCCAAACCCCACTAAATATTTATAAACTTTTGAATGTAATTCTTCATAAATTTCAATAGAGAGAGAAGACAAACAGCTTGAAATTTCAAAGTTTTTTAAATCACCTGGTTGAAAGTACTCTTTTTACTTTGAAATTTGTAATTTAAATGGACAAAGATGTATTAAATATTTGTCTTTTCATATAGAACAAATCAAATTTCAAATGTTAAAAGGATAATATTCAACATTCAGAATTTACTTTTTCTAATTTATGTAATATCCTAATAGTTATACATTATTAACATTAATATTCATCCTCAGTTTTCTTTTATGAGAGGGGACTATATTTACTAATCTAATCCCAAACTGATGAACAAGGAGCATAATTAATCTAAAAGTTATTCAAAATAAGACCAAATTGGGTGCCATTTAAAGAACTGATTAGACATATGAAGTCAAGGTTCATTGTAACTGACCTTGATTTGATCGTGGTTTTCTGAGAATTGATCTACTTTCTCATCTTCATAAAATGTGTGAAACTGTATAGAAACTAGTTGAATCATGTCTTTCCTTCTTTACAAGATAAAGAGGAGGTAGAATCATCTTGATAGCTCATTAAGTTATTCAGGATAGATTTATAGTCATGAAGAATCATCCTCCACTTCTTTGCATGTGTGCTTCATAGAACTTATAGGCTCATGCACACACTGTGGGTGGCAATGTAGTGTGCTGGGTCTAGAGTCAGGAAGACCTGAGTTTAAATTTGGCCTCAGTCACAAACTAACTGTGTCCCATAATAGTTTGCCTCAGTTTCCTCATTTGTAAAATGTGGATACTAATAACACCTACCTTTCTGTGTTGTGAGAATCAAATGAGACAATAATTATAAAGCACTTGACACAATACCTATGAATGTTTATTATTGTTATTGTGGTTATTATTTTTATAAATTATTTTGGACTCAGATATTCAAGGAAAAGTGGCATTGAAGTATAAAGTTGCTTGAAAATGATAATGCCACAGACATATTAGTCTGTGTGGCTATGAACTCCTCTAAGTATCACTATCACTTGATTTTGTCTGTAAGTGATATAAAGACACATTTCACATCCAACCATGTATAAGTCTTACTGGAGTGATGAATGAAAGAGGATGAACACAATAAAGGGGCTCTTATTCCATTCTAAGGAGAATGGAAGAATCAACTCAATAATGAAGCAAAGACTTATGGGGAAATCTTGTATTAAATACTATGTATTGATTTAGTGGTCATTGCTCTAATTCTTTTTTCAATTTTTTTTATTAAGGTCAGACATTTAACAACTGAATAATAAGCTATCTAATCTTTTCATTGTTTCACCATTTTCATTTATCTGATTTGCCTTAGGTAGATCTAAAGGAACACAGAAGTTCAATTTTCTCAAGGCTGTTATGAAATTTCAAATCAGTGCAAAAATTTCATGTGCAATGAAATTGCACATAATAAATACAACTCTAATAAAAAGTAGTTACTTTCAAAGGTCAAGCAATTTTTTATTTTGACTTATGTGATTTTATTATTTTCTCACAGAAGTGATCATTAATTTTGCTTTAAGTGACTTCAATTTATTGGTTAATCTTTAAATACAAATTGGATCTAATGGGATATGAGAGAGGAAATGGGAATTAGGCAGCAGGAAGAGAGAGGTGGAAAGGAGAAAAGGGAATGTAAGAGATAAATGAGATGGAGGAAAGGAGAACTAGATCATCAAATTTAGAGAATAAAGGACCTTAGAGAATACCCAGTCAAGCACCTCATTCTACATAAAAGAAAACTGGAGCCTAGAAGTGCAAAATTCCTTGCCCAAGTTCACTAACATAATAAGTAGTGACTCCCAAATTCAGCTTTCTCTCTACCGTACCACAGTTCCATAATAATGGAAATGGGTAGAAAACTGGATTTTTTTTGATACTTAGATTTTTAAAGAACAGAATTAAGCTGGAATCAATGGCAAACTATAAGTCTCTTCTTCATCTTCTGTCCATAAATCTATGAGGTCTGTGGGGATAGTAAAAGCATCATTTCATCAGCCATGAGAAGAGTTCTTAAAATTCTATAACCATAGCCTTGTGACCACACTCCCACACATTACTCATGAAGCTACCAGGAGCTTCACCATGGGGAAGAACTAACATTTTGATTCTTCCTCTGATTCACAGATGAGGCACAAGGCCAATTGAACTCATTCCACTGAAACATACATGTATGAGTATTAAATGACTGGTATCTTAGATGAAGAAAATTGCTTAAAGCAAGAGTTTGAGGCAATAATAGAGACTAAAGATGATTATAATCCTATTCTTGTATCCAGTCTATAAACTTACCTTCAAAAAGATGTCTCAAAAATTTTACTAGCAATTTTGGAATATAGGTTTTATAAAATCTTTTAAAACTCTAACTGAAGAATAAGTCATTGGTAATAGGTACCAAAGACAGAGAAAGCCAAAAAATAAAATTTAATTTAAAGACATTAAGGTAGTCTCAACAATAGTTCTCTATTGAGATCCTGCAATTGCATTGCATTCTCCTCTGATATTACCCTCTATACACTCAGTGTATGACTAATTATATACATATTGCCTCCCCCATTAGAATATGAGTCCCCTGACAGCAGAGATTGTTTTTAGCTTCCTGTATATCCCAGTGTTGTTCAATCATGTCTGACTCTTTATATCCTAATATGGGGTTTTCTTGGCAAAGATAGTAGAGTGGTGTGCTATTTCCTTTTCCAGCCATATTATAGATGAGGAAACTAAAGCCAACAAGTTTAAGAGACTTGCCCAAAGTCACACTGTTCGTAAGAGGTCAGATTTGAAGATGAGTTTCCTGACTCCAGGTCCAGCATTCTATCCACTAAACTACCTTGCTGTCCCAGAAGTCTTTAGTTTGTAAATCTGTAAAATGAAGGAGTTGGGCTTGTTGACCTTTGATATCCCTTCTAGCTTCCACATTTATGATCCTTTCTTGCTTACTTCTGCATCTATTTTTTCCTCTTTTACCTCTTTCCTTACAGTACATTTTCCAGTGCCCATTCTGCAGTAGTATACACATTGACCTCCCTGGTTCCAATCACTTCCTCTTCCAATGTGTTTTACCTATCCTCATCAGATGTACTCTCATAGTATACTTTTCCCATCACATTGCCCACCTTCTCAAAATTATACTTGTAGAGAAGGAAGGGAAACTTAGGTCAAGGGAAATTAAATGACTTGTCACTCTATACCAGATAGTAATGATCTGAGGCAGGATTTGAAAACAGATCCTGTGACTCTAAGGTCACTATACTTTCCACTATACAACACAGTCTCTTCCTTCATTAACATCTCTATTTTTTTTACAGAATCAAATCTAAGGCTACTTAGCATGGATTTGAACCTTCAGCTTATCTTCTTAATCTTGTCTTATACTACTGTACTGTCAACTGGGTTTTTGGTAACCCCAAGTTTGCCCCTGTCCCCCAGGGAAGTCCCAGACTGACCCATTTCAGAGTGAACAATAGACTTTAAAGTACATAATGATCCCAATTTAAGTGGTATTAGTAGACAGAATAAAATGCCTCAAATGGTTATTCTCTCAGAGATACTGTTTCCAGAATCCCAGAACTCTTGGCTCTGTGTGGTTTTTAGGTTCTTGACTATGTGGCAGCTGAATCTCTTTCCTGATCAAAGACTGGGTTTTACTGACTACTTTCGAGGTTCTGTGTTTTTCCAAGTTGATACTATAGACAATCTAGACCACTCACTCATCATTTCCTAAACATGACCATAGTGGAAATAACAATGGATTTGGAGTCCAAGGATCTTGTTCTGCCACCTACAAAGTGTGTGACCTTGGGAAATTATTTTACTAGGCTCTGGGCCTCAGTTTTCTTATTTACAAAATGAGAGAGTAGGACTAGATGACTGCTAATGTCCCTTCTAAATCTATGATGTGATGCTATGGAAATGTCTTCACTCTTCATGCTACAATGCCACACTCCTGGTGCCCACCTGCCCACCACTTCCAACCTCTGTTGCAATTCTGTCCATTCTTAAAGGCTCAGCTCAGTTACTCACTTCCCTGATCCTACTCTCCATACCAAGTGAAAGCAGAATCTTCTCCCAAAATTGTCATAGTAACTTGAATCTCTCTTATGCATGACTTATAGTCTGCTTTGTGTTTTATTTATTTGATCATTCATTTTATTTCTCACATTAGATTGTCAGTTCTTTGAAGTCAGGGACTGTATCTTATTTGTTTCACACAGGACCTTACATATAATGGGTTAATTGTTGAATTGAATAAGTGAATGAATGAGAATGAAAGAGAATTGGACACAAAACAAATACATTGTATTAGTGTGGAAGAGAGAGGGTACATTGTAGTTATTAAAGTACTACAGATGAATTATCAGATCATGGAGATAGGTTCCAGAAGCAGGGTGCTTAGAAGGAAGAGAAGGGAGCAAGAAGATATGTGGCAAAGAACCAGAAGATTTTTTAACATTTCAACATTGGTTATCATATCAAGAGGGTTGCTGTCATCCAATATATGGACCACCGTTCTGACAGTGTAGAATGGATCAAGTGGGATCATGTTCACCACAGAGAAAATTCACTAATCTCTTCTCAACAAATTTGATGATTGTGAAGCTGCCTTTCTTGGTGCCATTTTTCATTCATAACTGAAACTCTTCTTGAAAAATAAATTCAGTGATGGGGAGTTGAAGGGACAACAGCCCCGAAGAGCAATACACTTCTAGTTCCATAAACAGTATCATTGGATGTGCCAACAGTGCACTCTAAGACAGTGTGATAGTTAAGGAGGAAAGCTGTTAGGGTCTCTGAGGCTCTACTGTTCAGCTAAAAACAAAATGAGTGTTAATGCAAAACAACAACAACACAAAATTGGTGCTTATCTGTCCACACACCAAAAACTGGGGTCATAAGGGCCATGATAGGCCCAGGGGAGGATAAAAAATGTCAGTCAAAGGAAAAGGAAACATCAATGGCTTAAGAAACACCAGAAATATCCACAAACCAACTAGCAGAGAATAAGAACATAGATGATCAAGGAAATGAACTGCCTTCAAAAGATTAAAGGAACTAGATGGTGTATAATTGCTAGGGGATGATTTTATGAATATGTGGCAAATTATTCATCATGCTCCAAGAACACAGAATAAAATTATGGAGAGGGAAAAAAAAATAGAATGGGCAGGAGACAATGACAAGTATTCATTTTAGATCAAGGTACTCCCCCTCTTCTTCCCTGATAAGCACTTACCTTCTTTTTTTTTTTTTTTAAACCCTTACCTTCCGTCTTGGAGTCAATACTGTGTATTGGCTCCAGGGCAGAAGAGTGGTAAGGGCTGGGCAATGGGGTCAAGTGACTTTCCCAGGGTCACACAGCTGGGAAATGTCTGAGTGCACTTACCTTCTTGCTAGCTCACAAATAGGCATGACAAAGATGGTAAGAGAAAGTCAGTGAAAATATTTTAGAATATATTTTTGAATACTTTTGTCAAGGCCATGTGATATATGTGTTCCCATGCTATAGTGTTTGTAAAGGAAATCAGAGAGCATAAACTTATTTTGATTTGTTATATACTATACTCAGCACTTGCTATAGTTTTAGAAAAATATTTTCAAAATATTATGTTAATTTTAAAAGATTATTTTATCATTGAATTTCTGTTGGAATAAAATGACTTCTGTTATATTTAATTTTCTGTAAGGAAGAAGCAATGGTGAGTCAAGCCCTAGGGAGATATTTCTAGGAATATGGAGATGTACTACAAAATATATAGTCATACAAAGACATAGAAGTCTTTGAAGGAGAAAAGTTTTTAAATGATATTTTTGAAAGAGCACTAACTTTGAAATCTGAAGTCTAGATGCTGAATTCCAATTGTACTACTTTCTAAATGACATTGATTCTGGGGGCAGTTGGGTGGCTCAGTGGATTGAGAGCCAGGCCTAAAGATGGGAGGTCCTAGGTTCAAATCTGTCCTCAGACACTTTCCAGCTGTGTGACTCTGTGCAAGTCACATGACCCCCATTGCCTAGCCCATACCGCTCTTCTGCCTATTGGCTCCAAGACAGAAGGTAAGGGTTTTTATAAAAAAAAAAAATGACTAATTCTATTACAAAATATTAGAATATTAATGTTTGGGGTGGTGGATTTTAAGGATACTCTACTTCACTGGGTTCTCATTTTCCCAAGGATTTACTGTCACTATCCTCAAATGTTCTATGCTTGTCCTAGTTTTTTTCTCTATAATTATGTCACTTGCAAATCTCATTCAGACCCATTGCTTCCATTACCAAGTCTTTGCTGGTGATTTTCAAAGGTACATCTCCAGTCCTAAATTCTGTTCAGAGCTTGACTAGCATCCCCAACTGCCCATAACATATTTGCATCCAAATATCCCACTGGCATCTGAGACTCAGCATGACCATAAATAATCATTATCTTCATACCTAAATTTATTGCTCTAGATGTTAATATTTTTGTCTGTGTAATCACCATTAATTTAGTTTCTTACATTAAAAATTTTGAGCTTATCACAGGATCCTGAGATAAAAATTTGGAGCTGAAAAGAACCTTAAAATTCACCTTTAATATCTAAAATTCACCTAAAAAAACTCCCATTTTACAGATAAGGAACCTGAAGCACAAGGAACTTGTGACTTCCCTAACCTATTTCACACAGGTAGTAATTGGAAGATACAAATTCTTTTATTTTTCCTTTTCCTTATCTTCTTAAAAACACTCGTTCTCCAAATTCTGTCAATTCTGTATCCACAAAGTGTCTCACATTTACCTTCTCCCTATTTTGGTTGACACCACTCTGAGGTAGCCAAGAATTTGTGTGAAGATCAATGTAGAGGGGAACAGAAGTGATTTTATTATTGAATTACACTGGAGAGCACTTAGAGAAGTTTAGGAAATAGATCACAATGGTGACACAGAGGATTGAAATAATAGAGGGCTTCAGTTCTCCAAACACCTATGAGAACTTCTTTTACCAAAAGTAGAGATAGAACAATTTTTTAATTTATCTTAGAGTTTAATCTTCCAACAGGTAGAGAAAGTAGCAAAGGGTCAAATCTAGGCATATTCTCAACATCAGAGAGGATCTGATTGCTCACCTAGAAATGACTTATGAACTTTAGATGGAAGTGGTCTCACACAGTTTGTGCCTGAGGAGATGAGTTTAAGGTTACTACTGGACCTAGTTCAAGATCTCTGAAAGGCAGTTGTAAATTAGAGACTGGAAATTAGTAGAGTGATTTAGGTAGAATAGGTGGATTAAGAATTATCAGCCTAGAGATGATGATTAAATCCATGAGGGTTTGATGAGATTACCAAGTAAAGAAAAAGAGAGAGAAGAAAAGAGTTTTAGATGGAGCCCTATATAATACCTATCACTAGAGGACTTGACTTGGATAAGGATTATGTAGCTGACAGCAGCTACAAATTAATATTCGTGGGTGAACACCAGAGAAGGGAAGTTGGAAACTGAGGGAGAATGGTGGAGGGGGTTAGAGAGAGAGGGAACACAATAAAAGAAGAAAGACTCAGAGATGAAGAGTTCAATAACTTGGGCTCCAGTGTGCATGCTCCTCTGATGGTAGAAAAGAGAGAGAGCTACATGTGTCCCCAATCTTTTAATGGAGAATCAAGGAATGGATGATGGGAGGTAGTTAATGAACACGTGACATGGCAGAGAATTTAACACTGGCTGGGTTCACAGTCATAAGATCAAAGAGGAGCAGGTTAAAATAATTTAGAAGTCAGTGCCCTGCCCAGAGGTCCAATTGACCTTTGGACTGGAGGCTTAGGGAGTGGTCAGCATATGATAAACAGAGTTATGCTTTGTTACAAGGCTTAAGTAATCAATCATGAAGTTTGGTACCTGAACATATTGTTTACAATAGTCAGTTTTTAAATATATATCAACAATACTTTCAAGGTTATTTCACAGTTGGATCCCTATAGATCAGCAGTTCTCAACCTGTGGGTCACGACCCCGGTGGGGGTCAAATGACCAAAACACTATAGGAAATTTAGGAATATAGGAAAATAGGAAAATAAATATTTTCCAATGGCTTTAGCCGCTGAGAAATCGTGCCACTTTACAGCAAGATCTCTGAAAGAATGGGGACCTTGCTGCCTGCACATTGTACTAATATTAGTTACTTATCAGCAGCCCTCCCCCTATGAGGGGTGATGGATTTACCCTGTTGCCTGGAGACCAGACTCAAACAGAAACCCAGAGAGAGCACCCGGGCACTGGCTTCCGAGGGGTTAAGAACGAGTCCTGGAGTGGATAACTCCTGGAGCGGATAACGGAGCCAAGTAACCCCAGCAAAGTGAAGCCTCAGCTTGGAGGAAAAAGAAGGCAGCATCTGTGGACCCCCTCCCCAGGCAGGAGTTACCTCCTGCCCCAGTGCTCAGGCTGCCTCCTGCAGGATTAATATTTCTCAACATATAATTAAATATTGTTTTTGTAATTAATCACTATGTTTAAATTATGTTTGATTTGTAGCAATGAGAATACATAATGCATATCAGGTATTTACATTCCGAATCATGACTGTAGCAAAATTACAGTTTTGAAGTAGCCACCAAAATAATTTTTTGGTTTGGAGTCAACACAACATGAGGAACTGTATTGCGGGGTCACTGCATTAGAAAAGTTGAGAACCACTGCTATAGATAAATCAAAGGAGACTGAGGAGGGTCCTGATAAGTAGGAGGAGAATTAGGGAACTGGTGTTCCATAATACTAAAAATATTAGGTATGAAGGAGAGAGTGATCTGCAATCTTACTGGCTGCAAAGGGGTCAAGAAGAATAAAGATTGAGAAAAGGCTGGTGGATTTTATAATTTAAAGGATCATTGCTAATTTTGCAGAGTAGTTTGGGTGGAATGATGAGGTTGGAAGCTGAGTTATAAGGAATGATAAGAGAATGAGAAGAGAGAAAGTGGGGGCACCTATTGTAAACTAGATCTATTTCTTAAGGAGTTTAGCCACAAAGGACAGGAGAGATATTGGAAGAAAGTTATTGGGGATTGAAGGAGTCAGTGAAGGTTTTTTGAGGGTAGAGATACAGGGACTTATTTGCAGGCAATAGGAAAGACCTGGGAGAAAGGAGGAGACTGAAAATGAGTGATAAAGTGAGGATGATAGAGAGGATAATATATTGGAGGAAATGGGATGGAATAGGGTCACTTGTAGAAGTAGTGGGGTTTGCTTTGTTAAGGAGAAAGGCCATTTCTTTTTGTAAAGCAGTGGTTAAGGAGGAGATAGAGGCAGAAGGCAAAGAGTGATGTAAGATATGGAAGAGGAGATAAGAAGGAATTCATGGCAAATTACCGTTTCTGCAAAATATGAGTCAAGTTTTTATGTCTGAGAAGCTGTGGTAAGGGCGGTCTATGGGAAGTATTAGGAGGAATGAAAAGGTCTTAAAGACCTTTAATGGAGAATGGGATGGTAGTTAGTTGATAAGGAAAGTGTAGAAGGGTTGCCCAGTGAGAGCCTAGTTGAAATTGTATAATATAAATATAACATAAATTTGTAGTCAAACAATGTAGTCAGAACAATTATGTGATTTTCTTTATCTTCATTCAGCAGCCTGTGTGTAAGAACAGAGGTGAAGTGGTAGTTTTCTAAGGCTAAGTGATTCTTGAGAGGGTGCAATTGGAGTTATAATAAGGGACTCAAAGAAAAAAAAAACAATGTAGAGTTAAATTGGTTTAAGAGGAGAGAGTGGCTACTGCAGTGGTGATGGCATAGGAGATTGAGGGGTGGAGAGATAAAATTATGTTATGGATGATGGGTGAGGTTTTGTGAGAGAAGGCAGAGAGAGGTGGAAAATCAATAGATTTTGATCAGGGGATTTTGGAATTCTTGAACATTAAAGTGGTGCAGGATGGCAAGAACAAGTGTGTGATAATCTTTGTTCATAGATGAGATGGGTAAATAAATAGATCATGGGAAGTGAGTAGCTTAAAGAACTATGTGATTAAGGTGTTTGAGAGAGGGTTAATATTTATGTTTAAGTATCCTAGTATGAGGGCTGGATTTGGGGAGAAGAGAAAATTGGGAGCCATGTATTAAATTTGAGGAAGAAAGGAGAGTGACATGAAGTACTAGAGTTAACCACTACCTGGATTTTGATTGGGTAGTAAATGTGGTCTGTATAAATGTCAACAGAAGGAAGTTTTCTGAGTGATGGAAGTAAGGAAAATGATGGAAAACTTGGGAAGTGGCAATGGGGAGCAAGGAATATTCCAACTCCCCAACCTCAGTTAGTGAGCCGAGGTATAAATGAAAACACAAGCAATCCTGGAAAGTGTGACCAGGGAGGCTGAATCTTTGGGGGTAAGGTGCTAAATCTATACAAATGCTAGAAAATTGAAAGAGTGGAGGAGAAGAAAAAAAATTTAGATAAGGAGAAGTTTGTTGCCTGTGGAAGAGGCATTCAAAAGAACATTCAAAAAAATGGGTGGGAATATAGAATTTAGGAGATAGGAGTGGGGTATGGGATTTGGATTTTGACCCATTAGGGTTCAGAATCATTAGGATGTATAGGGTTGGAACAAGTGTTAAAATGTTCATCACTCCTCTTCCCAGATGAAGCTAGAGATCTGGTAGAAGGCACAAAGAGAATGAGATGGAGGGCACATGGTCAGATGGGAAGAAGAGATAGAGATCAAGGAGGAGACTATGAAGTTGGAGATGGAAATCCTGTTCCTCACCAACTTTATTTTTCCTTTTCATTTAGAGATGGATGGTCAGTGGGAGGAGCCTATCATAAGAAATGGCTCTTAGGAGCTGTGAACTGATCCAACCATTCTGGAGGACAATTTGGAACTCTGCCCAAGGGGCTATAAAACTGTGCATACCTTTTGATCCAGTAATACCACACTTATGTCTGTAACCCAAAGAGATTTAAAAAAAAAACAGGAAAGAACTTACTTGTACAAAAATATTTAGAGCAGCTCTTTTTGAGGTGGCAAAAAATTGGAATTCTATGGGATGCCCTTCAATTGAGAAATCACTGCAAAAATGGTGAAGGATTACTATTACACTATAAAAAGTGATGAACAGGATAATTTCAGAAAAAGCTGGAAGGAAGTACATGACCTGATGTAGAGTGAATTAAACAGAACCAAGAGAAAAAAATATGGTATGATGATCATCTGTGAAAGGCTTAACTATTCTTAGCAAAACAATGATCTAGGACAGTTCTGAAGATTTTATGACAAAGAATGCTATTTCTGGATAAATAACTATTGGAGTTGGAATACAAATAAAAGCATACAATTTTTCACTTTCATTTCTTTGGGTTTTTATTTTAGGGTTTTGGTCTTAGATGAGTATTCTCTTATAACAGTGACCAATATGGAAGTATGTTTTACATGATAATGCAAATGGAGGGAGATTGGACAATTTGGATCTTATCATTTCAGGAAATGTGTGTTACAAAATTTTAATATATGTTAATATATGGGAAAATAAAATATTTAAAAATATAAAAAAGAAGGGGCACTTAAGCCAAGTCTTGAAGTAAGCAAGAGATTCTCAGAAGGGATTAAAAAGGAGAAGATTCTAAATTTTGGAGAAAAAAGGATATGGAATATTATGTATGGGGAACATCAAATACCATTTTCTTGGAATAGAGATTGCATGAAGAGGGAGAGTACATGTCAGCCTAAAGGCTATATTTTATCACAGAAGCAATAGGGAGCCACTGAAGTTTCTTGAGTAGGAGATTTACATAGAGTTGTGCTAGAGGTACTAAAGATGTGATGAAGCCTGAATTAGAGGAGAGGCATTGAAATGTTTCAGAATTATCAAACAAGAAGGTTAGTCATACAAGTAAGAGATCCAAAAGACATCACAAAAATCCAGGAGGAAATTGTGCCAAGGAAGATGGAGTGACCAGGAGTTTCAATCATTACTGAGAGGTCAAAAAGGATAAGATCTGAGAAAAGTCTATTTGATTTGGTAATAAGGGCATTAGAAGTGATCCTGGAGATAACAGTGTCAGTTCAATAATACAGAAACCATACTAAAAGGTATTGAGAAATAAATGGGAAATGAAAACAGAAAGGCAATTTGGTGAAGATAGGGAGGATAATTTGAAGGGATGGCAGGAACAAGTGAATGATGTTCTTTTAAATCTTTTTTTAAGGATGGGGAAGATCCAGGTATGTTTCCTTAGCATAAAGGAAAGTTCAGAGATAAAGAGAGATGAAAAATTAGGGAAGAGAGATGATCACAGAAGCATGCTGCAAAAGGGGATGAAATGTGATAAGAACAAAGGGATAAGTTCTGAGTCCCTTTCAGATGGGTCTAGATGATTCTTGGTCTTAGTCACTATTCTTATTATACCCATGATACTTCTCATTTTCAGTTTTTAATATCATGATTTATAAAGAAGCTCAAAAATAAGATCATTTGTTTTTCCTAGGTACCTTACCCAATTTTTATTTCATCTTCAATTTTTCTGGAAGCTGGGTGAGAAGTATAGTTTGTTCTATTGTTTCAGTCTTGTCTGGTTCTTTGTGATCCCATTTAGAGTTTTCTTGGCAAAAAGACTGGAGTGATTTGCCATTTCCTTCTCTAGCTCCTTTTACAAATGAGGAAACCTACGACAACAGATTTCAGTGATTTGCCCAGGATCACCTAGCTAGTAAGTGTCAGAGGCCAGATTTCAATTCAGGAAGATAGATCTTGACTTCAGGTCTAGTCCTCTATCCACTTCACAACCTAGTTGCCCCAGGTGAAAATTAGGCAGAGGGAAAATGGGTTAACATTTTACTTAGAAATTTTCTTCAGGAAAGGAATATTATTCCCCCAAATGAAATTTCTAGTCAACTTAGGATGGGGTACAAAAATGAGTGTTCCTTCCTCTGATGTTTTTGTTTCTAACACTGAAGGTTATTTGATCTCTGGGGAGATAGTTGGGAGGCAAAGATTTGGGAGATATTATGTAGGTAAGAAAGCTCTCTAAGACTCTATAAACCTACCATGAATGACAAATTTGTGTTTTTCTCCTTTTAGAAACCTTAGAGCTTAGAAGTAATACAATTCTAAGACCTGCTGTCATCCTTAAATCATCTAAACTGGAAACCAAGCAAGACTGCTAATCCTGACAATTCTTTTTAATATGTGTCTCCCTGTCGTCACCAAAGGTTGGCATTCCTGACTCACACATCCTGCTACTCTAGTCAGAGACAAAACTGTCGTGTGCATGTGCATGTGTATATCTCTTTGTGTTATTTGTTGTGTCCACTGATGCTATATCTTCATTGATAGCAGACTAGAAATTGATTTTAGGAGACTGCATCTTGGCTTACTGTGAAAGGAGATAAGGCAAGGTCTAGGCAAACAGTCATATGTCAAAAGGGAATTGGTGTCAAGACTCTACATACAAAGCATTTTGATAAGCCACTTTTTTAAGTCAGCACATGTATATGAGACACAAGTTTAGATGATCTCCAAAAAGCTGGCAGAGACAATTCTAATAAGATCTACTCATTTGGCATTTTTCACAATCAGCAGATCCCTGTTCATCTTTTCTCGACCCAAGCAAAGAGATGGCATATGCCATACTCTGCTGATAACTTCTCTTGGTAATGTCTAACTCTACATGGAAGTCTCTCTTCCTTCTTTTCAGTGTTTTGTTGTTACAATCTGCCTTTATGTAGCACAGTTTGAGGAGAATTCTTGTCTTCATTCCCCACACCAGTATGTAACAGGAAAATAATTAACCATGAATTTCTTTGTTTTAAATATACATTTCCATCTTTAACATTCTCTTGAAATGATTACACTCCTGGAATTCATGAGTATGATAGCTGAATATTGATTCACTAACTGTTTGGTGTCTGTCAATAAATTTTAAGAATATTTTCCTCTCTACAAGTAAAGATGGGACAGAATGAAGGTAGAGTCCTGTATGAAATAGAAAAGAGTAACTAAAAATGGGATAAAGACACAAGAATGCTAAGTGGAAGGTGACAATATAAACTGTGTAATTTGCAATTTTGCTGCCCATTATGCTCATACTTTGGATTCCATATTGTGCTATTAGTTTCATACTGAGCATCTGTATAATTTTGTTAATATTCATTATCATCTCTTCGTTTAGGGTAAAACTTTTTATTTGTTTCCTTTTCTGATAGTCAACAAAAGAAAAACATTTGTTTTGTAATTCTGACTTAATTTAGATAAAAAATTTAGACTGCTGCAGGCCAGCAAAACAACAGAAGTGTAGAATTTTCTTTTGAGGTCAATCTCTTCCACTCCTTAGTTTAGGAGAATCAGTCAGAAGTGCTCAAAAAGATAAAAGAAATTTTTTTTGCCAGATAACATTAATTGACTTAAATATCCATATACCTAATGCAGAGAGTACATGCATCTAGAACAGTTTCTTTATAACAAAAGTAGTAAGTATTTGATAAACTTTAATGAATGAATGATGGAGGTTTAGGAGACACTTGATATGCTATTAACCTTAAATTATTTTGAAATTTGGTTCAAATGATCATTTTTTTGTATAATAAACCATTTTGTAAAAATTCAGATATCTATATTTCTATATTCACTTAACAATTCTGTTGGACAAGTATCAATTAAGCACATATTATGTGTCCTCCTCTAATTTAGAAGCAGAAGGGACCTTAGAAACCAAATCCTTATTTTACAAATAAGGAAACTGAGGCTCTGAGATGTTGAATCACTTTGCTAGGATCACACAACTACTGTCAGAGGTAGGATGTAAACTCCAGTGACTCCATATCTAGCAAGTACATTGCTGTACTAGGTAACTGAAAAGGCAGAGTTTTTTCTTTCTTTCTAGAAATAGGGATTTAGAAGGAAGTATATATATATTTTTTGGGGAAATAATGGTCTCTGTTTTAAATCTTTTTTTTTAATCCTCTGGATAGAAACACCTTTTCTCCTTAGTCTATTGCTTAAGAATTCTTATCTTTGAATCTTTCTGATCCTGTTCTTTCATCTATAAAAGGTAAGGATTGAACTTCCATAGTAAGGGTTGAAAAGTCCATAGTAAAAGATTGGCAACTAGACTGGATCATCCCCAAAATGAAATTTTCAATCTTTTTTCTTCTGCAATTCATGATGGATTCAATTCTTCTTTATACTGTCCAAGCTCTGTGATTCTGCCAACTCTACCCTATTAACAAACAGCCTTCAGTCACTTTAGCCCCACCTTTGTAGAAGTGGCATGCTATAGACTGGAGCCTAAGCATGGCTGAGGCACTTTCAGTCACACCTCCTTAGGAAGGAGGCCCAGAAGCCCAGGGAATTATTGGGATATTTTAATGAGTGTCAATTAATAATATCTTTTAATACCAAATAACAGTTACTAAAATATTCAATGAGTATCTATAGGAAAGAATCAATGCAATTTAAATACTTGTCATTTAGTTCTGTTAAAAGAGTTTTCTTAATCTCTCCCTTTGTTTCTTTAAGAGGCAAGGGAGCAGAAAGATTTCTCAGTAAGAGTCATTTAACTGACAGGCTTCAGTGTAAGAGTTCTGAAATTTCCATGACTTAGGAGATGAGGATCATATATAAGGAAAGGATTCAGTTGGCAGAGGGCTAGGGAGCAGAGGGTAAGTCTATCTTTGTCTTGGTCAGACTGGCAGTTTTTACTGTCGAGAGTTTAGATTGAGAAACTGATTTAAGGAGGTTGGAGGAGATAAAGGGTTATTGATTAGCTTAGGTAGGTAGCTAGTTAGTGAATAAATTCTTATAGAGACATTGTAGAGAAGTTAGGCCTGAGTCTGGCTCAGACAGAAGAATCTGCCCAAGAAGACAGATTAGGGTTACTTAGAAATTTTAGGTAGCATTAGGATTTTAGGCATAGTTAAAAAATATTAGAGAAATAATCTCACTTTTCTCTTTCTTATCCCCTATCTGAACTTCTCAGAATAAGTGTTTGTGTTTTACCAAACTTCTCTCTGTACTTGTGTCAAATTTCTACCCCCAAAATTTAACTCCTCACAGTCTATTGCCTTTTCCATGCCTAACAGATGTAGCAGGCATGTTGTATGATTAGCATGAAATGCTCCAATTCATGTTTTATTTTATGCTGTATATGAATTATCTGTAATATGATTTATTCCTAACTTTTTCACCTTAGTCTTACAAAAAGAAGAAAGTAAACAAACATTTATTAAGTACTTACTATGGACTATGAACCGTGCTAAGTGCTTTGTAAATATTATCTCATTTCATCCTAATTTAATGTTATTATCCCCATTTTACCCTTGAGAAAACAGAGGCAAATAGTTAAATGACTTATTGAGGGTTACACAGGGTTACTTAAGACTAAAGCTGAACTCAGGTGTTCATGACTGTAGGTTCAGTCTCTATCCATTGTGCCAATTACCTACATCTGACCAAAAATATGTCAACTTGCTTTGTCCATAGGATAGAAAATTGTATATAACAATTAAAATTAATAGAAAGTTATATCATCATTCTTTTTTTCCCCCATAGACAGCATAATGAAGAGACTGAAGGGACCTCATCCCTTTAGGCATCTTGGGTGGAGAACTCAAGCTGAAGCTACTTCAGAAGCTATTCTCTCTTCCAGAGACTCAAGGTAATTCCAAGAAAAAGTCTGTTCCTCCCAGTTTCTCCCACTGCTTGTCCATTAACACATCTAGCAACATAATTTACTTATTTCTTTAACCTAAAGTTTCTTGTAGGTTAGGGAAGAGAGCCAAGCAAAACCTCTGCCTAAATGTTGAGACATTTCTTCATTTGGAGATCTGATCTATTATGACCTTATTTCTAACTTTTCACTTAATATAAATGGCACAGAGCAGCAGAAGATGGGATTACATGGATCAGAGTGCGGATTATACTATTATTTGGTTGTTTCATCTTTTCTGACTCTTCATGACCCTGTGAAACACAGCACACCAATCCTGTTCATGGGGTTTTTGCTGGCAAAGATACTAGAGTGGTTTGACATTTCCTTCTTCAGTAAAGGCAAATAGAGATTAAGTGACTTGACCAGGGTCAGACAGCTAGTAAAGGTCAGAAGTCAAATGTCAGACTTCTTGACTCCAGACCCTGAGCTCTATCCATGGAGCTCTCTAGCTGCATTGGCCTACCAAATTATCCCTTGGTTAAATTGAAAAAGAACAAAAGAGAAAAATAAAGGAAGAAAGACAAAGAAAGAAAAGAGGAATGAAGAGAAGAAAAGAAAATTAGGTAATTGTAACAGGGCATGACTGATTAAATCCTCTAAGACTAAGAGGATTGCAAGGAAAAAGTGGTAATGACTATGCCAACACCCTCAATCAAGATAGTTGCAAGTGACTTCTATAAGATTACTTTCCTTGTCTTCTGTAGATATCATGTATGGACATAGTTTGCTTTCATGTCTTCCTTATAGAAAGTGAGTTCCTTGAGGGTAGAGATGATGATTTTTCCTTTTTCTTTTTTTTTGTATTCCTAGAATTTAGTACAATGACTGGCACATAATAAGTGCTTGTTTAAATGCTTATTCACTGACTGGCTCTGAAACAAACACTAGATTCAGATTCACGAAATGTGTGCTTTGGTCGGGGCTTTGTAGTATCATCTTGGACAATCCATTTGACTTCTTCAGAGTATAGTTTTGTCATCTATAAAATGAGTTAGACTAGATGATCACTAAGGCTTCTCCTAACACAACTCTTCCAGGATAATTCATGTGAAAGAACAAAGTGAAAAACAAAATAAAACAAAAAGAAATAAGAATCTAGCCTAACTTCCTGGGAGGATCGTGAATGATGAGAATAAATGAAAATCCCATTTTCTACCCAACAATACCCCAAAAATTATATTCAAGGGAATACAGCTTAGTTGTACATAACATAATTTATTCTAATTCTTTTTGTCATGCAGATAAAACATATTTAAGCATATTGCCAGCTATACCCTGGAAAGATACTGGCAATATCATAAGCCAGTCTGAAAACTGAGAATGAGATGAATTCTCACCCTGAGGCAACAACAATGTTTACTTACTTTTCTCTAAAATTTAGAGCTGAGCTAGGAATGCTGAAGTTAGAAGACATTCAGCCTGAATATATTTTGTCTACTCACACTTGGATTAGGAAACCTATTTGGAAGTACTAAAATGATAGAATATGTCCTTAAAAGTTAAGTACCAGGAGGCACTTGGGTGACTCAGTGGATTGAGAGTCAAGCTCAAAGAAGCCAAATCCTGGTTTCAAATCTGGCTTCACATATTTCCTAGCTGTGTGACCATAGGGAAGTTACAATTCCCATTGCTTAGACTTCACCATACCTCTGCCTTAGAACCAATACACAATATTGATTCTAAGATTAAAGGTAAGGTGTTTTTTTTTTTAAGTACAAATAAGTTTTGTAAGTAGTTTGTAAGGTTTGTAAATTTCAAATAGTTTGGAAATAATAAATTTTCTGTGATGTCTGAAGTGGAGAGGAAAGGTTTCATTGGAGAACTCTACTTCAGTATGGGTTGCATCCTTAACTCTGAGTTCCTATGATTCTTCTCTGTGAAGGACTTAGAGTCTGTTTTGGAAATTTTTGCAAAGATTTATAATGATTTTTCTATAACAAAACACACATATATGTATATATATATATTTGTGAGTCAAATTGTTCACCATATAAATGAAATCCAAGTAGATTTTCAGGATTTTGATGAAATTAAGAAGTATAATAAATGAGCAAGGGGGTGGAGTGGGGGAGATATGAAAACCCTCTTGAAAAAAGTTAATTTTTAAAGCTTTGTTTTTAGATACTTCCAAAATCAGGGTTTCATTCCAGTTCCATTTGGGAGATCTCTGCGGAGCATTTATTGGACCTCAAGGGTCATGAAGATAAGGTATGGGTAGGTTGTTCCACTGTTATCACTGAAAGGAATGTTTTATCAACTAGATCACAAAAACAGATTTTCTAATCTCTAAAATTGATAAGATATGTGGGAAATCCAGGGGCAGCTCAAATACTTCCTAACTGTGGGACCCTGGGACAGTCACTTATTTGCTTTGTTTTGTCTCAGCTTGTCTCAGTTTCCTCATTTGTAAAATGAGCTGGAGAAGGAAATAATAAATCCACTTAATTATCTTTGTCAAGAAAAGTCCAAATGAGGTCATAAATTGATTGATTTTTGATTGATTTGATCTCAGGCTCAGTTTCTTCATCTTCTATACTGAGGATAATGATAGCACATAACTCACAAGACTATTGTGAAGATAATGAAATAATATTTATAAAGTACTTCGCAAACCTGAAAGTATCATACTAATTCAATATTATTGCAGTGGTGATAGTCTTAGTGGTGGTGATGAAGATCATGATGTCCAATCTGTTCCATATTAACTATTTGGCCTTGGACACATCCCTTAACCTCTTTGTGCTCTAGGCCTTTGGTACCAAATTCGAATAGGAATGGAGTCACTAAACACTGCAGACTGGCTTTGGCTTAGAAAAACACATGTTCACATTATTTATGTTTAATTGACTATATTTTAAATTACTGCTTCTGACCCATTCTCAGAGTGCTGCGTGACTGTGATATCCCTGGAAGCTACTTTAGGTAAGTCTATAAATTGCAAAAAAAAAAGGGGCAGATATGAATTATTAGAGGATTTTTTTCAATGAGTCTATCAGTTAAAGTTTTTCTATCTGCTCAGGTCTCAACCTATGTCATTCCTCTAGATCAGTTTCTTCTTTTAATCTCTAATTGTCTTCCAACTTAGTTCCTATATTAATGCCATTATAGATCCAGTCTCTGTCCTTCACTACAACTATGTAAAGAAGGGAAAACACTTATTGTTCATTCATTTCAGTCATGTTCTACTCTTCTTGAACCTTTTTGGGGTTTTCTTGGCAAATATTCTGAACTGGTTTGCCATTTCCTTATCCAACTCATTTTATAGATGAAGAAACTGAGGCAGAGAGGGTTAAATGACTTCTTCAGGTCACATAGCTAATCAGTAGCTGAGGTATGTGATGGAAATTTATTAGCTGAGACACAAAAATGTGAAACAATATTTCTAAGTAAAAAAAGAAATAGGTCTATTGAGAGATGATCAGTCTCAAAAATCACAAACCTTGTGAGCAGCCTCCTTACATAGATGAAGAACTTGTTGCTAAAAAAACACTTTTTCAGGTTGCTCCCAAGCATCAGTGAAGTAAAAATCAAGATGCCACATGGGTGTGTTTGAACAACAATTTCACATGATACAGCAAGGGGTGGAGGAGGGTCATATAAGTTGTGTGAT
Organism: Monodelphis domestica; assembly: GCF_027887165.1. NCBI lineage: Eukaryota > Metazoa > Chordata > Mammalia > Didelphimorphia > Didelphidae > Monodelphis > Monodelphis domestica. The sequence continues at coordinate 432,768,865 of NC_077228.1, read as the reverse complement.
TTACTTTTTAAAATGATTATTTTTAGAAAAATTTAAGACCTATGATCGCAAAATAACTGAATTTGTCAAACACCTGCTATTACTGATGTAATCATGGTAGGGTTAGGGGTGGGATAAGGGGATTTCACATTCACAGGCAGGATTTGAATTCATATTTTCCTGACTCCAGGCCTGGTGTCCTTCACCATCTGGCTGCCCCCAAACACTTACTATTACCCTCACTTTCCAAATGAGGAAAACAAAGATTCAGAGATATTAAGCAGATTGCCCAGAGTTACAATGCCAGTGTGAGAGGCAGGATTCAAATATAGATCTAGTTCCACCGTGTCCTTTAAATATTAATTTGTTTGATTTTCTATTTCTGATTGTGATTAACTCAGTATAGGGAGAAATTGGCATTGGTTCTTTGGATATGGAAGAAACCGTGTCAGGGAAATACGAGACCTCCAACAGAAAAATTTGGTGGAAAAGAGTTTTCCTCTACACAATCAATCAGCCTTGGTTCTCAAGCAGCCAAAGAGAAATGAAGGTCAACTTTCTTCAGTATTTCTTCACTATTACATTAAGAGAAGTTTGTATTTGAGATTTGAGATTTTTATCAGAGTATAAGTGTATATTACTCAGAAGACATTAGCTTTCCTCTAGTACTTATAAAGTGTTTTGCTTATTTCAGCATGGCATAGTATATAGAGTCAACCTCTGAACCAAGAAGACCCAAAGAAAATTCTCTGCTTTGACAGGAAAGAAGGATTTAGTAAGTACTTACTATGGGACAGTCATTGTACTAAGTACTTTTAAAAATATTATCTTATTTGATCCTCACAACAACCATTTCCCAATCAGGGAAACTGAGGCAGACAAAGCAACTTGTCCAGGGTCACTAGTCTAGTAGATTAGCTAGCAGTAAATAAGTCTTGTCACAAGACTGTTATCTTGCCACTGGACTTCAATGACTCCAAAAAAGAGAGTGAGACTGACAAACTTGAGTCACTCTGCCTAACTTAAATCCAATTCATATGTCAAGATATTACCCAGTGATGTCACTGGTTCTCTTCCAAATGAATAGTGAACAGATATTCAGCACCTATTTTATATGTCAGGCACTGTGCTAACTGGTGGAGATATAAATGTAAAAAAGAAAGACAGCCCTGCCCCCCTAGGAGTTTACAGTCTAATAGAAGAAAAACTAAAAAACCAGCTGTGTGTGTGTGTGTGTGTGTGTGTGTGTGTGTGTGTGTGTGTGTGTGTGTGTATAGCCGTGGTGTAGGACCAAAGAAGTGTGTGAGATCAAATTTGACTGGTCTTCCTAACTCCAAATCTAATTTCTCGATTGAGTGTATGATCTAGCAGCATTTTAGGTAGCAGAGTGGCCCATCATCAGTCTTGAACCACTTGAATAAGTAAATTGTGGCAAGCCCACCAGATGAGCTCATCAGATGTCTTACTTTGATCTTCTTAGATTCTTTATATATCAGACCAGACTTTGAGTTGCATCTCATGGCAGATCCCACTTGTACCTCATCAGTGGTGACTCTGACCAGTCCTGGTTTCTAATGATGACTCACCCTTTTTATTGTTTGCTTTCAACCCATATATACCTTTGATAATCTTCTCTGCCTTTTTTGACCTTGGTCCTGGACTATTCTTTGTGGACTTCTGAGCAGTAAACTGCTAAGTAGCTACAGGCTGTGACAGCTTCAGCATGAGGGAGCCAGGAATCATCATCATTATCACCATCATCATTATCACCAAATAGTATTTATTAAGCAAGCATTCATGTGCACATGGCATTGTTCTGGGCGCTTTGCCAAGGTAAGTTTTATAAAGAAGATTTTGCCTACTAGAGTTTACAATCCATAAATAGTATATATGTTACAACTAAAGTCTAAGCCAACGAAATGTTAACATCAGCTGTGCCTTTTGGTTAATGTCCAATGTCTTTTCAGGGAATCGGCAGTTTCATCTTCATCCAACTAATGTTGATATTAGTGGTCTAATTCATGTAAAGCTGAACAAGCCTTAGTTCAGAAAATATAATTTCTCCATATATTTTGGTTCTTATTTAAGCCATCTGGGTGGGTTAGTGTTTTTGTCACTAATCTTAAGCATTTCTAGACACTTCCCAGAACATACATTACTGTTCTTCATAGCTGAAGATGACATTATGGAAAAGTAATACTTGTATTTATGGGAGCTGTTATGTTTTTCAAATAGCCCTTTCTATCCTGCTGTTGTTTTGTCAATTAGTTGTATATAGCTTTTCTTGGCCCCATATAAGATTTTTTTTGGAAAAAAGTACTTTAGTGCTTTGCCATTTTCTTCTCTAGCTCGTTTTGCAGACGAAGAAACAGAGTCAATCAGGATTGAGTGACCTCCCTATGGACACAGGGTTAGTAAGTATCTGAAGCCATATTTTAGTTCAGATCTTCCTAACTCCAGGCCAAGCAGTCCATCCACTAACTCAACTAGATGCCCTTCTGTACACATTAAAATTGTAACCTAATTTTCCATTAAAATAATTCTGGCAAATTGTGGTATATGTTGGTGATGGAATACTATTGTGCTAAAAGGAATAATAAAGTGGAGGAATTCCATGGAGACTGGAACAACCTCCAGGAAGTGATGCAGAGTGAGAGGAGCAGAACCAGGAGAACATTGTACACAGAGACTGATACACTGTGGTACAATCGAAAGTAATGGACTTCTCCATTTGTGGCAATGCAGTGATCTTGAACAATCTGCAGGGATCTAAAAAACACTATCCACAAGCAGAAGATAAACTGTGGGAGTAAAAACACCAAAGAAAAGCAACTGCTTGACTACAGGGGTGGAGGGGAAATGACTGAGGAGAGACTCTAAATGAACACTCTAATGCAAATACCAACAACATGGAAATGGGTTTGAATCAAGAACACATGTGATACCCAGTGGAATTGCGCATGGGCTATGGGAGAGGTGGTGGGAGGAGGGGAGGGAAGAAAAGAAAATGATCTTTGTTTCCAATGAATAATGTTTGGAAATGACCAAATAAAAATTAAAAAAAAATTGATCACATAAAAAAAAATAATTCTGGAAATATCTATCTCAGTTTGCCTCTTATAATCATCTACCCAAACCCAACTCTCTTTACTGTATATCAGACTTTTCCATCTACTCCTTTTGTTTTCAAGCTATCCACAATTATTCTCAGTGTTGTGCTTCAACCTTTTGAATTATAGAGTCCAAAATACATACATACAAAAAAAGGAAATTATTTTACCCAGATGCAGAAAAATGATATTTTAGTTGTCTGATTTATTGTTATCAAAAGTCACGCTTTAAGCAGCTATTTGTGCTTTCTTCTTTTTTTTTTTATGATATTGAATCTTTACAAGTCTCTCAAGGAATTAGAAGAGACCAACTAGGGAATAAATTGGAAGAGATTTTAGAGGAAGAAATTGATCAAAAGGAATGACAGAGTTTGGGCAAAGATAAGAGAGGGTAGGTATTAATGAGCAAGTATTAAATTAGTTATTTTGAGTGATACAAATATGACTACTACTACCACTACAAATACAAATAAGAACAAGAATAAGAAAAACAAGGAGAGCAAAAAGAGTAAGAACAAGAGAAAGAACAAGAAAGTAAAGAGAAAGTAGAAGAATTAGAAGAATCAGCATTTATATAGTACTTTAAGGTTTACAAAATACTTGATATATATCATTTCATTTGATTCTCCCAACAACCCTGAGAGGTAGGTGGATATTATAATCCCTATTTTGTAGACAAAGTAACTGAAAATAAGAGATTAATGTTAATAGGTACCTGAAGCAAGATTCACAATCAGATCTTCCTGACTCCAAATCCAGTGTTCTACCCTAAAATTCATGTACATGGCTAAGAAACTATATAAAATGAACAATATGGAAACATGCCAACTATATTCAATGTTTTTCTCCCTTCAAATTCATGAATTAATATCAAAGCATATATACAGAGGTGATCAGGAGAACCCTATCCATTATATGACTCTTCATCAATAAGCTAGGTAAGATTGAAAGGTGTGGGGATATTTGTTAGAAAGAGCAAGTCCTTTGGGAATACACATGCTTCATAGTCCCACCAAGAGAGAAGACAGGAGACTATTCTGATTAGTTTCCTTTAACTACATCTGATGATTGGCTGGTTGAGGTTCAGCAGGAGAGACTCTTATTTAGGAATTGCCCTTTCTGTAGTCTGTATTTCTGAAGCTTGAACTTTTTACTCTTGGGACCCTTTTCTCAAAGCTTCTTTCCCTTGGGCTTCTGGACTGATGTATAACATAGTGGGTAGGAATGGGAATTTCTATTAATAATTCCCCTCCCCTTCTCAAAAGTAATGCCAACATAAAGAAGAAACTCATGCGAAATATAACCTACATTTGCAAAGGCATGCCTGAAATTGGAATTTCTAGATCTACTAATTCCTTACTGCCTTCTTTGGTGTTTCTGTTTCTTTTTGAGATTTTATAAGTGACTAATAAGCAGACTCAGAGGAAATATGATGTGTTCTCAACTATTTGAAAGGATGGACTACAGAAATTAAGTTTGTTCTATTTAATACCAGAGGGCAGAACCAGGAGCATGGCTGGAAATTACAAAGGCAAATTTAGGCTTTTGGTCAGGTTAAACTTCCTAACAATAAGAAATCTCTCCAAATAAAACAGACTACCTCTAGAAGTGGTTGGTTCCTCTTTCCTGAAGGTGTTTAAGCAGAAGTTGAATGATCACTTGGTAAATGTACAACAATTGGGGTTATTTTGGTGTATTTGTTGGGCTGAATTTCTTTAAGTCCCATTTAAAATTTCAATTTCTACAGAAATACTTTCCTAATGCTTCTTAATTCCAGATCCTTTCCTCTCTTATTTGTTTCACAGACACACACACACACACACACACACACACACACAAACACACACACACACACACACACATATGTATGACTCCTGACCTCCAAGTCAGCTTTGGCAAGCTGACCTACTCCTATGTCACCTCCCCTAAGTTCTCACATCTACCAATCACAGTTCTGACACAGGACTGACCATTCTTAATTCACATCTTCTTTAGTTCTCAACTTCTCTGGGTAGACTAAAACTTCTGAATACGTTCACACCTCTTTTCCCCTTGCAAGTTTGCAAGTTGCTTGACCTTTTAATTGATTAATTTGACCTTCATAGGTACTTAGCACCCTTTTGTATTAGATCTAAAAATAGACCTAGCTTAAGGGTTTTTTGCCTCACTATAAGTAAAAGTTAAGTACTTTTCATTGTTCAATAAGGAGTTTACAACTTTATCTTCCCCTAAAGTATGCTTAAGTATGGGTGGAGTAATGTTAGAGTTCTCACATTTCTGATCAAGTACCTTCATTGTTTAAAATGGAGAATGGTCTTAACCAAATGTTCTAAGGTAGAGTCTGAGAATTTTTAACATTCATAAGTCTGAGAAATTTTAAGATTCACACTAGGCAATGGAGGTCAAGTGACTTGCCCAGGGTCATACAGCTAGGAAGTGTCTGAGGTCATATTTGAACCTAGGACTTCCAGTCTCTAGACCTGATTCTCAGTCCACTGAACCACCCAGATACCCCCTGATGTTTTCTATAGGAAGCCTTCCCCCCTCCTCTTTAACACTAGAACCTTCTTTCAGTTGTTTCTCTCTAATCAATCCTGTGTTCAGCTTCTTTGTACATAGTTGTTTGCAAATTTTTCCCTGCTATTAGAGCATAAGGTACAGGGTGCTAGACCTGGAGTCAGGAAGACTCATCTTTGAGTTTAAATATGGTCATATACATTTATTATCTGTGTGATCCTAGGAAAGTTCACTTAACCCTGTTTTTCTCAGTTTCCTCATCTATAATATGAACTGGAGAAGAAAATGGTGAACCATTGTATTATCTTTGCCAAGAAAACCCCAAATAGGGTCACAAAGAATCAGAAATTACTGAACAACAAATAAGGGAAAACTTTAAATAATCATATATATTCAAGAGAAGTGAGATGGATTCACCTTGAAAGTTTTCCTTCACTGAAGGGCATTCAAGGAAAGGTTTGAATTCTATTTCTCAGACATATCCTGGAGGAGATTCTTGCTCAAGTATAGTTGGAAAGATGCCCTCCCCCTACTTCTCTCTTCCTTTCTTCCTCCCTTCCTTCCTCCTTTCCTCCCTCCCTTTATTCCTTCCTTCCTTTCTTCCTTCTTTTCTTCCTCCTGATCCAACCTATAATATTGTTTATTGACTTCCTAAATTCCAGAAACAATTGTGTTCTTTAAATTTTCTTTCCATTTGACCTTTGTTTGTTTAGTCATTCAGTCAACTAAAATTGATCTGTGTCCTACTATATGCCCAAGCACTGTGATAAGTTCTGGGATGCAAAGAAAGGCAAAAGCGAGTCCCTGTTTTCAAGGACCTTATGGTTTAATAGGAGAGGACAATATGCAAATAAGTATGTACAAATAAGACACAGGATAGATTAGAGATAATCAACTGAGAGAAGATTCTAGCATTAAAGAGGAGGGAGAAAGACTTCCTTTAGAAGGTGAGACATTAGCTGACACATGAAGGAAACCAATGAAGCTAAGAAATAGATATTAAGAGGGAGAGAGTTCTAGGCATTGGGGGCAGACAGCAAAGGTGCTCTGAATCAGATGCAGTATTGTGTGAGAAATGGTGAGGAAGCTAGAGTCACTCAATCACAGTACTTGGAGGTGAGTAAAGTGTAAAAAGAGTGGAAATATAGGAATCAGTTGGATGCTAAAGGGTTTTTAAAACCAAAAATAATATTTTGTTGATTTTATTGATATTGATCTTAGAGGTAATAGGGAGTCACTTGAGTTTATCAAAACATGGAGGAAAACATGGTCAAATTTGTGTTAGGAAGGTCAATTGAATGAACAAGTGTGGAAAGAAATTTGATGAATGGAGACCAACTAGAAAGCTATTTCAATGGGCTAAGTGTGAAGTAATGAAGGCCCCAAGATGGGGGCAGTGTCAAAGGAGAAAATTAGATACTTGGAGATCCCCCTCAACAAAGAGAAGAAAATTCTAATGTAATAATGAAAATTTTAAGGATAACAATTGTGCTTCAAAAGATAATTGCTCTAGAAACATTCTTAAGTTCCTAACAGCAAATTTCTTGACTCATCATGTAATAATGCATAAAAGTGTTTTTTTTCATTGTTTTGCAGGTGGCTCCCAAAGTAATTTGTTTATATTATTTTTAATTTTCCAGACCAGATGTAGTAAGTAAAATTTGGATCTGCTAGATACTGTCTGCCTGTTTGTCCTTTCTGATACAAGAGAGTTTATCATTTCAATCTGAAACAGGTGTGACTGAATTCTGTATAAATGGAAACTAATGTAAGATACACATCGCTAATAGGAATGTGAGAATAAGTAAATGTGTAGGAAAGAGAGATGACTTCAGAGAATAAGCAACGTTTTATCAAGAAGAGTTCAGTCCAGAGACTAACTTAATTTCCTTTTTTTTCTCAGGGTTTCTGAACTGCTAGATCAAGCGTAATACTGTGTATGTATGTTTTCGTGTGTATGTCTAGGAAGTTTTTTAGAGTGGAGAAAAGAAGTGTCTGGGGAGAAATGAGATCTGCCTTCAAATAACTGAAAGGCTACATGTGTAAAAATCATTAAGCTTCTTCTATTTAGTCCTAAAAATCAGTACTCTAAGCAATGGACTGAAGTTGCAGAGTCAAATTTAGGCATACTATTAAGAAAAACAAAACAAAACAAAAAACTTGATCTCCAAACATGGAATGTGTTGCCTCCAAAGGGGAAAGACTTCTCAGAATCTACATGCAAAGACTTAGATGATCATTTGCTAAAAGGTATTCTTCAGGCACAAGAGATGATTTACTGAGATTCCTTCCAATTCTGAAATACTGTTACTATAATTTTATGAACATAGCTATTCTGACTATTTGTAAGGCTGATGTAGGAAGACAAAACAGTTTGATTTCTCATTTGTTTCATTCCTTTGAACTTAATCATCATATACCGTGGAACTTAACAAAAAAAAACTTCATTATCTTTCTAGATTGCATCCCCCTTAGTACTCAATGCTTCATCTACCTCATCTATACCATCAGTATTCTCTGGCCTTCTGTTGGAAGGGTAAACAAAAAGTGCCTTCCAAAATGTCCATTTAAGGAGGACACTGAAGTTATCAGTCTCTTCATTTCCCACCAGGTAATATTTCTATTGATTTTTTTTCATGATGTCCTACACCAGGTACCTTCTTTCTCTCTTTACCCCCATCCCATTTTCAGTTTACTTTTGTTTTCTTCCTCTTATAAATTGTAAGTTCTTGGAGGACAGGGAGTATTTTTTTTTTCAATTTGAATCTCCAGTGTTTAGTCAGTCACGGACACATGACAGGTACCTAATAAATGTTTATTGATTAAGAAGAGAGGCACACACATATTTACTATATAGGGTTTTCATATTTATAATTTTTTTCAGATCATCTGTCAATACAATTTCTTAATATTCATTTTCTGATATTTTACAATCTGTATTTTCTCTTCCCCTCACACCCAAACCCTCTCCCTAAGTAGGCTTATAATATGATGAAGCTTGTACATATGTTATCATATAATACATATTTCCATGTTCATGATGTGAAAAAAAAACATTGCTTACACTAGACAGAAATACATGGAGGAAATAAAGAATGGGATGGTGAAATTTACATTTGAACTCCATTTATTCTTTCTATGGAAGGGGATGTCCTTTTTTTTTTTGTCATGAGTTTCTTGGAGTTGTCCTGGATCCTTTGCGTTGGTGGTAATAGTTAAGTCATTCATAGTTGATCATCATACATTATTGTTACTCTGTACAATGTTCTTCTCATTTCACATTGAATCACTTCATATAAGCCTTTCTAGGTTTTTTTGTAATCATTGTCATTTCTTATGGCAGAATAGCATTCCATTACAAGCTTATACCATAACTTGTTCATCCATTTCCCAAAGTTAGACATCTTTCAGTTTACAGTTTTTTGCCACCACAACAAAAAAAATTAAAATCTGCTATAAATATTTTTGTATGGGTAGGTTCTTTAATATATTTGGGATATAGACATAGTGGTGATATTTCTGGATCAATGGATTTGCACTGTTTTATGGCCCTTTGGACATGATTCCAGATTGCTCTCTAGGATGGTTGTGTTAATTTGCAGCTCCATCAGCAGGGTTTTAGTGTCCTGATTTTTCCATATTCTCTTCAGTATGTACCATTTTTTATCCAGTCTTATATGTGTGATATGGTACCTCAGAGTTATTTTAATTTGCATTTCTCTAATCAATCATTATTTAGAACATTTTCGCATATGACTTAAGATAGGTTTAATTTCTTCATCTCCGAATTACCTGTTCATAGCCTTTGGCCATTTGTCAATTGGGAAATGTTTTGTATGTTTATAGGTTTGACACAGTTCTCTCTATATATGAGAAATGAAGTCTTTCTCAGAAAGATATGCTATGAAGACTTTTCCCCCATTTTGTTGTTTGGTTTTTAATCTTGATTACATTGCTTTTGTTTGTGCAGAAACCTTTTAATTTAATATAGTTAAAGTTATTCATTTTATACCTCATAATATTCCCTATGTTTTAATTTAAAATAAATCTTTCCCTTATCCACTGGTCTGACAGTTAAACTATTTTGTGATCCCCTAATTTGTTTATGATATCAACCTTTATTTCTAAATCATGTATCCATTTTGACTTTAACTTGGTATATGGTTTTTCTAGTTTTTTTTCTAGTGTTTTCTAGTTTTCCCAGAAGTTTTTGTCAAATAGTAAGTTCTTCTTCCAGAAGCTTAGATATTTGGATTTATCAAAAACTATGTTATTGTGGTTATTTACCATTGTGTGTTGAGTGCCTAGCCCAGTGATGGTGAACCTTTTAGATGACAAGTACCCAAATTGCAACCCTATTGCCACATGTGAGTCCCTACCTTATCCAGACAGGGGAGGGAGGAAATGTTCCTATTGAGCTTCTGAGCAGAGGGGCAGGTGATGTGAGAATTGTCCTCAGGGACACGTGGAGAGGGGGAAGGGAGCAGCGCCCCCCTCTGGTACATGTGCCATAGGTTCACCAACATAGGCCTATTTCATTGTTCCTGCATCCTATGTCTTAGTTACTATCAGATTGTTTTGAGGGTTGCTGCTTTATAATATAATTTTTGATACAATATAGCTAATCTGTCTTACTTCATATTTTTTCATTAATTCCCTTGATATTTTAAATCTTTTCTTCTTCTAGATGAATTTTTTTACTTTTTCTAGCTCTTGAAATAATTATTGGGTAGTTTGATTGTTAGGGCATTAAATAAATAGATTAGTTTAGAAGGAATTGTCATTTTTATTATATTGGTTCAAACTACCTATGATTTTTAATTTTTTCAATTGCTCAGATCCGATTTTATATGTGTAAAGAATGTTTTGTAGTTATGATCATAAGGTTCCTGGGTTTATCTTGACAGGTGATTCTCAGGTATTTTATATTGTCTATAGTTATTTTAAAAGGTATTTCTTTTTCTATCTCTTGCTGTTGGGCTTTATTGGTGGAATGGAGAAATGCTGATGATTTTTGTAGATTTAATTTTATGCTATAATTTTGCTAAAGTTGCTAATTGTTTTAATTAGTTTTGTAGTTGATTCTCTAGGATTTTCTAGGCATACCATTATATCATCTGCAAAGAGTAATAGCTCTATTTCCTCATTGTCTAATCTAATTCCTTCAATTTCTTCTCTTTTTGCTAGTATTTCTAGTAATTCTTGAATAGTAGTGGTGATAGTTGGCATCTTTGTTTAACTCCTGATCTTCTTATTGGGGGGAAGGCTTCTAGTTTATAGACATTGCATATATTTGCTGATAGATTTAGATAGATACTAATCATAATTTTGAAGAATGTTCCAACAAAGAGTTTTTTTCTTCATTTATTAAAATAATATTATTGTTTCTATTGTTTTTATTATTGATATGGTCAATCACGTTGATAGTTTTCCTAATGTTGAATCATCCCTGCATTCCTGGGATAAAACCTACCTGGTCACAGTGTATGATTTCTAATTTAGTATTAAGTTGGGGTTTTAAAATGTTGTCCTCTTCCTAGTTTTTTTACTTGCAGCCTCAATTCATTGATTTATTCTTTCTTTGTTTCTTTGCGATATATTGCTTCTTTTTTGGATGTCTATATTGTTTAATTATCTATGGTGCCTTTAAGCAGTATACTTTCCCTACTTCTCTCTAATATATTGCTTCTTGATAGTATTTGTTTAAATTTTTTGCATCAATATTTTTTAAGGATATTGTTGTGTTGTTTTCTTTCTCTGTTTTTGTTCTTCCTGGCTTTGGAATTAGTACCATATTTGAATAATAAAAGGAATTTGGTAGACTTCCTTCTTCAGCTATTTTTCTAAATAGTTTATGTAGTATTAGTATTAGAATTAATTGTTCTTGAACTGCTTGATAGAATTCACTTTTGAAATCATCTGAGTCTGTGTTTTTTCCTTAGGGCCTTCAATTTCTTTTTCTGATGTTGGATTGTTTAAGTATTCTATTTCCTCTTTTGTTAATCTGGACAATTTGTATTTCTTCAAATAGTCCTCTATTTCATTTAGATTGTCAGATTTATTAGCAATATATTTGGGCAAAATAACTCACAGTAATTGCTTTAATTTCTTCTTCATTGGATGTAACCTCTCCCTTTTCATTTTTATACAGGCAATTTGCTTTTTTCCCCCTTTTTTTAACCAATTAAATCAATGGTTTATCAATTTTATTGATTTTTTTTAGAACCAACCACTTGTCTTGGTATTTTGGTATGTTGTATCCATGTCTAAAAAGGACTTTTTGCATACAATAAAAGCATATTGTTTTCCTTAAGCTAACTAGAATTTTTTTACAGCTTTCAAAGATTTAAGGCACAATGATGCAGTGGTTTAAATCATGTGTAGCCACCTTCTCCACCAAGCTTTTCTAAGTCTCAGTTTCTGCATTTGTAAAATGATGATTAGACTAGATTGTCCAAAAGATTCTTTCCACTTCTAATTATGTGATCTAATACTATATTTAAATGATAGTCCAATTTCTTATTCAATGAAATCCTTCTAATTCTCAGACCTATTTATTAAAACTGTTAGCTACACTATATACACATGTTCTATTATTGGCTCTGTGTGTTTGTGAGCATGAGAAATATATATATATATATCAGAGAAAAAATATAACTTTATTGATCTGCACTAATGTTAGTAGGGTGACTAATCCTAAATGGTAGATAATCCAAAAATCATTTATACTTGGTTTTGTTAGTGATTAAAAATTGTACTTTAAGATTTCACTTTATCACTAAGTAGGATGAACCATCATTAATTTAAAGTGGGAAGACTAAAAGCCAGACAATAAAGGTATATTTTAAATAATGAAATGGATTCATAGAGAAGGAATCTAGTAGTGATAAGAGAATTAATTGCTTATTATTTGTAAGTGTTGGGAAAAGAAAAGAATTATGAGAATGAACCTGCAATGTCTTGGGTAAACAAAATGATGATAACATGAACAGAGGAAGAAAAGGATAAGAGGGATACAAAGTTCAAAATTGTTAAGTTGTATGGAGATGAAGAAGAGCAGTGTTTGGATGTATACATTAACCCCTGAATTACAAGTGTCCTTTGAGAGAACACAATGGTAGTCAGAGGGGTTTCACAGTAACAAGTCCTAAAAGAAAGCTATAATTGAAAAGGAAGAGAGCTGAAATAGAAATATTCTTGGTGCCAGGGAGGGCTGTGTTAGAGAACTGTCAAAACAATTGGGTGGTTTAAAGGCTGCCTTGCTTTCAGGGAACTGTGGACTCCATGGGACATAATTGAATTAAAGGTAATAGGGCTTTTCTCAGGACTCACAGCTTGCTTTCCAATGGATCTCTTGGAAATTGTAGATGGACAATTTTGTTTGTACTCTGTAAATTCAGAGTCTAGATCACTCAGCCTCAAACAACTCATGATACTGAGCATCATGGATTCAATGATAGGGCTGTCTGAGATGACCCCAAACTCATACACACCCTTTGATCTCTTCAAATTACCTTCAATTGTTGGTGATTCAGATTGTTTGCAATGCTTTCACAGAGGACCTGGCTGGAAATAAGGGCAAAATAACCCCATAAAAGCATTCAAAGTTCACCTGAAATTTGAAAGCAAATTTAGAATGATAAATAAAAAAGATGTCTTTCTCAGAAATCTTGGAGAAATTGCTCTGCCTTGTCTAGGAAGTAATTATACATTTGTTTTTATTAATGTCTTTATGTGAATCTTGTAGAGTATACTATAAGACCATGGGCGGGGAATGGCAATTCTCTCACCTTTAAATAGATATTTTGGGTGAGCTTAGAAGTAGTCTAAGAATTGGGGCTTTATACTTGTCTATCTTACTTCGACTTTCTGAATTTCTACAATATAGTTCAGTATCTTTTAATTTTTATGGTATTAATGTGGGAGTAGAGGGAGCAACCAGGGAACTACTATAAGTTAAGATGATTACAAAGGAACCTGGGAGGTAGAAATGTTGCTTTATACTTGAGAAACCTAAAGTGCTTTCCTTTTCAATGTGGAATATGGGAAAGGGGATGAAAAGGTAACTCAATACCAGGAGAGACTTTACATCTAAAGTACAATATAGGTCCCCTTCACTGGAAGGGGAAAGAACTTTTTGGTCTCTTTATTTGCCTGGGTGTGACTTTCTATTCCATTGCCTTAAGTTTCTCTTTATTCCAATCCACAAAGCTCTAGAAGTGATTTTCCTAAACTATAATTAGAGTGGATCTTCCCTTTCCCACCGATCTCCTCCCACCCCCAACTCTAATCATTCTCCTTTAATACTGTAAATAAATATAAACTTCTGTTAGGCATTAAAATTTCTTCAAAAGCTGGTTTCTTCCTTCTTTTGGAGGCTGTTTACACATTACTTCCTCTTCAGGCTCAAGAGTTCAGTGATATAGGCTTTTATTAAAAAAAAAAATTTGTTAGGTTCCTCCTATGTGCCAGGTATTGCAGTAAATGCTGGGGATACAAAGAAAAAAAAAGAGTCATTTACCTCAAGGAACTCACAACTTTATGGGGGAGGAGGTAATATGTAAAAAGAATCTTAAAAGACAGAGAGGTAAAAAGTCAAAATACTCAACCCACCCGGAAGAAGACCAGAGGCATGTAGCCAGTTGAGGAATTAGAAGATGGTTGCTATGAGCACCCATCTTAATTAAAGAGTCTAGGAGGAGTTCTCCATTAAACATCCTTTATACTTTCCAACAAGAGAGAGTTGGTGGGCCTCAAAGGTTCCCAGGAGGCATAAAACCAAGAGTTGATATGATCTTGTTAGATGATGAGATCCTGGAGGAAGCAATGAAGTCCAGGAGAGTAAAGGAGTAGGAAATGATAGTTACCCCTCTCCCACATTTAGTAAGCTCCATTGGCTGCCAGTCCCTTTTCAGGATCAAATGTAAAATCTATTTGACTTAAAAAGCCCTCCATAACCTGGCTCCTTCCTAATTTTTTACTTTCCAGTCTTCTTATATTTAACTCCCCTCCACATACTCTGTAATCCAGTAACATTGACCTCCTTGCTGTTCCTCATACACAAGGCTCCATTTTGCAACTCTAAGCATTTTCACTGGTAGATTTCTGTACCAGAAGTCTTCTCTTTCTTCATCTTTACCTTCTAGTTTTCCTGACGTCCTTCAAGTCTTAATGAAAGTCTCACCTACCAGAAACCTTTCCCAGTTCTCTTTAATTTTAATGCCTTCTCTCTGTGAGGATTTATTTTTCTCATACTGTATTAATTCCTATATATTAAGGAGATTTACTATGTATTCCTGTGTCTGGGTTCTAGATCTGAGATACCATCCAGTCTGATTCTTTTTGCATTTTCTTTGACTTTGGGAATCCCAAGTAATGTCTTCCTTTTGGAGAAAATTTGGTTAATAAATGAAGAGGAGAAGGGTTCTTTTCTTGAATATGCAACCTGTCTAACAGTGGGGAGGGGAAGGATAGGTAGACTGATGGACTACCTCTTAGTAATCAATAATTAAAATTATCTTGGGATGGTCTAGAGAGGGGCTGAATCCCTTAAAAATCTATTTATTAAGATATGTGACCCAGGTTGGGTTGTCCTTAGTCATGAGAAAGTTGTGGAGATCTATAGAATTTTGTTGGTTATGATGTTGGCCTAACCAATAAACCTGACATAATTAGTAAACATATTCTTACCCAAAAATCATTCTCTTGAGATATTTTAATTTTAATAGATTTAGCTGACCACAAGGGGACTGCTGAATCCTTTTTCTTACCAGAAAGTGTTTCCTTCCAACACTTCAACACTAGGTCTACTAGGAAGTTTTTTTTTTTCCCCACCTCCTGCATAATGATTCTTTTTCTATTGAATAAATGGTAGGGAAAGTTCTTCCCTGTTCCTGATGATGAGATCTTCTTCAGGTAAAAGTTATGTCTTTTGTGTGGGCATTTTAAACATATATATTTTGATTGTGTATATTAAATGTATCAGTTTGTAATGTCTGTATGTCTTCTATGTTAGCATTGAGAATTGTGGGGTTGACTAACCTAGAATGAAAGAAATCGATGGAGAGGGCAGCTGGGTAGCACAGTGGATTGAGAGCCAGACCTAGAAATGGAAGGTCTTAGGTTCAAATCTGATCTCCGACACCTTGTTGTATGACCCTGGGCAAGTCACTTAACTCCTATTGCCTAGTCCTTACACTCTTCTGCCTTGGAATCAATATTATCTATTGACTCCAAAGCAAAATGTAAGGGATTTTTTAAAAAAGAAAAAATTATGAAAAAGTTTATTGGAGTAAATAGTCAGGTGTAGTGATGTGTATTAAGTTGAGGTTCCATGGTGAAGTCTCTGTGTGAGATTTAGCTTTTCAAGAAAAATAGGGGATGAGAAGAGGGGGGTAACAAGAAACTGAAAATGGCCAGTATTCCTGAAACTCATGAGTGGTAAGTAGAATTATGTAGAAATCTCTATGTGAGGTTTAGCTCTCAAGAAAAATCTCGAGAAGCAGAGAAGGCTCTTTTAATTAATTAGACTGATCACAGTTTTGTACCACTTATGATGTGTGTGTGTGTGTGTGTGTGTGTGTGTGTGTATGTGTGTGTGTGTGTGTGTGTGTGTATGTGTGTGTGTGTGTGTATGTGTGTGTGTGTGTGTGTGTGTGTATGTGTGTGTGTGTGTGTGTGTGTGTGTGTGTGTGTATCTCTTTGTGAGGTGAGCTAAGAAAGGAAAGAGAAGAAGTTCGGTTTCAAGCACCTAAGGAAGTGGAGGAGGGAGATAGTTTTTAAAAAGGACAGAAGTTTTTCTCTTCCACCTTTGTGAAAGCCAAGTTCTTAGGTAACTAGAATGAAAGACTTCAATAGGAATTTTAAGAAGCTTTGCTATTCATTTAGGCAAGCAAGATTCACAAACCAGGTGAGCTTGAATCTGAAAAACCTTGATTATTGCCTTGGTTCAGGAAACCCTCTAAACTAGTGAAAAAGAGAAACTGTACTTTTTTTGTTAACCCAGACCCATCAGGCTTAATATGTAGATTCCTGGGACTTAAATCCAGTCTTTTAAAGAAATCCTTATCCTGTAGAAAGTTTGAACTATAATCTATTTTTTCTAAGGCCTGATATTGTAATATCTGACATGAAATCCATAATAACTTCAGCTGAGAATTTGTTCCAACTTTGTTATTTATTTTTGAAATGGAAAAAATTGTAAGTTAGTGACATTTAATATTTTGTTAATTTGGAATTTATAATCATTATAAAATTATAAAGTAGTAAATTCTGTTATACTTTCTGTGTCTAATTTTTAAGTGATCTTTTTGGTTTCTTTGTAAAATGTAGAAAAAATTTGTTGTATATTTTTGTTCTGTAATAGGTAAATTATTTTTCTTTTTCTTCTGTATTTTCAGATAGTAGCAAATACCTGGGATTACAGAGAAAACTTTCAAAATTAATCAGAAACTTAAATTGATGAGCAAAAAGTCTCCTAATGGAAAAAAATTCTAAATGATGACATGAGAATTTTGGCTGTATTTGACTTTAAGGTAATTTGACATTGTCTCTGTTATTTTGAATTAAAAAGCAAAATATTATGTCAAATTGCCTCAGCTTGCAAACTTACTAGCCTAATGTGAATGTGCTAATTCATGGTATTGGGAGATATTGCAATGACGCAGGTAAAATCTTATTTCGAAATGGGACTTGAAATCAGCCACTGAATAGAAACTTGACCAAGTTATCTAGCTTGTGGGAAGAATAATAGATTAAGTAGATTAGAGTAGTGACAAGAGTGGGTTGCTGGGAAATTGATCTATGTCCCTATTGGAAATACAAGATTCCACCTGAATTAAATTGTGCCTCTTAATTTGAATTGTGTTCTCCTTTCCAGAGTCATGTTGAGGTTATCAAAGAGATGTTAATTTCTGTTTGGTGGGAGTTACTACCAACTACTCAAGAGAATGTAGTACCAAGCATCTTTCCTCATGTCTGTTTGGAGGCCCCCTTCTTCCTTCCTCTGAACTACTTCAGGTGGGCTACACTGAGAGCCTTCCAATTTGGGGAAGGGGACTGGAGATTGCTACAGGTCCCAGAGCTTTTCCATGTTGATTAAAAGGACAAAAAAAAAGGAATTGATTTGCTTATGTATAGTGAACAAAAAATTGATCTAGCTCTTTGAAAGGAGAGGGTATATTAGAGTAAAATTCTCTGAAGACTATATTAATTTACAATTATTTATTAGTAAATGTGTGAGAGAGAGACAGAGAGAGACAGAGACAGAGATAGAGACCAAGATTACATGATCACCTGGTCCCACCTAAATAAAAACCTATGCTAGCTTCCCTGACTTGAGTTCTAAGCTGCCTGTGTTAAATGCTCCATAGATAGGAGAGAGAGAGGCTGGAGTCTTGCAAGAGAGAGAGAACTTCCTCTGTCCTTTCTCTTATAAAGCCAGTATTTTGACACCCATCTGACCGTCTGATCTGAAACACTAAATGTCAGTCCCAGTTTGTCTTCACTTTCTGACATGCCATCTGTTAAATTTCCACTCATATGCCAGGATAACACATCAGGATTCTGGTGTCCTCCCATAGTGCACATGCTTGACCAGTCAAGAGGTGGGTCTGGTATCAACCAAGGATGGGCTTTCAAATAGAATAATTGAGCATAATTTACATTAAATTCACACAGAGGGCTGAGATTTTCCAATTGAGAATTGAAAGTATTTTCTTTTATTGGGTTATAATTTTAATTGTATTGAACTTATAATTTTATTGAATAAGTACTCAATGTAAATAATAATGATAAATATACTGCTTGTTATATTTCTTTAATGAAATCTATTTATTTCTTTGATGTAATTTTATATCTTGATATTAGATGTTTATACAGAGTTTTAAATGTGATAAAGCAATTCTATGTAAGGTCATTGAAAATTTGATAATTTTCATTTCATATTTTAAATTCTTACATACTATTTATAATAAGATCAAAATTGGCAGTTTAGTATGAGGATATAAATATTTGAAAGTTATTTTCTGGATGTTAAATTATGAACTAAAGTTCTTTTTAAAAATAAATTTTCTATGTTTTGGGAGAAAGTATTGTTATATTCTAATGCATTGTTATGAATTTAATTTCTAATTCTGGTCCTAAATTCTAATTTTGAGGAATTAAATTTTTTTCTGAAATTATTTGGCAATTTATGGAAATGCTAAGCTAATTTGTTAAAGTTGTATCATTTGGATATTTTCAAAAGGAGAAAATTGAAGTAATCTGTTTAAATTTTCTTTTTAAAAAAATACTTAACATCAGTTAAAATTCATATCCCCTTTTTCATTATAACTTTTTCTTGATTAGAGAAAGAGTATGGGGGGGTGTAATCAAGAATTTATTTATTTTGTAATACTGTTTAATCATGAATCATAAAGTTATTTTCCTTAAACTGAGTTTTGAAACACTATTAAAGTATGCTTAGGAAAATGTTAAAAGAAAGTTTAGATCTATTTTCTCATTGAATTATTGCCATCTATGCATGTTTCATGTTTTAAATATAGGATATTGAATAGTTTTAAAAATTTCTCTTATATTTTAATGTTTGAGATGGGCTGTTAAATTAAATTTGAAAAGGACATAGTAGATAACTCTCAGATTTGTGTTAGGGCTGATTATCAGATCTTATCTTACAGTGTTGTGTATCTCTGGATTTTCATACTTAAAGAACTCAGTTTTTCTCTACTTAAGAAACTTCATGTTAAAACTTACCTGATTGGTGAGTTTAATTTTAGATCATTTGGAAATCATGTATCTGTATCTGTTAATAACTCAAATATAAACTGGAATAGAGGGAGGAGGGGAGGCCTTTTTCCCTTGGAATTGAAATGAGTAGGTATGCAATTGGAGCTTGGATTTCAGAAGGGAAGGCAATCAGCCAAACATGCCTGATGATAACTCTTTCTTTGGCCTATTTTAAAAAAATATTTAATAAATAATTATAAAATAAAGTACAGTCTTTAGGGAATTTAAATCATAACAATAGCCAAGCAAAACAAATTCCCATGTTAGCCATGTCCAAAATATTTGTGACTTCAATCTGTACTCAGTCCATTGCCACTCTGGAGGGTTGGTAACATTTTTCATTTTGAGTTCTTGGAATTGTTATTGGTCATTACATTGATCAAATTTCCTAAGTCTTTCAAAGTTGTTTGCTTTACAATATTATCCCAGTTCTCTTTAATTCACTCTGCATTGATACATAAAAGTCTTCCAAAATTTTTCTGAAACTATACCCTTCATCCTTTCTTATAGCACAGTAACATTCTATCATCTTCATATATTATAACTTGTTTAACCACTTTCTAATCGATGGACTCTTCCTTAGTTTCCAGTTTGTTGCTATCACATAGAGATTTGCTATTCATATTTTTATTGATATGGCTATTTTCCTCTTTTCTAATCTCTTCAAGTAGTAGTGGCATTTTAAAAATAATTTATACATAGGTTTGGGGACATGGTTCTAAATTACTTTCCAAAATGACTAGAGCAGTTGAAAGTTCATCAACATTTAATTGTTTTCCCATACTTGCCATTTGCATTTTATTTTTCAACATAGCCATTCTAATGAGTATGAGTATGCGATAGTAACTCAGAATTGTTTTAGTTACTTTATAGGTGATTTAGATCATTCTTCATATGGCTATTTATAACTTGGATTTCTTCCTCTGAAAACTGTCTAAGGTGCTTTTCATTTCCTTTTATATGTATATCATATTTCCTCCATTAGAAAATAAGCTACTTGAAGGCAGGGACTATTTTTGCTTTTTCTTCATATTGGTAGTACAATTAGCTATAGATCCTGAAAGCTTGAAGGAAACATTTATTAGTTGATCATTCAATGCATGCCAATCAAAATAAATGTTTTGTTTTTAAACAGACATCCTGATTAGCATATGTACTCCAACCATGTACCCAGAGAGGGGCAACTGTCAAGCCAAGAAAAAAAGTTGGAAATTTGGTACAAGTCAAGTACATAGATAAAAAAGTCAGAACAAATCAGGTCAGGTGAAAAGAGCAAGGAAGACTGATGTACTGCTGCCCCTATAGTCTATCTGACAAACCCAGTATCCCAGAGGTAAGGACTATTCGTGAACTCGAGCCATTGGTGTTTTCTTCAGGAAGAATTTCTCATTAAGGTTTTATTTCAAAATTCTAATTCTGACTAAAATTTATCTTTAAAAAATTTATTCTCCTGGCCAAGGTTAATTTGCAGTTTAATAAAATTATCAATTAACTAACAATAAATATTGATGTTCCTATTTTCCATCATTTACATCAAGACCAGTTTATATACTATTCCAATTGCATATTTAGTATAGGACATTTTATGCCACTTTTTATATTAAAGTATTTATTAGAAATATACCATTTCCACTTTTTTAGAATCAAAGATTTAGCATTATAGGGTAACTTAGTTACCTTAAGCTAAATGATGTAAAATGCCATAGAATGAATTCTCTCCAGTCATTTTACTAAGAGGAAACTGAAGCATAGTATGGTTCCAATGACTGATCCAAGGTAATATATAGTATCAGGAGCTAGGAATGGAACCCAGGTCCTCTTACTCTAGATCCATTTTACCATGCTTCATAGAACCCAATAGGATCCAAGACATAAAAATCCAAATGTAGTGGTTCCCCTGTCATTGGTGGTGAATACTGTTTATTATAACAGCTCTGACAAATCTATTGTTTCTTTTTTTCATTTTGCACATGGAGATCTTTTTGTCCTTCTTCCTGTTTTATCTATAAATGCCCTTGGAATGACTTGACTTAGTTGCTCCTCATGCCAAGTGTTCCGATGGCTTGTTTTGTTTGTTCCCTTCTTCCACTGCTCTTTGCAATTTTGCGTGGCAATACTGCTTGTAATCTTCCACAATCCTCCTGCGTCATGTTTTGCAAATGAATTTATATTCTATACTGGTGTTGCCCTTGGCTGCCATGTATCTCTGCCTGGCAAGGAGATCAACTGTTTTATTTCCAACTGGTGCTGTTCCTGGCCTCTTTGGGGCCCGCCTTTGAATTAAATTTGTGGGGAATTGTGATAGTCCATGTCAATGACAATCCTTTCACTTGCTCATTTCCTATTTTTGGCACTAATGACTCATTAATGATTAGTGTCACTATCACTAATAAAATTAATTTTTATAGATTGCTATTAAACCATTATTCTTTAGATATTCTGCCTTCTTTTCTGCCTTACTGTGCGAAGGGGGCCATTTAGGACTGAAGACCATTACCTTTTTTAGTAGATTACTAAGGACAAAGAATTCCTTACCTAAACAGTAGCAAAAGATTATAGTAACCATATAGTTGACAAAAATATAGATCCAGGCTATTAAGAGGTGATAGAAGAACTGAATGGGAAAAAAAAAGAATTCATTACTAGAGATCTACCTATAAATGATGAAATTCTTCATACTTACTTGGAGTGGTCTTTGGATAAAATATATATTTGGGGCCAGGACTATATTCATTTCCTTTCTAACTCCAAAAAACCTTCCATAACTTTTATGCTGCTGGTGTCATCTCTATGAATTCAGGTTCACTTCAATACCATGATTGGACATCAGGAAATTCCTTCTCCCATGTAGGCCAGCACCTTCTCTGTAACTTCTAGTTGAAGACAGATATCTGGAAGCAGTTGCAAATTGGGCCTTTTGCCCAATTTATTTATTTATTTATTATATTTATTATATAATGCATACAAATCATTCTTAGCTGAAGGGCACATACAAAAAGGGCAGGTAGCTAACACAAATAAAGGTTGGTCAACCCTTGATCTAAAACATTGAGAGATTGTGACCTGCCCAGGGTTAGTGCATCAACTACTGTGTCTCAAGGTGGGAATGAAACTCAGATCTTCTTGTCTCCAAAACCATTTCTCTATCCACTTAATTATTCTTCCATTCAATTTTAATTATGTATTATGGAAAAAATTAGGTAAATGCCGTGGTGGTGAGAATTAAAAATTGTAGTAGTCAGAGGGAAGAAAAAGAGAAGTTTTCTCATCTGTAGAATGAAGGACCATCTTGCTCTTCGAGGGTCCTTTTAAATTTAAAAGCCTCTGAAACTCCATTATCCTAAGTCATAAAGATGTAAGAAATTAAAATTGTAAAAGTATATTTTAATACATTTCAGAGGAAAGATCTGAGTAAAGATCAATTCAACTTTGAAGAGAGGCATTTCTTTTCAAGCACAAAAGTAAAGTAGGTTAGCATGTAGGAAGGGTAGTAAATATATAGCAAGATGTCAAACTAGCTAAACCCATAACTATAGACAGAAGAACAGCAAATGAAAAAAAGGCACAAAATGTTGAAATCAGGGCAGGTCACCAAGAAAGAAGACAATTATATAGGGGGTGAAATAGGAAAAGATAGACGAGGAAATGAGAAACAGCTTATTAGAGCAAAGAATGGTAAAAGAAAATCATTCTTCAATTATGAGGAGAAAGAGAAGGACCAAAGAAAATGTCTTTCTAACAGTCAAGAAGGAAAAGCTGTTATAGAGGACTGTGAAATGTCAAAAGCTTTTTATGTATTTTTCCCCCTATCTCTTTACAAAAAGTGTACCTGGGATCAGTTGTCTAGACTCAATCCTAAAGCCAAAGTAGAATGGGTGAAGAAGTAATCAAAGTTACAAAAAACTTACTACAAAGAAAGTTGTACTTCTTAGCATTCTTATTACTGAGAATTCTCAAATAATGGGGAAAGTCCCTGAATCTTAGGAATAAGTAAGAGTAATCACTTCCCCAAAGAGAAGAAAGTAAGAATCAGAAAGAAAAAATTTCTTAAAACATTCAGGAAATATTTATTATTTGCCTGCTTTGTACAGATCACTGTTCTAGGTTCGATGGGAGAGGTACAAAGCATAGGTTAAGACATAGGCACTGATTTCATATACTTTACAAAATAGAATACTGATACAATACATGCATAGATAATTATAATTATTTAAATGTTGGTATATATTAATCATTCATAAAACAATGTGCTTTGTGGAATATGAAGCAGAAAAAATCATTCATTGTTAACTACTATGAATGTATAAAAGCAGAAGGGACTTCACAAAGGCCATAAAGACCCATACGGTATTTGAGTGGAATTTTAAACGATTAGTAGGAATCCCTGCAGGTAGGTAAGGAGTATAGTAGATAAAGCACTGGAACCAGGAAGACATAAGTTTGAATTTGGACTCATATACTCACTAATTGTGTGACTCTGGACAAGTCACTTAATATCTATTTGTCTCAGCTACCCAACTGTAAAAAGGGGACACATTAGAGAAGGTAATGGCAAACCACTGCAATAGCTTTCACAAGAAAACCCCATGGATAAATCCATCGTGTCACCAAGAGTTAGACACAACTGAACAACAAGAAAGAGAGGAAGAGAGAGCATTCCAAGGAGAAAGAACAGCATGAACAACAACAAAGAAAAATGGAGGACATGTTTTTCTCAAGTTATCAAGTTTGACTAGTATTAAGGATAAGGGGAATATTTGAGCAGAATCAGATTATAAAAGGCTTTGTAATGGAAACAGAGGAAATCTAAATATTACTCAGTAGGTATTAGGGAATCTATAGTGAGTAAAGGGCTTTATTTGCCAGATGACCTAAGCCTATTCATCAAAAAAAGATCTGACTTTAGGAAGTCCAATATTCCTCTCTGTTATTATGATGTTCTCTCTCTTCCACTGAATGAAAGTGTTGTGCATGAAGAAAATACTGTGTGCATGTATATGTGTGTCAGGTTCTTTATGGTTCCCAAAGAGCAGCCCAACTTTTATCTCCCAACTCTGCCTATCTCTGGGTGGTTTGCTAACTTAGCTATCGAGGGGATACATGTTATTGTTGATTTATACAGTTAGAATCAGCTTTTGAGCCCCCCATTTTAGACAAAATCATCTCTTCTCTAAATTTATTATATTTCCCTAAATTCTAGACATGTGACTTTCCCTAATGATGTACAAACATGTTTCTTCTTCATCACTACCATCACCATCATGTAACTGTATTAAACATATGTTTTAAGGATTGCAAAGTTCTTTACACATATTACTTTATTTTTTGTTCCTCCCAACAACCCTGCCAAGGAGGTGTTATTAACATTTCTATTTGTAGAAAAGGAAATTGAGACTGGAGAGGTTAAGTATCTATACTTTTTTCAAATATGCTCTTCAAGATGAAAGTGGCAGTGGTACCTTAGATTCTGAACACTAAGAGCTATTGTTCATTGAATCAAACACATACAAATATTTGCAGTGATAATCAAATGTCTTTATTGTCCACATTTCATTCATTACACTTATTAAAAAAAATAGTTGTGTCTCTGGATCCACCTTCTCTATGAGACTAATGCTGAGTGCTCATGGAGAAAAGTTTTGCTCCTGTAAAGCAACATGCCTATCCCAATGTCATTGTACATCTCCCCAAATAAGGAAGCCAGTGACAGTTACATATGCCAGAGGTAGAATCAAGCCCCTAAATCAAACACAATGTTCCATGAATATGAGGGAATACATTAGTTTTCTTTTTGACTGGAACAATCTCAGTTATATCCATGGTTCTGCTTAGCACTTTCCACCTTCAAATGTGCCATTACAGATGTATACTCCAATTCTATGAATTATAAATAATCTTTTAGTGGATACTCACAACATAGTTTTTATAATTTTTTTTCTCTTGCCTTCATTCTGAATATTCAGGGACCATGGAATATTGAATGCCAGTGTGGACTTCGTTTTTCAAAACATTTATTGAAAGAAAGGATACATAGCATATGAAGCATTGGGGTTTTCATGATTTAAAGACAATATTTAGGTAAAGATTTCTAAAATAATATTTAAGTGTAAATACCACTTTTATTACATGAGAAGCAAATAAATCACAACTTTCCCTACAACATATATTTATTTGGTTTTAATATTGAAGATGTTTCTTTGATAGATTTACATAGAACTCAAAAAATAGTCAATTTGTTCATTGTAGATTTCTTTGAAGAATTCTAAAAAAGGAAAAATAATTTTAAGAACAAACCTTATTTAATTTTAAAATGTTAGTTTCATTCTTTTAACACAGGTCTTATAGGCAATCATGCTAGCTTAGAAAGGGGTCTACTTTTTAAAGACATTGACACAAGGAAATGAAGTATTGGAGGCCTAAGAGATATATTATATATTGACTACTTATATACAATTATTCATTTGTATTTTACCTCTGAGAAAATTTGTATGCATTAAGACATACTATCAGAGAGAAAGAAGCATAAAGAAAAAATTGTTTAAATATACAAATGAGAGTATAACTGATTTTCTCTTCTCATTTCTTTTTCATACTTGGAAAAGGGGGGCTTTTCTGTTATATTTTTTCAAGAAATACAAGTTACCCAGATCTGAGTTTGAGAAAAAAAAAATCTTTTTTCTGTGAGTTGGTATAAGAAGATCAAACTTTTCTTACTACCATAGAACTATAGATATGCAAGTAATGTCTGTGTGTTTGTAAAAGAGTTGGGGGGAACACCTAGGTGGCTAGGTGGATTGAGAGCCTGGCCTAAATAAGGGACGTTCTGGGTTCAAATTTGGCCTCAGACACTTCCTAGCTTTGTACCTGGGCAAGTCACTTAATCCCCTTTACCTAACCCTTACCACTCTTCTACCTTGGAATAAATAAACAGTCCTGAGAGTTTAAAAAAATAGATATGCAAGTGACCACAACAGTAACTAATAACTTCATGTGACAAAAAAAAAATGGAAAGATTCAGGGAGATTAACTTGCTCAAAACCTCACAGTGGAAATGGTTTTTATATTACCAAGAGAGTATAGACCTTCTCACATAAATAGGAAGGGAAAGGGGAAAGGAAAGGGAAGGGGATTAACATTGATTGAGTGCCTACTCTGTGCTAGGCAAAGTGCTAAGTGTTCTGCAAATATCTAATTTAATAAGCATTGAATAAATGTTTTTTCATTGATTACTTTAAACTGTGATGGGTAGGGGCAGCTAGATAGTACAGTGGATAGAGTGTCAGGCACAGAGTTGGGAGGACCTGGATTCAAATCTAGGCTCAAACATTTCTTTGCTATGTGATCCTGGGCAAGTCATCTGGCCCTTATCCCTCTTCTGCCTTGGAGCAGATACTTAGTATTGATTCCAAGACAGAAGGAAAGGGTTTAAAAAGAAAGAAAAAGAAAATGGAACTGGCACCCAGAGCATATTGTTGACATACTAGGATATCTAAATCTTCTCCACAGTAATCCCTCTACTACCACTAAGTAGAGTGTTAAGTTTAGCTCCAATAAACTTTGTGGTCCAAAAACCAGACATGCTAAATCATGAGAGATTTATCACCAAAGGTTGGGCAACAGGTAGAGTGCAGTATAGATACAGTGGAAGAATCACTGGGTAGAATTAGGAGACCTGATCTAAATCCCTGCATGTGTGATGCTTTGTTCTATTAATGTGACAAGTCATTATTCTTTTAAAAATTATATGTTTAGCTGCAATTTCCCATAAAATGGAGTTAATAATACTTGTGTTGCCTGGGAAAGATGGTTGTGAGAAAAGTCTTTGCAAACCAGAGCTAAATAAAAGTGATATCCTAGAGGGTTATTTAATAAGGAATACAGACATTATAACCTACAGCTTCCCCATACCAATGAAGTCATGGATGCTTTGAAGAATGGAAGAGATGTAGGTATTGAGATTTATATTACTCAAGAAAACCAATGTTACTGCCATATCTAAGAATAATATAACTATAAATCACCATTCTCCTCTTTGTAGATTGAGAAACATAAGATTTTCCAGCAGTGAGAACTCTTGCACGATGATAGTTATTGGAGGAAGAGGACTCACATCCATCTTACTGATTAATTATGTCACATCAGGCTTTTTCTTTATGTAGTTTACTACATTCTAGTTAAGAATATGACAACACTCATAATATTATGCACACATGTATGTCTCTCTATATATGTAGAGAGAGGTATGCATGTATTCCATAATATATGTAGAACAATGCACCATGCTAAATCTGGGTTGGATTGTATTTTAACTGATTTAAATTATCTGGGTTGGTGAAGGGTGATAATGGACCTTGGATTAAAAAAAAATCATGACTTGATTCTCAAAAGGATTTTTCTACATATCAGCACAAGACAAATGGGGGAGGGGAGAATAAATGGAATTTGGTAACCATTCAGAAGCTCAAACTGCTTACTCTTAACTCTTGAAACAGGTGATAGTATGAAGAATTAGAATAAATTATTCTAATAGAATTATAGATTTAGATATATATATTTAGATAGATGTAGATATAGATTCTATATCTATGTAGATATAGAATTATATCTAATAGAATAATAAATTATTCTAAGCTCATTATTGGATTGGATTCTACATCAATAGAAATCAGACTTGTATAACTTGAAGTGATCCCCTAATATGAAGTACTCTTAAGAGGAAATATTCTCCTAATGAGGAAGCATGTTGATGTAAAATGATTCCTAGATATAGAAGGGGGAGAAAGGAATAGAAATTCATATAGTGCCTACTATGTGCTAGACACTGTGCCAAGTACTTTACATATATTATTATTTGATCCTCACAACAATCTTGGGAGGACAATAACATTAGCCCCATATTACATTTGAGAAAAACAAAACAAAGAAAAGTCAAATGACTTGTCCAAAGTCACCCAGCTAGTAAACATTTGAATCTAAATTTGAACTCATGTCCTCCTGCCTCTAAGTCCAGCACTCTATGCACTGGGCAATATTGCTATATACTTAGAGGGTGAGGCAGTTGCTTACAGAGCTGAAAGATTGATGCTTAGTTAGACTTACCACTAGGAAGTGATGCATCAGCTCCACTTTAAGATCATTATCTCTTTCAGGCAAGTGAATTAGGATCACTCGCTTCTGAATTTTCAGATTTGAGCAAATCTTCATCACTGTGATAGAAAAGAGAAAAATGCATTTGGAGACTCAGACAATTATAACTACTTATACTAGAGTTTGGAGCCCCTTTTACCAATATTTGGGGAAATCTAGACATGAACTATATCCTGAGTATGGTTGGAGTGATCCACAGTGGGGGCACTGAGTCATCATGAGAGGCGGATACTTCTGGAGTAAGTTCCCCAGTACACATAGTAAAAAGCCTTGGAGTTTGTAATTTGTCTGTTTATACCCTATATATTTTTCTTTACCTTCTCTTTCCATTCAAAATTGAATCTAGATATTTCCTCATTGCCATCTGCTTCAGGAGACGGGTGTAACTGTCAGTGAAAACAGCATCAGAGTGGCGCTTAAGTAGACTATTTCCTTTTTCAAGGTTATCACTATGGAAAATGAGGAAAAGGAAAGACATCAGATTTAATTTTTTCATTAAATATGCCTCCCGAATCAAGAACTTATTAGGGTGAAGAAGCCATATTAAAATAGTTTATACTACCTTTACAAAAAGAATTGATGTCTATTTGTTACACAAAAAGTAAAGGCCATTGTTGGTGAAAAATAAATTCACATCTAGTAGATTAAAATACAGTTAGTAAAAATTAAGAGCTTACCTAACTCTTTTGCCAATAATAGACTCAAGGTATTTTTTGGCAGAAAGTTGACTCAAGAGTTTGCTATAGTCACTGGTGAAAAGTCCATCAGCATGTCTGCTATTTCTAAAATAGGGGGAAAGATCATTTAACAGTTAAAATGATTACGTTTTTGGAAACATAACAGAAAGTAAATGCTAGTCTTTCAATTCTATGAAGAAAATTATTTGGAATACACTGTAACAAAATATTTTGGTGCTTTAAATGACAATATTCCAAGTCTTACACCTTAAATTCAAAATGATCTTTATCCACATTCTATGACAGCAGTTTCTACTTATTAAGGTTCCAACTTATCCAATTGGAGCTTTAAAATAATTTGGAAACTAAGGAGACTCTAGTTATCATTAAAAATTGAGCTTTGTTTTCTGCTTTTTTTGAAGGAATATTTTTCAGAACAAAGTACTGGTCAGATTCATACCTGATTAAACAGATTCTCTCACCTTTCTGCATTCATTGTCTTCAATTCTTATTGAATGACAATTTAATTAATTAGTTAATCATGTTAAGGTGAAGGGAACAAAATATTTACAATCATAGGAAGTGAAATTAAAATAGGCATTAAAGGCTAGCCCAATCTGATTAAAGAATGTGCTGCTCTCCTATTTGCAGCAAATTGTCACCCATTGTATTTCTAGTGGCAAAGAAATCATGACTTTTCAAGATAACAAGGTCAATTTTCAGTCTTCCCTTTAGTTTTTGAAGTTCTCTAGAAAGAGCTGAGATTGCTTGCCTACATATAGAGTTACTCCAATGAATTCCTTGAACCTTTAATACTTTTAGTGGATGATATAAGCTAAGCCATTATGAATATTGTGGGACTATTGAAAGATTCCATCAACCCGACTCATCATAATGTATATACCATGCCCATAGTGTAGGGGATATAGAAATAATAGATATATGAAGGAGTTGTAGTGAGAGAGATGAACCAATATTGTGTTACATATAGTACAACCATATCAGGGTGTGGAAATAGCCTTTAGTAGTGTAATATATAGCACATTGTTGTAATAGAGATGGTGAGAACAATAGCAACTATATAATAGCTAGCATTTGTATAACATTTTATTGTCTGCAAAGCAGTTTGCAAATATTATCTCATTTTATGCTCACAACCACAGTGGACAGTGTCTGGAGTCTGGAGGACCTGTTTTATCCCCACTTCAGACATTTACTAGCTTTTTTATGCTGGCCAATTCACTTAACCTTTGTTTGCCTCAGTTTCCACCAGTATAAAACTGGACCCTGGAGAAGGAAATGGCAAACCACTCTAGTATCTTTGCTAAGAAAATCTCATAAAGTGGAGTCATGAAAGGTTAGGCATGACTAAACAACAATGGAAACATATTAGATGTTTAGAAAGGGGAAACCAAGGCAAACTAAGATTGCAATTTACCTATGGTTACATAGCTAGTGAATATCTGAGTCCAGATTTGATCTTTGGTCTTCCTGACTGTGGATCCAGAATTCTATCTACTATACTACTTAGCTGCCTCAAAAAAATTCTCAGATAACAAAACAATAAATAAAAGGATCTCACCTGTTCATGGGTCTAGATGCATCAAAAAAAGACAAGTCATTTTCAGGTAATGAACTTTCCAGATTGTCATTTTCCACTCTTAAGAAGCCTAAATTTTGATCAGGTTCATTAGGGCCATCCAACAGTATGCCATTGCCCAGCCTGCTAAAAGGGAAAACATCATGATCTTGCTGTACACTACTGAATAATAAAGTATCTCTAGAAACATTACAAACCATTCTAGCCAACATATTTACAAATGAAATCTAAAAACAATTCTCTATCAACAGTGTTTTAGACAGATTTAAGGACAAAAATGTGAAGTTCTAAGGAATATAGAAACACAGGAAGAACAAAGAGAAGATGGAAAACATCCAGGATGGGAGAAATGGAAGGAAAGAAGAGGTAGGGAGAATAAGGGCATGGGAGGAATCTATGTTTGTAAGTTTAGATGTTATACCTTTTTAAGGCTCACAAAGTACAGCTTGGTGCACAGTGCTAGGTCTGGAGTTAGGAAGATATGAGTTCAAATCCAGCCTCAAATACTAGCTCTGTGAGCTTGGGCAAGTCAGGGTTTGCCTCAGTTTACTCAACTATAAAATGGAGATTACATAATTGCAATTACCTTACCCAGGGGTTTTGTTAGAATCAAAAGGGATAACAATTATAAAGTGCTTAGCACAAGGACTAGAACATAATAGGCACTGTGTGAATGGTTATGCCCCTTTCCTCTTTTGCCCCACAACAATCTAGTGATGTATGTAGTATCAGTACTATTATCTTTATTTTACTAATAAGAAAAAGAAGCAGGCAGAGGTTAAGTGACTTGTTTCTAGTCAGTCCAAGTCAAAGCTGAAATGAAAACCTGTCTTCTGACTTCAAGTGCACAAGTCTTTCTACTGCACCCTGCTATATCTCACCTTGCCTATAGAAACTGCAAACAAATAAGTACTCTACACACATGCAAGAAACCATATACTATGTTTATATATATATATGTGTCTATATAGAACACATATAATATTGATGTCTTTATATACAAAATAACAAGAGTATCGATTGGCATATTTACATTATGGATGTTATTTTTATATATGCAGGGAAGATAACTTGACTATATAAATTTTACTTACACTGTTTTCTCAGTAAGAAAGGCATTCATTAATTTATTAAATATATAAAATGATCATAAGATCTTCCCCATTCCAAGACAGCAATGTCTGTTGCAGCATACATTTAGAAATGGCTCAATGTATAGCCAGACTCTCCTACTGTACCTTCCAGAAGTCCTCCAAGGGATTTCATCTGGGACTTTTCCAAGGCAGCATAGTAGCTGTATGTATCTGGCAACTTTGCCCTCTGTGTAATAGTAATTGGTGAGAATTTGGTTTACATCTAACAAGTTTTCTAACAGAATCTATGCGTTTATCCTTCCATTTACTTGGATTTAAACCTGGACAAAAATGAGAGGAACTAGAAAGGAGGGCTCTTTATGTCTATTTTCCTAAGCTTTACTACCAAATTTTGGCTCAGGATTTATTATTCTAAATATCCCAGATTAGCTCTTTATGTGTATTCTTAAAGAAGCCAAAAGTATGAAGTGAGAGACATCATCTCTATGGGTTTGTGTGACAATTTTGATAACCTCCAATGCTGTTTCTTACAGTCACTGCATTTGGTAGGTCTTCTATATTTGTGAATGGGAGAGATTTTACTCCAGAGTGTGCAATGGTATAAAACAGGGATATGGGGAAGATGAACATATGAAAAATGCACATTTTGTATTCCAGATTGAAAGCAAAACTGTTTTTTCTAAGGATTTCTAAAATCTCCAAAAATAATATTTAGGAAACTGATTTGAAAAATTAGACCAAATGAATTACATGAGCTTATTTAATTACATTAGTTTATTCAAAGCAAAGTCCCCAAGGAAAGTTCAATCTTTTCAGAGTTCTTAAAATGTGCAGTGGTGCAGCATCCTTGCTTAGGAATGCAGCCCATAGCAAGTAATGTTGTTCAGGATTGCAATTTGCACCAGGAAGGGTATAGCTGCTAATAAGTGTGTCTTAAATGTCCAGAATGTTCTATCAATGCTGCCACTGTTCTGCCTCAGAATTGCTCTCTTTCTGGGCAGTTTTCAGAGTTATATAGGAGCCAGATTTGGTTGACTACCTTAGAGACTGAGTACTCCTGACAACAGAGCAATTTTCACTCAGCTGGGGAAAAGTCTGGTGAACTCATAAGAACTGGCAAAGGACTTTATCTATGAAACTAGAAAGAAATTCAGACAGAATTTTTTCTTTCCTTTTTGATGTATAGCACAAAATGAATTCATACCAAAACCTGATCGATATATCTTTTGCTTAATCTTCATTCATTTAATATGGAAATTTCTTAAAGCTATGAAATGTAACATCAGTCATAGAGGATGCAATAACTAAGGGATAAAAATAAAATCATATTCCAAAATTTTAAAACCCTCACCTTCTGTCTTAGAATCAATACTAACTATTGGTTGCCAAAGCAAAAGAGAGGAAATTGCAGTAAAGTGACTTGCTTAGGGTCATATGGAACCCAAGACCTCCAGTCTCCAGGCCTGGCTCTCTCTGCTCCTACAAATAGCTTATACTATATATGATTTGTATTTTAAAATACTATATTGAATTAATATCACAAGCAAACAAATAACATTGATATCTTTGACATTTCCTGAAATTTTTATCTAATACATTCCAGAAGAAAGTAACTGAAATAAAAGTACCATCCAGATAATTGATGTTATGTGAAAAGGTGTACCAACTTAGTGATGGTTAAAAATAAGTTTGTTACTAATGCAATCCTAGGAATAAAAAAAAGAGAAAACTCTTCTTTGGGATTATTTGGAGATGTGATCTGAGCTGCCCATAGCCTTTATCCTACTGATAGCTAGATGCTGATGCTAGAGAAGTGATTTCAATGCACCTGTATAATTATTTATAGTAGAGTCTGGAATTGATTAGGGACTAAAATGAGTAATGCCATCACATCATTCAAGATCAGCAGAAAAAAAATTTTTAAACCTGAGTTTCAAATAAATTTAAGTAGTGAACAAGATATGGCCCCTTATTCTACTACATTGCACAGTGAAGAGAGATGGAGACCTGTGAAGTTAAAAGACAGCTTACCTCATGATAGAATATGTTCCAAAAGGTAATGCCAGTGTTTGTGAGCAGAGGACACTAAGAAACATCAGTGACACCAGGAGCTGGGGGCTACTTCTGGCTTCCATCTCTGGACCTGAAATGAATGAAAAAGAAGTCAGTTTAGATCACCTTTCGAGCTGTTTCGGATATTGTCTGCATAATAGCTCAGAAAATAATTTGAAATATAAAAAGTTTTGCCAAGTTCAAAACAAGTGACTATCACTACATAGAAAGAGATAAAATTGCATCATGGTTACAGGATCATCCTATAGAATTTCCTCCATTTTCCTCCATCACTTTGAATATAAATTAACTGCTAGCTATGTCACAAACTACATATAAATTTTACACAACTTTATGCTATTTGCCGGTTTTTCAAAGAAACACACATGAATCTAAGGAACACTAGTCTTCTTTTTAAACTAGAGACATATGCAAGCAATCAAATATATACTTTCTTCACTAAAGGAATGGGTTGCAAAAAAAGGGAATCAATGAGTAAATGAACTCTCTTCCAGTTCTTATCTTAATTATCTAGTAAAGGCAAGAAATTTATGGAGAGAGATAGTCAGACAGAATTGTGGAAATACAAAAAGCTTACTCAGAACTCTCTTCCCTTACATCTGCATTTGAACATTTTAAGCACTATTAGTAAAAAAAAATAAGAATGCCAAGTTCTCACTAAAGAGTGTATTATTATTCAAATATTTATAACTTTAGAAAAGAGAAAAGGCATATATAGAGGGAGAAAAGGATATTTATATCTAATTTCATTACATATCTTTGTGAGTTTCTAAAAAGAAACAGGATTTTAAATTCTCTTTCTGTAAGAAGATTAGCAAAAAGAAATATTTAAAATAACAAATAAAGAGGAAACAATCACTGTCCCAATGATGCAACTGATGGTAAAATAAAAGCTTCAGTAATCGAACAAGATACAAGTTAAAATCTTGTTACAACCACTGAGTGTATGATTTCTGTATGACAGAAATCAGTTCTGAAGCAAGAGAAAGCATGCTCTAGTAACTAAAACTGAATGAAGAAGAAAGCAGGATAAAATATTTACAAACTAATAGAGTGAATAGAGAACCACATAAGACAAGCTTTCACATTTCATAATGTTACCTAAGAAACTAGTTTTGTTTTGTTTTTAATGGCTGTAAAAAAAAATCACATGGAAAACTTTAAGCTAGAAAAAGAAAATTCTGTATAAACGATGGAAAGTTGCAGGGAAAATACAAAGACAAGTTGAGTTTCTGCTTACCCTGACTTGTAATGTCTTCTCTGTGGTGGGGTGTGCTCCTTTCTGGAGGATGCCAGTGAACGCCTGGAATCTTCTTGTGCAGTGAATTCCTGTGAAACCACAAAGGACTTCACCTGTTCACTGAAACAGATCTTAAGCTTGGCTACAGGGATGCTGTTCTTCCTAACTCCTGAGTCTGACTCCTCGTCTCTTCACTATACTCTGACCAGCATTTCAAACACTCCTTTTTATAGGGCTCACACATGGGGCCAAGCAATCAAATGACGTCACAATTATGACTCCCCCAGGGATGAAGAATGCCTTATGAGGTAGAAGGTCCTATGTAATCCACGAGAAACACGCAATGTTCTTATTATGAGTGATTTATATTAACTTATGGTGAGTAATTTCAAAATTTGAGGTACAGGGAAAAAACTTCAACTTATTTAAATAACCAGCAGACCCATGCGTAGTAGGAAATAGGATTTTTTTCCTTTAAATGAATGTGAATATAATAAGATAATGATTATTCAAGTGTGGTTTAGTAGTTATGAAGCAGTTTTTCACAAGAGAGATTTTTTTTTCCTGAAAACATTTCAGAGGAATTGGAAATAATCAAAGCAATGGAATCATTTGGGGACTATGTGTGTGTCTATGTCTGTGCAATCTCATGTACAAAGATATATGTTACATATATGAAATGTTATCTACATATTATTACTTATTCTAATAGGAAAACCGTGCTGTTCATGCTTTAATTATTTGTATTCCATTGATATTATTACAATTCTTCTCTCTTGTTTAGTGAGATTTATTACCTATGATGAGACTGGGGAATTTAACATCATTTGATCATTCCAGAGTTGCTAATTATTCCCTACAGAGAACTGTTTTAGGATGTTAAACCTCAGAAGTTTCATTTCTTTAAAATATTATTTTCACCTTTTCTAAAGCCTCACATATATTTTAGGGATATTTTCTTTATCTCTTAAGTTTTAATCTTTTACTGGAATAAAACCCTGTTGATACTTTCTGAATAATTTAACTCTAGGTACATTATTACATATGTTACTCTGGGTACAACTCTAGGTTCTAATATTTTACCATTAAACTTCTCCGGGAAAAAACCAAAAACACAAAATGCCCCTGTAGTCAAAAGATTTGCTTTGCAAATGGGGTATGATATATATTTCTGGGAATGATTTGGGATTTGGATTCAGAGGGCTAATCTTTGAATCTTCCCTCTTCCACTGACTATGAGTTCTTAGGCCAAACACTTAACATATCAGTGGATTAAATTATCTCTAACCTCTCTCTTACCCCTAGATAGATTACTTCATCACCTAATTTCTTCTAAGATAAATGTTCCCTAAATACTCTGTTTTGGAACAACTATCCCAGTAAAGGCTAGAGTTTGTTTGCTTGTTTTTTTTTTTTACCTTCCAAACAGGTCAAAGCCCATCTTTGTGGCTTACAAAGATATGAATAAAAAAAGAAAAGAATATTTGACAGTAATTTAATTTGTTTGTGAAATATGTACATTGTGAAAGCAGTAGGTAAAGTTTAGATTCAGCTAAACAATTTTATGGGCATCGAAGGAAACTGTAATCAATCCACTTTTGGCTTCCTGTGCATGCTCTTCTTGTGCTTGTTTGAAAGTACCTAACAAGAGGGTGATTGAATCTTTCTTCTTTCTTCTCTCTTAAGATTTTAGTACATCTCTTTGATTCATTCTAAGACAGCCTGGGATAGCAAAGGAATATTCTGCTATTCCTAATCACATTTTCTAATCCACTTACATGAAAAATTAAATGAATTAAATTTCCTAATGTCTGGAAATTTGTTTCCCAGCTGACAGCTCTGACTTAAACCAGAGTTCCTGTGATGGCTTAATTCCAGGAAATATTTTTTTACCCTATTATTACAAACTGGAGATCAAGATAATTCTCATTTGGAGGGGAGGAGGTGGCATTATTTCTTCATCTCCCAGCTTCCCAGGTAGTTTTATTTATGATAATCAGTATGATATTTCATTTGATTAATTGAGACAAGAGGTGATACAATGGGTTGAGCCCTGGACTTGGAGTCAAGAAAACCTCAGTTTAAAACCAACTTTAAACATTTACTAGATATTTGATCAGAAGCAAGTATCTCAATCTCTGCCCACTTCATTTCCTTTATCTGTAAAGTGGGTTTTATTAACACTTGTCTCCAAAAGGTATTTGAGAGGATCAAATGAGGTAATATTTGCAAAGCAGATCATAAATCTTGAAACAGTATATGAATATTATTATTCTTGTCATAGTCATAGAATTTTCAAGGGTATGCAAATACTAAGAGAAAAAAGAAATTAAACTATGACTAAATTGATAACGAAAAATAAGAAAAAAGGAAGATATTTAAAAATTTCAAAGTGTAAATCCTTTTAGTTAAAAAAATCAAAATTATGGAATGAAAATCAAGGTACTTTAAGACATTATTATTAGAATTCCATCAACTTCAAACCTTTAAAAGAAATTAGAAGTCAACAACACTGAAATAAAATACAAGTACATGACAATTTCCCCAAAAATGAATCTAAAAGTCCAACATGTAGTTCTAAATGGTATCAGAGCACCATCTACAGGTGAAAACTCTCATTTCATAGAGGAGTAAGAAAGTGATCAAGCTCTCAACTTTTCTAGTATATTTTATTGATGGTATTTTTCTAGTTATAACAAAAAAATTAAAAACCTTTAAATTGAGATAGAGAGAGAATGTTTGACTTAATCCTAATGTCTTATCTTTGAAAATTTTATAAATCAGGAAAATAAAAAACTTTTACTTTAATGTGCATAATCTTTCTACTTTTACATCATATCTGCTCTAATTCCATAGTACTTTAAGAATGTAGGAGCCTAATGTGAATGTCTGTGGTTTGCACATAGTTTAAAAAATATTCCATTCTCCAAATAGAGGTTCATTGATGTAGCAGGGCTCATAATGCTTATATCAATCATCAAATTTTAGAACACAATTCATTCTGAAATATCTTGTCCATTGTCTTTTATTTTATAGATGAGAAAACTGAGTTCTGAAGAGATTTTAGGACTTGCACAATGTTAGACAAGTAACTAGTTACTTGTAGTTCTGAGTTAAAAGAATAAAAGTACTTTTATTCTTGTTTCAGTGCTCCTTCCACTATATCCTATAGCTTTTAAGAAATTTGCATAAGTGTGAAAAAATTCTGAAGAGATATTGTCCTTTTTAAAAATGGGAGAAAGTACATAGACATAGACTCAGAATTTTTATTGAAAAGAAATTGGAAGTAAGAAAAGGAATAGTAATGTGAAGGGTAGGAATTTTTTAAACTAAGTTTTTATTTATGTCTTCTATTTTTCAAACAACTGTAATTTTGTCCAAAATTCTTCTCCCTCCACATCCTACAGAGTCATCCCATATAATAGATACCATTTTTAATGACAAAAGAAAGAAAAATAAAAGAAAAAAATCAGCTTACCCAATCAATACATTGAAAAAGTCTGAATATATGTGCAATATGTATACTTGGGGACTTCCCACATCCATGAAGGGATGGGTTGAAGGTATCCTTTTGTATTTCTTCAAGTAATGCTTGATTTTTATAATTGTGTTTAATCTTGTGTGTGTGGTTGTTCTTCCTACTTGCATGGTGTAGTTATTGTGTATATTGTTTTCTTGGCTATTGGATCTTTCCATGTGTCTCTATAGTCTCACACATATTATTTCTTATAGCACAGTAATCACCCATTGCAATCTACATACCACAATTTATTTAGCATTACAGTAAACATTGGAACATCTACTTTGTTTCTAATTTTTTCAATTATAAAAAGGTCTGCTATAAATATTTTGTTGTAAATGGAGATTTCCTTCTCATTAATGATTTATTTGGTGTATAAGTCCCAGATTCAGGGTATGGATATTTTAGGCATTATTTTTCCATACCCATTCTTAGCTCTAGCAATAATGCATTACATTAATGTATCTGTCACCCCACGAGATCCCCAGTGTGGCCATTTTTGTACCCTTTGCCAATTTGAAGGGTGTGAGGTGAAACTTCAATGTTGTTTTCATTTCTCATTTCTCTTATTATTAGTCATAGGGAACATTCTTTCATGCAGTTGTGAATATTTTTCAATTCTTCATTTTAAAACTGTTCATACCCTTTGACTATTTAGATATTGGGGTATGGCTATTAGTACAGATTCAGTTTTATATATATATATATACATATATAAATTATTTATGTCTTCAATACCAAAGATTTATCAGAGAAATCAGATATGAATTTCCCCCCTTTTGACTCCTTCCTTTATATCTAAGTGCACTTCTTTTTTCTGTGCAGAAATGTTTTAGTTTCATGTGATCAAAGTTATCCTACTTTATCTTTTATAATTGCCTCTATATCTTGTTTGAGTGAGAATATATCTACAACTTCTCTCAGAGGAAAATGACATGTTTATCTTCTGATTTTTTTTTCATTTTATGGTTCTTAACATGAAATTTAAGATACTTTGTACTATATATACACTATATTTGAGCTCTGGAAATGCTGTTTCCCCCTTAGTAGCAGTGCTTATAACAAATAATGTTGCTCAAAAATCATCCCTTTTTCCACCATTTCCCCTGATTTCTAGATGTTGTGTGTTTCCAAATGAATAAGTAGTTTGATAAAGCATTAAAATGAAAATTAATTATAGGGTTGTCATTTTTTATATTAGCACAATCTGTGAGCGCTGAATATGTCTTCAGATATTTACATTGTTATCTATTTCTTTAAGAAACATGTTGTAATCAAATCTACATAAAGTTTTTGTTCTTTATCAAATTGATCCCATATATTTTATATAATATAATTATTTGAATTAGAATTTTCCTTTCTATGACTTCTTTAGGATTCTTGTAATTATAATGTAAATGAGCAATTAAGTTTTGAAGTGTTTTTTTTTTTTTGTGTAGCCTATAACTTTGCAGAAGCTATTAATCATCTCAATTATCTTTGCTGATTTCCTGAATTTATCACATAGACCATCATCAGGTCAGCAAATAGGGATAGTTTTATTTCATCTTTATCCATCTTTATTCCTATAATTTTTCTCCTGTCTTACTGCTTTTGCTAGAATTTCTAGAATTATATTCAATAATAATAGGGAAAGTATTTTTCCTTAAGCTCATATTTATTAGAAAATATTCTAGTGGGGGCAGCTGGTTGGCTCAATGGATTGAGAGCCAGATCTAGAGATGGGAGATCCTATGTTCAAATCTGACCTCATACTCTTCCTAGCTGTGTGACCCTGGACAAGTCACTTAACCCCCATTGCCTAGTTTTTTACCAGTCTTCTGCCTTGGAACCAATACACAGTATTGACTCCAAGATGAAAGTTAAGGGTTTAAAAATTTTTTTTTCCTAGTGTATCCTCATTGCTTATAATGCAACATACAAATACATATATGGTTTTTAGATAGATGCATTTTTTAGCATATTAACAATGTCTCTCTATGCTTAAACTTCAAATAGTTGTTTAGCATAAAAGAGTGCTACACTTTTTGCTACACTTTATCAAGGGTTTTTTGTACCTCCATTGAAATGATCATGTGGTATTGGATATTTGGATTTTTAATATTATTATGTTGATTGTTTTTCTAATGTTAACATCCTTGCCTGCCTAATATAAATATAATTTTATGATAATAAGTGATTTCTTGGATAAATCATTCTAGTCTATTTGATGAGATTTTGTGTAAATTTTTTTTCAATATTTATAAATTATATTTGTCTCCTTTGCTGTTTTATCCTTCCCTGGTTTCAATATTAGGACTATATGTGACTCAAATGGACTCAAGTAGAAACTTTCTCTGTTTTTGAGAACAATTTCTGAAGTATGGATACTAATTTTTCTTTAAAAGTTTGATAGAATTTTTCTATAAATCCAGTAGGACAGGAATGTTTTTCTTTGTTTCTTTGCAGCTAGTTGAATTTCCCTTAATGAGTTAGGATCATTTTAATATCTAATTTTTGCCTTCTGATAATGTGGGTATTTTCTATTTTTGAGGATAATACTATATTTCTTTTACATTCTCACCTTTTAAAATATAAACATCATTATATACATTTTCCTAATTATTCTCTTTTATTTTGTTTTGATTGTGATTTCAGCTGGGTCATTTCCTATTTTATTGATTTGACATTCTTTTTAATCAAATTAGTATAAGGTTTATCCATTTCATTAGCTTTGTCAAAGTGCTTAGCTTTTGGTTTTATTAATTCTATGTTTTTAAAAATGATCCATTTCTCATCCAATTTTTATATATAAAGTCAATTTATTAATTTCAAATGTATATTCAGTTCATTAATCTCTTATTTTTCTATATTGTTCATGTAACTTTAAAAGTATGTGATTTTCCCTTGAAGACTGCCTTAGTGACATTCCAGAAATTTTGGTATTATTCCTTTGATGCATAGTCAATTTCTTCATTCCCTCATTTTTTGCATGCCTCTATTTTTTAAATAAACAGCAGATTGAAAGTTTTATAAATCTAATTTGCCAATGCTTTTTTTCTCATTTTATTGAATTTTTTAATTCAGTCACATTTAGAATTATGAAGTTATACCTGTTTCATTTGCATATTTTTTCAATTTAGGATTTTACCCCTTCTTTATAAACTGTCAATATTATGTCCCTTCAGTTACTCTATTTTAAGCTGGCCCCCATTCAAACTGACTCTTTCATTTCTTCCCCTCTGTTCTGCTCCTCCCTTTTGTTAACCCTTTCCTTTTGGAGTTTTGCATCTTATTTCCTTTTACTTTCCTGCTTTTGTCTTGTTGTTTAATTGTTTTCTTCTTTTTTCCTCTTTGTTATAGCACCAGCAGTCCTCAAATATGACATAATTGATACATGCTTTCTTGATAAAAATTATTGATAGTCTGGGTGTATAGTCATGTAATTTTTTTTATCTTGTCAACATTCTGAAAGTGAAGGGTATATAACAACATGTTAGGGGTATTTTTGGCTTGTTTCTCTTGCCACAACCCTGAAAAGTTAGGGACCATGGAACAATGAATCTTTGTGTGTACTTCTTTTTTTTCCCCAATAATTTTATTGAAAGAAAGACTACATAGAATATAAAGACAATGGGTTTTTATGATTTGATATAAAAATTTAGGTAAAGATATCTAAAATAATACTTATAGTGGAAAGTCTTTTATTACACAAGAAGCAAATAAATCACAACTTTCACTTTTTTATATTTGTTTTGATTTTAATCTTGAAGTCGTTTCTTTTATAGATTTGAGAACTCAAAAACAGTCAATTTGTTCATCAAACATTTCTTTCAGTCATTCTGAAAAATAAAGCAGAACAAAATTAATTCTTCAAAATAATTAATTCCCTTTTTATGCTAAGTTTTTTAGTTTAATCAACTTTTGGTGGATAATCATGCTAAATATAGTGAGGAAGAGAAGCCAAGTTAGATTAAAAGTTTTAGCATATACACCAAAGAAGTAGAACCTTTTGCATATATGTAGGTCATATAGAAATGGATTACCTTTTGAAAATACAATGAAGTTATATTCATTTAGAACACGTAAACTGAATGTCACAATAAACACTGAAAAATAATTTCATGATTAGCTGATAAAATTCAGTTATTGGAAAAAATAATATTATCTAGATCTTTATGGATTAAGAGAATTTTTAAGCAGGCAGATACTCAGTCATTAATGAAATAACTGCTCAAAATTTAATCAACTTAGTTATTTCTAAAACAGATGATTTTGAGGTCAAAATATACCCAATTGTGTGAAAGACAACAAAGTTTTTTTTTCAATAATAAGGTAATTGGAATATATCCCAAGTAAAATAATTGTTTGTTAATGAAAAAGAAATCTTATAGTCCTAAAACTCTAGCCTCATCGCTTTAAATGCAAAATTGCCTTCACCCATATTCTATGACAATGAAGAATCTACCATATCCAATATGGCTAGTCTACACTTGAGTTTTAAAATAATTTGGAAAGTTAAGGAACCCACCTGTACTTAGAAATGGAGCTTTGTTTTCTACTGTTTTGAGGGGAGATTTTTTTTTTAGGTCAAAGTACTGATTCATATCTGAATAAGCAGGTTCTCATACCTAGTTGTATTTGTTATCTTTCTTATTTCCTGACAGTTTTAAATTTCTAGCAAAGGATCCATTTTTCAATAAGACAACTGACTTAAATCTATAAGAATACAAAGCATTTTCCCAGTAGACAGATGGTCGAAGGATATGAACAGGTAATTCTTAGGTGAAGAAAACAACTTTGAGATACCATTTCATATCTATTAACCTAGCTAATATGACATTAAAGGGAAATGATAAATGTTGGAAGAGATGTGGAAAAAGGAGTACATTAATTCACTGCTGGTGGAGCTGTGAACTGATTAACCATCCTGAACAATCTGGAAGAAAGCTCAAAAGGGCCATCCAACTGGACATGCCTTTCTGATCCAGCAATTTCACTACTAGGTTTATATCCCAAAGAGACTGAGAAAAAGAACTACTCTACAAAATTATTTCTTGAATTTCTTTTTGTGGTGACAAAGAACTGGAAACTAAAGAGATGTAAATCAGTTGGTGAACTGCTGAACAAGTTGTGGTATATGATTATAATGGAATGCTCTCATGCCATAAGAAATGACAAACAAAATGATTACAAAAATCCTCAAAACACTTATGTGAAGTTATGCAAAGTGAGCAGAACTGGGAGAACATTGTACACAGTGGCAACAAGAATATATGTGAATGACTTAAGTATTACCAATAAG
Source organism: Monodelphis domestica (assembly GCF_027887165.1). Taxonomy (NCBI): domain Eukaryota; kingdom Metazoa; phylum Chordata; class Mammalia; order Didelphimorphia; family Didelphidae; genus Monodelphis; species Monodelphis domestica. The sequence goes on along the minus strand of NC_077228.1, from coordinate 432,724,839 downwards.
ACAAGGATCCAGGACAACTCCAAGAGGCTCATCTCAAAAGAAAAGTATATCTACCTCCATAAAAGGAATATACATAGTCCAAATGCAAATTGAAATATATCATTCTTTATTTCTTTTATGAATTTCTGTTTAGTGTAAGCAATATGTGGCTTGTTTTGCATCATGATGAAAATTGTAATATCTATTACATGATAATACATTTATAGCCTATATCTTATGATCTGCCTTCTTAAGGGAGAGAGAGAGAAAAGAGAGAGAGAGAGAGAGAGAGAGAGAGAGAGAGAGAAAGAGAGAGAGTGTGTGGATTGCAAAATATCAGGAAAAATATTAAGAAATTATATTGATTTAATCTGGAAAATAAAATTTATTTAGAAATGCATTGCTGACAATTAATATATTTTAATTTAGGCAATTTTGATGAATAAGATTTTGAAACTCAAGATGGAGAATTAAAGAATGCTCAGAACTTGAAGTTCATCCTTTAGAAAGCTACAAAAAGTAAAAAATGCCTCAAAATGAAATATGAATGGTAGAAACAATAAGACAAAGCAGTTCTCTAGCCCAAAACAGCATGGAGAGACAGCAAAGAGAGCCCATCTGAGTGCAGTAAGAAGGGAGAACATAATTCAGCATTCCTGCAAGAGCTTGGGTGAGATATAGCACAAATCACAGGGAAAGGAACAGAACTATGATCAGTTCAGACTTAATGGGGGGAGTGGAAGCCAATGTAATAAAGTATAAATGGCAGTGGGAGAAATGTAGCCCAGCAGAGTCCAGCCAAACCAAATCCAATGTGATCCAGCATAGGCAGCAGAGGGAAGAAACAATCCAAAAAGGTCTGTACATGGCTAGAGTGGGCAAAACCCAATGTGATCCAGCATAAGTAGCCTCTGGATAGAACAGTTCCAAGCCTCCCCACAAAAGGCCAATTAGGTCACCTGTGCAGAATGTTCAATCTTGAACATGGGTGACAGTCAATACAAACCCACCATCAGAATTGACCACAGTACCAGGTCAAGCCAGTTTTACTCCAGAAATGAAACTGAATTTCAACATATCATTAAAAAGTAGTGGGAAAAAGCCCCCAAATGAGGAAAAACAAGGAAAAACACTGACTTTGAAAAACTTTTTCAGCATCAAAGATGACCAAAATGAAGCTCAAAGGAGGACAGCAGTACACAAAGAAAATGTGAAGTCAAAAATGAACTCCTAACAGTGCTCCAAAAAATATAAAAAAAGAAACAAACAAGAACATAGAAAAGAAAATTATAGAATATGTTCACAGTTTGGAACAAAAATTCACTAAAGAAGAGTTCCCTAAAAAAGGAAATGCAAAGGCTCAAAAAAGAAAATGCCTCTATAAAAATTAGAATTAGAAAAATTGAAGCTAATGATTCTATAAAGACACTGGGAAACAATAAAACAAATTCAGAAGAATGAAAAACAAGAAAATCAGAAATATCTCAATTGAAAAACAACTGTCTTGGAAAACATCCAGGAAAGATAACCTAAGAATCATTAGACAGCCTGAAAGCCATGATGAAAAAAAAAAAAGAGCCTGGATATCACATTGAAAGAAATTTTCAGGGAGAACTGCTCTGAAGTACTGATTTAAGAGAAATTTAATTTAATAGAATTTGAAAGATTTCAATCATCACTGTTTAAAAGGGATTCCAAATTAAAAACTCACAGGAATATTATAGCCAAACTTGGAACGCAAGGCCAAGAAGAAAACATTGCAAGCAGCCAGAAAAATATTAAAATATTGTGGAGCCCTAGTGAAGATTACACAGGACCTAGCAGCTTCTACATTAAAGAACTATAATGCACAAAATATAATATTCTACAAGGAAAAAGATATGGGACCAAGAATCACCACTCCAGCCAAAGTGAGAATAATGTTTTAAGGGAAGAAATTTATAATTAATGAAGTAGAGGACTTCTAAGCATTCCTGATGAAGCAACCTAATCTGAAAAGAAAATGTGATAATTAAGTTTGACACTCAAGATAAAAATAACGAAAAGAAGTTAAGAAGTAAACAAAAAAGAAAAAACTCAAGGGACTCGGTTAGGCTAAATGAATTACCTTACTATACAGGACAGTGATAACTTGGATATTTAAGACTTTTATGATACAAGAGAACATATGTTATAATACAAGAGATATATAATGTTCTTAAAGAAAAAATACTTAAGATACTTAAGAGAATCAAAATGGGGTCAAACTGATTAATTTCCACATGAGAAGGTAATAATTAAGATATAATATTTGAGGAGCTTAAGATATGGAATGTACTTAGGATAATTGAATACTTAAGAACTTTATCACTTTTAGGGCAGTGAGTAAGAACATACAGAGACCGATAGTAGTGAGTAAGATGAATATGATATAATGATGTCCCAAAAAACAAAATTAATGTATAAAAAGAACAACAAAATGGGAAAAGAGAAAAGGAGAAACATTTGGGGATAAATTATCTTACATGAGGAAGTTTATAAGAGTCAATACATTGGAAGGGAAGAAGGAGAGAAGGCAGGCATTGCCTGAAACTTACTCTCATCAGAATTGTTCCCAAAGGGAAATAATATCCACACTCAATTGGATATCAAAACCTGTCTTATCCTACAGGGAAGTAAGAAGAGGAGGGAGTAGAAAAGAAAGGGAGCAGACAAAAGGGGGAGTGAACAGTGGAAGTTTAGCCAGAAGCTAAACATTAGTGAACCAGGAAAAGCTGAAAGAGAAAAAGAGAAACAAAGAAAAATATAGAGTTAGTAATAACTTTGAATGTGAACATGATGAACTCACCTATGAAAGAGAAGATGATAGCACAGTGGATTAAAAGCCAGAATCCCATAATATTCTGTCTATAAGAAACACATTTAAAGAAGGGAGACACACACAGAATAGAGGTAAAGAGTTGGAGCAGAATCTATTACATTTCAGTGAAAGTTAAAAAAGCAGAGGTAGTAATTATGATTTTGTACAAAACAAACTGATATAATTAATAGATAATGTAATTACATCTTAATGAAAGATACCCTAGAAAATGAAGTAATTTCAATAAACTTATATAAACCAAGTGTCATAGCATCCAAATTCATAAAAGGTTACATTAATTTTATAAAGAAGTATACAGTGTAACTATACTAATAGAGGAAATGAATCTTTCCTTCTCAGAAGTAGATAAAACAAACCAAAAAATAAAAAAGAATGTAATTAAGGAGATGAATAGAATCTTACAAAAGACTAGATAGATATATGGAGAAATATGAATTTTTACATTGATTTTTACATTGTTTTCATCCTTTGTGCATCATACTAGCAGGTAAATATATCATAACTATATACTATGACACAATGTGTTTGTGGACTTTAAAAGTAAATCAAAGTAAGGGATTTACAAATGTATTCTAAATTATTCTATTTAGAATGAATGAACAATGGATAAAGACATTTATTTTGTTATATCATCAGGTGTGCAGTTTGGTATATATAGATTTGTATATTATAAGTGAGTGTGTAATGGAGATTCAAATTGAAATGATGTTAAAGAATGACCAAAAGACCAAGGATCCAAATTTTACTGTGGAATAAAGTATAAATGAATATATGGAAGATAATTACTATCAGTAAAAGAAAAGATAAAAGAGGGAGATTTTGAAACAGATTATCAGAATGTAATATTTTAGGAAGATTTGATACACAAGAATATAAACTATAACTAAAATTGAAATGTAGCTAAAACTCAACAGGACAAGATCAAAGCCTTTAATTTAGGATGGTAGTTAAAAAAAGATAGGAATAATAATGTTGTGGAGTCAAGGGGAGCCTAAAAGTGTTTTTCTAAACAGGCAAGAGAAGCAGCTATTGTTATGGTTCATAGGAATCTAACATTTTAAGATTTACAAAGAGCTTTCCCCATAACATCCCTGTGTACTGAGGAGTGTGAGTTTTGTTATCACAGTTTAACAGATCTGGAACCTAAAGCTTTAAAAAGGTTACAGGAGTTTCCCAGGAAAATCCAGTGAGAAAGTATGAGAGATCAGATTTGAACGCCAGTCTTCCTAATTTCAGGACCAGAGATCTATTCTCTGAGCTATTAGTTGCCTCTAATAAGACTTGGAGCAATAGTTATTTGTATAAAATAAGTAATTGCTCACATGTCTTTTTCATTTAAAGGCTTACAATGAGTTTTCCCCATAACTATGTAAGAAGGGCGTCTTATGATTAGTATTCCTATTATACAGATGAAGAAATGAACTTTTAGGAATAGATAACAAATAAATATCTGAAGCTAGGTTTGAACTCAGGTTTTCCTGACTACAGGTCCAGCACACTATCAACTGCCTGACCTAGTACATCAAAAGTATTTTGGATATTTTATACTCAGTAGAAATGAACTTACCACTCCTCAGCTTTGGAACCCTTTGAGTAAGTCCCTTCATTACCAAGGTCTTGATTTGGCAGATCAGTTTCCTCTTTTAATAACCCTACTTCATCAAAGCCATCTTTTACTTCAAACTGTATTCCTTTGTTCACTGCCCTGGAAGGGAAAGAACCCATAGTGTTTCTCTTATAACATCAATTAAAAATTACTCTATCGACTTTAAAATTCATTCAAAGAAAGGCATTTGAAAAGTATTATATCAAAGACACATACAAAACCCAGTGGAATTGCACATCAGCTATGGGATGGGGGAGAAAAGGGAGAGAAAGAACATGAATCTTGTAAACTTAGGAAAATCTTCTAAATTAATTAATTAAATAAAATTTTAAAAATCTAAAATCAAAAGTATCATAAAAATATTCCCCTTATAATAGATGAAAAATGAATACAAACAACTTTTTTCATTCCATGAAGTTTGTGTTTATGTGTATATATCTATGTGACTGTGTAATGTTTATCCAAAAATTGAAATAAGTATAGAAAGGGGTTAAAGATAAAAATGCATCCAGATTGTAAAATAAATATAAAAACTATTCAGAGGCAACAATTAAAATCAATAGAAGAAAAGGGAAGGGAGTAAGGGAGTAAAAATAATGCAGATGATTAAAATGACTTATTTTAGATAAATTTGATATATGAAAATATGAAGCTCCAAGGAAGAAAAAGGAAGTAGAACACAGGAAGAAAATGGTCATGTTGGAAATTATTCAGTATAGAAGACATGGAAGAAAAAACAGAGTAGGAGGAATAATGGTTATGGGAGTGAGATTATGTTTGTGCATTGAGATGAGGAGGAGCTATTGCTTTATCTCATATTTTGATAGCATTTTAAGATTTACAAAGAATTTTCCCCAAAATTCTGTGAGGTGGGTAATGACACTATCTTTTACAGAATAGGAAATAGACTTTGAGAGATTAAAAGTCTAGACCAGAAGCCAGCCAGGTGGCACAGGGGATTGAGAGTCAAGGCTAGAGATTGGAGGTCCTGGGTTCAAAACTGGCCTCAGACACTTCCTAGCTGTATGACCTTGGGCAAGTCACTTAATCACCATTACCTTGCCCTTACCTCTCTTCTGCCTTGGAACCAATACACAGTATTGATTTTAAGATGGAAGGTAAGTTGTTTTTTTTTTTTAAACTGGTCTAGAGTTTTATATTTAAATGCTATCTAATGATCAATTTCAAACAAGTTCTTTTTAACTCCAGATCCAGCACTATTCCCACTGTTCCATCTATCTTCTTCAGAAATATCCTTATATTTACAATGGTCAGCAAAAAAAAAATCTCTTCTTAGCCCTGAAATACTCAAAATTGAGCTACTCATTTTCAAATGGTAAATTTTCCAAATTGAAAGAATTTGCTGATTATTTTCTGAAAGATATCTAACAATGATATTTCTAAGGAATGTTATAGCAAAATTGGAGAGCTCTCAGTTCAAGGGGAAAATATTGTAAGCAACCAAAAAGAAAACAATTAAAATATCATGGAGCCACAGTCAATCTACACATTATTTTGAAGCTTCTGCACTAAAGGATCAGAGAATTTGGTATATGAAACTCTGTAGAGCAGAGCAGGTAAGATTTTAATTGAGAATTTTCTGCTCATCAAAACTATATAGAATCTTTCAAGGGTAAAAATGAATTTTCAACGAAATAGAAGACTTTCAATCATTCCTTATTAATAGACTAGAGCTAAAAAAGAAAATTTGGCTTTCAAATATAAGACTCAGTAGAAGCACAAAAATGTCAACAGGAAAAGAGAAATCAAATAGAAAGTTAAACTGTACACATTCCTACATGGGAAAATGGTATTTGTGACTCCTGAAAACTTTACCATTATTAGGGCAGTTAGAAGGAGTATATGCAGACAAAGGGCATTGGTATATGATAAGAGGCTATCTGAAAAATCAAAATTAAGGGGTGGAAAAGAGGAATGAACTACCAGAAGGGGGAAGAGAGAGGTAGAATGGAATAAATAATTTCACATTAAAGAGGCACAGAAGAATATTTTCAGTGGAAGAAAAGTTGGACGTGGTGGTGTATTTGAACCTCACCCTCATCAGAAATGATTCAAAGTAAGATAACATGTGCACTCAATTGGATATAGAAATCTATCTTACTCTAGAGAAAAGTAAGAAGGAAAGGGAGTGAGGGAAGGTGTGAAGCAAGTGCTGAGAGAAGGAAGCACAGATAGGGGAGAATGGTCTGAAGCAAAACATTTTGAAGATGGCCAAGGTGAAAGGAGAATGATCATAGGAGAAATAAGGAAAAAATAGGCTAGAGGGAGACACACAGTAATCAATTGTGAATATTTTTTTAATAAGTTTCTCTGATAAAGACCTCATTTCTCAAACACATAAAGAACTAAATCAAATGAATAAGAATATAATTCATTTCCAAATTAATACATGCTCAAAGGATATGAACAGACAATATTCAAAGTAATCAAACTATATTTATGTGAAAATACTCTAAATAAATATAGAGTAGAGAAATGTAAACTCAAACTACACCACATCTATTTGATTGAATAACATGTCAGGAAAGGAAAACCACAAATGTTAGACAGTATGGAGAAAAACTAGAATACTGATGCAGTACTGGCAGAGTTATGAACTAGTGCAACCATTCTGGAGAACAATTTATAAATAAACCCAAAGTGCTATAAAACTGTATATTTTTTGAGTCAACATTACCACTACTAGATCTGTATCTGAGATTTTTTAAAAGGGGAAAAGGACACACACACACACACACACACACACACACAAATTAATAGCAGCTCTTTTTCTGGTGGCAAAGAATTGGAAATTGCGCAGGTACCCATCAGTTGGTAAATGGCTAAATAAATCTTGATATATGACTATGATAGAGTATTATTGTGATGAAAGAAATTATAAACAGAATGCTTCTCAGAAAATTCTGGAAAGACTTGAATTGATGAAAAGTGAAATGAGCAAAACTGGAAAAACATTATACATAGCAACAGCATTATTGTGCAATGATCAATTGTGAATGACTTAGCTACCCTTAGCAATATTATACTCTAAAATGATACAAGAGAACTTATGATGAGAAATGCTATCTACTTCCAGAGAAATAACTGATGGAGTCTTTATACAGCTCAAGACACACTTAAATTTTTTCTTCATTTTTCTTTTTGTTTATTTGGGGTTTTTCATCTCTGTTTTCTTTCATAATTAATATGGAAATATGTTTTGCATAACTGCACATATATAGCCTATATGAAATTGATTGCTATCTTAAGAAGATGGTGAAGGGAAGGAGGGAGGGAATTTGGTGCCTGAAATTGCAATTAAAATATTAATTTTTAATTAAAAATTAATTTAACCAAATTAAAAAATTAAAATTAATTTAAAATTAAAATTATTTTAAAATAATTACATAAATATTAAATATTTTATTAATATTTATTAATATTTTATTTATTTTATATTATTTATATTAATATTTATTTAATATTAAAATATTAAAAGTTTTATAAAATAAAGGAAGGAAGAAAGGAAGGAAGGGAAAAGAGAAAAGGAAGGAAAGAAGAAAAAAGAAGGAAAATAAGAGAAAGAAAGGAAGAAAAGAAGGAAGGAAGAACCTGACATCATGAAATCATCAGATTTGAGCTCAAATCTTCCTAAATCTAGTACCAGTGTTCAGCTACTTCTAATTAGGCTGAAAGGACTCATTTTGGTATAATAATGTGAAAGGGAGCTAATATTTATAGCTCACATTTATTTACCATTTTAAGGATTACAATGCACTTTACCCACAACATCCATGTAAGGTAAATTATTTTATTCTTCTTATACAGATGAGGAAACAGATGTTAAGGAATAGATAATTAATAAAGTGAATGCTGGATTGAAACTCAGGTTTTCCTGACTGCAGGTCTAGTACTCTATTCAATACACTACTTATTGAATCATAAGTATTCTCAAATAATTGATAGTCAATACAAATGAACTCACTTTTCTTCAGCTCCAGAATCCTCAGGATAGGTCCCTTCATTTTCAAGGTCTGATCTTTGCTTAAGATCACTTTCCTCTTTTAACAACTCTTTTTCATCAAAGTCATTTTTTGTCGCAATTTGCCCTTCTTTGCTCACTGACCTGGAAGGAAAAAAGATATGTGAGGTTATTCTTATTTATAATATGACCAGAAAGATTCTATAAGCAACACATTTTAAAAGATATAATAAAATATTCTCTGCTCACAATGGATGAATAATGAATAGACAATTTTTGTACTTCCATGATATTTGAGTTTATGTATGTGTTATATACATATCCTAAAATTGAAAAAAGTACAGAAAAGAACTAAAGATCAAAATACCACCATATTGTAAAACAAATTTAAAAACAAATAGGAATTGACAACAGAAATAAGTAGAAAAAAAGAAAGGCAGAAAAAGGTAAAAAATAATGCAGAAAATAATAATATCCTATTTTAGACAAAGTTGATAGACAAGCATATGAACCTCTGAAGGGAAAAAAGGAGGTAAAACAAAAGAAGAAAATAGTTGTGTAGGAAAATGTTCAGCATAGAAGACAAGGAGAAAAAGACAGCATAGAAATAATAATGGCTATGGGAATTAGTTTATGTTTGTTAAATGAGATGAGGAGGAGCAATGGTTTTAGGTCACATTTTAATATTGACAAATAGCTTTCCCCAAAATTCTATGAGGTGGATAATGTTGCTCTTTTATACATGTCAGGAAATAATCTGAGGGATTAAAAAATCTAGTTGAGAATAATTTATTTATTAGGCACCTGATGCTCAATTTGAACCAATTTTTAACTCCAAATCCAGTACTTTTGTCATTTGCCATTTTTAATGAGGTTCAAGTTTTACAAAGTATAATTTTTATATCAACCTTCATTCCTTTACTTATGCATAAAATTTATATATACTACAGGACAAAATATGTCCATAGACTTTAAAAATCATCCAAAGTAAGAAATTTATTATTTTTCCTAAAATTATATTTGCAAAGGATGAATAATGAATAAAGACAGTTATTTTGATACATCATGATGTGAACACATGGGTATATATGGGTGTGTAATGGAGATATAAATTGCAATGATCCCACAGAAATACTGAAAGTCCAAGTTCTACAATGGGACAAGATAAAAATGAATGTATGGAAGAGAATTAGTATCAATAAAAGAAAAGATAGAGTAGGGGAAGATCAAAATATAATACAATTCAAATGATCAAAATATAATACTTTAGAATATTTGATGGATAATAATATGAAGTTTCAACTAAGATAAAGAGCAAGTTAAAGCTGGGACAAGATAGACAAGGATGAAAAGGACAAGATGAAAGACATTTAATTTAGAACGTGCAGAAGTAAAAAATGGATAGGAATAATTAAATTGTGAAGTCAATAGGGAGCCTAAATTTATCAATAGAAGAGGAGGACCTATTATGACTCATATGAATTTAGCATTTTGAATTTTACAAAGAGCTTTCTCCATAACAACTCTATGAATTTAATAATTCAGTATTAGAATGCTAGTTTAATAGATCTGGAAACTGATGTTTAAAAACATTAAAAGTGTTATCCAGGAAAAGCCAATTAGAAAATATCTAACACCATGGATGGCAGAGAAAAGACAGAGCCTTTCTAGAGCTTCCCCAAATTCCCCTCCAAATTTTTAAATATTTAAATATTTATATATATTTATATTTATATTTAAAATTTAAATATTTATATAATATTTAAATTTTAAATATTTAAAATAATGTCTCAAGATGAATTCTGGAGCAGCAGAACTCATCATAAAATTTTGTGAATAATTTTCCATCCAAAGAGAACTTATATCTGCAGGCAAAAAAAAAAATGTCACATGGGGTGAGAGTAGCCTGCAAAGTCCTTGGCAAGGCAGCCTGAGGTAGGCAACAGCCGTCTAAGGAAGAAATGAATCAGCCACAACTGCTTATAGATGTCTTAACACAGAGATAGTAAGGGAATTAGACAACTCATAATAAGGTGATTATATTTAGTATTTCTGCATTTAACTCCAAAGTTCTTTGTCCTAATATGTGGTCTATTTTCATAAAGGTACCATGTGCTGCTGAGAAAAATGCATATTCCTTTCTTTTACTATTTATTTTCTTTACACACACACACACACACACATACACACATATATATATCATATCTAGCTTATATTAGATTCTACTTATCTCCTTTACTACTATCTTATTAATTTTTTGACAAGATTTATCAAGTTCTGAAAGGTGAAGGTTAAAATCTTTGCTATAATACTTTTGTTATCTATTTTCATCTCTATCTCCTTTAGCTTTCCTTTAACAATTGGATTGTTTGAAGGATGAATTGTGTATGTCCTCCTTAAAAGAAGAACTGATAAATAAAAATAAGACATTTATATGTGTATTTATATGTATATATATAAATATGTATTTTTTGTCAAATGATGTCTTTTCTAAAGGTTTGGATGTTAAGGAGAAATGGTAATAACTGGAGCTTTTAATGTAATAAATACTTTTTTAAAGAGGAGATTACAGGGGTCTCATGGACAACACTGGGTGCAGGATTCTGTTGCATTGCCCATATACAGATCTGAGTCACGGTTCTTGGTACAGTAGTCCCAAGGTTAGGAGGAACACCAGCACACTAGAAGTTTTGGAAACAGAGAAGTGGGTACCCTGGTCACAATTCTAGAGGAAAAGAATACTTGTAATGGCTTGTAATACCAACTTGGAAGAAATGAAGACTTCTAGATCCCCAGAACGAGCTCTGAAAGCAGCTGCACAAAAAATACCCCTAGTGCTTAGGACAGTGTCCCATTGATCTCTGGAGAAAATCCTGACAGATTTTTACAGTTAAACATCAATAAATGAGCAAATAATTTATTATAATCAGTTACTATAGTAACAAATTCAGAAGAAGAAAACAGTTTCAAAAATGCTAAATCCAAAACTACAAAGAAAAATATAAATTGATAGGACTCAAAATAATTTCTTGAAGAACTCAAAAAGTATTTTAAAAATAAATGAGAGGTAGAGGAAAAATTGGGGAAAGAAATTAGTGATGCAAGAAAAGCATTATGAAAGAATGGCTTGGTAGATACTGACAAAAATAATACCTTAAAAATGGATTAGGCTTAATGATAAAAGAGTCAGTAAAATCCACTGAACAAAAAACTTCTTAAAAGGAAAATTAACTCCATGGAAAATGATGTACAAAAAATCAATGAAGTAAAGAATGAGTTAAAAGTACAATTTGCCAAATAGAAAATAAGATTAAAAAGTTCACTGAAAAAAATTCCTTATAAATTAGAATTGAACAAGTGAACCTAGTGATTCCATGAGACATAAATAACATTAAAATCAAATTTAAAAATGAAGAAAATAGAAGAAAATTTGAAAAATCTCATTAGAAAACAACTTAACTGGAAAATAGATTTAGGAGAGCTAATTTAAGAATTATTGGACTTTCTGGAAGCCAGAATTAAAAAAAGGTAGTAGACATCATCCTTCAAGAAATTATCAAGGGAAATTATCCTATACCTTGTGTACAAAAGTTAAAATCAAAATTGAAAGAATATATAAATTGCCTCCTGAAAAGACCCCAAAATGAAAATTCCCAGAAAAATTACGTCCAAATTGCAAAGCTCTCATGTCAAGGAGGTAATATTGCAAGCAGCCAGAAAGAAACACTTCAAATATCAAGCAACCACTGTAAGAATAACACAATATTTAGTACATTATACTTTAAGGTAGCAGAGGACGTATTATTTGACATTCTGGAGGGTAAAGCAAGTAGAATTCTAACTGAGATGAATTATCTAGCAAAATTAAATATAAACCTACAGGGGAAAAATGGTATTCAGTTAAATAGAAGACTTTCAAACATTCCAGTTGAAATTACCAGTACTAAATAGAAAATCTGAATTTCAAATATAAGACACCAGAGAAGCATAAAAATATTAATAAAAAGAGAAACTATAATGAATTAAGGAAAGTTAAATTGTGTACATTCCTACATGGAAAGATACTGTTACTCTTATTATTAGAGCATTTAGGAATTTACATAGACAGGGGTATTGTTGTGATTTGAATATGATAAGAAGATATCTGACAAATTAAAATTAAGAGATACAAAAGGAAGGTACTGCAAGAAGAAAGAAGGGAGATAAATGGGGTAAATTATCTCACATAAAAGAGGCATCGAAAAGTATTAAGAGTTGGCAGAGCTGGAAGGGTGCATGAACTTTACTCTTATTAGAATTGACTAAAAGAAGGAATAACATGCATACTCAGGTGCAAGATGGAAAATTATGAGACTGGTCACAAATTAATAATTTTATTAAATCAAAAGTAGTAGGGGAAAAAGATAGAAAAATAGGAGAGAGATACCTAGGTTACTTTCCTTGCTGCTCCATTTAGTTTGCTATTCTATGGTCACCATTAGGGTCTTCTAGCCACCCTCACAGGGAAGTCCATCCAGTAACAAACATGGAAAAGAAGAGAGCAAAATTTGCTCTGACCTAAGTTTATCAAACTTTTCCCTCACCCACTAACTCTCATACATTACATCTTGGGAGCCATTTGTGGCTTTCTATTTTACCTGGGTCGCCCAGGGGGATAGACCAGGGGACAGGCAGTACAAGAGACATCCACCCTACCCCACATCTCATGATCTCTTGACTATTGCTGCTTTTTTTTCCCAACTGCCATTATATCCTCATGGCTCAACCCACTCAATGATTTCCTTCATACATAGGTATAGAAATCTATCTTACCCTATAGGAAAATAGGAGTGGAAGGGGATAAGGGAAGGAGTGGACAGAATCCTAATAGAAGAGAGGGTGAATTGGAGGAACAGTGGTCAAATGCAATGGTCAAAAGTCAAACACTATTGAGAAAGATAGGGTGAAAGCAGAAAGATAGTAGCATAAAGAGAGGGAAAATAAGATGGAGGGAAATGCAATAATTAAAACTGCAAAAAATTTTTCCATCAAGCTTCTCTTTTGAAGACCTGATTTCTCAAATACTGAGAGAACTACGAGGTACCCAGCTGCCCCCTGGAACTCTGTTTTTCCTTATTGAAGATCCAATACTCTATTCGTTGCACTGAATAGGCCATCAAAAGAATTCACAGGTAACAAATAGTCAATATGAATCTATGAAATATTAAAAATATATAAATATATAAAATATACAACTATAAAATACAAAATGACTTTTCAACTTCTGAACTTTGCAGAAGATCACTTTCTTCTTTTAACACCCCTTCAGTTTCATCAAAGTCATTTTTCATCTCAAACTACCTTCCTTTGCTCACTGCACTGGAAGAGAAAGAGTCCATGACGTTACTCTAAGATACAACATCAATTTCAAAAGATTCTATAGAGTTTGAAAGTCATTCAAAGCAAGACATTTCAAAAGTATTATAAAAACATTCTCTATATAATAGATGAATAATGAATGCAGACAATCTCTGCCATTGCATGATATGTGTGTTGTGTGTGCTATATAGATTACACAAACTAAAATAATATGAAGGAAGGTCAAACAGTCCAAATTCTACCATAGATTAAAGTGAAGAAAAAAATATAATATATTTGACATCAATAAAAAAGGAAGGAGAAGAGAAGAGAAAAAGGTGGAAGAATCATAGAATACTGACAATAAGAATATTTGATTGCAGAAATATGTGTGGACAAGAATATGGAGCTCTGATGAAGATAGAAAAGGAGTTAAAACTAAGGAAGAAAAATATGATGGAAAGCATTCAGTGTAGGTAGTATTTTAAGGCTTACAAAGTGATTTCCCTTCAACTCTGTGATATGATTAGGTTCAGTATTATTATTGAAGTTTTGAAAGGTTGAAAGACTTGCTAAGAGTAATACATTTAGTAAGTACAAATTGAGGATTTCAATCCATTTCTTCCTAACTTCAGGTATAGCACTCCCTCCTTTGTCCCATCTAGACTCCTCAAAAATATTGATGGGTAGCCAGTATTCTAAGTGAACCCATCTGTTCTTGCCTCTGGAATTCTCTAAATAGAGTTCTTTATTCTGAAGATCATTTTCTGTTTTTAATGCACCTTAAATCTAGTTCTGCTCATCTTACTTTGAATTACTTCATATGTCTTTCTAGGGTTTTTTGTGATGATTTTGCTTGTCATTTCTTAAGGCATAATAGTATTCCTTTACTAGTATATACCACAACCTGTTCAGTCATTCTCTAATTGATAGATATGCCTTCAATATCCAGTTCTTTGCAACCACAAAAAATGCTGCTATACCTATTTTTTGTAGAAGTAGGTGCCTTTTTCCTATTTTTTTTTATCTCTTTAGGTTACAGGTGTAGTAATGGTATTTCTGGGTCAAAGGATATGCATACTTTGATTGTCCTTTGGATGGTTCCTAATTGCTTTCCTGAATAGTTGTATCAGTTCACAGCTCTACCAATAATGTATTGCTTTCCCTAATTTTCCCACATCCCTTCCATCATTCATAATTTTCATATTAGCAAGCTTGGTAGGTGTGAGGTAGTATCTCAAAGTTGTTTTAATTTGCATTTCTCAAATTAATGATTTGGAACATTTTTTTTTCATTTGAGTTACAATAGTTTTAATTTCTTTATCTGAGGATGGCCTATTCATATCTTCTGACAATTTATCAATTGGGAAATGACTTCTATACTTATAAATTTTACTCAGTTCTCTAGATATTTGGAAAATGATACCTGTTAGAGACACTTGCTGTAAAAAAATTTCCCCAAGTTTTTTTTTCTCTTCTAATCTCAGTTCAATTGGTTTGTGCAGGATGTTTTTAGTTTAATGTGATCAAAGTTGTCTATTTAAATCTTGTAATTTTCTCTATGTTTTTCTTAGTCATAATACAGATGGTTCTTTATTATACGTGTTTACATATACAAGGGAGTAATTTAGATGAAAGAATTGAAATATTAGACAAAGAATAAAAAGTTCAAACCTTATTATTGGTTTAAATGAAAAAGGAGTGGAAGAAAATTGATACCAGCAAAAGAAAACAGAAGCAAATGCATTGAGAATAAGGTGAAAAAATAATGTTATGCAGATGATCAGAATGCCATATTTTAGACATATTTGATAGGCAAGACTATGGAGCTTTTAAAAAAGAAAGAAAAGGAAGACAAAAATAGGAAAAAAGAAGGGTAAAATATAAAACATTCCCTTTAGGAGATGTAAATGGAAAGACAGGTAGTAAGAATAAGAGTCTGGAGGTGATTCTATGTTTACAATCTTAGATGAGGAGGAGATCTTGTTTTATCTCACAATTGCATAGAATTGTAATATTAACAGAGATTTCCCCAAAACAACCTTTTGAGACTTGTAGTGTCAGTATTGTAATCCTTATTTTACAGATGAGGAAACAGAAGCTTAGACTATTTAATGACTTCCCTAGAAACACATGGTTAATGCATGTCTGATAATGGATCTGAGGTTCAGTTTTCCTTACAAAGGGCCCAGTACTCCATCTACAGTATCACCAATATTCAACACCTGTGAACTTACCTCTTTATGATTCTAGGATTCGCATAATGAGATTCTTTATTTTGAAGTAATGAAATTGGCTGAAAGTCATTTTCTATTTTTAATGCACTTTGAGGTTGAACCTGTACATCCATGTCATCAGACTCTGTTTTTTTGCTCATCCTACAGGGAAAGAAAAGTCCCAGGAGGTTCCTTTAAACTAACACATTAAAAATGGGCTTTAAAATTTAAAAAAAAAAGACATTTCTACATGTGTGCTTAAAAAATCTTCCATTCAAAGTGAATATATAATCAATATGCCAAGGAAATTAGATGTAGGTATAAATTTTACATGACATTTTTTAACAGTAAGAAAAACACATAATACTTATCATCATAAAATAATTCCAAGATGCAAAGATTTCCTGTGTCAAGATAGTCATATGCTTAAAGTAACCTATGTGTCCAAATACATCAATATAAAGCCATGCCCTACTGTGGCACTTTTCGAAACCAGTCATTCCTAAAGGGATTTCATCTAGGACTTGTCCAAGGTAGAAGAGCAACCATGCAACTTATGACAACTTTGTTCTCTGTGTAATTATAACTGGTGAGAATTTGTTGTGAACCTAAGAAAAGTTTTCCACCAAAAACTGTGAGATTTGTCTTCTATTTACTTAGTTTTAAACCTGGAGAATAATGAAAAGAGCTAGAGAGGAGCTATCTTTGTGACTACTTTCCTACTATATGTTACTAGGGAATGCAGCCTTAAAATTTATCATTCTAAATACCTGTGACTATTTATCTATGTCCTTTTTTTAAAAAAACCCTTATCTTCAATCTTAGAAACAATACTACATATTGGTTCTAAGGCAGAAGAGTGGTAAGGGCTAGGGCAATGAGAGTGAAATGACTTGCCCAGGGTGACACAGTTATGAAGTGTCTGAGGTTAGATTTGAACCCAGGACTTCCCTTCTCTGGGCTTAACTTTCAATCCACCGAGCCACTTAGCTGCCTCTACCTATGTTCATAAATAGATTAAAAACATGAATAGAAACATTATCTCTTAGCATTTGTGTGATGATATGGGCAATCTCCAATGTTCTTTCTTTCAATAATTACATTTGGCAGGTTGCTGTCTTCTGTATTTGTGAATGAGAACAATTTTACTGCATGGCACACAATGTTATACAGCAAAGAGATTGGGAAAATGCACATAAGAAACATGAACATTTTATATTCCAAACCAAAATTATGAACTGAGTATTCTACAGATGAAAACTGGAAAGCTGCTTTGAAAATTCAGACTGTGTAAATTATATAAGCTTCCAAAGTAAAGGAAAGTGTCAATTCCTGAGTTCTTAAAATATGAAACAATGTAGTATCCTGAATGGGAATGTAACCCTAAGAAAGTAATGCCTTTAGCATCACAAATTGGGCCAAGAAGGGTTAGGACCACTAATGAATCTCCAACTTGCATTCTCCAGAATGTTTGTTTTTTCTGCTCTTGTTTCACCTTCCTCTGATTTGATTGCTTTCTAGGAAACTTTCAGAAACCTGCAGGAGCCAGCTTTAGTAGGCTACCTTGGAGATTGAGTACTGCTGACCACAAGGCATTTTTCATTTGACTAGGTAAAAATATGATTTAAGTAGAGAATGAGAAAGGGTTATAGAGGCTGGGAAAAGATTTGATCTATAAACCCAGAAAGAATGATTCAAACTGGGAAATTTTTCTCTTTTTCTTTCTTGAGGTTTTAGATAAAATTGCTTCATACAAAACTGAAACATATACTTCTTATTTAATATCCACTTAGTTATCTTAATTTTTTTAAATTATGAAATGTGGAATCCATAAAAGATGATGAAATAATTAAATATTTAGGAATTAAATCAGATCCTATTTCAAGTGGTTTATATTATGACTTGTTTTTTTTTAATCCTTCACATCAAATAAAAAAATTACAAAAATATTTATAATTTATTGTTTAGAAATTTTAGTCAATTTATTTATATGTGTACAATGTGTTATAATTTTTGGTTTTATTACTCAATATCATAACATGGAGGATAGCCCTAGTGATACAAGAGAAAAATTTGACAACATCAATTTGATAGCTGTAACATCTCCTGAAAAATTTTATCCACTAAATAAAAAAAAGTAGCTGAGATTAAAATGTCATTCAAAGGACAGATATTTCCTAAAAAGATACACTGTAGTAATTATGACAAAAAAAAGTTTATTTACAAGTGGCAAGTAATAAAAGCAAAGAGGCAAAACCTCCTTTACATTTGTTCAGATATATTATCCAATCTACACAAAGACTATATACTACTGCTTTGGCAAATGCTGTCAGAGTGAATTCCAGGATATCTTTATAATCATCTGCACTATGGTAGAGATTTGATTGGGGAATAAAATGAGAAAAAATACATAATTTCATTGAAGATCACTAAATCAAAGTGATTCATTTTCAAATATCTTGAGTTTAAAGTAATTGGCACACCGGGGATCCTCATTCTACTCCCGAGCAATTAAGAAAGAGCCGGTAATTTCTCAAGTTTTAAAAAAAGAAAACAACTTACTTCGATGTAGAATATATTTCATGTGTTTGTGAGCAGAGGACACCAAGGAATATTAGTGGTACCAGGAGCTGGATGTTACTTCTGGCTTCCATTTCTGTGTATCTGAAATAAATGAAAAAGATGTCAGTTTATATAACCTTCAGTAGTCACAAATATTGTCCACAGAATAACTCAGAATATCATATGGAAACCTGCAGTTTTCTCTCAAGGACAAAACAAGTGATTGGTATCCCATAGAAAAAATTAAACTGCACCCTGATTACTGGATCAAGCTATAGAAAATATTTCTGCCAATTTCCTCCATCTCTGAACACACACTACCTGCCAGCAATATGTAACACCACATAGAGATTCCACAGAATCACATAAACATATGCTGTATTCCAAAGAAGTTTGTATAAATTTAAGGTACTCTTCCCTCTTTTGAACAAAGTTATCTATAAGCAATCAAATTGAATTGCATATCTAAGTGAAGGAATGCATCCTAACAAAAGGACAAGTGGACATTTGAGCTCTCAAATCAGATCTTGTCTTAATTGTCTAGTAAAGATGAGAAAGTTATGGGAAGAAACAGTCAAAAGACAGAAAGTTGTTGAAACAGAAAGATTACTCAGAACTCTCAGCTTAAAGTCGAACATCTTAAACCAGTGAAATGAAAAATATCAAATTATCATTATTTTTATCATTCAAGTAATTATTCCTTTAGAAAAGAGAATGTGTATAGAGGAAGGAAGGAGTATTTATATCTATTTTCTCCAAACTCCTTTTTCAAAGAAGATTAACAAAATGAAACATTCAAAACTACAAGTAAGAGAAACCTACTTAATGACAGAGTAGTTTGGCAATTGATTGGAATATATATATATAAAAAAAAACTCAATGTTTGAGCAAGACACAAGATAAAATCTTTCCCAAATCACCAAAGAAAGTTCATCTATAAGAGAGAAACAAGTATTCAGGGAAGAGAAACTGTAAAATAGTAACTAAAACTGAACAAAGAAGAAAGTAGGATAAAATAATTAAAAATCAGTAGAATAATTCAAATTAAACCATAGAAGATAATCATACCTATGTGAATAAAGTTATCTGTTGTTGATATGATAAAAATTGCACTGAAAACTTCTTGCTAGAGAGTGAAAACTCTATATAAACTGTTGGAAATTGTAGAGGGGGAAAAAAAAGTAGAGTTTCTACTCACTCTGATAAATAATTTCCTCCCAGTGCTTTTCTCTCAAAGATAAGATGGCAATGAATGTTCAGAATCTTCCTATACAGTGAATTCCTTTAAAAACCACAAAGAACTTTACCTGTTCACTGGAGTAGGGCTTGAACTTGGCTGTGGGGACTGTTTTTCTTCCTTACTGGAGAGTCTGACTCCTCTCTTCACTATACTCTGATCAGCATTTCAAAACCCCTTTTTATAATGTGGACATGTGGGGCCAAGCCATCTCATAGCTATCTGATCCAGAGGTCATGATCATTACTCCCTTGAAGATGAATGGAAGATTCCACTGCCTTATGAGGTAGAAATGCCTATGCGATGTTGTTATAAGTGATTTATTTTAACTTATAGTAGGTAATTTCAAGATAAAACAGAGGACACAACTCAATTTATTTGAACTACCATTTGTCCCTTGTTCAATAGGAAAGCCTTTTTAAAATGATATTCATAAGGCAATGGTTACAAAGTTATGCTGCAATGTTTCACAATGAATATTTTTTTTCCTAAATTTCAAATGAATTAGAAATTGGCTCGATGGAATCGATGGAAAAAAATGCATTAGAACCCAGGCTTGTACCTTCAGTGACATATGTAATAATGTTCTTAGTGTTATGTTTATTATTACATATGTTAAACTTCTCAAAAAAGCCCAATGAAACACCACTCTAGTAGAGAGGTTTTCTTCACCAATGTGATATAACTTGGTTTCCTGGGAAAGATGTAGGATGTGGAATCAAAAGCTAGAATTTGAATCCCCCCTCTTCCACTTACTAGCTCTGAGTCCCCATTTCCATCTCTGTCAAATGAAGAGATTGGACTAAAGGATCTTTAAGTTTCTTCGGCTAAATCAATGACTCTATCATCTATTTACTTCTCAGAGGAATGTTCCCTAATGCCCTATCTCAGGACAGTTATCTTAAAAAAGGATGTAGTTCTCATCCTTGCAAACATTTCAGTATTAATCAGGGCAGAGTACAGCAAGATTATCACCTCTTATTTTTCTACATTTTGTGTTTACTCATACAGTCTTACCATGAATAAATTCAGTAGCATTCTTGATTACCATGTTACACTCATGGCATTAAGTCTACTCAAACTCACCAGAAATTTTAATATGAGATATTGTTTAGAAATATCTACCATATCTAGTCTATATGGAAGGTAATTTTTTATAACCCAAGCATAGAACTTTACATTTATCTCTATCAAATTCTGTGTTTTATAGATTGATTCCATTTACCCTGTTGATCTAGCTCTAGGGTATAGTGATTTCTTTGTTTAAACTCCAATGTCATATTTATATTTGACAAATATGCTCTCAATTAATTACTTAAACAAAAATTATGATTAGTATGCTGACAAGCAGTTCAAGGTAAGTACCTTGAACTCTCTAAGCCTTTATTCAAGTTGAAGCTGACCCATTAATGTCTACCTTGTGAGTCCACTTATTTAACCATTTTTAATCCAACTAATAGCTGCTACTCATCCCAGATCCTCAATAAAGAACTCTCAGATGCAATGTTTATAGATAAAAAATTTTTCCTACTCTTCTCCAGGAGTGACCATCACAAAATAACAGCATAGATATAAAACATTGGGTTATCAGTGATTATTCCATAAAGAGGCATTGGCTATCCATAAGCTGGATAGAGAAGGGCTCAATTTAGTGGAATTATAAATCAAGTTCCCTTGATTTTAAATTGGAAAACCTGTTTTTTCTGGCTTCATCATTTACTGTTTCGTGAGCTTGGATAGGTAACTTAAACTCTTTTGGCCTTCCTTTTATCTTCAAACCATAAAGAATAGTTAGTCTACCAGCCCATAAAGTTGTCATAGAAAAAGTCATAGAAAAGATTATAGTTATACAGTGATGTGCTGAAGTTGACATGGAATTAGGGTCTCTAGCATCCAATCACTAGGGACAAAGGAGAAGAAAGGTGCAAAAAATATTTATGAATAAAAATAATCTTGGAGACTTTATGCTAAATTTATAAATATTTATTAGTAAAGAAAAAGAGAGACATAAGGTTTCCAGTCTTTCTTTTTTATTTTTGTATTTAATTTTTAAAAAATTTTAATAAATTTCCACATAAATTTTACAAAGTTATATGATCCATATTGTCTCACTCCATTTTTCCATCCCCCCCTCCTGGAGTTGATAAGCAATTAAATCTGAGTTATACATATATTATCATGCAAAACATATTTCCATATTATTAATTTTAATAAATGAATAATCTTATAAAACCCAAACTTTCAAACCTATACCCAAATAAACAAGTGACAAATCATATGTTTTCATCTTCATTTCTACTCCAACAGTTCTTTCTCTGGAGGTGAATAGCTTTCTTCTTCATACCCTCAGAATTGTCCTGAATCATTGTATTGCTGTTAGTAGCAAAGTCTATCACATTTGATTGTTCCACAATATTGCAGTTACTGTGTATAATGACTTCCTGGTTCTCCTTATTTCACTCTGCATCAGTTCATGAAGGTATTTCTGACTCTTTCTGAAATCATCCTGTTCATCATTCCTTATATCACAATAGTATTCCATCATCATCATATACCACAACTTGTTCAACCATTCCCCAATTGACATCTCTATAGTTTCCAATTCTTTTCCACCACAATGAGAGCAGTTTTAAGTATTTTTGGAAGGAAACAGATCTTTTCAATTTAAAAAAAAATCTCTTTGGAATACAGACCCAGTAGTGGTATTTCTGAATCAAAAGGTATGCATTCTTTCATAGTGCTTTGGCCATAATTCCAAATTGCCCTCCAGAATGGTTGGACCAGTTCACAACTCAACCAGCAATACATTTGTATCCCAATTTTGCTACATTCCATCCACCATTTATCATTTTCCTTTACTGTCATACTGTCTAATCTGATAAGTGTATGATGTTACTTCAGAGCTCTTTTAATTTGCATTTTTCTAAATAAGATGGATTTAGAACATTTTCCTCATATGATTATTGATAGCTTTGATTTCTTCATATAAAAAGTACCTATGCATATCCTTTGGCCACTTATCAATTAGGGAATGATGGATTCTTATAAATTTGACTTAGTTCTTGATATATTTGAGAAATGAGACCTTTTTCAGAGAAATTTGTTATAAAATTTTTCCCAATTTATTATTTCCCTTCTAATCTTGGTTGCATAGTTTTTGTTTGTACAAAACCTTTTACATTTAATATAATCAAAATTATTCATTCTACATCTTGTAATGTTCTCTATCTCTTGCTTGGTCATAAATTCTTCCTTTCTCCATAGATCTGACAGATAAATTATTCTATGTTCCCTTAATTTTTACTTATAATATCACTTTTTTAAAATTATATTTCCATTTTGACCTTATCTTGGTATAGGGTATGAGATATGGACCTAACTTAATTTTTGCCACACTGTTTCCCAATTTTTAGCAGTTTTTGTCAAATAGTGAGTTCTTATCTCCAAAGCGGGGATCCTTGGGTTTATCAAACTCTAAGTTGCTGAGGTTATTTATCCCTAATTTATTGTGTTGATGCACACCTCTATTTCTTAGCCAGTACCATATTGTTTTGATGATTACTGCTTTGTAGTACAGTTTAAGATCTGGTACGGCTAAGTCACCTTCCTTTGCATTTTTTCATTAGATCCATTAATATTCTCAACCTTTTTTTCTTCCATATGAATTTTTAAATATTTTTTCTAGTTCTATAAAATAGTTTTTTGGTAGTTTGATAGGTATGGCACTGAATAAGTAAAATAATTAAGGTAGGATTGTCATTTTTCTTATATTAATTCAACCGACTCATGAGTAATTAATGTTTTTCTATTTGTTTAGTTCTAATTCTATTTCTGTGAAAAGTGTTTTGTAACTATGTTCAAATAATTCCTGTGTTTTCTTTGCAAATAGATCCCCAAGTATCAGTGTAAGCCTATCTAGAGTGATTTTAAATTGAGTTTCTCTTTTCAACTCCTGGAAATAAATAGAGATTTTCAGCCTTTCTAACTTAATGCGAGATCAGGTCCTGGACTCCAATCCAGAGAGGTCCCTTCCAAACGGCCCATTTGCCAGAGATGGCTACATAGCAAGTGCTGCCTGGATAACTGACTGAGGAAGGGCTTCTTCTAGAAGCCCTACAGTTGGATTGTGGGGGGTAAAGGGAAGAGAGAGAGAGAGAGAGAGAGAGAGAGAGAGAGAGAGAGAGAGAGAGAGAGAGAGAGAGAGAGAGAGAGAGACAGAGAGAGACAGAGAGAGAGACAGAGAGAGACAGAGAGAGAAAGAGAGAGAGACAGAGAGAGAGAAAGAGAAAGAGAGAGAGACAGAGAGACAGAGAGAGAGACAGAGACAAAGAGAGACAGAAAAGACAGAGACAGAGAGACAGAGAGATACAGAGACAGAGAGACAGAGACAGAGACAGAGAGACAGAGACATAGAAAACCTACAAGCTTCACTTGTTGACTTTTCAAGCTCTCTCTAAGCCCTTCTCCAGATCCTTCAATTGGCCAATGGTTTCACCTCAGCCCCCACATATCACATTTTCATAAGTCAGGAGGGTCACCCACCATGCTAGCAAACCCTAGACCAGGGGTCCCCAAACTTTTTACACATGGGGCCAATTCACTGTCCCGCAGACCACTGGAGGGCTGGACTATTAAAAACACACAAACAAACAAACTATGAACAAATCTGTGTACCACTGGCTGGGATAGTGGAGGCTGCAGCACTGGCTGTGATGGGCCTGTCACCGCCACCACTATATTGGGCAGCAGTATACACAGTGCTGAATCCCCTCCCCCAGATCATTGCTCACCATGCTGACATCTTCCATTGTGCAGCCACATAATCCTTTGCGCAGTGCCTTGTTCTTGTCCAGTTACTCTCAGAGCAATGCGCCACACAAAGGATTGTGTCACCGGAAGTAGTACTGTATGGAGCGATGCTGCGTTTTTTGGCACCACCACATACAGTGCTCCTTCACTGACCTCCAATAAAAGAGGTGCCCCTTCCAGAAGTGAGGTGGGGGCCAGATAAATGGCCTCAGGTGGATGCATGTGGCTCACGGGCTGTAGTTTGGAGACCCCTGACCTAGATACATGATTCTGTAACTCCCATGGCCACCCACTGTGGTAAGTCTTCCAGAATTGAAGTGGGTTGGAGGGCTTCCAGTTATTTAATTCACACAAGATGATGTATATCCTAAGTAGTTTTCATGGGTTGGAAGAATAAGAGTTCCAGCAGCCTCCTGGCTGCACCTTAGATTATTATTGATGTTTTAAGGGGCATATAAAATTTAGATGTTTATGTCAAAGACTGCTTAAATGTAAGTAGATATAGGTGTTGAATAATATTATTGGGAAATTCTGAGGAGGAAATTACCTCTGTCCACATCCATCATCTTTCTAGCTTATAGTCATAGGGTACTCTAGAACCCTGACAAATTCGGTGGGTTGTTCAAGGGCATATTGTCAGAAGGTTTTGAAGGCTAAACTTGAACTCACATCTTCTTGGATCCCAAGGTCATCTTCTATTCACTCTTCCATACTTCCTAAGCTTAATATCAGTCTAAGACTATCTATCCATTGCCATAAAAATAAAATGAGTGGCATGGACTCTCCTTTTCACCTTTTTCAAACTGCTTTTTAAAAAATCTTTGTAATTTTCTTCTAAGATTCCCCTGTACATGATTATACTGAGAGAAAAGTGGAAAAGAGAATACATCATAATCTGACCTAGACTCAATATTCCCCTCAATTCATAATATTTTCTCCATGTATTACTTCTAATAGATTTCAGATATTTGAATTTTGTTTTATTGAAAAATGTTTTGAGTCAAAATATGATAATAAAATACTTCTAGCTGATGAAAATAAGTAATGTAATAAAGCTTTTCCTATGGGATTTTAACACAACTCTTTCAGGTATGTTTGGAACACAAAAAGTAAAATAAAAAAAGGACAAACATAATCTAAATATTTGGGAAATGATGCTATAAAAAGATAGTTCTATTCTCCCCAGAGTATATCCTTGATATATTGAGGAAAATGTTTGTACTTTTGTCATTGCTATATATTATCTCAGTAAATAATTCTTTGTAAAAAGCTATTTGATGTTATTGAAATCTGTTTTGTTACCATCAACCTGGTTTAACCCATGCTAACCACGGTCTTGAAGCAATAACATTAGAGAGGAGATACTCTGTGGACATTTTAGGGTGTCACTAGAACCCTGAGGGGGGCAGGTGCAGCAAGCCCATCTTAGACAAGATTTATCACTATTTTTTAAACTGTATTTCCTTCTTCCAATTCTTTTTCTAAAACTTTAGTTATTTTTCATTTCTTGCTTTATTTTTTCTAGTTATTTACCTAGTCCCTGTGAAAAACTAAGTTTTTCCTTAATTTTTGCTTCTTTGAGTGAATTGTGTGTGTGTGTGTGTGTGTGTGTGTGTGTGTATTTAAATAATGTATGGTATTTTCTTTGATATATTTATCTCTTCAGCTTTAGTTGCTGAACTGAAAATTTTTTTGCCAGCGTCAGTCTCGGCTCCATCCAATATTTATAGCCACGCTCTTTGTGGTGGCAAAAAATTGAAAAATGAGGGGGTGTCCATAGATTGTGGAATGGCTGAACGAATTGCGATATCTGTTGGTGATGGAATACTATTGTGCTCAAAGGAATAATGAACTGGAGGAATTCCATGTGAAGTGGAAAGACCTCCAGGAATTGATGCAGAGAAAAAGGAGCAGAACCAGGAGAACATTGTACACAGAGACTGATAACACTGTGGCACAATCGAATGTAATAGACTTTTCTACTAGCAGCAATGCAATGATCCAGGACAATTCTGAGACTTATGTGAAAGAACACTATTCACATCCAGAGGAAGAACTGTGGGAGTAGAAACACAGAAGAAAAACATGATTGATCACATACTTCAATGGGGATATGATTAGGGTTTTGATATTAAAATACCACTCTATTGCAAATATGAATAACATGGAAATAGGTTTTGAACAATGATACATGTATAAACCAGTAGAATTGCTTGTCAGCACTGGGAGAGGGAAGTCAAGAGGGGTGGGAAAAATCAAAAGAATCATGTAACCATGGAAAAGTATTCTAAATTTAAAAAAAAAACACCTAAAAAAGAAAAGAATGCTGGCTTTTCAGGTCTTTATCTGTTATCTCAGGACATTGTGTTAAGGACTCCCAAGCCTGGATCTGGACTGTCCCCTTCTGAGTCCTATAGTGCCACAGTGTACTTACTTCTTGTTCTTTACCAATTTCTGTTGCATTCTACAGTTGCCAAGGTCTTATGACTCAGGGTTTTCTTAGGAGATCCTTCTGTTTCTGCTGGCTCTGGATACAGCCTTGAAAGCTACATTCATTCTATTTCTGGTTGAGTAGACTCTTTTGGCTAAATTGCTATGCAGTTACGGGCACTCCATTGGCATTCCAGATTGATTACTTCATAATCCTATTTCTGATATACCAGTTTGGGGTTTATGAAGTATCCAAGAAGGACTAGCACTTCTAGTGTAAGGGTTTGCTGAAGCCTTTTCAGGACTGCTCATCTACCTTTGAAGTTTAAATTTAAAACATGTAATCATTTGCAGACTAAGCTGAATGTTAATGTTAGTAAGGCAAAGCAATATGAGTATAGTATAGTAGGTAAAGTGATTTTTTGACATGCTTTTGAGAGGTATAGGGAGATAGACATTTCTTTTATTTTTTTCTATTTTTAAAAACCTTCATTTTCTCCCTTCTACCTTTTGCTTCTAGAGTTAAGAGAAACAAATTCCTATATTAGTCACTTCCAAAAAATATAGATAGGTCTTAATCTATACTCTGAGTCTTTTGGTCATCAGGCGGTGGATAATATATTTAATCATGAATTTTCTAGAATCCTGGCTGGTGGTTGCCATGTTCAGAGTTCTTAAGTCTTTCAGAGCTGCTTGTCTTTAGTGTTGTTATTGTATACCTCTGATACTGCTCATTTGACTTCATATTAATTCCTATACATCTTCCCTAGTTTCTCTGAAACTATCCCCCCATCATGATTTCTTTCAACACAATAGTATTCCATCACATTCATATAACATTATTTGTTCAACTATTTCCCAAAGGATAGATATTTCCTTGGTTTCTAGTTCTTTACTACTACAAATAGAGCTATATTTTTATGGGTCATTTCCCTCTTTTTTTCATTTCTCTGGGGTTTAAATCAAGTAACAATATTTTGGGGTCAAACAGGATTCACTGTTTAATAACTTCTTAGACCACAGTTCCAAATTGTTTTTTAGAATATCTGAATCAGTTCACAGGTCCAATAACAGTACACTAAAGCCCATTTTTCCATAGTCTCTTCAGGATATGTCATTTTTCCTTTTTGTTGTCAGCTTAGACAATTTGAATGGCCTGAGGTGAATCATATGAGTTGCTTTAATTTATATTTCTCTATTAGTTATTTGGAGCATTTTTTCCCATATGGCTATTGAAAGCACAGATTTCTTGCTTTGAAAACTTTCTTTATATCCTTTGATCATTTATAAAGTATGTAATGGATATTATTCTTTTAAAATTTTAACTACTTTACCAAATATCTTGGGGACGAGACCTTTACAAGAGATATTTGCTATAGACACCCCCCCCCCAGTTACCTTCTTCTATTTTAATTTTAGCTATATTGGTTTTATTTATGCAAAAAATTTCAATTTTATATAATTAAAATTATCCATTTTAACTTCTGCAACCACCTCTATTCATTGTTTTGTAATGAATCTTTTTCCTATCCAATAGCAATACCAGGTGATTTCTTCTTACTCCTCTATTTTGTTTATGATGTCACCCTTTATGCAATATACCCATCTGTAGGTTACCTTTGTATTGTTTGATTGTTGTGCTTTGTACTTGAATGTGAAAAAAAATATCTCGATCTTGAGGTCAATGTACAGTGTGTACAACTGAGACTGAATAGACCAATATGAATTTGGAAGATTCTATGGCAATTCACACACAAATAGTCTGTATGGACATTTAGAATGGAGATGTTTCTGTGCATCTCATATTTTTTTGAGCTATTGTAAATTCTGCTTTGCTCACTGAGCACAGTGCCTTTTTGATGCAGGCACGGCATGCTATATATTCTTGCGTCAGTTTCTCCCATGTCTCATAATCAATACCAAAGTTCCTAAGAGAGACTTTGAGAATATACTTGTATCACTTCTTCTGACCTCCATGTGGGCATTTGCAATGTGTGAGTTCTTTGCAAAAAAGTCTTTTACCAAGCATATAGCCAGCCCATCAGAGTTGTACTCTCAGAAGTAGAGTTTGAATGCTTGGCAATTCAGTTTGAGAAAGGATCACAATTCCAGAACCATATCTTATCAGTGATCTTCAGAATCTTCCCAAGACAATTCAAATGGAAACCATTCAAACTGGATTAGCATGGCACAGGCATACTAATCAGGTTTCATCAGCATACAGGGGTGAAGTCAACCCAACAGCCTTGTAAACCTTCAGTTTGGTAGGTAGCCGAGCATTAACCTCTTCTCTCTCATACTTTCTGTTAAAATTTTTCACTCCCAAATTAACTATGGCAATATGTGTATCAATTTTATTATGTACAGGTACCTTCCTGAAAAGTACACTACCAAGTTAAGTCAACTTATGCAAAGTATTCAAAATTTCTCCATTTGTATAACCATGTAAGGAAACTACAGTGGTAAATAGGGATAGTTTATTTCCCCTGTAACAGGGCAACTTATTTATTTATTTTTAATTGACAATTATGCTGAGAGTGGGCAAGATAAGAAAGGAACTACAGACAATATCACTTGAGGACTTGAGGGTAAATTTGATTAACTGAGAGTTTTTAACCCAGAAAAGAGAGGAAGAGCAGAGAGGGTAATGAGGAGGTATGGCTTCAATAGGACCTTTAAGACAATCAACAGAACTAGTTCAACTTTTCATCACTAGAAGGTGGGCCAAAGATGATTTGGTGGTAAGGGAGTGGGGTAAGGAAATTTTTAAAATGTTTCAATGAAGGCATAAAGTATTTTAAACTGCATTTTAAGAAAGTATATATAGTTTTGGCAACATTGAATATCTTCTGAAGGTAAAATGGGTGTAAGACTCTACTAAGTACTTTGAGTTTAGTGCTGAGTACAAATATAATGTTTTATAAAAACTGATAATATAATCTTCATCAAAGAATGTCTCTGATTTCAGTATCATGGCAAGAATATGACCTTCATGTCTTGAAAGCTCTGCTATCTTAACCTATAGGAAAGGAGGTGTAAACCTCAAACTTCCTTAGACTTATAAATGTTGGAATTTTCACCATTGGGATATTTCATACTTGGAAAATTTCTTACTGATAGTCTATTGGAATGGGAACCCCATTGGCATGGGAGGTTCCTCCTCCTCCCTTCTTAAGATTACTTTAGGACAGAAACCTTTTGCTGAACAATGGAAAGGGCTTTGACCTATGCTTAAGCATAGAACAGGAATTTCTTTGAGTCATGATTGATTTTAGAATTGATACAATGGAGATACTTGGAATCAATCTCCACCCTACTCAGTCCTAACAGGATTGAGGAAGGGCTGCAGCCTAGATCAAAATTTAATTATTCCAATCTCTACCCTACTCAGGTTAACAGGATTTAGAAAGGGCTGTAGCAAAGGAGCAAAGATTTAATCATTTGAAAATATGACCTTCAACAGACATGTGCAAAGCCTCTGGGCGGTCCTGGGTTAAGCTAGAGCCTCCATTAGCACAGGGAAATTGATGGACAGTGATTGGTAGATGTGAGAACTGAGGGGAGGCAACTTGGATGGTTTCCTTAAAGATCAGGGGAGGGTCTGAAGACTCGAGGTGGTTGAGGAGTTGGTCGGAGTGGTGGCAGTGTACTCTGAGAAGCTTGCTCTGAAGGAAGCTGAAGGTGGGGGCCCCTGAGACTGTTTCTCCATTTTGGTCACGTGAGTAATAGGGACTGATCTCTTTCTTTGCCCCAGCTATCTAATGGCTTGGGCCTTTTGGCCCAGCCTAAACAGAAGGGGTATTTAAGCCCTATTCCCTTCTCTCCCTTTTTCTCTCTCTCTATCTCTAATTCCTTTCTTCCTCTTTTAAAGTGATTCCCTTGTAACAGAGGAGAGGAAGGGAGTAAGAGAAGGGGTGGGAGGCTCATAGAAAAGTAGACAAAGTGGGAGATGTGATGGTCAGAAAAGAAATGGGGAAAATAGGATGAAGGACAATGCACAATAATCATAACAGTTCAAAAATATTTACAATAATTACAAGTCTTTCTAAAAAAGGCATAATTTCTCAAATACATAGAGAAATGTATTGAATGCTAACAACACAGGTTGTTACTGAGTATTCATATCCTTTGACTATCAGTTGGGGCAGTTCCCAAATAAAGCAATTAAAGCTCTCTATGGTAATGCAAAAATGATCTAAATAGAGAAATGGAAATTAAAACAATTGAGGTACCACTCACGTCTATCAAATTTGCTAATATGACAAAGGAAAATTACAAAACTTGGAGAGCAGGTGAGAAAAATGGAAGCACTAATGCTTTGTGGAGAAGTTGTAAACTGATTCAACCATCCTGGAGAGCAATTTGGACCCATGCCCAAAGGGCCATAAAATTGTACATGCTTTTTTGACGCAGCAATACCATTGCTAAGTTTGTATACCAAAGAGATAAAAAGCAAAAAGGACCCATATGTACAAAAAGGAATTATATGTGCAAATATATTTAGAGCTGTTCTTTTTATAGGGGCAAAGAATTGAAGTGAGGAGATACCCATCAATTGTGGAATGACTGAGTAAGTTACAGTATTGTAATGGAATGTAATAGTGCTGCAAGAAATGATGAATAGAAGAAGCTCAGAAAAACTTGGAAAAACTTATATGAACTAAAGCAGAATGAAGTAAGCAGAACCAGGAAAATATCATACATAGTGACAGGAATACTGTATAATGCACAACTGTGAATAACTCAGCTATTTTCAGAAATACAATGACCCAAAAAATCCCAATGGACTCATGTTTAAAATGCCATTTTCTTCCAAAGAAAGAACTGATGGAGGCTGAATCCAAACCAAAGAAAACTTTTTTCACTTTTTTTCTTAAATTTTTTTGTTCAAGTTTCTTTTCACAAATATGGAAAAAATGTTTTATATGATTGCACACATAATATCTATCTATATATATAGTAGTCTCTCGGTGATCAAGAATGACTATTGTCTTTGTGCATTATCATCTATTGATGTACCCTCATGTGGCTTTGCAGTCCAAAGGCTGAGGCGCAGAGTTTGTGGCACATGGGGCATGGGACACTAGTTGTTACGGGAGGTGCAGTTGTGGCCTGGTTTCGGCGTTCACACGCAGCGGCAAGATGTCGACGTCGCTCATCTTCAAAGGTGGTGGCGGAATGGTTAATGTGGGCTCGCCAGCTGCTTCTGTCAGAGGCAGCGAGTTCTAGTTGCTTTGGTGTAATGCCAGCCCACTTCAAGTTGGATTTTAGCTGATCCTTGAATCTTTTCTTCAGCCGGCCTTATTTCCTGAGTCCAGCTGACAGTTCACCATAGAATACCTGTCTTGGTATTCGCTGTGGGTCCATGCGGATGACGTGTCCAGACCATCGTAGCTGGGTTCTGAGGACCAGGACTTCGATGCTGGTGGAGTTGGCTCTGTCGAGGACTTCCTGGTTGGTGATTCGGTCCTGCCATCGGATCTTCATGATTGACCGGAGAGAGCGTTGGTGGAATTGCTCCAACTGCTTCATGTGCTTCCGGTACAGTGTCCGTGTCTCACAACCATACAGGAGCGAGCTGAGGACCACTGCGTTATACACTTTGAGCTTTGTCGCAGTGCTTACACCGCTGTGTTGGAGGACTTTGGAGCGCAGCCGCCCGAGTGCCTGACTGGCCTTTTGGATCCTGGCATTAATCTCGTGGTCTAGGGACCCGTTGTTGGCGATGGTGCTGCCCAGGTACTTGAAAGTGTTGACGTTGGAAAGCTGTGTGCTGTCGATTGTAATGCACGGCTGGTTCGTTGGCCTCCCTGGTGCAGGTTGGAACAGCACCTCTGTTTTGCTGAGGCTGATAGTCAGGCCAAACAGTTTTGTTGCGGTGGAGAACCTGTCCACAATGGTTTGGAGATGATTTTCTTGGTGGGCCATGAGAGCACAGTCATCTGCAAAGAGAGCTTCCAGGATGAGCCTCTCTGTTGTCTTTGTTTTTGCAGTCAGGAGGCAAAGGTCGAATAGTGAGCCATCCAGTCAGTATTTGATGTAGACGCCCAGGTCTAGATCCATCACAGCATGTCGTAATACTTGGGTGAAGGATAGGTTGAATAGTACCGGAGCGAGGACACAGCCTTGTTTCACACCATTGGAGATGTTGAAGCGATCGGAAGTCTCTTCACCAGATAGGACTTCCCCTGTCATGTCGACATACATGAAAGAGCTGAATCAGTTTGATGAATTTTGCTGGGCAACCGAGCTTGCTGAGGATCACCCACAATGCGTCCCTGTTCACTGTGTCGAACGCCTTTGTCAGGTCTATGAAGACAATGTAGAGACTCAGGTTCTGCTCAAGGCATTTTTCCTGCATTTGCCTCACCGTGAAGACCATGTCGATGGTGCTACAATCTGGTCAGAAGCCACATTGTGATTCAGGCAGGTTCTGCTCTGAAACAGATGACTGGAGTCTGTTGAGCATAACACGGGCGAGGATCTTTCCGGCAGTGGAGAATAGTGAGATGCCTTTGTAGTTGTCACAGGCTGCTCGTGAGCCTTTGTTCTTGTATAGGGCTACGATGGAGGCATCTCTGAGTTCTGGGGGCATGTCTTCCTCTTCCCATATGCTGGTCAGCACTATGTGGAATGCCTGGAGCACCTTTCCATTTAAGGCCTTGTACACCTCGGTTGGGATCCCGTCTTTACCAGGTGCCTTGCCTGCACTCATTTGTTTAATGGCTTTTTGGACTTCCTCTATTGAAGGAGGGACATCAAGTTGTTCAATGGAGTGGTTTTGGGGGATCTGGTCAAGGGCGCTTTGGTCAACTGAAGAGGGTCGGTTGAGAAGCTGACTGAAGTGTTCTTTCCACCTGTTGCTGATGCCTTTTTTATATTTTATGAGAGTGTCACCGTCAGAGGATAGCAAGGGAGTGGTGGTGGGTTTTGATGGCCCATAGACATAAAATCTATATCAAATTGCTTACCATCTTACCTTTGCCTAGGTCTCCTATTTGGTCTTATTATAGTTTGAAGGACTTTCCTATTATTGTGAATTTTAGATTTACTCCACCCTGCTTTAGAATTCTAGCAATCAGGAATTTATACACCCCCACTTAAGGATTAAATGTGTGGAAGGATGGTCTGTGACCTGCATGTGTTAACAAGTGACAAATCAGAAACAACTGACTGACCCCCTGGACTGTCCTAAGCTAAGCTTAAGCTACCATTGGCATATTTGAGACACAGGAAGTGATGTAAACAAGTGCCTTTATATTTTGTGTCACTTCCTATGAGAAAGGCCCTTGGTGACGCAACTTGATTTGGAGGAGCTGGAAATGTGGGTTCTCAGGCTGCTTCCCTGACTGACCATGTGGTGAGTGATAAGGCCGACTCCCCTTTTCCCTTGAACCTTCTGAAGGCACCAGTCTCCAAGGAGGCCCCTCATCTTGGAGGAGGCCTCTTGGCTGGAAGCCGAGCTAGTTTAAATCTTCTGGGAAGGCCCCTTGGCTGAGAGGCCT
The DNA here is from genome assembly GCF_027887165.1 of Monodelphis domestica. NCBI lineage: Eukaryota > Metazoa > Chordata > Mammalia > Didelphimorphia > Didelphidae > Monodelphis > Monodelphis domestica. The sequence continues at coordinate 432,690,316 of NC_077228.1, read as the reverse complement.
CTGAACTCCCCCTGGCTCAGGTCAGACTGAGTAGATTTTTAACCTTTTCCCTCTTTCTCCCTCATTCTTAATTTTTTCCTTCTGTTGTAAATAAAGCCACCATAAAATTCCATTCTGACTTGAGTCTTTCACTGGGATTTAGAATTGAAATCCCTGGCAACCACTAAATTTATATTCAGTCTCAAACTCTAAAATTTACCCTTAGCATTATTGATTAAGATTATTTATTCAAGAATAAAATATTAACTTTTATCTCACTGGGACATGTCTATTTCAGAACAGGTTGAGGAACATTGTCTTTAACCAGACTTCAGATTCCATATGTATAGAGAACTCTGAGTGAGAAACTGCCTTTACTGAACTGGCTAGGAGATCTGTACTTTCATTTTAAATCACAAGTGAACTTTCCAGATCTGATTTGGCAGAGATAGAACTGATTCGGAGTAACTGGAAAATTTATAGTCTTAGACAGTTACCTAGAACACTGAGACATTTCCAGAGTTGTGAAGCTATTACATCATGTTTTATAGAGCCTACATCTAGAAATGGAGGACACCTGTGTGGTTGTTTTCATCGATTTCATTTTACAGATGAGGAAAATGATGCCCATAGAAATTTGATGATTTACTCAATGTAACATAGCTACTAAGCAGAAAGAGAAACAAGGCTTGAAGCTAAATTGTCTGACTTCAGAGACCTCTCATTTGACTTTACCATGTATCTCCTCCATGAGTATGTCACAGGTGAAATTTGAACCTAAACCTCCTGTGCTGTGAGATAATCATTAAGCACTACATCGTACTAGCCCCAGAATGATATGCCATAGTCCAGACTAACCATGTTACTCTGTTCTACATAGCACAGGCCCTGGAATACAATAAGTGCTTAATATTTGGCTATTGATTTACCTATTGACAGACAAACTCCTTGATATCTGATACAGTATTGGACAAATATCCTAAAGAAAACTCTTCTTAACAGACCATCAAAGATAGGAAGTGCCATTTCATATGTTTTTGCTTTTTGGAGTATTTTTGGTTCACACATATTCATAGACTAAGTCAACCCTAAAAAAATTAATTACAATTAAGAAATCATTTCAGAGATTTAAAAAATTCTAGGACATTATAGTTGGAAAGAATGTAATATTTGGCTAACAAATCGATAAATGAAAATGTGGCCTTCACAACAACACTATGAGGTAGGTAATATACCTATTGTTAACCCCTTTGTTCAGATGAAGAATCTACCGAACACTAAAGAAGTAAAATTATTTCCTCAAGGTCACACAAGTAGTAAATAGTAAGACTGGAATTTGAATGCATGTCTTCTGACTCCAAATCCAGGAGACTTTTTTTTTTTTTACCATTTCACACTGATTAGAGGACTTCCTTTCCAAAAGTTGTCCTGCCTCTAATAAGAGCCAAAAGCTAAATTCTTGACTTCTTTTAGGACTCACCGGCAGCTAGGACAGGAAAAGCTTAATAAGTCAGGATGTATGGTCCTCTGACCTTTTCTTCAAAGCACAGTACTGAGAGTCACAACAGGAACCCAGAGTACTTTAATTCAAATGATGAATGGCTTTAGAATAGATTTAATAGCATCTGCCAAAACTAATTCTAACCTTTGCAAAATGACTGCCTCATAACCTTGTAGATATAGCTTAGACTTTGGTGACTCCAAATTCCTACAGCTTTATTATAGGCAAAGAAAATAATAGAATCAAAAAGATTACCTTTGGGGAGTTCTCCAGTAATATTGTGCAATAAATATCCATCACTGAGTGAGTCTTTATTTATTTCATATGCTTTTGCTTTAGTTGTTTGTTGAAGATCACCACCACCACCAAAACCAACAAAAATGCATGAGTCTTAATAAGGAGTTATACAGTTTAGTTGATTTGATATCTAGTAATAGTTAAAAGACTGGAAGTTCTCTTCAAATTTCAAATATTCCCTGAAATAATAACTTAATTTTTTTAAAATAATAACTTTTAATTTCTTAATTTTTATTATTTTTAGTTGAAAATTTTTATTTAATTAATTTAGAATATTTTCCCAGAGTTACATGATTCATGTTCTTTTCCTCCCCTCCTTCCCCCCTCACCCTGCCCCTATAGCTGACCCACAATTCCATTGGATTTTACATATATCATTGATCAAGACCTATTTCCATATTATTGATATTTGCCCTAGAGTGATCATTTGGGGTCTACATCCCCAATCATATCCCCATCAACACATATGATCAAACAGCTGTTTTTCTTGTTTTTCTTCTGTGTTTCTACTCCCATAGTTCTTCCTCTGGATGTGAATAGTGTTCTTTTTCATAAGTCCTTAAGAATTGTCCTGGATTATTGCATTGCTGCTAGTAGAGAAAGAAATATTAACTTTTAAGATCATTGGGAGGATCAGGCCCTAAAAAACCTCCAGGAAAGGAAAGGTAAGCTAACACAGTTTTGAATGATGAATTAAAGTGTGAACTATAAATTAAATCTCAGAAAAAGTCAAGATTGGAAGATTCCAGGAGGTAAAAGTCTCTCAATTCCTCACAAAGAACAGTGCCTTTATATCCCATTTAAACTTTCCAATTTTAAAACATATGACATTAGGTTCAGTCCTCTCTTCCTCTGACCTTGGTATCCTCCTTCCACTCAGACTCAGTCTCATTGGATCAAGTCCCTAGCCCACAGATGGAAGAGGTGAGATAAATCTAAATAGTTAAAATAATCAGTGAATGCATAGATGTAGCCACTAACCACCAAAGGAATTTTGCCAATGCATCCATACTTAACTAGGTTATTCATCATTCAAAAGTGCCTGGAATCTACATGTCCAAAAATTGTGCACTTGAAAAATGGCTTTATCTCCCAGGAGGTACTTATTTCAGTATGTAGTTCATTAATATTTAACTAGCTCCTGAATGGATCTTACATATGATTTTACATGTTCTAGTATAGGATAAAGGAGGATCTAGGTAGCTATGTCACAGTCTTGGATGTGTTCTTGATACATACTTTGCTTTAATACAAATAATTTATAACTAGATAAGATCCCTGTTAACATGAAGGGTTTTCCTGTATTCTCTTCTTTAAGTCCAAATGGACCATTATACATGTAGTCCACAGGAAACTTTTTACCCTGGGACTTTAGATATTCCCTTCAAGTTCTAGGTATTGTTGGGGTTTAAATTACCATCTGAACAGTGGCTATAAGCCCCCACCATTTAAAGGCATACAATTAATAAAAAGTATATTAATTAAATGGAAATTTACATGAGTTAATAATATAATATTTCCTCCATAAATCTTTTCCTTAGTCTTCTAAGAATACACTCTCAGTGAGAAGAGAGAGTGTAGGAATTGTCATTCATCCACTTATAATGATGAGGATAGGATGTCTTCTAGAGGAAAGACAAATGACCAGGATGGTCTGAGGAGGACTGAACAAGCCCTTCATAATGAAATAATACAAAAGTAAGTAAATAAACCATGAACCTAGTACTGAATTATAATATATAGTAATATCAAGTAGGGACTTCAGTTGTCTGGACATCTACATGAACTATCTTTCTGCCAAAAATAGAACAATATATCCTATTTTTTACTTACCTTAAAGGGAATATAATTCTTCAAAAAGGTGGAAGAAGCAATAATAAGTGCTGTTATTTTTTATCTGATCCTTACCAACAGGAAAGAACTGATTGCTCAAGTAAAATTTTGGAAATAATCACTTCTTAATATTTTTAATAGAGGACAGGAAAAAATGAGCATAGTCCAAAATGGGTTCTATGCAAGTGCAGAATAGATTTCAAAGAGTTTAGAGAAAGGAAAAAAAGAGGATTTCATGGATTAAAATGTTGCATCTTACTGAATATGTATATATATACACATATATATATATGTATATATATATATATACACCATTTACTCACACATACACTTTAATTATTTTTCATTTGTTTTCAAATCTTTGTGATGTCTTTTGGGGATTTTTTGGCAAAGATGCTGGAGAAGTTTGCCATTTCCTTCTCCAGCTTGTTTTACAGCTGAGGAAATTGAGGCAAACAATATTAAGTAATTTGTCCAGGGTCATATAACTAACTAGTAAATATATGAGGCCAGATTTTAACTCAGGAAGAGGAGCCTTCCTAATTTCAAATCTAATCTTTTATCCACTGCATCACCTAGCACACATACACACACGTATGCACTAAACATGCCCACATTTATGCAAACCTTTAAAACAATATTTGCCGAAAGTCTTTATGGAGTACTACCTAGGATATCTTATTGTGCTATGGGAAGTGATCCTTGATTCTATAATGCTAGAAAGGTATCAGCTATGGTCCCAGCAATAGATCATGTCTTTTTTCCCCTAAATACTCACCTAAGTATAGAAAGGCTCATCACCAGGAGACTGAACATTTGGGATAAACCTTTTAGTTATTCATCCATGAAACAAATAAAAATACTAATTCTTCTTTAATAGTAGAACCAGTATGAAGGAATTTGGAGAAAGGAGTGGAGTTACTAATCATAAAGATATCAATCCATCTATAAAATTTCATTGAACCCTTGATACATTAGACATCAGATCCCTTTGAAATGATCTACAAGTAGGGGGCAGCTGGGTGTCTCAGTGGATTGAGAGCCAGTCCTAGAGATGGGAGATCCTAGCTTCAAATCTGGCATCAGCTACTTCCTAGCTGTGTGACCCTGGGAAAGTCACTTGACCCCCATTGCCTGGCCCTTACCACTCTTCTGCCTTGGAACCAATGCATAATATTGATTCCAAGTTGGAAGGTAAGGGTTTTAAAAATAAAAAAATAAATGATCCACAAGTAGACATATTGCTGGAACAATTGAGTTATAAACATTTTTTACATCTTCACTAGAAAAAGCAAAACTGAATGAAAGAGGGAAGTTGAAGATAAATGAAATGATAATTCACCTGTTCTTGGAGAGAGAAGTAAGAGTATCAGAAAAGTAGAATGTATCAATCATCCAAAGTAAAGAGAAACATTCTTCCAAAATAAGTGGTTACCTCAATTGCTTTTACAAAAGACTAAAAGAGTCTACAAAGTTCCTTAGTAAATACCTGATGTACTTACCAAACCAAGAGATTTAGCAGACAATGGCATTAACATTTTAGAATATAAGCTTGTTTATAAAATCTTATGGAAAAAGATGATAGAAAATGATGAGTATTTCTCTTCATCAAGGAACAAGAAGCATGAGAAACTAGCTTAAAGGAACTGTGACAACAGATGCAATAAACAAAAGCATTTAAAGAATATTTGAGGATAAAAACAGGCTAAAAAAAAGGAAAAATGAATAAAGTTTTTATAATGATTTTTCAACATCAAAAATAGTAGAATAATCAGATTCCATAATATACTCCTTCTTTCCCATCACACAATTGACTGAAAAATATTGAAAATACATGATTCTATTGTATTTATCAAAAATTTCATTTTATTCTAAAGGTATAGCAAAAATACTGCTTTTAAAACTTTCTTCCAAGAGTCTCTCATTCATGCAACAAAATTACTCTATATTCCTTGAAAGCTATAAAGATTTCATGCACTGATCTCCAATCAGAAATATCAGGCAATGCATAAAATAGGGTCATAACCCATGTCAAAGGTCTTTGCCACAGTGATGGAGGACAGCCAATGCTGACTGTGAATTGAAAGAGTCCCTGTGGATATTGAGGTCCTCTAGATTTTCCTCTTTGTACACAGTATTGTGCTCATTATGTGAAGGCCTCCTGAAAAAAAATGAGTAACTACTTAAAGGAGTATGTTCTAATCATCCTCACCAGAAAAGACAAATGGACAAGTAATATTTATTGTCCAGATTATCATAAACTGTTAGATAGAAATAAAAAGAGCTTATCAGTATGTATATAAATTTTTATATATATGTATGCGTGTGCACATACATACATATATCTATGCCCAGTATCATGTACATAATCTTTTAAATTCTGGGTCTTTCTGACTCTCCATTTTGTGTATTTCAGCAACTGGACATTCAGGATTGATATTCCTCATATGAAAAAGCATAATAAATGAACAGTGAGTTGATCCCAAAATTGGGAGGAAAAGAGGAGGCTAACTCTCCTTTAATGTACGACAAAACTTTCCAGAATCAAAGAGTAGTATTTTTAGTACCAATGTTCTCCTTTATTCGTAAAATGGATATAGTATGTGGAGCACAAGAGTTTCTGAAGAACTATAAGTAATACATAGAAAAGAATGAAGAGACTCATGGTGAGTGTGAATATACATCAAATGCTAGTGTGAATAGTGGTCTTGTGATTCTGTGCAACATTTTAGCTTTGAGGAAACCCAGGTTTACCTAAGAACTTTAATAAATTAACATAGCACAGGTTTGAAGATAGGTTATACAAAATTCATGTTCCATTCTCCTTCTTCAACTCATCATTAACTAAGTCATAGCAACATGGCATAGAACAGTAGCTATCAAGCTTTTTGGTCTCAGAAACCCTTTATATACCTAAAAGTGGCTGAGGAGCCCTGAAAGAGCTTTTGTTTATGTGGTTTAGATTTATCAATATTTACTATATTGGAATTTATATATCTTAGTAATATTTTTTAAATAGCTTTGACTTTGCAAGCCCTCTGAAAGAGATTCAGAGACCCTTTTTAGGTCCCAAAAATGACACTTTGAAAGACCGGTGTATTGGAAGGAGTTCTGGACTTGTAGTTAGATGATCTGCTTTTAAATTTTTCTTGTGTTACTCACTACTTTTGTGAATTCGGTTCCTATATATGACATTTATATGCATTGGGCCTCATTTATTTAACTTATTCATATATTAAGGGAGTTGTACTAATTTTTTAAAGACTCCATTTGTTCTAAATCTATTCTTCTATAATTATTTGATTAGGGATCTCTCCTGAGGTTAGCCAACATAATTTCCTCCTGAATGTCAATTCTTTGTGTTGTTTATCCTCATTATAGTATCATTGGAAGTCAAGAGAAGAGTCTAATGCAGGTTTAGAACAAGTTTCAACTGGAAGATTCTTTTATCATCCTTGTAACAATTCTGTTGCACTTGAATATAAGTGACTTGGTTTGCTTTCTGGCTAACTCATTTGATTTCCATTTCATCTGATTTTTTATTCCTTGGGTCTTCCTATGAACACCTGTTCCTGTTTCATGTCTGCTGAATATTTGTCATCCTGAAGTACAGAAGTTTTTCTCTTCTTCTTTGTTCAATATTGCTTAAATCATTGAGATCTTATACTGATAATAATAAATTCTTTTAAAAAATTTAGCTTCTTTCTGAGACACAATACTAAGATTGGTTCCAAGACAGAAGAGTGGTAAGGACAAGGCATTTGGGGTTAAGTAACTTGCCTAAAGTCACACAGCTAGGATATATTTGAGGCCAGATTTGAACTCAACTCCCTCTGTATCTAGGCCTGGCTCTCTGTCCACTGAGTCATCTGGCTGCCCCTTTAAGATAGATAGATAGATAGATAGATAGATAGATAGATAGATAGATAGATAGATAGATAGATTTTAAACCCTTACTTTACATATTGGAATCAATATTGTTTCCAAGGCAGAAAAGTGGTCAGGGCTAGACAATGGGGCTTAAGTGACTTGCCCACACAACTAGGAAATGTCTGAGGCCAGATTTGAACCTGGGACCTCCCATCTCTGGGCCTGGCTCTCAATTTATTGAGTCATCTAGCTGCCTTTCCTTTAATATATTCATAAAATAAGCTATAAGAGGTTAACTACAGTACATTTGAGAATATCTCCCTTCACTTAAATCCTGAGAGCCTGAATCTGTTTCTGCCTATACCATACCCCTCAGATCCATCAATTCTCAATTCTCAACCAGTTCAGCTAATACGAAATATAACATATTAATTGACTGTATTAAAATGGGCCCGCTATAGCCAATAGCTTATTAAAACACAATTCTAGCAGCGTTAAAATATACCTATTTTTGATTTTGTACCTCTAGTCCTTAGCACCATCTCTGGTAAGTATTTACCCTTAATAAAGCTTTGTTGAATGAATGAGAAAATGGATTAATTAATCAATCAAAAAGAGACATATATGTGTATATTCAAACACAATAAGCATTTTCTCCTTTTATGAGATTTGTTTCTGTATCCTGCTTTTGTTTTTATTGAAAATAATTCAAATTCATTCCCAGTTTATAGTTTACTTCTTTTTCTTATTTGCTTTTTCCTTCTCCTCCTCCTCACTTTCCTCCTCTTTCTCTTCCTTTTCCTACTTCCTCTTTCCTCCTCTTGCCTACTATTGAATGCAGACAGATAAATTCCTTTTTAAAATGTGCTTCAGTAATTTTACTGATAAATTTCATTCCTGAATCCTCTTTCAACATTAACATTACCTCATGAGCATCAACTAATTTTATAATGTGTCTGTAGATCAGGGATCTGGCATATGTCATTTTATTTTTGAGAAGATATTTCCAGTAAATGTAGTCTTCAGTTTACACTTATGAAGTCAAAATGCCAAGATGACTCAAAAAATCATTTTAAATTACAAGTGAACTTTACAGATCTGATTTGGCAAAGATAGAACTGATTCAGAGCAATTGTATACCCACGTTATGCCTGAGTAAGCAATCAGAAATCATTTAGTAAGAAAATGTCAAGAGATTGAATGAGAGTCACTTAGGTTAATACCTAAGGTTGCAGCAAGCCTATTAGAGGATTTTTTTGGATATGAAAAAAAAATTTAGATCAAGTTGTGTGAGAAATACTACTACTGTGTCTTCTTTAAAAATATCTTTGTAAGCAGTAATGTCTGAAAAATCTTATATCTATATGATCAAAGATATATCACTTCCCATATTCAGAGAACAAAATTATAAGTTTGGCCCTTGAAGGAACCCTACCAAGTCTTCAATACAAACTACTCATTTTCCATGTGAAAAAAGTGATGAGACCTAGAGAGGGTAAATGATTTGCCCAAGGTGGCATAAATACCAAATATTAAGTGCTGTATTTTGATTCAGTTATTATTAAGTCCCACCTTCCTTCTATAATGTAGTGCTTGCCAAGTATTTGGGGAGATGTTCTTTGAAAATTCTGCCTGTGAGTCACATAAAACTGAGAAATAAAAAGAATAAAAAATTAAATAATGAAATTAGAATATATTTATCTTATGTCTTTAATTAACCAACCTGTCAAAATTTTGAACTTATTCTGAAAAAGTAATTTATGCTCAAATGAATTTTTACTAATGAAGTCAGAAAAGGATCCAGGAGGATAATGTATTTATTGTACTTAAAAATTGAGGTACTATCATAAAGTTTGTTTCCTAATTCAAATATTTGAAAGGTTGTAACATTGGACAATGATTATACTCACTTAATTTTTCTTCAGTAAGCATAACTAAATCCATTATAACAAAATTACAGGAAGTAGGTCAATATAACAATTAGAGCCAATCCAAAAATGTACTGACTGTTTCTTAAGATAGTGAGCTATGACCACTTGCTGAGGTTATTAGGAAGGGGGCCTGAGGTCTCTATCAATTTTATGATATGAATTTATAACATTTTTATTTCTAGTTCATATCCTGATAAATTTTTAAAAATAGGAAATCTGAAAGACTTCTGTATTGACTCATGAATTTTGATATGTTTATAAGTTCCCATGGGTGGGATTATGTGTAACTAAAACATAAATCACCACTAGCTTCTACTATATAATAGTATCTCTTCACTCTCCAGACCTTTATGAACTTCACCATCTTCTGCAATATGGATTAATTGTGCTCAATTATCATTAATATTAGAGAAAATACAATTGGAAAGAAAAGTTGATTCACTTCATCGATGAGAATTCTCTACAATTTTAAATTCAGAATTAATAGATGGTTCTTACATCTCTGCCCACAGACAGTAATTTTCTCCAACAAAAGTTGCTAACTTTATGAAATTAAGGGCAGAGAAGACCTGAAATGAGTTGAATTTAGCTCAGTTATTGATATCAAGTCACAGAGATATGATAATCCAATTTTTCACCCAGTGAAGAAATTCTCTATCATACTAATGACAGATGGTCTTCTCTGACACCTCTGTTGCCTTTAGGAAACTTTTTTTTATTAAATTTTTACTTTTCCATGTTGGTATAATTTTAAATAATTATTTCCTTACATTTTATGATCCATGTTCACTCTTTCCCTCCTTTTCCTCCCCTTCTCCCTGGCAGGTAATATGATTCAGGTTATGTGTCATCACACAATACATATTTCTATGTTCATCATGTAGTGAAAGAAAACAACATATTGCCTATATAAGAAAAAAACTAATAAAGGAGATAGAGTGGAAAATGACATGCTTCAATCTGCAATGACATTCTATCAGTTCCTTCTATGGTGACATATAGCTTTTTATTGTCACAAGTCCCTTGAGTTGTACTGGATCCTTACATTGGATTTATTGCTTAGTACTCCTTAGTACCCCTTAGTTCCTAGCTTTATCTTTATATTAAAATCCTTATTCCATCTAAATTACTGAAATTTTATGTTCTTATTTTCTACCTCAAGTTGGATTCCCCTTACTACCCTGTGGTCAAAAAGAATTGGACATTGAAAGGACACTTATCAAATGGGAATGGCTAAACCAGTTGTGTCATATGCTTGTGATGGTATACTACTTCATTCTAAGAAATGACAAAACAGGCTAATTTGGGAAAAACATGGAAAGACCTATGTGGAATTCTATAGAGTGAAATGAAGAAAATCAAGAGAATATTATATACAGCAACAGAATGTTTTTGAAGAATTATATGTACTTCCACCTCTAGAGAAAGAACTGAAAAATAGACATAAGTAATACATTATTTTCTATATACAAGTATATTTTTGTCAAATGATGCCTTCTCTCATGGGGGAAGGGAGTTAAGTAAGTGAATTTACTGAATGTTTTCATGTGACACATAAAAATAAATTTTAAAAAACATATTTTTTTTATGGAAGTATCTAAATAAACTAATCATTGTGTTTAAATGTCTACTATGTTCCAGGCACACTGCAAGGCATTAAGGATACAAAGATGAACATGAAACAATCTTTGTCTTCAAGGAGCTTATGTTCTATTGAATAAAATGACCCAGAGGTATATATATAAATGAAGATGCAAAGTAAATACAAGAAGGTACTAGGAACTGAGATTTGAGCTGGGCTTTAAAGGAAATTAATGTTCTAAGTGGGCAGCTAGATCACACAGTGAATAGTTAAAGTGCTGGGACTGGAGTCAGAATGACTCATTTTCCTAAGTTCAAATTTGGTCTCAGACACTTACTAGCTTTGTGACCCTGGAAAAATCACTTAATCATGTTTGCCTCAGCTCCTCATCTGTAAATCTAGTCATTGGAGGGAATGGCAAACCATACCAGTATCTTCCAAGAAAACCCAGTGGGATCATGAAGAGTTGAACACAATTGAACAACTAAAGATAACTAAACAAGAAAGAAATGGGTTCTAGGAGACAGAAGTAAGGAGTTAGTGCATTCCATACATAGGAAATAGGCTGTTTAGAAGTATAGACATGGGATCTGGAATATGTATGAGAAATAGCAAAAAGGCCACTGTGGCTAGATTCTATACTGTGTGAAAGAGAAATGTGTTATAAACTTGAAAAGGTAGCTTGGAATCAGATTATGAAGGGCTTTAAAAGACAGAAGATTCCATATTTCCACAGTAGGGGAAATTAGGACCCCCAAGGAGCATGATATAACCAGTGTTTTAGAAATATTCTTTGTTAGCTCTTTGGAAAATGGATTGGAAAAGAAAGAGATTTAAATCACAGAGATTGATTGGGAGACTTTTTTTCAATAATCTATGTAGAAATTAAGAAATGAAGTTGAAAGATGCCATGGATGTATAATTGATAAGAACTAACAAGTAAGTAGGTGGTATAAGTCAACAAATCTTGAATGACTCTAAGGTTGAGAATCAGAATTATGGGAAGAATGGTTGTATACTTAACAGGAAAAAGGAAAGGTGGAAGTAGAGGAAATGTTAAAGAAAAAGAAAAATGAGTTCATTTTTTAGACATGGAGATAAAGATATTCAGCATTTGATGTTATATTACCAAAGCTTGGGTTCTCTGCTGTGTAGAAATAGCACCTAAACCCATGGGAGCAAATGATATCTTTGAGAGAGAAAAAGAAGGGATTTTCTAAAAACGTTCACAGAATGCCTCTGGGAATAGCAAGGAGGAAGAGTAAAAAAAGAAATATTTTACCTCCTCCAAGTCCTCTCAACTCTCCACTGCTGTATCTAGGCAGTAGGCTGATATTTTTACCTCTTTCCCCAAAACCTATGGTTAAGAAATCTCTGAGAAGTACTTCAGAAGTTAATTGTTCAGAATGGGAAAGAGTTACAGGATTGACACAGACTGTCTTTTTATTTTGATTATTTAGATCTGAATTGCATGACTATTTCAAGGGTTATTTTCTCTTCCAACTCTTTAGAGATTCACCTTTATTTATTTTTAGTCAATCTAGGGGGAAATCAACCAAATCCACTTCATCATTATAGCTAATGTCTTCATATTCCATTTCCCAGTAATCATTTCTTGGCCACAACTATCATATTTCTCAGTGAGGAATATCATTATATTTTGTCTACTCTGGCATCTACTGCCTAAAGGCCAAGTATGTTACATTCCCTCCCTCCTTTGTAGTTCTCTGACACTCTTAATTGTGCAAGGGAGCATCTAGTCTCCACCATTTATTCAAGTCTATACTCAATATTTTAAGAAATTCCCTAGCATCTCAGTTCCATTCATCCACTGCATGGCCAGTTTAGTTTTTTCAAAGGAATATTTACTCCAAAAGTAAAACAAGAGGAAACACACAAAGATTCTTCCCCACCACCACCAATACCTAGGATACATTATTTCCACCCATACCACCCCAGTCTTTGGGGAGGGAAGATGATTAAGGTCTCAGCTTAACTCAGCACATATCCAACCAAATTCCAAGTCCAAAGTACCCTTGGACTTGTGACCTAGAACCTTTGATTTTCAGTATTTTCCTGATGGCAATGAAAGCAACATTCAGCCTGGATTCGTGGCTCCAAAATTGACATAGCCCAAGCTGTCTTGTCTAGGGACTCTACTCCCACCATCACCATTCCACATCTAGAATTGAAAAGTCCAAATGAAACAGTCAATAATCCATTTCTTAGGGCTATAACATCTACACTTGTTTGGCCATATTTAACTTAGATTTTTGACTCTTTAGCTTTTCTTGACTCTGAATCAAATTATATCAATGAAATTGATTAGATGTGCTCTCACAGACTGGAACTGGAACCAAGGAACATTCTAGGAGGGAGACCACTCATGAAAACCTGTTTGCTGAAAGGAAACATGTATAAAATAATAAATATATGATCTCTTTTCCCTGGATACCCAATTTGTTATATAGGCTCTGGAGTCACTTTTTTAATCCCTATTTTACTGAAAGTTCGTGTCTCCAGAGCATGACCCTGAGGATGCTAAGAATAGCATTGAGAGGCCAGAGGTATCTTTCTAGTACTGGAATATTCTGTTGCAGATTCCAGTTGCTGGACATTTGGTGATTTCTTATGATGAAATTAACATGGTTACAATGTGATCTATCTCCTTCTGATATTCATTCAACCTGACCTCAGGAAAACATAAATGCTGCAAACATAGAAGAAAATCAATGTAATTTATTATGACCACATGGTGACTCGGTAAGAGAATGTCCCCCTGAACCTTCTCCATTCCATAGGCTTTAAGCAGTTTTTGTATAAAGTGCTACCAGGATTGAAAGAAAATGTTTCTCTATTTAATCCTTTTGATACATGTCCAATTCTAGCTTATAAGCACATCAAAAGGCCTTTCATTATGATGTAATAAATTGATGGGAAATAGAGAATAGCCTTCCGTACTCAAAATAATCCTCCATTTCCTCACCAAGACTCAATAGTTCTTCATGTAGATTGTAGCATGGAGGAAATACTGTTTGTACCTGAAGAAGTAGACCCTCACTTGACCCAATTCCCTATTATTCCCTCATTTACAAAAGCCTATTTGCTGAGAGAAAGCCTACGTAAAATAACAAATCTGTCATCTTACTGATGCGGACATCTTTTCAGTATGCAGTTCACAATCCATCTAGACCCTATTTTGTATAAATTGTGACTATGTTCTCCTTTAAATTCTCCACAGAGAGACCAGTCAACTTGGTGGGGGAGTTCTAGATCTCTTGATATTCTTTAAATAATCATAGTACATACAGTTTGTCCTTTAAATGGCCTTTACCCTTGCTCCATGAGTGGTCAACCTTTTTTCTCATTGTATATCTTTTGTGGTTCATCTGTGAAATCCATCATTGATAATATGTTCTAACTATTAACACCAATTCTATATTATGTTTTAGGTCACCTGAACCTTTAATTCTTTGGAGTATGACAAGGGGCCCTAAGGGGTCCTGACAAACATTCAGGGGTCCCGAAGGGGGAGGAGAATGAGACATGGTGGGAAGGATGACATGCATCAGGAGGGCCACTGAAACTTGTAGCAATCAGTGGCGAGGTTTATTGATCACAGTAAGTATTTTATAGAGAAAGTGATGTAGGCTAAGGGATTAGGTAAGCTTTTTACATAGTACAATGACTTCGTTTACCTCGCCAAAGTTTAGAGAGTTTTCTATAGGGTAATAAATCACAAGTAAATATGTAACCATCTAGCCCAGAATCTCAGGGAAATATTTGCTTCCATGGGTTTGTCAAGAACAGCCAGTTATTACCAAGTACAGCAGAAGAGGGGTTGGAAAGGAGGGTTTTGGGGACCTCATGTGAAAAGTGATTCTAGTCAGACCATGACTTTGATTTTTCTGGGGTCCACTCTCACTACTGGGGGCCACATCTTTTCATTTTCCATAGTAACTCATTAGCACGACATCCAGAATTTTTGATGATAACAACATGTTTTCTAGACTTTGGGGATTATTTGGTACCTGTGAACTGCTATATACCCTACTTCTGGTCAAAATGGCCTTTTACTCTTATCCATACATGACAGGTTAATTATCATCTTTGGGTCTGTACAGACTAGCATTCATTCTTGAAATGAAAAGCTTCCTTTACTCCACTTCTCTGAATCTCCAGCTTCTTTTCAATGTTCAGTTCAATTGCTGTCTTTTCCCAATCTTCCTACTTGTTAATGCTCTAACTTTAAAAAAATTATATTGTATACTTTATATATATTTATCTGCATGCATATATTCTCATCTGAATCTTGCCATCCCTTGAGGTAGAGACCCTTTCATTTTTGCTTTTTCCTCTTGTTCCTAGAACAGTGCCTTAGAAATCACACATTCAATAACTGTCTGTTGAATAGAACTGACTTGAGAGGAACTCTTCTGCTTCCACTGTTCTTCATATTTTTACTGCTTGCCATTTATTTTAGTAATTAATGGAGAACTTTACCCATAGTAGTGTTATCCTCCTCAAAATTAGTAGTCTTTATATTGCCATGAATGGAAAGAAAAGTGCTATTTTCACTCTTTACATCTCAGTCTTTTTGCATGTTTCTTTTTCCTGACAAATCTGATGGGCTCACATAATTCAGTGGAACTATGAGTTATACCATGTTAGGTTACCCAATATGGGCAGGTTATAGTGGAAAGTTCTGACAAAAAGTGATCCACTGGAGGAGTAAATGGCAAATTATTCAAGTATCATTGCCAAGAAAATCCCATGATCAGTCTTAAAATGCATGCCATCAGGAGATGAGCTCCTCAGTTTGAGAACGTGGCATGCATGGTCCATTGGGTTACAAAGAGCCAGACATAACTGAATGAACAACCAACAATTCTAACAGGGATAACAGCATAGCTGTAAGACTAGGTTGGCAAAAAAAAGGCAGAGTAGGTTGGAAGGTCTAAGACATCCAACTTAGACTGGATGAGCCATTACTTTCCATTGCTTTTGAAGATACCACCTGTTGAAGGGCATAAAATGATGTTCCACAGTACCTAATTAGTATGTACTATAAGAGTCTTTGCTAATCGTGGCACGTTCTCAGGACATCAGTGCTTTTGCATTATTTAGTATCTTTATCTATATCCCCCAGTGCTGCTTACACAGCCCAGATATTACCCTTCACCATTAACATTCATTTTAATGCTATATTCTAATTGAGCTATTCAGTATTATTTTACTGACAAAAACTTCATAAAAAGAACTATTGTTGGAGCTCTCCAGATTTAGGATCCCAAGATTCATGAAGTTAAAACCTTTGTTTTTTTCTTTTTTGTATGAATGAATATTTCTTCCTTGGTTCAGCAGTCATTAGTACCAGAATCTTTCCTATTTGTGATGACACTATTTTGGAGTCAAATTTGACTGTTTACAGATATACTTAAGTAACACCAAGATAACTTATCAGTTCAGATAAAATTAAATTATATTTATAAATCAGAAAAAATAGGTACTTGGACTCATATAGACATCAATCAGCTGAGAGCTAGATTTGTTTTTATTCTTCAAACATAGATGTAAGCTAAAGATAGCTAACTATAAGAGATATGCTATAATTATTTATACATGTCACCCTCTGAATTGTCTGTCTTTAAATTAAAAATGCCTCGGAGGCCAGAGAGTCTTTTAATCATTCTCTCTGCCTTGCCTCTCTATTTTCAAGTTGATTTTTCACACAGTTGCCAAAGTATAAATTTAATCATGTCACTTCCCTGTTCAAGGAGTTCCTGTGACCACAAGGATAAAATGCAAACTCTTCTGTTAGGTATTCAAAACCCTCTACAATATGGCTTCATCCAACATTTCTAGCCTTATTATATGCTATTTCCTGGCTAAAGTTGGTAATTTATTGTTCCTCATTCACTACAACCCATCATAGACCTTGTTTCTTTATAGTCTATTTTCTAAGTCTATAATGTACTTCCTCGTTTTCTCTGCAATTTTAGTTCCCATTTCCCTTCATAGTTCAGTTTGGGGGCTTTCTCATCCCTGATCTAGTTGCTACTGTCCACCTAATTACTTTCTATATATTGGACATTTAGTATATCTTATATTATAAGATATATATATATATATATTATATTTTTTTGCTGTAGTTCAGTCATTTTTTAATTGGCTGAGTCTTTATGAATCAATTTGAGAATTTTTTGAGAAGACACTAGATTGGCTTGCCACTTCCTTCCCCAACTCATTTTACATATTAAGAATCTAAGGCAAAGAAGGTTAAGTGACTGGCCTAGGGTCCCACAGCTATGAAGTGTCTAAGGCCAGGAAGATGTCTTCTACACTGCAGTCCTGGCACTCTGTCTACTGCACCACCTAGTTACCATTCTCACATTTTATATGCTTCCTCTGATAGAATATAAGCTCTGTGAAGTTTTGTATTTGTCTTTATAGTTCCATGCCTAATGGAATTCATAAAACATAATAGGTGTTTATCAAATGCTTGTTGATTGATTGACTGAATCTTTGCATATCATTCAAATAAGTACAAAGCAGATATGTGTCTTTTTAAAACATTCTAAATGATAAAAGTTATTCATTGAGATATAATAAATGTTGATTTTTTGGCTATGCCAATTGGTTTTTAGAAACATTTACTTTAGTTTTAGATACACTGACAAAAGAAAATGGAAAAGAATAATTGTCCAACAATTATCTGACAATTAACTCATATGTGTAATTGGGGAGAATGTGCCAACTTTCCTCAGTAGAAAGATTTTTTTCTGAAAAATATCCATAATTATTTTAGTGATAGATACCTTCTGACTTTTTAAAAAAGTAAATTTCATTATAGTTGTTGCCAAGTAATTCCAAAATAATTCCATGCATCATGTAAGTAAACTATGAACTAAAGTTGAAATTAGTTCAGGCAAATGTTCACCCACAGAAAAAGTTTATAGAAAAAGAAAAGATTTTCTATTGAGTTTTTTCCCCCACATTCCATAATCTCTACCATCTTTACCAAATAATCTTTTAATGGAGGTTATGATCATATTTGAACGGATCCTATCTACCAAGTTGTGAAATGCATTGGAAAGTTTTAGTCTTTTTTCCCTAATAGTAAGCTTTAAAAAAAATTCTGAACATCAATTTCAGATTAAAAGAAACAATTCTGTATTCCTCATACAATTAAAAATAGACATTTTTATAAATATAAAGCTTTTTAAAAAATCTCATTTAGGTTGATAAAAGTTTCATCTAAAAAAATTCCTCATTAGTAATCTGATTGCCATAAAGTTTTAAAAAGATAATATAGCATTAAATGGCGCATATCTGAAAGGCAACATTCAGAAAAAAACAATTTCACTAAAATAATAAAAAGGCAAAAAGAAGTCTTATTTAAATTATCAAGTAGAGCTTAGCCAGAATGTCAAAATGAATTAAAAAAATAAAATTTAGACCTATATTTAGCTATTATTAATGGCACCACTCACTATTGGAAACAAAAATGAAAGATTTTTCCTCTATAAAATGTACAATTTTTATTCCAAAATATAAACTGCAATTTCACCATAACTGAACCTAACTATGGAACTCATTTAAAATAATTGACCCCATTGCCTGACAAAGGCCAGAGCATCAGCAGAAATTTGAAACAATTATATTTTCCAGCAGCTAGAGAGGTGTTTTTAAGGAGGACGGTCCAAAAAAATAGACCCCCTTAAATGACATAGATCCATATACTCTATGTACATACCCCAGGCCATTTAATATACTTTATCAATAAGCAAAAAAATAAAAGGAGATTTTGTACTCAGCAGTTCATATTGCTTAAATAAGAATAACTTCTTTGAAACAAAAGCCAAATTTTTTTTTATAAAGGATGGGATTTTCCTTTAATCAACTATTCCACCTTAAATACAAAGAAAAAAGAAATTGATAGAAATATATATTTAGTTTCTCTGAGATATAAATCAGATATAAACATTAACATAAGAATATCTTGTCCTCTAAGGCCATGTAGTTTTATTATAAAATTTATTCCTTTCTTGCTACAAAATATAGCTTTTATTGTTTTCTAGTCATAACAATAAAAAATGAAAGACAGTGATAACAATGAAAGTTCTGACATCCTATTTAGTAAATCTAGGACAGCTGCTGGAGCATTGGATACATACTGGGACTGGAGTCAGGAATATCTAAGTACAAATCTGACCTCATAAAATTGCTAGTTCTCTGACCCTCAAGTATCCTTAATTATAAATTGGAAATAATAATAGCACCTACCTCCCAGGGTTGTAGTGAGGAGTAAATGATACAGTATTTGTAAAACTTGCTTACCGTAGTTCCTGGCATACAGTAGCACTGTATAAATGCTTGTTTCCCTCCCTTCCTTCCAAGTATGAGACCTATATAGTAACCTTATTGACAAAAATAATTATAATGAGAAAAAGTCATAGGAAGTTGCTCTAGCATCTTCTTATGATTATTTTCCTATGATCTCTTTTTATATGCAAATCATTCTCTTTTTAACACAATTTTAAAACCACTAGATGACTTAAAGGTGTTTGGCAATGTGATTTCATGTCAAAATGAAGGGACTTTTCTCTTTCAAAAAAAAAGAAAAAATTTCTTTATGTTATGGAGGGAAGGGGATTTAAATAATATTTTTCCTATAATGAAATGGGACAAAACAAAAGAATCTTAAAAATATTAATTCATCACTTATGTTTAAAAAACAACAAAACAGCATTAAAGGGAATATACAATATTTCAACAGACCCATTCCTCTATTCTAAAAGCCTCATAATACAAAACTTACATAGTAGAACATGAACTTTTTGTGATACAAAGGCAATTTTTTGTACAAACCAAACACAGTGCATTAACTTCCAACATTACCAGCATGGCACTGCCCTGAACACTCTCTAATCATCTTGACTGCACTTCTCACTCAACTTTATTTAATTTATTGTTATTACCTCTTTTGAAAAAAAAAAGCAGAAATAACCTCCTATTTAAGAATCTGGGAATGCCTTTATAATAGACTCATAAGCTGGTGGAGGAGTTTGAGTTGAAAGACCAACACGAAGACTGTTGTTAGACCAATGAAAGTCAGGACGGCTCAAACTGTGGGTGGTATTGATGATTGGGGAGGTATTGGTGGAAGGAAGAGTCATTAGTTGACTATCAGTTTCTACAGGTAGTGGAGGACACTGTAAGAAAGGATGAAAGGTAGATGCCCGGAAGCTTGATTTCCTAGGAAAGGAATTGGCTTGTTCCAAAGAAGCTTGCCGCTGGAAAGTGAGACTGGCCAAGCTGAGGTTGCTGCGACGTTCACAGCCACTGTGACGATAAAATCCAGTCCTGTTGAGACTGTGGGAATAAGGTCTGGAACGACGGCTTGAACTCCATCTGGAGATAGGGGCACTAGCTCTTCGTCTGGACAGACAAACAAGCAGTGCCCAGATGATACCTCCAATAACAAGTCCAATGGCCATGGACACAGTGAAAGACATTATAAGATCATCTAAAAAAAAAAGAAAATGAAATGTCAAAGGAATTATTTAAACATTCAGCTAAAAAGGAGCATGATGAAAGATTGCATATTATTCAAATGAATATTGACTTAACCAGATTTTCTCAAGTAAATAGTGAATATTGACCAAAATAGTTCAAATAATTAAGACAAGATAATAAAAATATACCTATTAATAGTCCCCAATATATTATTGTTTGTGTTTAGATGCTGTGTAAGAACTTAAAAGTAAATATTTCACTCTGGACTTTGTCAAAGTACATAGCCCTAGGAGACCAAGGATTTTCAGAACTTCTTTCTTTAAGAGATAATTCCCAAATAGATCAAACCAAGGAGGAGGGAAAAGGAAGATCCGTTTAGGCGTAGTAAGCTGCACTAGATACTAAAAGTACTCAACTTGTAGTTGAAAAGGGCAGCTCCAAAGTAACAAATTTATACTCTTAAAATTTTGCTTAAAATAATAGTCCAATGGGACTCATTATTTTGATGCTCTGTAAGATACATAAATTATGTTAATATGGATACTCCTTCCACTAACTCATTTAATGAGACCTCCATATTTCATGAGTTGTGCCCAAGAAAAATGTCACTTCTTGGCTAAACTTCTAGATAGAAAAAAGTTGGTAATGAACTCTACAGATTTCCTCTGAGGATCAGTCTCATTTAGCCATTTAGGTAGTCTGGTTCTCAGAGAAAGGTCATAGAGCAGTGATGGTGAACTTTTTGAAGACAAAGTGCCAGACCCTGCCCCACCCACCCCACCAGGCCCAGAGCCCTCCTGCCACTGAGTACCCCATGTGCCCTTCTCCTCCCTTACCCCTCACAAGGGAAGAAAAAAGAGCTCCCATTGGGCTGCTGAGCAGAGGGATGGGTGAAGTGAAGAATGTCCTTAACAAGTGTAGAGAGGGGTAGGAGAGTGGTCCCAGTGCTCCACTTCCCTCCAGGTCTGCTGCCTGTGAGCCATGAAAAATTGTTATCAGGCAAAGTAGAGAGGAGTAGGGGAGCAGCTCTGCCTGAGCCCCTCTGCCTTTCTAGTAATGAACGGGGTGGGGGTTGGGGCTAGGTAGGGAGAGTGTGTGCCCACGGAGTGCTATATGTGCCATTTTTGGCACCCCTGCCATAGGTATGCCGTCACTGTCATAGGGTATCACTGACCCCTTTCCACTGGTAGAAATTATCTTTTGATTTTAACTCACAAAACTTACTTGTTATACAATTCATTTGGCATTTAGTCTGGCATTTAGTTAATCTTCTCAATTATATTATCTATTCTAATTTTCCATGACTTAGAATATCAACAAATTTAACAAGTATATTTGTAGACTACTTTCTTTTCCCACTTAACAATCCTCAGCATCCAAATACAAGATCATTGGACTGGATTCAGAAGACTGGGTTCAAGTGTTGGCTCATTAATATACAGGTTAGGGACCTTAGGTAAGTCACTAAATTGGTTCCATTAGAACTTAATTTTAGGTGAAGCAATGTTATGGGGCATTTATTTTATATTAACCATGTTATAAATGGATGACTTTCCAAATCATATTTCAAAGTATTCTCATTTTAAAATGAGGTTGCATTATTGCTTATTAACAATGTTATTACAAAACAACGTTTGTTGTTCTGCTAATGCTTTGATTATTATTCTAGTCACTGGTGCAACCAAAATGCTACCTAAGTTGGTGTATGACCTAGTAAATAAGATTTGATTATTCAAACTTACCAGTTTGCTTTATGTATAGTTTATATACTATATCATGTAATGATCAATAACATATAGGAAAAATATACATATGCACATACATATATTTTTTTCTTTATACAAGTGAGCTATTAACTAGAATTTAAGGTTGTGTGATAAAATGCAAAAGATACTGTACTTGGAATTAATTGTGACACTAGGCAAATAAGTAACAATTTGATTTCATCATATACTTTTAAAACATCATTTATATGTATATATATATATACATATATATAGCAAGTTGCTTCACATAAAATTGTTCTAATGGAACCAATTAAGTGACTTACCTAAGGTCACTAGCTTAATTATTATTATTATTAATAATGAGCCAACACTTGAACCCAAGTCTTCTGAATCCCAGTCCTATATATATATATATATATATATATATATATATATACATATATATATATATATATAAACCTTACCTTCCATCTGACAATCAATACTGTGTATTTGTTCCAAGGCTGAAAAGTGGTAAGGGCTAGGGAATGTGAGTTAAGGGACTTGCCCAGGGTCACACAGCTGGGAAGTGTCTGAGGCCAAATTTGAACCTAGGACCTCCTGTCTCTAGGTCTGGCCCTCAATTCTCTGAGCTACCCAGATGCCTCCTCATATATTTTTTAAAATGAGAATTTAGACTTAAGGTTCTACAAGATCTCATTTAGCTCTTCTTTTATATTCTATTTCCTGATAATATTTTTAATTTCCTTTGCTTCTCTGGGATCACACATTCTTAAAATCCCTCAATTAATTGTATGACTAAAAAGATGTGCTCTGCTATAGAAAATTATATACCTACATTTTCCACTTACTTTCTTATCATCTTAGCAAGGATACTCTGATATGTATATAGACTATTCTCATAAATATTTTTAAGGAAAGGACATTTAGATGCATTAATTGGTAATTATTAGTGAGTATTGGTCACTTTTTTTGGTAATCATATCAGCTATGATATTTTTCTAATTATTTTGGAAACTAGGTCTTTTTGAGATAATCTTTAAATGATCTTGAAATACCCTTAAAATTAATCTACTTTCAAATCAGATGTCTTGTATGTACACTTTGTGAGATCCAGTTGCATGTCCAAGTGTCATCATTTTAAGTGCCATTGTCATCCAGCAGATACTGAGGTGGTAGAATCCAAATGATCTTGATCACAGATGAAGAGAAAAATAGATCATTCATTTATTTACTTACATTTGCTTGTTTATTAATTTTTTGGTGGTTTGTTTATTTGGTTTAGATTTATGATTTCATTGGCATAGGTAGTTCTTCTATCAAAAACTCTTACTATATTCAGATAGGCAGATGAGAGACTCTTCTATAACTTATGGCCTGAGTACCTTGCCCATGGTTGCACAACTAGAAAGTGCCAGAGATCAGATCTGAAAGCAGGTCTTCTTTACAATAGTTTAAGCCATCCTCTTCCACCCCCACAATACTTTGTTGGTTTTTAAAAATATTTACATGTCAATATAATTTTAATAATACTCTTTTGACATTCTGGGATCCATGTTTTCTTCCTCCTGACTTTCCTCTTCTCCAAGATAACAGGAAATATGATATAGATTATACATGTATTATCATACAATATATGTTTTCATGTTCATCAGGTTGTGAAACAAGACATATATCACTTAAAATAGAGAAAAATAGTATGTTGCAATCTTAAGCAATTATTTTTAAGCAGACAGTATTCTAATCCTGGATCTTCTAGAGTTCTATTATTATTGATTATTTGATTGTTTAAGTGTTTATGTTTCAGTTTAATATATTTACATAGCTATGTCTGGACATGGGGTTTTATTGATGTAGGAAATCACTAGTGACTAAATTCTTTTTACCAATACAAATGGGCAACAATTCTTTTTTTTTTTTAAACCCTTACCTTCCGTCTTGGAGTCAATACTGTGGATTGGCTCCAAGGCAGAAGAGTGGTAAGGGTAGGCAATGGGGGTCAAGTGACTTGCCCAGGGTCACACAGCTAGGAAGTGGCTGAGGCCGGATTTGAACCTAGGACCTCTCATTTCTGGGCCTGGCTCTCAATCCACTGAGCTACCCAGCTGCCCCCATGGGCAACAATTCTATATTTTAAGAGTTGCCTAAGTCCCTTAAGAGAAGGACTGAGAGATAAATTAGCTATATAAATTAATACTCATATAAACTGTGTATCCAAAGCCTTGAACTCAATCAAGTCTTTCTAACTGAGGTGAGCTCTGTGATTTACTACAAGATGTTGCTTCATCAGTCTTCTTGTAACAGAAATAAAAATACTAATGAGTTCCAACAAATCACTCAAAAACAACTTACTGAGCACCCACAAAGTATAAGATGCTATGCTAGGTTTTGTGAATACCAAGGAATATGAGTTTATCTAGCTAGATGCG
Source organism: Monodelphis domestica (assembly GCF_027887165.1). Lineage (NCBI taxonomy): Eukaryota > Metazoa > Chordata > Mammalia > Didelphimorphia > Didelphidae > Monodelphis > Monodelphis domestica. The sequence goes on along the minus strand of NC_077228.1, from coordinate 432,665,648 downwards.
TAAATTTGTTTATATCAGAGGACAGTCAGAAGAGATTGAAGTAAGTTGATTCATATTAAAAATATTTTTAAAGTTCAACAGGTATTGCAAATTTCACATGTTTTTGAATTTTTTCAATGTATTCATTCATTTGCTTATTTTATTCCTTTTAGGGGGGACTTCAAAAATGCAATTTCCCTAATGAGATTGTTCTCTGGGAAGAAAAAGGGTAGGTATATTGGAAATGACTATGAAATAGGAAAAACAGAAGACACAAGTACAAAAACTTATTTAAAATTTAAAAATATATTTAGCCAGGAAAAAAATTAAGTTTTAGTGAAATCTAGGAATAAATATCCTGCCTCTCCTGTCATCTCCCAGAGGGAAAAAAAAAGTTGACTTTTGATATTCCAATCAAAGACTGACTAGGAATCTATCTTTCTTAAAAAGATTTAAAAAAAGGAATAAAGACATTTTTATCATTAAAAATAAAGTTAGTAATATATGATATCTACAATAAGAAATAATTTAGAAAGTTCATTATTGATCATCAAAATATAAAATTTAATTTAGAATAGTCCAATATGTAATTTATTATAAAAAGAACCATTATGTGATATAGAATTAATATAAAATAGGGGGAAATGTCATAGCTTTGAGTTTTAAAGGATAAATTGTTAAGAATAGTCTTAGACACTAACATCTGAATACCTCTGAATATTATCCCTATATGATGCCTCCCCCCCAAATTGTTAAAGAATATAGAACTTACTAGTCAATATCAAAAATACTTAAAATTGTTTGGTTGTTATGGTTGTTTTAAAGACAGGATGGCTTAAAATATAAATGTGTCTGGAAGCATTTTATTTCAGATGGTCTGCAAAGAATTACATGGCTCTAGGAGTAAAAATTAGGAGAGGTTTCCCTCTAGTGGCCAAATGCCTCTTACATACGAAGAAAGCAGGTTTTGAGAAAATTGTCTTCTTAGTAACTGTAATATTGAGAATTTTTAACAATTAATTTCTTTTGATTTTCACATAGCCAAAAATTTCCTTTCTTCTAGACTTTATTAGTAAAGCTAATAGCTACTTGGTTCAATATAGTGCCAGTCCTGAAGTTAAGAGGATTCCTCTTCCTTAGTCCAATCTGGCCTCAGACATTATTAGCCATGTGATCCTGAGAAAGTTATTTGACCCTATTTGCCTCAGTTTCCTCATATGTAAAATTAGTTGGAGAAAGAAAATGGCAAACCACTCCAATATCTTTGCCAAGAAAACCCCCAATTGGTCACAGAGAGTTGGACAATAATAGTTCTCAGTAGTCAGAAAGATCATTTGCATTTATATCACGATTTGCAGTGCATTCTAAATCATCAATGATTAAATTCAGCATTGTTTTAATGTCATGTATATGTTACTGGCTTCTTTTCAAAATGATCCACAACTCACTTTCAAATAATTGAAAGTTTAAGGTCTTTGTATTTTATTTCTTTTGATTTTTAAAATTCCAAAACCCTTTAATATTTGGGTTTTTTTTTTCCATTTTAGCATTATACTAAGTAAGGTGAGGAGAACATTGATCTTAGAAAGGATACTAAACCACAGAGGATGAAAGAGTTTGATGTGTTTAAAGCCATTATAGTAGGTTGATGTGAGACTTAGGACTAGAATCCAAGTCCTCTGATTACTTTTTATCTTAGGATATATTGCTTTCAAGCCCAGAGGAGGGTGGAATATCTAGAAGTCTGCCTGCTCACAAGATATATTGTGATTTGTCTCAGGTTAACCCTTATTTTACTGAGGTCATCAGTTTTTCTCCCACTTTGAGGTTGCCTAGGTAGTGGAATAAAAGAATCCCTGGATTGATGCTCCAAGAAGTATAATTCTAAATTATCTGTCTGACTTTCTCCATATTTAGTTTTGTGTTCCTTGTGATGTGTGTGTATGCCTTGGAAAGTCTTGAATATTAGGGCATATTACAATTACCTGAGCTCTTAAGGACAGTTTACCAAGGGACTTGGTGCCCATAACCTTGAGTCACAAAATCAAAGGACACGCATGCTCTTGATGGGATTTTATGTGCTATTTCTCACATATGTTAGACAATTTGCCAGACAACAGCAATCAGGAGTTGTTGGTCCTTTATATAAGGAGTTTACATAGTTAAGAGGTGAGCAGTGATGATAGCCACAGGAAGGGAAGATAAAGAATGTGATTCATCAATTGGCAATAAAATTTTAACAGTTACTGCTTTGAAAAAAAAAACAACCATAGTTCTATTCAAAGTTCTGGGTGAATAACAAATTGTAAAGACTTACATTTTCAACTTCTGAAAGAAAAGAGACAGACTTAGAGTACAGATGGAGATATTTTTTGACATCAAATGAAGAAGAATTAATTTTTCTTGACTGTTTATTTCTACAAGAATTTTGATTCGCATTCTTTTTCAGGGGAAAGGGAATGTGAAAGGGGAGAAAAAATGTTTTTTTTCATAAAAATTTTAACTTAAAAGACAATTTCTTCTCACTTTCATCATCACATGGTTTTGAAATATTTTGAACAATGTTTATCTACAATCTTCAAAATGTGTGGAGAACTAAATGGTGGATAAGCAAAATTAAAAGTTGTATATTCATATCTTGTTTACATCATTTACTCTGAGAAAGTCTGAGAAGGTAAATAAATTGTTGTCAGATACAGGAAAAACATTAATTGTTTTAAGTTTCAATATGTTATGTACCCTATCAAAAACATTTCAGATACTTTCTTTTTACCTTAACTACAGAATAAGGTTCACACTCTTCAACTAGATCTTCAAATTCACCCCCAACACACACACACACACACACACACACACACACACACACACACACACACACACACACATTATGACCCCAACCAAATCTAGAATTGGTATAAAGGGAATGGAAGCCTCAGGATTGAGATCTATCTATAAGGGAGATATACTCTCAGGAATGAGTGATTTTACCTTCTCCAATGGTTTTTAATAAAAGACTATAGTATTTTGTAGAAGAGTTTCCTATTAAGATGGTCCAAGAAAATAACCTTGGAGTTATTTTCTTTAGACTGATATAATATTCTGTAAAAATGAAACACTTTTTTCCAGCCTCATCAGCTTATCTTGATCTTTCTGTGTTTGCTCTTGTTTCTTCCGTGTTGAATGGTGTCCAAATGGAACTATGTCTGGTGAAACACCTCTTTAAAGAGTGAGATTGGACAAATGGGAAAAGAAACACAAATTTTCAATGAAGAAAATAACTGTCTAAAATTAGAATAAAAAATAAAAGCTAATGAAACCATAAGACATTAGGATGCAATAAAACAAAATAAAAAAAGAAGCAAATCTAAAAGTTCTCAATGGAAAAATGACCAACCTGGAAAATAGATTTAGGAGAGATAATCTAAGAATCATTGGAATTCTTGAATGCCACAATCAGAACAATAACCTTGATACCATAATCATCAGAGAAAACTGCCAACAATGTTGCACAAGAAGGAAAAATAGAAATTGAGAGAATCCATCAATCATCTCTTGAAAGAGACCACATAATAAAATACCCCAGGATTATTGAAGTAAAATTCCAAAACCACCTACCCAAGGATAAAGTACTATATGCTACTTGAAGAAAACAATTATCAACAAGCAATAATCAATATTATTGATAACTGAGCAGCTCCTACACTAAAGGCCTGGAAGACATAGAATATGATATTCCAAAAAGCAAAGGATCTAGGACTACAAACCAGAAGCATACACACAGCAAAACTGAACATAATACTTGGGAGGGAGGAAGGGATGGCATCTAATGAAATATAGAAATTTCAGACTTAAAAAAACAGAACTAGAAAGAAATTTTGATGAGCAAATTTGATACTCAAGAGAAACATAAAATGGTAAAGTGAAAACATAAGGGTTTTGACAAGGTTGAATTGAGTATATTCATATCTGGGAAGGTTATAAATGAAATAATTAAGACATATATGACACTTGAGAAAGGTAAGGTATTTAAAATATGCCAGATACCTCATGAACTTCAAGACCTTTATCACTATTAAAGCAATGAAATGGAACAAACATAGAAAGAAGGACGGAAGCTAAATAAAATGGGTTGACATCCAAAAAATGGGGGATAGGAAAGGACACATGGGGAGAAGAAAAAAAGAACAGAGAAGTAAGTAAATTACCTTTCAGTAAGAGGTACATAAACAACCAATACACTGGAAGAGATGATGTGGGTGTATGGCTACACTTGAACCTTACTCTCATTGGAACTAGCTCAAAGTGAGAATAACCCCCATACTCCAGTATAGAAACCCACCTGATCCTATAGGGAAGGAGGAGGGTAGACAGAATAAAGGTAGGGAGTAGGCAAAAAGGAGGATGAATGGGGGGGGGAGGTAGTCATTGAAAACAAAACATCTGTAAACAAAAAAGGCTAAAAGGAGATGGAAGAATAAACAGAGGCAAAATAAGATGGAGGTAAACACAAAATTAGTAATTGTAACTGTGAAAGTGGATGGAATGAACTCACCCATAAACCAAAAAAGAATAATAGTAGATTAAAACCCAAAATTACACAATATATTAAGAAACACCTTTAAAACAGAAATGCACAAAATAAAAGTAAGAAGCTGGATAAGAATTAACTATGCTTCAAGTAAAGTTGTTTTTTTTTAAAGCAGAAATAGCAATCATGATCTCATATAAAGCAAAACTAAAAATTGATCTAATCAAAAGATATAAGGAAGGAAATTATAACATCATAAAAGGCACCAAAGACAATGAAATGATATCAATATTAACCATATTAACAACTTCAGCAGTCACAGGATACAAAATAAACCTGAATAAATCATCTAAATTTCTATTTACTACCGACAAAGTTCAATAGCAAGAGATAGAAAAGGAAATTCCATCCAAGAATAACTAGACAATGTAAAATACTGGGGGGGGGGGGGAATATCTACTAAAGCAAATTCAGCAACTATATGAAAAATAACAAAACACTCTTTACACAAGTAAAGTCAGACCTAAACAAATGGAAAAACATTAATTGCTCATAAATAGTGAGCCATTATAAATAAAATGACAATCCTACCTAGTTAATTTATCTCTTCAGTGCCATATCAATCAAATTACCCAAAAAATTATTTCAAAGACTTAGAAAACATAGCAAACAAAGTTCATCTGGAAGAACAAAAGGTCAATATTAAAGTAATTAGTGAAAAAATATGAAGGAAGGTAGCCTGGCTGTACTACATATCAAACTATACCTTAAAGTGGTAATCATCAAAACAATATGATACTGGATAAGAAATTGAATGGTGGGTCAATGGAATAGATTAGGTAATCAACACAAAGCAGTTGATGTCTATGGTAGCTTAGGATTTGATAAACCCAAAGATGCAAGCTTTTAGGGAAAGAACTCACTATTTGACAAAAACTGGTGGGAAAACTGGAAAGCAGTATGGCAGAAATCAGGTATGGATGAACATTTTACACCATACACCAAGATTAAGTCAAAATGTACATTTGATCTAGAAATAAAAGGTGATGCATAAACAAATTAGAGGAACATGGCAAAGTTTACTTTATTGGACTTATGGATAAGGGAAAAAATTATGACCACATGAGACATAGAGAACATTACAAGATATGAAATGGATAATTTTGATTATATTAAATTAAAAATATTTTTTATAAATAAGACCAATGCAACCAGGATTAGAAAGGAAACAACATATTTGAGGGGAGGGCAAAATATAGAAAGCATTCCTGACAAAAGCTTCGTTTCTTAAATATACAGAGCACTGAGTGAAATTTATAAGAATATAAAGCATTTCCCAATCAAAAAATGACCAAAAGATATGAATATGCAGTTCTCAGAGGAAGAAATCAAAACTATCCATAGTCATATGAAAAAATGCTCCTAATCACTATTGATGAGAGAAATGCAAATTAAAATAATTCCAAGATACTACCTCAAACCCACCAAATTGGTTAACAGGACCATAAAAGGAAAATGATATATGTTGAAGAGGATTTGGGAAAATGGGGATACTAATACACTCTTTGGAACACTATGAATTGATAAAACCATTTTGGACAGCAATATGGAACCAGACTCAAACAACCACAAAACTATGGGTACCTTTTGATCCAACAATACCACTACTGGGTTTTTATTCCAAAGAGGTCAAAGATAAGAGGAAATTACATACCAGTACTAAATTATTTTTAGCAGCTCTTTTTGTAGTGGCAAAGAATTGGAAACTGAGGGAATGTCTATAACTTCGGGAATTGATATACAAGTTGTGGTATATGGCTGTAATAGAATACTATTGTGCCATAAGAAATGATGAACTGTCTGAGTTTAGAAGAACTTGAAAAGACATGAACTGATGCCAAGTGAAATGGGGAGAACCGGAAGAATATATTCAATAATAGAAATATATGATGATCCACTGTGAAAGACTAAACCATTATCAGCAAAGCAAGTTTCAAAGATAATCACAAGGGGCCAAAGAAGGAACAATTGGAATCTGAGTACAGATCAAAGCATACCATATTCCACTACATTTCCTTCATGAAATTTCTGTAGTATTGTGATATATGTCTTCTATAATGCCATGAGAAATATGGAAATATGTATTACATGAAAGTGTGGTTATAACCTATATCAAACTATTCACCACTTCAAGGAAGAGTAGAGGGGAGGAAGGAAGTCTGAATATTTTTTTAAAAGTAAAAAAAATTTGCCAAAATGTATTTCTTCATGTAACTAAAAAAAAAAGAAAATAAGAAATAGAATAATTTTATTAATGATTATGTATGCAAAAATCCTAAATAAAATACTAGCTAGGAGTGTAGGAAGCTTTTTGCGAACTTTTTTGGTCTTTTTTTTTAATCTATGACACATAAGCTGGGGCTTATAATTGTGAAACATTGTCTGGGTTCTGAAAGGGTTAAGTGACTTGCCCAAGGTAATCCTGGAAGTTTGCATTCAGAATGAGAGTTGAACTGGTCTTCTTGGCTGGTCTACTAACTCTAAGACTCTCAACTACACCCTTGGTATCTCATCTCCATCCTTATATTAAGATTACATGTCTATCCCATGCATAGTACAACCTAAAAGGAGTGAATAGAAAATACAAATTCCCATTATTTGATTATAGAACATTGTGTTATTGTAGCTCTCTGCTCCTCACAGGGAAGGGACTTTAAGCTCTAACATCATTCAAATTGGTCTTGGAATTTGAGCTGAATGGAAGCTTTTGTTTCCACAAATTGTTGATTGGTCCGCAGTGCATAAGACCTTAAAAAATTGACAACTGTGACTCAACAATTTTAAATGTGGAAATGCTTCAGGTTTTATTAGTCACATAGGAAGATGGCATCCTCAGAGCTACAGAAATGCTTGATATATATATATATATACATATATATATATCCTGTTATGCTCTTAGGATATGATTAACTGTCTATGTTAGAGAAATGTAGGGAAATTGAGAGAGAAAGAGAAATGAGCTATAGCAAAGAAATGGTTTATATTTATGAGAAAATGTGGTGCTGATGCCTTATCTCAGGAAACTTTAAAAATTTTTAGGTTATTTTTTGGTATCTAACCTGAATTTTATATTATATTTTATATTTAAATTTATTTGTTATTGTTAAAATACTCAATTCATTCACTCCCTCTTCTCCCTTCATTGAAGAATCAAGCATCACTTGACAAAAAAGATACAGGTATATATAAAATTATGTCTGGTTTATTTCTGTTTATCATTTCCTTTCTGGAGGTGGAAATACAGGTCATTCTTTGAAAATATTTCTGTTACTGTATATAATGTTTTCTTAGTTCTACTTATTTCAATCTTCACAACTCTAAGTAGCAAATTGTTTTCCATGTTGAATTTCCAATTCTTTGCTAAAACATAGTTGCTCTAAATATTTTAGAACATATGGGGTCTTTTCCCCCCTGATAATCTTATTAGGAAATAAACCCAATAGTGGTATTGCTAGATTAAAAGGCATACACAGTCATAAACTTTGGGCACAATTCCTAATTGTTTTTCAAAATGGCCACATAAATTCACAGTTTCACCAGCAGTGTATTAGTGTCCCTTTCCCACATTCCCTCTAACATTTGTCATTTTGTCCTTTTATCATTTTAGCCAACTTGATAGTTGTGAGATGATTTCAGAGTTGATTTGATTTGCATTTCTTTAATCAACAATGATTTAGAGCATTTTTTCATATAATTACATATATCATGATTTCTTTATCCAGAAACTCTCTGTTCATATGTTTGACCATTTATCAATTGATGAATGTCTCATATTTTTAGAAATTTAACAAAATTCCCTAAGTATTTTAGATATTGAAACCTCTATCTTAGAAACTTTGTATAAATTTTCCTCCCAGCCAGCTTACTAGTTTCTTTCTTATCTTGGCTACACTAGTTTCATTTGCACAAAACCTTTTTAATTTAATGTGTTAAAAATCCATTTTAATAGTATGATGTTTTAACCTCTTATTTATTAAAATTTTCTCCTCTTCATCAGTCTGATAAGTATTATCTTTTTCTTCCAGTTTGCTTATGATAGCTCCCTTTTTATATAACCATTTTGATATTATCTCAGTAAATGGTGCAAGATATTGGTTCATATCTAGTTTCCCCCAGACTGCTTTCTAGGTTTCCCAATAATTTTTACCAAAGAATGAATTCTTTCCCCCAAACTTAGATCCTTACTTTTATCAAACACAAGGTTACAATAACCTTTTATGAGTATTTGTTGAATTTCCGAATAAGACATTAAAATTAGACTCTCATTATGATGGATTTGACTAGTCTTTTTTCTAAAATAAACTAGCCTCAGAGACATTGGATAAAATATTTGACAATAAAATCATAGAATTCCCTTCTTATCTATTTACAGGACTATCTTGAAGATAGTAACTGTTTCAAATATCTATTGAATGAAATTCACCACAAATCACTTACATATTCATACATATACATAATTCACCACATACATATATATGGATAGCTTGGAGGTAATCTGTTTCCAAGAGATAAATTGGAAATATCTATGTATTGTTCACTTGTGATTATTTCCAATTCATTCTCTTTCTTCTTTATAAATAGAAGCTTCCCAAGGGCAAGGGCTTTGTATCCTTAGAAAAATACAGTGCTTGATACAAAATAGATGCTTAATGAATGCTTTTTAACATTATTTAAAATAATATAGTAGCTTGAGTACCAAAATATCATAACCACAAAATGCATACAAGATAAGACTATAAAATGCCTGATTTTGAAAGTAACATATCAGAATTTATATCATTAATGGGAGAGAGGATAGAGCACTCCAAAGCAAGTTCCTAAGTTCAAACTTTGACACTTATCAGCTGTGTGTTCATTGGGAAAAAAATCACTATTTACCTCAGTTTCTTCAACTGAATGTTAAGTATAATAATTACTCCTACCTCCCAGGTTTTTGCGAAGGTGAAATGAGATAATATTTATAAGCTTCTTGGTACAATGCCTAGCACACAGTAAGTGTTCAACCTCTCTTCTCCTCTGCTCTCCACTTCTCCACTCTCCCTCCTCTCTACTCTTTTCCCCTTTCCTCTTCTTTCTTTTCCTCTCCTCTTCTTTCTATTCCTTTTCCTCTCTTCTTCTTTGTTTTTTTCCCCTCTTTCCATTTCCTTCCTCCTTTCTCTTCAAAGTAATGGCCTTGAAAGACATACATTTATTCTGAAGGATAGAAATATAGTCCAATAATACTACCACTATCACTATGCAGACACTTCTGAAACTCCCACTTTTGAATTAGGCTGTGTCTTTAACACATCAAAGTATTTAGAAGAGACCTCAGGTTCACTTAAGTTCAACCTACTTGTGGACAAGAGAGCCCCCTACAACATCTCTGAAAAGTGATCATCCAACTCTGTCTGGTTCTATGTCTCATAGTGAAGGAACTCTTTACTATATGCCTTTGGGATTCCCTTTCATGAATATTTTTTGGAAAGTTCTCAAAAGTAGAAGAATTTCATATTTTGAGAGATTTTATTATTTTTAAACAGCTAAAAGACATCCAGTGCTAAGTTTGGTAACCACGTGGATTGAAGAGACAACATTACTCTTTGAAGAACATTACGGTCATCATAATAATTGATGAAGAGAAGTTGGAACTACTACTTTCTTCTTTGCTTCTGTTTTCTCTACACAGGAGAATGATCTCAAAATGGGAAAAACTGGGAATGAAGTAAACAGAACCAAATTAGAAAACAATTTATATGATAATGCCATAAAGATTTAATTACTTTGATCAGTATGTTGACCATTCATGACACAAGGGGGCTAATAATGAACGATGTTATCCCTAATCCCACCCCATGAAGAAGAGATGGATTTATGGTATAGAATGAAACACTACAAGAAAGGGATTTGTTTTGCTTAACTATACATATCTTTTTAAATGAATTTGTTTTTCTTTTCTCACTGTCCTCCACAATGGGATAGAGAAGGGATGGGAAGGAGAAAAAATATTCATTGAAAGATTGTCAAGTTTGATTTGACAATTTGATGTGATTCCTCCATAAATGAAATAAGAAAAAAGGAAGAAAGAGTAGCTCAGGTAAAGGATGATTCAGAAGTATTCCTTGGAGTGGCAAAGAATAGAGGTGGCAAAGAGCTTTATTGTATACTCAGATACAACAAAGAATGCTATTTTGCAGTATAACAAGAAAGAAAAATGGCGAACATTTACATAGTACTTACTATGTGCCAGGTTCATGATAAATATTCTGCACTTATCTCATTTGATCCTCACAATTCTGGGAAGTAGGTGCTATTATTATCCTCATTTTACATATATGAAAACTGAGTTAAATTGTGGTTTAGTGACTAGTAAATGTTGAAGACTGAATTTGGGATATTTGGTGATCCCCATTGTAGTTCCAATTATAATAATTTGCAAAGAGACCATCAGAAATTACTGCAGCTTAAGTATTATAATCGCTTGTTGAAGATAAACTGGTAGAAAATTTTATGAAGAACTTAATGATAACCTCAAAATAAACATTTACTCTACTTTTTTGTGACTTCACTTCAAAAGTAAGAAAATGTGAGAATGAGGAGAAATATATAAGAAAGTATTATATATGAAGAAGAAATGAAAGAGGCTTAAAACTCAGAGTCCTCAGAAATCTCTTATCTCTACATCTTAAACCTGTTTTCAAAAAAATAAAAAGAATTGGTAGACATTTAAAATCGTGAGCACAATATACTACTATAAAAAAATAAAATAGATTATATTGCAGCTGACAGGAAAAAAACAATAACTTATTATAGATATGGCTTTTAAATCTGAGTCAGATCTTTGTTGTAGTCAGAACATTGACTCACTAGAGTTAACAGCAAAATTAGTTTAAATGATTTAAAAGCATAAAAATGAAAAAAGATATGACATATAGGTGAAACAACAGTCCTAAATCATTTAAACACATAATTAATTACTCAGAGATTCCAGTACTAGTCATATAGCCAAAGGTTATTGACAAAAAGAAAGGGTCCATATATGCCAAAATATTTATAGCAGCACATTTGTCATAACAGAGCCCTGGAACAAAGTGGATGCCTGTCATCTGAGGAATAACTAAAAAATATTGTTTTTGAAAGTAATGAGATATTGTAGTGATGAAGAAAAAAGTTAAGAATAGCCTGAATAAACATACATAATTGGGCATAAATGAAGTAAGCAAAGGCAGGAAAATAATATATACAATGTCTATTTAACAATATAAATGGAAAGAACAACTATGATTAAATAATCCAAAATGACTACTACGAAATTACAAAGAACAAGTTTAACCTCAAAGAAGATATGAGAAGATACTCCCTCCAACATTTGAAGGTGTTTTTTTCCCCCTGTAGTTTGTACAGATTCTGTAGTGTGTTTAATTTTCAGTATTGATCTGATTTATTGTTTTTTTTCTTTCTTAAAAGTTTTTTCTTTTTGGTAAAAAGTCATTCTTTGGAAGGGAAGAAGATGATAGATATTGATATGGGTGTGCCAGATTGCTGTTAAACACAAATATATAACACTTTGCTTTTATCTGTTTTATTAACATTTTACTTCAGTCACTTTCTTCAATCTAGACAATAGATAAAACAATAAAGCAAGTTCTGATTTGTGGCATTTGCCAGTTTTTGAGGTGTAAATACATTGAAAATTTCAAAATTAGGTCTTGTGAGATGGTATAAGCTGACTCCAGGGTACTACTGGATACAAGGAGAAGTATTGGCAATATAAGGGAAAAATATATAAATACATGTATATATATGTGTGTGCAATACATATACTATGTTTATAGTATATAGTAACAAAATCTTTTTTTATGGAACTAAAGAAAATCGACTTCTTGGTAAATAAGGAACTGAAAAATTGTAAAATGTGAAATGGACAAAAGAAATGACATTGACAACTTATAATAATTTTAGCGAAAAGTTTATTCAACATTAATTAATTCCCACAACAAAAAGATCAAAGGGGTCCAGAAAGCGCTTTACTCTGAAAATATCCAATTTATTGTCCAAAGGCAATATTACTGACAACTCAAAATTGGGCTAGAATCCAAACTCATTCATAAAACCTTACAAAGAAGAATGATCAGTGACTATGAGATATATTGTCTTATATAACTCAGGAAAATTGTGAAAAATAAAACTAGTTTAAAAAGTTTAAAGAAAGGTTGTCAATTAAGTAAGGGAAGGACATTCAATAATAAAAATGATAGGAGGATTACAAACAAAATGGAAAATATTTATAATACCATCTCATCATACTGTTTTCTCCATCACAGATGGGGAAACCACTACACTTGGTGCTTATGGGAGAAATAGCAATGTCAGTCAAGATAACAAAGACTATTTTTTAAAAAAGCTAGATTAGACCATGTGTAAATGTATGCATGTATGGATGTATGCATGTGTGTATGTATGTATTATATATATCCAAATAAAAGGTATGGCAAATCCAATCTAAACTGGCCAACAATTAGTCAATTTCAAACTGGGTGATTAAGTTTTCAACTTGAAAATCAGCAAGCACTACAAAGAAGGGACTGATATACACATATGCAGGGGCGTGCTGCTAGTTTAGCAACTAGCTATCAAAAAGCTTCAAACTACACTAAAACTTTTAGAATTCCCAGAACAGGTAAATCTCTTCCTTAAATATTTGTCCCTCAATTCCTTTAGAATTGCATTATCTCTAATGTGTGTGTATATACATATGTTGAGTCCTAAGTTTTCTTGTAAGATAAGAAGTTGGGATAGATGATTTCTAAGATTCCTCCAATATTAACTTATTTGTTATTTTTCATGCACGAGGTCATCATGACAGGAGATTTAAAAAATATTTCCTTTAATAACTTAAAAAAAAGAATGTTTTAATGCATATTCTGTACTACTGGCCTAGGCTTGGTTAACTAATACTTTCCTACCATACATAACACATACACATATGTAAATATATGTTTAAACATATAAATATATATAAATTTTAAAAATCATTTTGGTAAATTTGCATTCAGTACCCTGCCTATGCTACTAATAAGATTCTTTTTTTTTTTTTTCAGAAAAGCAACATAGTGTAGTAAAAAGAGCTCTGATTTGAGAATTCAAAGATTTTGGATTTAATCTTTACTCTGTCATCGCTTACCCATTAATGGATAACCTAATTTTTTGAGTCTTAGTAACCCCCCATTGTAAAATGAGGAGGATAATATTAACTTTTAGATAGCACTTTATTTTTGTTAAACCCTTACCTTCTGTTGTAGAATCTATATTGATTCTAAGGCAGAAGAGTAGTAAGGGCTAGGCAATGGGGGTTAAGTGACTTGCCCAGGGGCAAACAGCTAGGAAATATCTGAGACCAGATTTGAACCCAGGATTTCTCAAATCAAGGCATGGCGCTCAATCCACTATGCTACCTAGTTGCCCCTTATATAGCACTTTAAAGTTTTTAGTGTGCTACATTTTGAGGAATGTCTAAACAAATTTGGTACAGAAATGTAATAGAATATTTCTGCTATAAGAAAAAAATTTTAAAAGGTATTCCAAGATGGAAAGATATGTAAGTGGACACAATACAGTCAGCAAAGCCAAGCATGATGTGTAAGCTGCATTGTTGTAAAGATCACATGGTCTAGTGTATATCAAAATGCCTTGATAAATGTGTAGAAGGAAAACTCTGTACTTGACAATTTAGGCACAAATTTGCCAGAAACAAATACAATAATTAAATAACTCTAAGCATCTCTGCAAAAAGAGATAAATCTCAAAAGGACAAAGGTCCGTCTAGTCTTTGAAAATCTTTCTGACTTTCCACTAAAAATGTCAAGAAAAAATAAATTCCATAATCAAGATCAACCGGAGGTCAGAGTTGAAGAAGACATAAGACAACAATTTTAATTTTTCCTACACAGGAATAGTTAGAACTATTGGGGAAACCTGAAGAATCATTCTCTTAAAACCATTCAAAGCCTTTTAAACCATCCTCTTTAAAGATTCCTCTTTAAGACTCATCAAATGTAACTCAAGAAATGTCTGTTAATAGAATTAGTGAAAATCCTTCTTCCTTCTCTTATTCTGACCATGACCTTAATGAAATCCAGGGAGGATTCCTTCCTGAGCTGGTCAGGTTACACCCTTTTGAAAATGAGGCATTGTTTCAGAATTGTTAAAGAAAGACTAAAAGGTTTTCTCCTTCAGATTAATAGCAAGCATGTATCTGTGTGGGTATCTTTAAGATGAATAAAGTGATTAACATAGGTTATGCCATTTTTTCCTCAAAACTCTATGAATTATGTGTTATTACTATCCAAATTTTAAAAATGAGGAAACTGAGTCAAAGAGAATAATTGACTTGCCCAGGGTCACATAGCTAGTAAGTTTTTGAGTCCAGATTTGAATTCAATTCTACCTAAATCTAGGTGTAACATCTTCTCGCTCCCACTACCTAGCCTCGCTGCCTTGATTAAAAGAAGGACTTTTAAGTAATGTTCTGCATCATATTGTTTTGAAATATGTGGCATAGGGAGTGCGGTAAATAATATTAGCTTGTACTTATATCTAGTCTATTTTAGAAATAATTAGTTTCTCACCATAACAGAACATATAATAATTGCAGATTATTTTAAACTCTTACCTTCCTTCTTAGAATCAATACTGTGTATTGGTTCCAAGGCAGAAGAGTAGTAAGGGCTAGGCAATGGGGGTTAAGTGACTTGCCCAGGGTCATACAGCTAGGAAGTGTCTAAAGTCAGATTTGAACCCAAGACCACTCTTTCTAGGCCTGGCTCTATAGCTACTGAACCACCTTGTTGCCTCCAGTTGTAGAATTTTTAACTGTAAAATTTTCTCATCCAATCTTACCCTTTTCTACAATTATTTCAATAATACAAGGATCTGAAATCCAAGTAGGATTTTAGTGAAGGCATTGTCTCTGTGTCAGATTAAATTTGGAATAATGGCTAATGTTTACTCTAGGGACAAACCATTACTAAATATAATAAATTTAGAGTTCGATTTGCACTATGATCAAGGTAAGATATTTCTCTGGTCTCCAGTCCATCCCCCACATGACTACCAAATTCATATTCCCAAAACATCGATCTACAATCATCACTCCTCTACTAAAAATTCTTTATTGTCTCCCTATTACTTCTAAGGATAAAATTCAAACTCCCAGTTCCGCATTTAGAACAATTCAAATTTAGCTTCCAATGACTTTTCTAGGCCTATTTCATTTTAGTCTCCTTGATATTTTCTGAATTTTAGGAATATTGTCCTTATACAACTTTACTGTGGCACAATAGAAAGATGATTCACTGACTAAGAAGGGAGAAAATCTGAGTTCTCAAATCATCTCTGGCATGACATAGGACTTTAGGAAAATGAACCCCTCCCGAGGCCTCAGTTTCCTCAACTACAAAATGAGATCTTTGGTCTAGAAGACCTCTACTGTCCTTGTAATTAATTTGCACTTTATCTACATACTTGTGCCCTTCTAGTAGGACAAAAGTTTCTTAAAATATTGATTGTAGACCTGGGCTTTAATCCTACTGTGACTGTAGATAAATTATTTCACTGCTTTGTACCTCAGTTTCCTCATCTATTAAATGAGGAGGTAGGAGTGCATGATGTTTAAGCCCTTTATTTCTCATATCATCCTTCCCAAAAAGAAATGAGTTTTTATTTTTAGTTTTGTTTGCCAAATATCTACCACAGGGCTTCATACATAGTAATCATTTTGTAAATATTTGTTGCATTAAATTATAATGTAAAATATTTGTAACTGACTTCTCTCCATCAGAGGGCTTCCACTGTCATTGACAAGAAGCCAAGTTATCCTGAATTGGAACATAATGACTCACCTCAGAGTACAATAGACAAATGCCTCCCCCAGCATGCACGCACACACACACACACACACACACACACACACACACACACACAGACACACACACACACACACACACAAGTGCACACACACACATACCTAAACACAGAACCAAGTTGATTTCTTATTAATTAGCTAAAGTTCATCCAAGAACACATTGCCAAGATGGGAAAACCTTCTGGATTTCTGGAGAGGATGAAGTGGGGGACTGGGGATGGAATTGCACTGCTGAGTGCATCCAACACTAAGTTTATTTTGAGAACCCAGTATTAAAGTCAGAATTGGTGTCAAAATAAGAGTCTGTGACAACATTACCACCCCCATCCCCCACAGCATCACATTCTAATCTGTCCGTTTTTCTGAGGAGGAACAAAGATAGAATAGGAAGTTCCCTGTTGTCTGACACTGGATTTTCCCATGTGCCTGAGGAGAGACCAGAGATTCTACCTAATTTGAAGATAAGCTTCAGGTCAGCTCCATAGATGCGAAATAGAAACATGACTATGAATAGGGATTTGCCCCAAATTCAGTCCTCACTCAATATCAAAGAATCCACACCAATGAGAAAATGTCATTGTAATCATTATAGGAAAGTTGTCACTGTGTGCTCCACCCTGATGGACCTTCAAAGAATCCATCCTGGGAAAAAGGCTATGTAGTAAGAGTGATGAGTGTGGGAAAACCTTCAGTGTAAGGGAACATCTGATCAAGTACAAACCAATGCATTAGAGAAAAACCCAATGAATGAAAGCAGTGTGGGTATGTCTTCACATCAGAAAATCTATAATGGAGAAAGTGCCAGGAGCCATCAAGCCCATGCTGTCTGACATGATCACAATTGGAAACTGAGGACTGCAAAGCAGTCCTCAAGAAAGATGAGGCACCCACTCAACCCCCTCTATGTGACTTCTCCCACTAACTTCAAAGCCTCACTACTGGCTAGGATTGTTGTTCTCTCCCCAGTTATAGAAATAAGACGAGAGCAAATACTCACAGGATTTATACATATGTTCCCCCCCCCATAATCCCCCTAGAATAAATACCCTAAAGAGTATATTCACAGAGTTAAAACCTAAAGAATTCCATGCACCCACTACCTCACTCCTTTTTCTCCCTTAGCAGAATCACATTCAGATTCTCCATACCCACTGCAAGCCAAACACACAGGCACATAATTCATTCCTATAAGCACAATCTGCTGAGACACACTTCATTGAGTTTGTTTGTATATAATAATTAGGCAACATTGTTAGGGTGCTTTAATGAAACACAATAAAAAAGTAACTGAACATTCAAGATATTCCTGATTCTGGTCTGTCTTAAATTACCCTTTAACCCCATACCTAGCTATGAAATGTTTTGTTACCTATCTCCTAAGTCATTGTGATTGATTATGAAAGCTGATTAAAAGTAACAATGATTCTCTTAGCTGGTCATCCCACAGGTCAAGGGGGAACTGACCCCCTGATTACCCTGCCTATGCCATTTATCTCTATCATATATTTCTCTGTTGTAGCAACATGATATGCAAGATGATCATAGGATGTTAATTAAACAATGTTAGAAATTAATGTGTGACACATCTAATTACCTGCAAGAAATCATGTATGATGAAAAATGACTGTGTGCCAGAAAAGCATGTAACCACAGAGCTATATAATAAACATGAATACCATGTCTGGCAGAATAGCTTTGTGATGCCTGAGCACCAGGTTCTGAGCACTCAGCTGTCTCCCACTCATCATTATTCATCTGAGTTTTCCCACCTAGCCAGAAACAACCCTCAGTTTAGAAAAACCACAGGACAACGTTTGAAAAGAAAGGAACCCTATTATTGTGGAAATTGTGGTATTATGGGGAAAATCATTGGCATAAGGATATATCTAATTTTACCAGAAATCTACAATATAGATAATCATAATGAACATCATCACTGTGGCAAAATTTTAGTGTGAATTCAGAATATATATAAATGTGAAAGAATCAAAACAGGAGAAGAATCTTGATGGCCATGAAAATGTATGGAAGTGGCATTTATATAATATTTTCAGGTTTAAAAAGTGTTTTACATATATTCTCATTAAATCTTATTTAACCTTAATCAGTAGAGATAGGTCGCAGACTGGATAGAATGGTGAGCCTGGAGTCAGGAAGACTCATCTTTCTGAATTCAAATCTGGTCTCAGACACTCATAAGCTGGGTAACCTTGGACAAGTCAATTAACCCTGTTTACCTTGGTTTCTTCATCTGTAAAATGAGCTGGAGAAGAAAATGGCAAATCATGAGTAATTTTGCCAAGAAAATCTGAAATGAGGTCATGGAAAATCAGACATGACTGAAACAACTGAACAACAATGTTATTAATCAATAAGCATGAGAAAACCTTCAGTGAGAACTAAAACCTTGCTAATATTGGTAAATCCCTGAAGGAAGAACAACCTCATCAGTGAGACATATGGGTAGTTTTGGTCTTTTTTAACATCAAGTAATTATTGAGGAAAAGCTAATCAACATATAACAGAGCCTTTCTATTAATCGATACTCATTGTTTTTAAAACATTGAAGAAGTGGAATTGGAAAACAATGAAAAAAGATAACAATTTCAAGTAAAATTAAGATTCTGTCAAAGATTTTTATGCTCTTAATTTTCTAATGTAATTTCTAATTTTCTTTACTAATGAAAGGTAAGAATTGTGTACTAGAGTGATGACAAAGGACTTTGTGTTATACCTTGTCATGTTTTCTCACTGTGTGCAATGCCTCATCCACATGCACTAGAGGGGGGTGGGGGCCAGGCTCCCTACCCGCTCAAGCCTGGGGAGCTGCCTTCTGCTGCCATGGGAACCCATCCCTGCACCCAGCCACCTCAGGAGCCAGCCCAGTGAGGAGGCTGCTGCTAGGATTCAATGGGCCAGGAAGGTGGGGCAAGGCTTGAGGGTAGGCGGGCCAGAGACCCAGAACCTCCCACAGTATTTAGGGGCAGAGTCAGCTCTCAACCAGCTTCCGCTGGGGAAGCTGCCTCTTGCAACCTTAGGACCTGCCCCTGCCTCCAGCCCTGTCTGCCTATTGGGCTGTGACCCACATGGTGTGGGAGTAGGGAGCAGAGAGAGCAGATAGCCTTTGGGGGGCAGGGTGACCCCCCAAAATGGTAGCTGTCAGGAAGGAAAGAAGAAAGAAAGTGGAGATCTTTTAAGGGGTGGGGTCGACCCTGGTGTTGGGAGAGGAGACCCCCTCCTTTCCAAGACCTCCTGAATCCCGTAGTCCCAGATAGGATGGGAGAAAGGGAGAGGCATGGTCTGGGTGCTCAGCTCAGAAGAGGGAATAAGTGTAGGGCAGCAGGTCGGTGAGGGTAGGCATGGTGGAGAGGCTGAAGAGAGTAACTCTGCAGGGGACAGCCCCACATGCCCACAGAGAGGTCTCTGTGTGCCATTCTTGGTACATGTTCCATAGGTTTGCCATCATGGATGTAGTGTATATATAAACAAAATCTGGTAATTTCAACTTCATTACCGAGCAGGGCACCTCAACAATGGATAACCTCTTCAAAAAGTCTTACAGCACTTTGTCTACTTTACTTTTGTTCCCATCATTCTCTCACCTTACAGTATAGTTATCTGTGTAGATATTTGCATTCACAGTAGAATTTAAGCTTTTTGAAGCTGTTATATTTTTGCTTTTTAAAAAATTTTATATTTAAAAATGTATATCCCTTCCCCAGTAGCATCTCAATAAAGCTATTTACTTTTTTTTTAATCACCAGAACCTAGCACAATTCCTTAAGCATAAATAAATATGTAATAAATATGTTTTTAATATAATTGTGCCCATTTCTGGACAACACACTTTTAAAAAGCTTTGGCAAATTTGAAATAATCCAGATATGCTGAAATAAAGAAAACACTCAAGACCATGCCACGTAAAGATACTACTACCAGCTTAGCTGTTCCCGAGCCAATAGAAGTGACTCTCTGAGCACTGATTGACCCAACCCATGAATAGGAACATTCCAATGTACCCAATATTTATTTAGTCAGTTACATTCAGGCAAAAAACTAAAGGTTCTACTGAGCATAATCAGCTCAGCAAACTTCATCTAATCCATACATATATTTTGGGCAAGAATTCCTACTCACACACTACCCTTGTTGCTGATGCTGGGAGTGGGGAAAGATGACACTTCAGACTACTCTTTTTTTAACTGCCCATAAGGTTTCCCCCCTGCTCATTCCTGGTGAATCTTCCCAACAACAATAATCAAATATAAGGGCAGAGATCTGGGATTTCAATCATGTATGCATCTTACTGTATGGCTGTACTTGTGCTCCACACAGGACTGTAGTTCTGGGAAGCAGCAGGTTTGCATGCCTGTGAGAAATGAACTGTGATTCTCTGAATGTGTATATTCTTTTTAGGGTAGATCCTCTCACAAAATTTCCTCATGAAAGAACAGTAAAAGGACTGGGAGGAATTCACCTAGAGTGGTGGTACAGAGAAAAGAGTACCAGGTCTGCAGTCAAAAAGACCTGAGTTCAAATTTGACCTCTGACATTTACTAGCTGGACAAGTCACTTAAGTCTAATTGACTCAGTTTCTTAATCTATAAAATGAGCTGGAGAGGGAAATGGCAAACTTCTCCAGTATCTTTGCCAAGAAAACCCCAAATCTTCATAAAGAATGAGACACAACTGAAATGAATGAACAACACAAATTTAACTTGCAGAAGAGAAGTCTTAAAGGGAAATAATAGCTAACTTTAAGTATTAGAAGAGTCTGTATATGGAAGAGGGATTAGCAATGTTCTACTTTTCCTCAACTGCCAAAAATAGAAGTCAAAGGGTAAAAGTTTCAGGGGGGTGTATAGTTAGTCCCAATACAGTAAAAACATCCTAACAGTTCTACCCCAAAGTGTGTAATGTATTGTAGAGAAGATTCTTGGTCAGGTATGACTTGGGCTAAATGTTCTTTGAGATACTTTCCAACTCTGAAATTCTGAATAGAATCTTCCTGGTCAAAGTGACAAAAATCATTCCACCAGAACAGATTAATGAAGAACATCCAGTGACGAACACTTTCCTTTAGCAATAGTGAAGCAACTGTCCTAGTTATAACCTTACAGAATCACTCTGGTTCTTGTGCTTTTTTAAATGCCAGACTAGGAAATTCAGTGGAGCAAAGGCTACTAAATTATATTAAAAACTCTGAAACAGAGCCCATTATATCAGCATACTAATACTCTGTAGCCATTAATTAGTATTAATTAGTGTTATCCAACAGCTATTTGTAACTCTTGTACCACAGCAATATTGATAGAAAGAATAAGAGAACATACTTTAAGATTATGTTCAATTTGGTCTATTTAAAGAAAAAAATGGGCAAAGATCTAAGCAAAATTGGCTTTATTGTAAGAACTACAAGCTATAAAAATCAAGGTCTATAGGCATATCCATTAGGGATGAAGTATGTGACCTAAGCAGGTAGGAAGAGAAAAAAGACAGGTATCTATAGAAATATAGTGGTGAGAATCTTTTGATGGCCTGATGGGAAACTGAAGTATTGCCCTCCTCTGTTTTTTTTTTAACCCTTACCTTCAGTCTTAGAATCAATACTGTGCTTTGGTTCCAAGGTAGAAGAGTGGTAAGGGCTAGGCAAGGGGAGTTAAGTGACTTGCCCAGGGTCACACATCTAGGAAAGGTCCAAAGCCACATTTGAACACAAGACCTCTCATCTCTAGGCATAGCTCTCAATCCACAAAGCCATCTAGCTTCCCCCCCGCCCCCCATTCCTTTTCTGGTTTTTGAAGGAGTATTATCCGGTGACCTTCTGAGAGCTGACACTTGCATGTCTAGAAGGTCAATGAAAGACTTCTGGTCCTTCCTCTGACGCATACTGACTGCATCCTGGATAAGATATTTAAACTTTCAGTGAGTTAGTCAATCCCTGTAGCCTCTAAATGAAAGAGAAGTTGCAGATGAGCACTGATAGAATGGGGACTGATTCCCTTACTGTCATTTCCTATATCAATAATATATCACATATCTAAACAAAAATAAATAAAATCAAGTAAATTATCATGACCCAACTCTCAATAGTGTTCGCTTTTTGGACCTTGAGGCAGTTTGATGACATGGACAGTGCTGATCAGGATATGATTATGAAAATACACACAAATTTCATGCCTACCCAGATGCCGCCTTTGACACAACATACAAACAAACACACATGGGGTAAAAATACACAGGGATCCAAAAGCTTTGTAGCCACGTCCGCTTCATTGCAATTTGTGTCCTAATTACCTCCTTCCCTTTCTCTCTTCTCTCTCTTTTTTGCCTTCAATTTGTTTTATATATTATGAACAGAAAATGCATTGAATACATTTTATAAATACACGTGCAAGGATTCCCCAGCCTCATTTCTATAGCACCAAATAGGACTTCCCAAGCTAAGAAAGCTCCATAGTTTTGGCTAGACAGTCCTAAGCAGAAAGAGTACAGAAGCATTATCAGTCAAAGAGAATATGGGATCAATTACCAGGGATATAATAATTTCTTAGTGTACCAGAAAAAAAATCTGATCAAAAGTACAAATCATTTCCAGTGGTCCTAATATATTGAAACCAATGTTCATTTCAGTGGAACCTGGTCCATATCCTGAAATATAATGTGTCGTTCCTTTAAAAAAAACAAAACCTATTTTGGGGGCATCTCAGTAGTACAGTGGATAAAATGCCAGTCCTGGAGTCAAGAAGACCTGGGTTCAAATCTGTCTTCAGAAATTTCCCAACTATGTGATGTTGAGCAAGTCACATATCCAATTGGCCTCGTCTTTGCTCTTCTGTCTTAAGACAGTTTATCTGTAATTTTTCATTTAGAGTGTTTAACTTTTGAATAGATCACAGAATTACTTAAAAAAACCCTTTCCTTCTGTCTTAGAATGAATACTAAGCATCCATTTCAAGGCAGAAGAGAGGTAAGAGCTGGGCAATTGGAGTTAAGTGGCTTGCTCAGGGTCTTAGGATCACAAATCTAGAAGTGTCTGAGACCAAATTTGAACCCAGAACTTCCCATCTCCAAGTCTGACTCTCTTTCCATTGAGCCACACCCCCCTCTCAATTACTTTTAAAAATTAACCTGGAAATTTGCCAATGAATTTAATATATTATGTTTTTTTTCATAAATGAAAATAGCAAACCATATTATATGCAGTTCAGAGAACTTCCCTGGGAAAGAGTTGTTTAATGGAAGAGACTTCACACTCTAAGACTGGTAATTGTCCATTGGTATACTTAATAGAATTGGCTAGCATATGCATATTTCTTGAATATATTTGCAAACATAATTTATTTTCTTTGAAACAATTTTATTGAGAATTTGTTTTCTTGGGCTATAGATTCATGAGTATAAGCAACTAATAGATGGGAAAACTCCTTCTAACAATGCAGTCCAGCTACTACATGGCAATTAGGCTTTGAGAGTTGCGTAAAGACCAGAAAGGTTAAGTGATTTATGCAGGATCACATAGACAATATGGATCAGAGATGTAGAGGCCAATGTCTTCCTGGCTTTGAGGCTGACACTCTGTCTACCACACCACACGTGTATTACGAATATAATACATTCTTAATATGTCTTGTTCCAACAACTCTCCTTTTAAAAGCTGAATTTTATTTTGGTTTTTCTTTTATCTTCGAATGCTATTTTTAAAATTCTGAACTTAACAAACACCCAATAAAATGAGCAATACCATAGTCAGACAGATGATAAAAAGAGGATTATCTTTATAGTCCCCAAACTGTATAATGCATAGTTTCCTTTGCTCTCCAAGTATGCAACAAATTCAACACAGTTTTTTCCAGGCTACCCTGATTGTATTTCTTACCATTATTTTCTGTGCATTTTTAAAATGCTGCTTTTAAAAATTTTTTCCA
This sequence comes from Monodelphis domestica, assembly GCF_027887165.1. NCBI lineage: Eukaryota > Metazoa > Chordata > Mammalia > Didelphimorphia > Didelphidae > Monodelphis > Monodelphis domestica. The sequence goes on along the minus strand of NC_077228.1, from coordinate 432,641,251 downwards.
TTTTTACCTTTCATTTTGACAACCAAAGTGTTTTTTTCCCCAATTCCTCCTAACTCAATGAAATTTAAAAAAGCAAGACATTTAATATAAAATATGCTTAGTTGACTAAAACAAATCCTTTCCCCAAATTGATCAGGAAAAATATCATTGACACTAGACAATTAGGTTGTGATTGCAGGGACAGCATTCCTCCACTCCTTAGGTCAGTTGGCAAATACAGAAGAATTCTCTCAGAAGATTTTCATTGAAATTAGAACTGGAAGGAATCTCCAAAATCCTCTAGTGCTAGATGTTCTTAATTTGTGTGTGCATGTAATGACCAAACCTGGTGACTTCTCAGAATATTTTATAAATGCATATAATAAATACACAGAATTACACAGGAAACAAATTATATTAAAATAGTTATCAAAATACATATTTAAACCAAATTTCTGGATTCTAGTTTTAAAAATCCTGATTCTAGTCCAACTCTATAATTTGTTTCATTGAAACACAATTCCAGAAAATTCTAGGACTTTAGGATTGGGATTAGACTGGCTTCTTTATTTCCAAAATCATCTATGATTTCAAGCATTTCACAGAAATCAAGGCTTTCCTTTTTTCTTTCTCCTTCCATTCTTTTGGCATGTCTTCCTTCCCACTGTCCTATCTCTTTGGAGGTAATTATAATTCCTCTCCTGGAATAGTTACAGTCATTAACAAACTTGCTTTCTGTCAGAAACAAATCAATTTGTGTCCTTTCAGATTTTGACAGATCATTTTTCTCCTGTTTATTTTCTTTATCTTTTTCCTTTGATAGTATTTCTTTAACTTTTAACATTTAGTGATTTATCCCTAAATCTTGTATTCTTGAGTTACATTTTACAATGGGCTTCATATCTCCAGGACAAATATTTCATCAGTATTCATAAATCATAGTTAATGAATACTTAGTAAATCAATGTACTTAAAATCAAGATTTTATCTTTGCTTTCATATTGGATGTACAAGTTGGATCTGTAAGAACAAAGAAGACAACAGAACCCTGATGAAGAACTATTAATGCCAGGAATAAAGGACACAGATTTAACAGCTGCATTGCTTAATAAAAGCTAAACTTTGTTCCTCCCAAATCATAATACTTTCCCATTTCAGAGTGCCATTATAACTATTCTCTTTCTCTCCATATCCCAATATTAATTTTTGCTTTTGCTTCTTTCCTGAATTCTATTTTTGACTCCTTGCTAAACATTTTATTATAGGGTCCTGGATTCTTTTCCAAATTGACAGAAGAAAGTTATTTTGTAATTTTTCTTCTTATTATATTCAGATATCCAATCTATACTTGCTTTTCTCAGATTCTAGGAATCTAAATGTTCAAGAGATTATGGATAATATAATAAACTAGATAGAACCTTTTCTCCATACTTATTTGAATAATAAACAAAGAAAAGACCTTACCCCAGAAATTTTCAGGCCATGGACTCTCTAAAATAGTTGCATTTTTAGCCATAATATCCATAAGAAACCGAGGAGAGGGAAGGGGGTAAGGAAAACCAAGAGATCCAAAAGGAGCTCTTTGATTCTATGCTTTGTGGGTCAGCCCAGGAACAAATACCTTGCCACTGACACTCAGATACTTTTGTTTGCATAAAAGGAAATAAGAGTATCATGTTTCCTGCTTTTATACTCAAATTAGCAACTGTTTGTCTTATCTTGGAATGCCACATGGCTCCCCAGACAAAAAACAATTTCCTTCTCGTCATTTCCTCAGCAGAGGAGTACATGGGTTTAGGGTTAAATTACCAAACACCCTCCTCTCAGCTATTGTCAAAGCTTGGGTTGAAGAAGGGGGCTGTTCATTTTAATCTCTTTCCCTCACTTATTCCTCAAAAGAAGATTCTATGCAATTAGTTAATAAATTTCAGATAGAATGCACTTATAAAAAGAAAACCATTATATATGTGTGTGCACCATCATCATCATCATCATCACATATTGATAGCAAGCAATTAATTATATAACACTTTCAGGCTTGCAAAGCACTTTACAAACATTCTCTCATTTTATCCTCAATAACCCAGGGATGTAGCTGCTATTGTTGTCCTTATTTTACAAAGGAGGAAAAGGAGGGAGACAGAAGGCAAGTACTTGTCCATAATAACAAAACTAGTAAGGATCTGATAAAGGATTTAAATTCCGGTCTTCCTGGTCCATTGCTTTATCCCCTGTATCACATAGCTATCTCTTACAATGGAAATAGATAATTTGACCAAAAAAAATGGAAGGGAAGTCATAGGTGTATTATCAATGACTGATTTATATATGTTTGTACATGGATCCACATTTAAAAGATTTACTTGCATTCCCTTTTAATGCTTATAACTTCTCTCTAGTAAAGTGAGGAAACAAAATTAAAAAGGAACTTAATACTTGTTTATATTACTCTATTGAGGAATGGAGGTGGAAGGGACAAACATCTGAATCCTGGTAATGAATTTTCTCAAACTATGCCAGTCATCACCTTCTCTGAAACTAGGCGTCTTAGAGAGTTGCCTGGGGACACGGAGAGGTTACCCAACATGCCCAGATTCACATAGTTAATATGTCAGACACAGGACTTGAACTCAGTTCTTCTTTGTTCTTAGGTCAGCTCATTATCCAGTATTATGGCATTCTGCATTATCCAAATACAAATAATGATATTATTTTATTTCATAACTCTTTTCTTTAAAAAATCAGTTGTCTATCCCACTTATGTATAATTTCTTCCTCTTTTTTCAAACTTTTGTCACAATTTTTGTTAGATTAAAGGTTTTTTTTTTTAATATTGTCAGCATATTTCATGGAATACCTATTTACGCCCAGGGTAGTGAGTCAGGCATTACTAGCAATTACATTAACTCTTCGAATTAGTCACTGAGTGTATTGAGGTAATACTTATATTCAATTTGCTTTATAGAATGCTAAACTGTTTGCACACTGAAAAATGTAAAGGAATTCATGACATTCATTCCAGAATAAATCTTTGAAACTATGTTTCTCTTTGTCTTTGTCTATCCAAACCCTCTGAATTCAGCAATGAAGAATTACTTTAAACAGATGTTACATGAAAGAAATTGTCTAAATACAATTGATGAATTAAAATGTTATACCAAATGCCAGGTGGCACAGTAAATAGAACAAACTGGACTTAGAATCAGGAAGACCTGAGTGTGAATAGTATACTAGCTGTGTGACCATAGGCAAGTCATGTAACCACTGTCAGCTTCTTTTTCAATAAAGATAAAGACATCACCACATAAAGAAGTAGACAGTATTGGTGATTTATATATAAATAGTCATATATTTGCATAAAAAGAGCATTTTATATACATATATAAATATTTTAAGTGTTTACCTTCTGTCTTAGAGTATTGGTTCCAAGGCAGAAGAGTGGTAAGGGCTAGGCAATGGGGGTTAAGTGACTTGCCCAGGGTCACACAGTTGGGGAGTGTCTGAGGCCAGATTTGAACCTAGGACCTCCTGTCTCTAGGTCTGACTCAATCCACTGAGCCACCCAGCTGCTACCTCTGCATATATTTCTGATTAAAACACTTGAAACACTTAAAATTCTCCCAAATTGATTTTAAATATTAAAAATTAAATATTATGTTATTATAAGACCTTATCAAAATTAACAATACCAAAGGAAAGGAGATTGAACTTGAAATCAGAATACCTGAGTTTCAATCCTGTCCCTACCTCATCCTAGCTATATGACCCTAGGTAAGTCACTTTCGTTCTGTGAAATGAAAGGGAGAGGAACCACATGATCTCTAAGGTTCCTCCCAGATTGTGATTCTATAATTTCCTTGAAACCTGTTTACATTAATTGGTATAACTTTTAATGAACTATGAGAAAATATAAACATCAATATTGATGTCAATATCAATACATAGATTGCATTTTTCCTCAAACATTCCAAAAGAGGAGTGAAATCACTTAGACTTTGATTTTTCATAAATTCTCTCTTTTGCAAAGCAGCAATCTTTCCAGCTAACGTTGTGTTTTAGGCTGGGATTTCCTTTCATTGTTTCATGGTTTAGTCACTTCATATTTTCCCTGTTAGTTTATCGTTTTGCAGATGGCCAAAGCCTCATCAAAACCCTGAAAAGTAAATCCTACAGCAGGAATGTAAGGGAGAATAATTCTATGTACTATTAAGGTAAAATTTATGGTGTCTTTGGGGGTTGGGGAAAGGAGAACAAGGAGCAGGGTGCTGTGTCTACACTACAAACATCACAGATGTTAACAATGAATAATCATCATTGGCAGAGATCCATCTTTGTGTTTGTGTATATGTGCACTAAGGAAAGCGTGTATTTATGTGAATCTTGTGACTAATAAACCTATACAGGAAGATAAGTATTAACACTGCCAAAATGTACAGTTGGCTTTTCCTTTATTTGTCACGGTGCAATAGAACATTTAGGTCTAGTATCTCCTACTGGTGGCAAAATATATTGTTCCTGATGTATCCTCACTACCATGAAAAGTTTCCAACACTTTGAATAGGAAAACTGGGAGAGTTGACAGATCAGAAAAGGTACAAAGTTTGGAATTCATAGCAAGTCAGAGTTGGAAGGCATTTTATTTTATTTTTTTAAGTCCTTACTTTCCATCTTGGAATCAATACTATGAACTGGTTCCAAGACAGAAGAGTGGTAAGGACTAGGCAATGGGGGTTAAGTGACTTGCCCAGGGTCACACAGCAAGGGAGTGTCTGAGGTCACATTTGAACCCAAGACCTCCCATCTCTCAGCCTGGCTTTCAATCCACTGAGCTACCCAGCTGCCTTCTGGAAGGCATTTTAGAAAACCTCTTGTTCCACCTTCTCATTTTACAGCTGAAGAGTCTGAAATCTAGAAAGAGGAAGTAATCAGCTCAAAGACAGATGGTGGACCAGAATCCAGGATATCAACTCAAAGATTTAGATTTGGAAGTTATTGAATCTTACAGATAAGGAAATGTAGACAGGGGGAAGCGAAGTGATTTGTCTAGGTCTATATAACTAATAAGTATTTCAGGGAGAATTCAAACTCGGTTCTTCTTTTCAAATTCAACACTATATCCACTATACACACTGCTAACTCTAGTATTAACCAGATTGAGACCTCAAGAATGTATTTTTCTCCTTTTATAGTACAAGTCATATTAGTAAAAGTAAAATAAACTACTCGTGAGTGTGCTTCACTAACAATACTTTTAGTATTAAAATATTGAAAAGTTTCTTAAATATTCTTTTAAAAAATCCCTTACCTTCTGGCTCAGGACCAATGCAACCAGAGAGTGGTAAGGTCTAGGCAATTGAGATTAAGTAACCTGCCCAGCAAGGGTCACTCAACAAGATTAATACATTTTAATGGCATAGAAAGAGGAGCTTAGTGGCAAAATGGATAGAGCACTGGGTCTGGATATAGAAAAACCTGAATCCAAATCTGATCTCAAACATTTACTATGTGTTTCTGCTCAAGACACTTAACCCTGCTTTTGTCAGTTTCCTCATCTCTAAAATGAATCAGAGAAGGAAATGACAAAACACTCAGTATCTTTGTCAAGCCAATCTTCAAATGGGATCACAGAACAGGACACACCTGAAATGACTAAACATATGATATACAAATCAGTTAGCAAAGGGACAAATTTGATCTATACAATTTAACAACTAGTATTTATTTATGGTTCTAAGAGAACTGGCATTGCAATGTATTGCTTGGAATATTCTTAGGGACCCAAACAAAAAAGAAGCAGACTCCCTGCAATGATGAGAGAGTTTAAGGGGAGAAAGAGGGAGGACTAGTGTATAAAGAAAACTGGTATATTCTGCCCAAAGGGGAAAACATAGGGAAATTGTACACTGGATCATATGTGGAAGTGCAAATTTGTAGACAATCTATTTAACCTCTTTGTTTTATAGGTAAGGAAATTGAGACCCAGAGAGTTTAATTGACTTTATGTCAAATAGCTAGTTAGTAGCAAAATTATGATTTGAATAGAGATATAATGTCCAGGATTAGAGAGGTGATGGAACCACTGTACTCCCTGGCAAGACGATATGGAGAAGACTATCTTCACTTTGGGGACCCACAGTTTAGTAAGGACATTGATACGATTTAATAAGCATCCAAATGAGAATTAATATGGGAATTGGTCTCAAGTTCATGCCTCATGCAAATTGATTGAAAGGATAGGATATGATTAGCTTTGAGGGACATGAAAATTACTTTCAAGTATCTGAAGGTCTTTTCAGTTGATGAGAAAATAGCTTGTTTCTGTTTGGCTCTAGATGTCAGAAAGAAGAGGAATGAATGGAGTTTAAAGAAACAAACTTTAGATTGATGTTAGAAATTAAGACAAATATGAATAATAATTAAATTGATAAATGGATGAAGAAATCAAAGCTATATGTATGTATGGACTAGAGAAATGCATTAAAAACAAATCTGAGATGTCACATCTTTCAGATTGGCTACAATGATAAAAGGACAAATGATAAATGTTGGAGGGGATGTGGAAAAATGGTGACACTAATATACTGTTGGTGGAAATATGAACTGATCTATTATCTAATCATTCCTCTCCCATATTTTATTTTGCAAAGTTGACTTATAAACCCATGTAAGATTTTAGATTTACCTTATTGAATTTCTTCATATTTGATTTAACCTAGTGCCTTTGGTTCCACAAATTACAACCTGAGGGTTAATTTAGGATGCTAATTGCTTTTGTATGACTCCCAAGAACTACAGGTTGGAGGACAAGGATGTACAGAAGCCAGTGACAGATCAGATTTTGCTGTTGGTCCATAATTTGATTACCCTGTTGTATGGTATCAAGATCTGTTTAGATTTTGACTGCTATTCTATCCCTTCCAATTCTGTAACATCTTCAAATTTGAAGCATATAAGTTTCTGTCCCTTCAAAGTCCCTTTAATATGAAAAAGTTTACTAATGAAAAGAGAAAGAAAAATTATGTAAAGAAAAAAATCAGTTCGTAAATTGTAAAATATCTCTGCCCACATAGATGTGTATTTTGGTGCCTAAAAGAAATAGAAAAGAACTTGGGTTTAATAAAAACTTCTAAAATATATAAGTTACAACACGATTTTCTGGAGAGATCTGAGCAGTTTTTCAAAATAAAATGCACTGGAAAATAAATATGTAAAGACATAAATCACCTACTAAAGATATAAAATGGAGCCTTGCTTATATATAAACCATTTTCCCTTTTAAGGGAGTAATAAAGAATTTTCATTTCTTAAACATGGGAATATAAGAGGACAAAAAATAGTTTCAAGAACAAAAAATTAGAGGCATTTAGGCAGCACAGTGGATGGTGTGCTTGACTTGGAGTTGGGAGAGCCAGGGTTAAAATCTGACTTCAGATACTTCCTAGCTTTGTGACCCTGGGCATACCGATATGAACTGCTTAGCTTTGACACTCTTCTATTTTAGAATTGATACTGGGACAGAAGTTAAGGATTTTAAAAAGCAAAAAATGAGATGGAGACTATTTTAAGATTTAGCAATTCAGAGAACATTGGCCTTTGGCTTTGATATATATATATATATATATATATATATATATATATATATATATATATATATATATATATATCAAATACTCAATCTCTGGGCTGCCTATCTCACTCCAACTTGATTTCCCATTGGCAGGTCCAGGTCCCCAGAGATAGATCATAAGCAAATGAAAATACATAAATACACTCGGGTTCTTAAATTATATATATATATATATATAACTGGTTTATGAGTAAGTAGGGTGAAATAAAAAAATCAGTAGTAATCCAAATATTTGAAAATTATGGTATAGTCTTTTAAAGACTGCTGATTTCATAGGGTAAAATTGGCAAGTGACCTTTTAATGGAAAGATTCATCATTGAGGACCAGGAACTTTTATTTTAAGGCATTGATAGGTATAGGAGACATAGACAGAGGCTTGTATTGGGAAGCCATTTAAGAACCTGAGTGTATTTATGTATTTCCATTTGCTTATGATCTATCTCTGGGGACCTGGACCTGCCAATGGGAAATCAAGTTGGAGTGAGATAGGCAGCCCAGAGATTGAATAAATCATCATATCCATGTTTATGATGAACAGGTAGTGATCCTGTCCAGTTTACTTTATACACTCCATATAAATGACTGGGTAGCCACCCCATTCACTCATTATAAGAGTGTGTATCTCAATTTTTAAAAATCTTTTCAAATTTTTCAAATTTGTTTATTTTTAATTTAATTTTATTTATTTTTCATCTCTTTCAATATTCACAGATACAAAATTATACAAGTCAATAGTACAGTAGAAAGAGAACTAAATTGGGAATCATAACATCTGAATTTCTATTTTTCTATAATTTATAATGTTTGCAACAATGGACAAGTCACTTAATTTTTCTGTGCATCAGTTTCCTTTTCTACAAAATTAAGGATTTGGATAAGGTTGGAATGTGTTAGTGTTATATTCCAGGCACAAGACTCAGGATGATATTTTTCTCTCACAGCCACCCTGTAAGAGCCACTACTTAATAGATGGGAAAACCAAGACTGAGAGATTAACTTATTTGCCTAAGATTACAAAACTAGCAAATGTCAGTCAGATTTTTCTGTCTTTAAACAAACCTCTCTAATATAAGTGTACAAACAAAATCTTTTCCCTCATAAGTCTTGGACATACTCTCCCACAAGCATCACAAAATCCAGTGGAAGGAAGCATGTGTAGTGCAAGAGTAACTCACAGTTCCTCCTTGAATGACAATTCTTTTCTCCCTTCCTGGAGTATTCATGACATTTCCCTGAGGTGTAACTGCCTTGGGTTCCAAGGTTTGAAGCCCTTGAAGAGGCTTGAAATTGCCACTCTTCCATGTCTACTTTGTTCTCAACTTCTTATATAGTAGTTGTCATTAGCTATTGTTGTTATAAAGACAATCCTATCATCACAAATAAGATGCCCAAATATTCTGACCTTCCCAACTTTGCAAGATCTTCTCCTTCCCTGGAGATTCCCTGTCAAGGATTTAATTAGAAATCCTCCACCACTGGACTGGTCTATTGTTGGAAACCTGGAATTTGAAATAGCTGCCTATTTTATCTATAATCCATTAGGTGAGACCGAATCTCTTCAAATAATCATACAATATGTCCAACGTAGTGCCAGTTTATTTCATTTAGCTGGTGACATTTTGGCCCTCCTCTGAAAGTAATTAGATTCTTCTATAACTAGTTTATACTTTTGGTTGATTGGTCTAGTTTATAGGTATTGTTCACAATCATTTTGTACCTTTGTTTGAGAATGTAAATCTATCAAAGTGATGTTCTCGCTTTTTAAAAGTATAGGCTCTACCATTGCAGTTATTTAGTCATGTCTGACTGTGTGACTCTATTGGGTTTCTTGACAAAAATAGACTAGCAATATGCCATTTCCTTCTCCAGCTCATTTTACAGACAAGGAAACTGAGGCAAACAGAGTTAAGTAAATTGCCCATAGTCACATAGCTAGTGTCTGAGGTGTAAGGATTAAAATTTGGGGAAGCTGAGGCAGGTAGAAATTAGTTTCTCTCTGCAAGGAGTCTTATATTTTTATGAGGTTTATTAAAGATTAAGGATTAAAGAAAATACAGAATAAGAAAGTACATGTGCTAGGTGGGATGAAGGCCCAATTGAATTTTCACTCACATCATGAGACGCATCTGCTTGCCAGCGGAGACAGGAAGAGAAGAGACCCCGCTGTTGGCGGAGACCCTTTAAATAATAATTTGCTCTTGGCCCAGGTGAGAATTCAGTGATTACAAAGCATTCTGGGAAATGAGCAAGGACTTCTGGGGACTGAAGTCCTGGATTCAAGTCTCCATTTTTATATTTCTCCATGTGATCATTTTTGGAAAAAAGAAATTTTTCCCCAAAAGGGTCATGAAAACCTAATCAACTTAAGGAATACAATAATTCGAGAATAAGAGAAAAAAAAGAACAAAACCAATAATTGTTGAACACATTGGCAAAAGCCAGTTAGGGGGCAGTTCCCTTTGGCATGAAAATATACATACAAATAAATGTTCAATCAACTACACAAAGTTCATTTTTGTGCAGCTTGTGGTCTAGAGGCTTCTTCATGGTGTCTTCTCCAACAGTTCAGTTTTTGGATTCAGATAGGTAGCATCTTTCTTTACCTAAAATTCTTCTTTAAAGGGAATTTAAACTTTGCAATTTAAATAATGATAATTTTTACAGAGACTGGGTTAGGCTCTCCAGTGTTCTCTCCATTGTACCACCTAGCTGCCATATCTATATCTTCTATAGTATTCTGATAATTACCTTAACTGAAGTTATAAGTACTAAAAATCCCTCTTGAAATGATCCTCTGTGACTCATTTTCCTTCACAGTAAATGAAGAATTTGATATATATTTTCTAAGATACCTTTTAGCTCTAATGTGCCACATTTTTTATAATATGATTTAAAAAATATTTTTCTTCTCTCCAAAGCTCTCCTCTCTGTTGCTTCAAAAGTAGTGGCTAGCTACTTGTTAAATTAAATCACTTAGTGTTAACCACCACCTCCTCCCCTCCTCCCTTGTAATATGTGCACTTCAACAGTGGCCTTCTAGAGGGAATTTGAAAGTAATTTGTGAAGACTTCCCAGAGGAAGCAAAGATAGTATGCATTCAGCATAGACCGGTTGCTATACCATGGAAATATTAATCTTACCTCCAAATCTCTTGCTGATTTTCTTATTCTTTGGCATTATAGATCTAATTAAAATATATATATATATATATGTATGTATATATTTAGCTCTCAGTCATCCCAGAAGTCCAGTGACACTACATCCCATTTTTCTATGGTTTTGATGTGCAATTATGAAAGATCCACATACAGATAGAAAATATTAAATGATGATTCTTTGGTCTTTAGTGACTGAAAGCCTGCTGGATTAATCATAATGTTGCAGATTGGAAAAATATACTACATTGGTCATTTTAAAACCTCTTTTCCAACTCTGTATAATACATGTTTGAAATGTATTTTCTTCCCAGCATGGCAATATTACTGATGGGAATGATTTTGCAGAAAAATAAATTGGAAAAAATTAAGGGTGTTAAAATCAGTTTGCTATTCATCTGAGCAAACTGTTTACTTCTAAAATATCCCAATAGTAATGTCCTTCTTCAAAAGATAAGCGATAGATGAATCATTTATCTGAAGACATTATTTTCACACAAATTGAATTTTGTTTTGGGCTTTACCTTAAACTTTTGTTTAAGTACTTTATAGTGAAAGAGTAAGAACATAGCATAGTTGGAGTCAGAGATACAATTGTAGGAAATAGCTTTCAGTGAGCCTTAAACAAATCATTTTCATGATCAGCACATTCACATTGCATTTCACACAATGGGCTATTTCTTCAAGATTTAAAATTATGTTTTGTTTTGTTTTGTTTTGTTTTGTTTTACCTTGAAAGAAATGGCTTGAGTTATTAGCGAAAAGAAAAATCTGTATTTTCCCCTGGAAATTATTCGACTTCATAAGTATCATTCACTGGAAGGAAATTTAAGAAGAGGTAGCATCATACAATATAAATAACTAATGTAAAGGTAGAGGACCTAACTTTGAATTCAGATCTCCACCACTTGCTTACCTATGTGACCTCAGTCAAGTTATTTAACCTCTCTGGGCTTCTGTTTCTTCATCTGTCAAATCTGTCAAATAATGACCATGATTGGGTTAGGTAACCTGTTACATCTAAGATTAGTATCCTAATTAATAGAGATACAATTACCCCCAAAGTGTGAACTATTTCCATAAGAGGTAAAATAAGAATATTTCTAGTACCTAGCCCATGCTGTAGTGTTATCTTGCCCTTTATTATCAATTTTAGTAATGTATAATCCATTCTTGTAGCCAGATGAAATCTCTTTTTAGGCTTTAGAACAAAACACTATAATACATTTCTTTAAACAACATAGTTTTCTTCTGCCTTTCTAGTCAACATTCTTCTTTTCTCTATTTTCAGAGGAGCATTAAGATTTAAAGATATTACCACTAACATCTACCAATTCATCACCCACACCTTTTACCAATCCTTACTTGATATGTCTGCCACTTCTTTCATTTGGTTCTCTTCTCTGACACAAGTCAGTTGTTCTACGTTTAAATCAGTACCTAGAACTGAACACAGAAAAATCCAGATATGATCAGAGCAGACTAGTGAGATTATCAGTTCCCATGTTATGGACACTATGTTTTTATGAATAAAACGTAGGAAATCGGACATTTTGGTTGTCATGTCTTACTGTGTACTCACAACAAGTTTGTAGACCACTAAACCTTCACATTTTTCTTTTTTAAAGATAAACGGGGGCTTCTGGTATCAGCTAGGTGACATAGACAAGTCTCTTAGGTTCTTTGAGCCTCAGTTCCTTCATCTGGAAATTACCAGGAGTATTTACCTTAAATGGAGTGGAGAGGTGGCACAATGAAAACAGAGCTGCTCCTGGAATCAAAATGACTCATTTTTCTGAGTTCAAGACTGGCCTCAGACATTTACTAATTGTGTGAACTAGGGAAAGTCTTTTAACCTTATTTATCTCAGTTTCCTCATCTGTAAAATTAGCTATAGGACAGAGGAAACCACTCCAGTTTCCTTGCCAAGAAAACCCCAAATAGGGTTGAGCACAACTGAAAAATGACTAAATAACAACTAGCCTTATACATTTGTGGAAAAGATCACACTGGATAATTTGTGTAAAGAAATAGGCAAAATTTAAAATGCTCTATAATTGTTAGATATTTTTAATCATGTTTCCTCATTCTTTTCCTTGTTATAGTCAAAGGGGTTCAGATAAGAACAGTCCTAGGAGAAGTCTCTATTCTGCTATTGCTCTTTTGTAGTCAATGTTCGGACAGCTATTGCAAAGGTTCATTAAATGATTGGTTTTTGTAATTGAATTAAAGTGTTGGGGTATAGACTCATTTGTAATCTCACTGAAAATATTTTTGGGTCAACTTTAATAACACGAAAGACAATGGGGATATTATGTATTTCATTCTGTTCCAACATGATTTTGAATACTTTTTTAAAAATTTAAAGATGAAAAGCAATTTCTTGCTTAAGGAGTTGTTTTTTAAGACACATTAAAACATTTTTCCCCAACTAATTTCCTCTTTCTTGGTGCACACCCTAGGAGAACAATTCATGTAGACGTTTTGGTAATAGGATGACCTTGAAAGTTGTGGAATTGTATTCCATGAGAGTGATTACCAATTTAAAAAAATTTAACCCTGAAAGCACTAATTAATGCAAGAATAATTTTTGTATTTTTACAATAATTGTACTTTTATAATTATATCTGTAAACATTTATATTTAATATTTAAAATATTTTGGGTAAATTTAATTTATTTAAATATTAACATATTTGTAGAACTGTAATTGTAGTTTTATAATTACTCTTGACTCTAGGATGAACTTTAAATATGAATAATAACAAGCAGATATTAAAATTTTATTTCAAAAGAAAAGATTTCATCTTTCTCTAGAATACACAAATTTACTACAACCATTGACACAGACTGGGCTATTTAGGAATTCATAAACTACCATCCTATTTACTCATATTCAGGCACAATAAATGTCTACCTCTAAATCTAAAATCCTCAGTGTCAAAGTTTTCTACTCTTCAGTTTAGTTTCTCTCCCATCAAATGTAGCCTGACCCTGTGTATATCATCTATTATTTGCTTCAATTTAATCTGAGGAAGATCTTGCTAAAAATGATTATCAATCAATCAACAAACATTTATTAAGCACTTAATATAGGCAACAGGTGGGCAGCAAAGTGGTTCAATTTATAGAGTTCCATGTCTCGAGTCAGAATTATTTGTTTTAATTTTCTTTTTGCAGCTTTGAAAATATTTATAGGAGCAAAGAGGTCAGTATTCTCAAAATTTTCCTTTTGTGACTTTGGTTCACTACACACTGAAAGCGAGAGGATATTAGTGTGGAGGTGATATCTGAAGGTGAGGAAAGAAAAACATCAAGTTTATTACACTTTTAAAAGCTAAACATATAAATACTGATGCATGCAGAGAGTAAGGACTGATGCAAAGTAATAGATAAAATAAAGTGCTAATTAAAAGGTGTTGAAGGAAAACCCTTTATATTTCACATTAAAGCTCATTAAGGCAACTGAAACCAAAAGTGGCAAAATTTTAGCGTGAGAATCTTTAAATGGAGTTGAAAGTAAACTAAGGTAGGAAGGATTTGCTAAAATGACATAATGTACTTATAAAACAGCATTTGAGGAAAGAAAACACTTCTAACAATAATTATAATAATAGTTATTATCAAGAATTCATGAAATTTCATCTCCCTACTACTGACAAAGGAGGCAAGTGGGTAGCTAAGTGGTTAACACCATAGGACCTGGAGTTCAGAATTCCAGAGTTCAAATACATCCTCAGATACATCTTACCTGTGTGACCTTGGATAAATCATTTAACTTTTATATGCCTAGGAGGCAGTAGGTAGCTCAGTCAACAGATTACAGGGCCTAGAATCAGGTTTAAATCTGGCCTCAGACACTTCCTAGGTATGTGGTCTTGGGCAAGTCATTCAACCTCTTGACTGCCTGATAAAAGGATCCATTGGGAAAGGAAATGATGAACTACTTAAGTATCCTAGCCAAGAAAATATTGTTAAGGTCCTTGGGGTTACAAAGGGTTGGATACAATTGAATGTCTGAATGACAACAACAACAATATCTTGCTCCTCTGATATAATGTAAGGAAAATTTAGAAAAAATTAAGAGTGGAGAGAGTCATACCATATTAGGTAAAAAGATATACAGACCAATTAATTCTAGAGAAATTGAAAGATACATAGGCATTGGATTTGGAAAAGCACATTAGGGGTTAGTATAATAATTAAATTAAAAAAAAAACACATAGCTTTGGTGTGCCATTGAAAATAGTTGTCCATGAATTTCTCCTCCTGTTTCAGTGGAAAAGATAGTCCTCCTCCTCATCAAAGAGTACTTTTTTATTTTTATTTTTTAAATTGATTAATTAATTAATAATATTTTTCCATGGTTACATGATTTATGTTTTTTCCCCTATTACCTCTTTGGAGTATAAACCAATCATTGGTATGATTGGATCAAAGGGTAGGCAAATTAGTTTGGGTAGGATTGTCATTTTTATCATGTTATCTCATCCTAACCATGAGAAATTAATGTTTTTCCAATTATTTAGATCTAGTTTTAATTGTGTGGAAAGTGTTTTGTAGTTGTGTACATATAGTTCCTGTGTGTGTCTTGGTAAAAAGATTCCTAAATATTTTATATTGTCTAGAGTGATTTTAAATGGAATTTCTCTTTCTTACTCTTGCTGCCAAGTTGTGTTCGAAATATATAGAAATGCTGAGTATCCTGAAACTTTGCTGAAGTTGTTCATTATTTCCACTAGCTTTTTATTTGATTCTCTAGGATTCTTTAAGTAGACCATCATAACATCTGCAAAGAGTGATAGCTTGATCTCCTCATTGCCTATTTTAATACCTTCAATTTCTTTTTCTTCTCTAATTGCTACTGCTAGTGTTTCTAGTACAATGTTAAATAATAGAGGTGATAATGAGCATTTTTGCTTCAGTTATTGAGAAGTCTTCTAACTCTATTGCAGATGATACTTGCTGATGATTTTAAATATATACTGTTTATTATTTTTAGGAAAGGTCCATCTACTCATACATTCTAGTGTTTTCAATAGGAATGAGTGTTGTATTTTGTCAAAGGCTTTTTTTCTGCATCTATTGAGATAATTGTGTGATTTATGTTGGTTTGGTTGTTGATATGGTCAATTATATGGATAGTTTTCCTAATATTAAACTCTCCTTGCAATCCTGGTATAAATTCCATCTGATCATAGTGAATAACCCTTGTAATCACTTGCTGGAGTTTTTTTGCTTGTATTCTTTTTAAGATTTTTGCATCTATGTTCATTAAGGAGATTGGTCTATAGTTTTCTTTCTCTGTTTTTGGTCTGCCTGACTTTGGAATCAGTACCACTTTTATGTCATAAAACAAATTTGGTAGAAAAAACTCCTTTTTTAGTTATTTTGTCAAATAATTTGTATTGTATTGGGATTAGTTGTTCTTTAAATGTTTGATAGAATTCATTTGTGAATCCATCTGGACCTGGGGATTTTTTCTTAGCGAGATCCTTGAAGCTTTGTTCAATTTCTTTTTCTGAGATGGAATTTTTTAGGTATTCTATTTCCTCTTCTATTAATCTAGGCAGTTTTTATTTTTGTAAATTTTCATTCTTAATTACCTCTTCATTAGTGGTGAGGTTGCCCTTTTTCATATTTGATACTATTAATTTGATTTTCTTCTTTCTTTTTTATTAGATTACCCAGTACTTTATCTATTTTATTTTTTTAAGAACCGGCTCCTAGTCTTATTTATTAGTTCAATAGTTCTTTTACTTTCAATTTTATTAATTTTTCTTTGATTTTTACAATTTCCAATTTGGTTTTTATCTGGGGATTTTTAATTTGTTCTCTTTCTAGTTTTTTAAGGTGCATGCTCCTTTTCCCTCTCTGATTTGTTGACATATGCACGATATAAATTTTCCCCTAAGGATTGCTTTGGCTGCATCCCATAGATTTGGTTAAGTTGTTCCCTCATTTTCATTCTCTTCAATGAAATCAGCAATTTTTTCTTTGATGTGTTCTTTGACCAACCAGTTTTGAAGAATTAGATTATTTAGTTTTCAATTAGTTTTAAATCTGCCTTTCCACAGGCTCTTATTATGATTTTTATTACATTATAGTCTGAAAAATTCCATTTATTACTCCCACATTTGCTTACAATGTTTTTATGACCAAGTACATAGTCAATCTTTGTATATGTGCCATATGCTGCTGAAAAGAAAGTATATTCTTTTTCATCCCTATTTATTTTTCTCCAAATATCTATTATCTCTAATTTTTTCTAATGGATGTGTCCTGAGGCCAAAACCTCAAGAAGGATGGTGGGAAAGATGGAGTGTTTTGACTGCTACTAGGCTTCCCTCTCCATGCTTCTCCTCTAGTTGCTTCCTGATGACTATGGTCAGCACCCTGAGCTTGGCACAGCTATGCCAGCAAGGCGCTCCCTCTTGGCTAGAGTCTTTGCCTGGAGACTCCAGTCAGAGATTTAGCATAGGAGGTAGGAGAGGGGTACTCGGACCTTCCTTCTTCCTTTTCTTTAAACATGAGAGTTCAAGAATTCAGGCTTTTTTTGGTGTACCTTTTAAATAGAATCCAGCAGGAGAGTCTCCCAGCTCTGTCCTGTTGTTAGATTTTGCTTTCTGTCACCTCAAAGCACTTGGTTTTTGATTGGTGTGGAAGGGTTTTCCCAGAGGTCTTGATTTTTGCTGTCTAAATGGCCATCTTGATGCAGTGCCCCTCCTCAAAGCATGCCTTTTTATCCCATTTCCTCCTGTCTTTCCTAGAACCTCAATCTTTTAGTCATCTTCTCTTTTTTTCTTCTTCTAATGTTCTCTGCTGTGATGGCAAAGAGAATTATCAGTCATTTTACTCTTCTCTACCTTTGGAGTGTCTTTCTCTTTAGTAATACCCTTGGCACCTTCCTTCTGGAGACTGGTTTTCTTTCAAACTAGGTCATGGGGAATTGAAGATACTTGTCTTAATTCCAGCCAGTTATCCTCCTTCACTTTTTTTGATGCCCATAGAATTTCCAGTGAATATATCTCTCTATGCTAGAATAATATTAAAATAAATCAATAACTCTCTTTTGATTCTGAATACTCAGCCAGAAATTTTGCTCTGTTAGAAACCATTATCTTAATTTTATCTCTCTAACTATATTGTTTGGAATCCTTTACCTACCAATATGACATATTAAAAATAGTTTGCATAGTTTAACTACCATTTCCAGTTTAATAAATAAAATAAACTTTTAAACATACAAGAATAAGCAGATCCTTTGGTCCATGAACACTTTCTTAGGAGAGACAGAAAAAAGGGAAAGGAGATTCAAGGTCACCCAACCAAAGACATTCTAGTAGCATGTAAGCACCATTTCTGGAAACAAAGATAAGGCCTAAGTCATACACATCAATTTGATATCAATACATTCCAAGCATTGGTGGCCTCCCTTCCTTTCTTAAAAAAAATCCTGACCTTACATCTTAGACTAAATACTACATGTTTGTTCTAAGGGTGGTAAGGAATGAGACTTAAGTGACTTGCCCAGGGTCACACAGCTAGGAAGTGTCTGAAGCCAGAATTGAACCCTGGACCTTTCACCTCCGAGCATGTCTCTCTGTACATTGAGCCATTTAAAAGCCTCCATCATCCTTTCTTCATCAAAGCAACTTCTCTACTTCCCTCTCTCTGGCCCCCAGAGCCCTTCTGATTTCTGACTACCATAAGTCCAAAAGGTAGGAGATGTAAACTTAGAAGTCAAGATCAACTACCTCCGACCAGTGAAGGCATATGCCCCCTTTCACATCTCTTGAATCACTGTCCACTGGTGTACCCAAGATCTGTGGTATTCTTCCCTGGGATCAGAAATTTTTCAATGACTTAAAAAACAGTGGTAAGAAGATGGGAGTCAAGATGGAAGTTTAGAGATGGCAACAGCTCAGACCTCTGTAAACTCTTCCTTACCAACTAAAAACACAATGCTTCGAGGGGACTGAAAACCAAATCTAACAACAGGACAGAACTAGGGAACCCTCCTCCTGGACCCAACTTAAAATATATGCCCCCCCAAAAGCCTGAACTCTAGAACACACAGATTTAAGGGGAAGGAAGAAGGAAAGTCCCATAACCCCTCCCCCATGTCAACGTGGAAATCTAGAAATCCCCAGACAATAGACATCCACTTCAGGGAGGTAGACCCCCATCTGAAGTCAAGTAACTCTTTTGTCTCCAGAAGCCTTTCCCAGTATATCACACCCTCCTTCTGAGGATCAGACTCAGGACCTTCAGCTTGCAAGACTGATGCACTAGCTACTATGCCAAAGCTGAAGTGGATGTCTATTGTCTGGTGAAGTGGGACCTTCCCTCAGGGGGAAACTCTCCTGTGACAAGGTCAAAACCTGGGGTTTCCCAACTAAATAAACTGGGGATTTCTAGATTTCCATGTTGACACCCACCTACAGTGCTGAGCCTCCAGTGGGGGCTGGAATCTCTAAGCAGGAAAGGGAGCTAGTCTGGAGAAAGTACCTTGCCAGCAAAGCTGTGCCAGGCTCAGGGTGTAGAACACAGGTGGCATAGAGGCAGCTGGAGGAGAGCCTAATCACAGCCAAGATACTCCATCTTGTCCCCTCACCCTTCTGGAGGTTTTGACTCAGGGCACATCTAGCTTTTTCAGATCAACTCCTCCACCCTTGCTCAATCTCATCAATAGGGCAGATAAGAAGCCACCAGAAGGCAGGGAAACTCAAGCTCCAAAACCCCTCCCACACAAGCTGATATAAGAGCCTTACTGACTAAGCCCCAAGGGCAAAAGCTACAGGCACCAACCTTGACAACAGGGCAGGAAGTCTAGCTCCTTTTCAGTTTTTGCTGTCAGCCTGGGAAGATCTGATAACCTGATCAATCAGCAGAACAAGGAAGTCCCTTTAGGACAGAACAGCCCAAACCCACAGATACAGCATGAGAGGAGCAAGACTACAGGCAATTACAGGAGAGAAAGAAAGGGGAAATAAGAGTAAACAACAGAAAAAGAAAAAAAGAAATTACAATTGACAGCATCTATCCAGGCAATGAACAAAGAGCAAACAAAACAGAGGAAAATTAAGGAACACCAAGCAAAAACACAGAAACTCCAGCAAATTGGACACAGGTTTTGGAAGAACTCAAAATACAATTCAAAAAACAATTAAGAGAGGCTGAAGACAACTGGGAAAAGAACTTAAAAAGCAAAATAAATCATCTGGAAACAGAATATAGTGTCTTGAAAGCCAAAATTAATCAGCTTGAAAATGAGGCAAAGTTGATGAAAGATCAGAAGACAGATGACCAAAAATCCAGGGATGAAATTCAGTCTTTAAAAATTAGAATCCAACAACTAGAAGCAAATGACTTCACAAGTGTGAAGATTGGATTTGGCTATCTCCTGGTTGTAACAATGAAGGTACTTAGCTCTTCCTTTATGGTGAAGATAAAATTGTAATCCCCTGTCTATCTTTAGATTTTGATCCCCAAAGTGTTAACTCAGTATTTAAAGTAGATCTACCCATTTTAACCTCAAAAAGGTGTTAACTAACCAGAAAAGGTATAACTAACTACAAAACGTGTGAACACACATATCACACATTGAGTGGACAGTACTGGAGAGGAGTGTCTGCTGTGATTGGTAGAAATAAACTTTAGGGGAGGTGATAGACACAAGAGAAAAAGATCTTTAAATTAGAGGAAAGAGAGGCACACAAGCAATCAATCAAGAATTCAGTCATTCTGAGGAGAGACTGGAAGATAGACACTTGAGGAGGAAGACAGACAATCAGGCTTGGAGTGAAGACACTTGACAGTGGAACTGGACCCCTGGAGGAGCTTGTGCAGGAGACCTCAGACTGCCTTTCCTTTTAGAAGGTCATCCTGGTGAGTGAAAAGGCTGACTTATTTTCCTTGCCTTTCTGGAGATGTGAACTTCTGAGAAAGACCCATCATCTTGAGACTCCTTTCTCCTGGCTAGGGCTTAGAATTTCTACCTGGCTATGAGGAAGCCCTTCTGCTTGAGCCCATGTTCATGTTCCTCATTCCTTGATGCTGCCTATGGTTTCTGCTGCCTATCCTGCTTGCTCCTACACCTGCTCCTGCTCCTGCTCCAGACTTGGCCCCACCCCCAACTTTCTTCCTGCTGGTAGCTGCCTTTATATCTTTGTAACACAAACTTGGAGCAAATCT
Organism: Monodelphis domestica; assembly: GCF_027887165.1. NCBI lineage: Eukaryota > Metazoa > Chordata > Mammalia > Didelphimorphia > Didelphidae > Monodelphis > Monodelphis domestica. Next base: position 432,620,293 of record NC_077228.1, on the reverse strand, counting down.
TCAGCTGATAAAAACTGGGCTGTCTTTTCCATAGTCAATGATTAGGCTCCTAACTCCATCTCTACATGCCTGGGGAAACTAGTGTTTTAGCTCAGGGGGAAAGGGAGGAAGGAGGTTACTCTTCCAAACAGGAAGTTAATTACAAGCATGGCATACTCTATGAAAGAGCAGTACCTTGCCTATTTCCATCAGCTTCTACCATTCATGAGTGCACTGATCCTTTCACTTATCTTGGCTGAGGTTCAGGGAAGACATTCATCTCCCTACCACCCTTTGCCGTTTGGGGTTGCCCAGTCTCTAAGATTCATTCAGTTTGGGATTGATCAAACCCATATTCTCCTTTGCTATGGGAAATATCACAGTTCTGACAAACAGAATCTGAATGGACAGAGAAAGGAACTTTAAAGAGTCTGGAAATTTTAAGCCCTTTCAACAGCTTTTTCTTCCATTTTGGCTTTGTAAATTGTCAAATAGGTGATGGATGGATGTCATTAAAACTGGTTATAATTGTATAACAACCTTTGGAAAATTTAATGAGCTAAATATCTCAAATTGATTTTAAGGGGTCCTTAGACATGAATTTTAGATTTTTTTCCAAGAATTTTGACTGATCATTTTGCCTGCCTCTGAGTTATCTGTAACAATAGGTAAAGAATCAATTTTAGTAGTTGAAGTAAATTACAATTATAACCCCCACCTCCTGCATTTGTAAAAATGTGAATGGATGAGACATCAGTCTTATACCAAAGGAGCTGGGAAGTTGATCCCAGGAATGTTTGTAACTCCTCAGCTTACTATAGCCTTCCCCCAGAATGATATACATTCTTGGTGACATGTTTAGACCCAACATCAACAGTACAGAAGTTTGTTTGTGTTTTTTTTCCTATACTCTTCTGTCACATTTTGTAATGATAGTAATATGTTTTTTAAATATCTCAGCCAAGGTTGAAACATTGCTACACCTGAAAAAATTGTGACAAGTATCCATTATTTTTAAATGTCATTCAGCAGACTCATGTGAATCCTAATGATAATGGGTTTGTTTGCTACTGTCATTAAATGAGTTATTTTGGAGGGATTTTGATGCTTTTTGGGTGTGCATTACTTGTTGTACCACTGTTATTTATATTTAAAAAACTGTTAGTGGATCATAGCCAAGTTTGAAAAGGAAATGGATCTCATTTTTGGTGAGAAACCTTTGTTTTCTACCTTTCCTTAACTGACACAGTGTATCAATGATTGTAAGCTATATATTTTTTATTTTAAAACTTTTTTATTATTGTTTTTGCTTGCATGTGCAATATACTATTTCAGTTTTATTTTTCTCTCCTTTCTGTATTTGAAGCACATGTCACCAGTATTAAGATTTTCTTTAACTTTTTTGATTTTGCAGTAATATAAGTTCAAAATACATTTGCCTTGATGTCAATGCATACTCGAAAAGCTTTAGACTATAAAAATGATGCCATTGATTGTTAAAAAAAATTTATGGGACTTTGCTTAATGATTCTGTCTGATTCCAGGAGAAGGGAATACAAAAAGAGCCATTGCACAGTGCCAAAGAAGAACAAAGCTACTTGCACAGTGCCAATAAAGCACAAGGTCAAAGAGACCAAACCAATCCTATGTAAATTGAATGACATTCTGTGCAGAGAGTGCAAGGACTTAATCATATGTGAGACTCAAAGTTGCAGCTGTTTAACGTGTTAAATGGAGGTCTTCTTTGTACCACACACTCTATATAAAATACACAACATCAATTATACTGGCTCCATCCTGGCTCCAATTTGGTCCTCTAATATAGTCCCTTTTCTCTCTTATAGTATGGCAATTTCCTGTAGTTTTGGCTGCAAATGGGTAAGTGAAATATTTTTTTCTACACACTTGTGGGATAGAAATTACTTTCACTGGGCCTTGCTTCAAAGACCTGCTATAAATTTATTTTTCTTTTACTTAGAATTTTTACACATAAGAATTTGATAGTCTATATTTCATTCAGAAGTTATCTTTTCTCTTTTATTTGGATTTTTTGATGTTTTTGATTTTTTCTTGCCAATTGATTCATATACTTCATAACTCAGCCATATATTCCCAAGTGATCCTTGTGTTTTTTAATCACCTTCTTCAGGGGGGAATGTATTATTATTATAAAATGCAAAGTTTAAATTCTTTTGAGGGTAATTTTGGGATAAGAAACATGCTACCTCTTCGAATCCAGAAAGTGACCTGTTTGGAGAAGGCTCCATGAAGAAGCCTCCACATACCACACACTGCACCAGAAGATCCAGAGTGAACTTTGGGATGTGATGTTTTGAACTGTGTGGGGTTGAATTCATTTGTTTTGTATGTATACGCTTATGTTGAAAGGGATTGCCCCCTAATTGACTTTTTGTCAATGTGTCTAGTCATCATGGGTTTGTTCTTTTTTCTTTTATCCCCAAATTATTGCAGTTTAAAAGTTGGCTATGCTTACAAAATCCATTGGAGAGACTAGTCTTCCAGGGATCTCAGGGGAATGTATAATTGAAAAAATTGAAAATCTGTTACCCTAAACAGAACTACCCAGAAGCCCACTGACTTCCTGTCATTTCATACATCCTATAGACAGGGGATAAATATTGAGTGGGTGGTCCTGCCCCACTCTCTTTTGCATGATGATATTGAGCTTGGTGGTGGTGGTAACAAAAAAGAGTCTAAATAATAGACTTCAAGAAATTAAAGAAAATTGTCCTGAAGATTTAGAACTAGAATAACATAGAACTTGAAAGAATTCATCAATCACCACCTTTAAGAGTTAACAACAGGAAAATTCATAGAAACATTATTGCTCAGTTTTATCCTCCCAGGTAAAGGGGGAAATTCTTCAAACATTTAACATTGTGGAGATACAATAAGGACTACACAAGATTTAACAGCTTCTGCATTAAGACAATGAATTTTGGCATGGAATACAATATTTTGAGATACAAAGGACCTGGGTTTAAAAATAAAGAATAACCTACCAAGAAAAGTTGAATATCAATTTACAAAAATAGAAATGGTCATTTAAAGGAATAAAATATTCTTGATAAAAAAGGTCAAAACTTAATGGAAAATTTGATATACAAGAATGAAAAGAAACAATACCATGAAAGATCAATTATAAGGGATTTAATAAGGTTAAAGGGTTTACTTCTCATATGACAAAATGTTTAAACTTTAAAAATGATATAATTAATTAGATGGGTTGGAGGAATATTTATACGTAGAAGCTTCGGGGTCAAATTGTACATAATAAAATGAATTAAAAATAAAACATAATTAGATGATGAAGGATAAATTGGAATAATCATCTCATATAAAAGAGATATGAATGAAACAAATATTACAATGAAAGGAAGGAAGAGTTGATGGTATGATAATCCTAATACCTTACTTTCATCAAGTCTGGATAATAGAAGTAAAAATTCTTATATATATATATATATATATATATATATATATATATATAAAGATAAATATTAAAAGAGGATATTTTGGAAGGGCATGTGGATTAAGAAAAAAGAGGGCAGAGAATTACAAAGGTCCTTTATATTAACAAATAAGAGTGTAAGAGAGGAATAAGGGATATACTCTAAATGGTAAATTAACAACTGATGGGGGGAGGAAGTGAAGAGGAGGAATAAAAGAGGGAACCTTAAAAGAGCAGAGAAGGAAAAAATGTGGAACTGAAGAAAAGGTAGGGTATGGGGAGTTAGTGGTTAGAGGAAAATTATATTTCTGAGGAGGAATAAGATAAAAAGAGAGAGAGGAAGGATAAAGCTAAAATGTAGGGTAATGCAGAACTAATAATTATAATAGTGAATATGAATGAGGTGAATTCACTCATAAAATTGAAATGGATAGTAGAACATATTAAAAATGAAAACCCAAGAATATGTTATTCACAAAAACATTTAAAGATGAGAGGTAAATAAAGAGTTTAAAAAGTAGAGATGGAGTAGAATTTATTATGCTTCAACTGACAAAAGAATCAGTATTAGCAATGATGATATTAGGCCAGGTTAAAGTTGAAATAGATCTAATTAAGAAAGATAAACAGGAACATTTTGTTAAAAGATACCATAAATAATCAAATATTATCAATACTAAACTTTTTTGAAATGAAAAGCTAGAGGAATTACAGGTGGAAATAGATAACAAAACTACAGTAGTGGGGATTTAAACCTTTCACTCTTAGAAGAATAAATATAAGCAAAGAAAGATAAAGAAATTAAAAGAGATAAATAAAATCTTAGATATATCTAAATATGATAGACATCTAGAGAATTATATGGTGATAGCAAGCAATATGCCTTCTCAGCAGCCCAAGGTACTTTTACAAAAACTGACCATATGTTAAGAAACAAAAGTTATATAATTAAATTTTTAAAAGAGCAATATTAAGTTCATCCTTTTTAGATCAAGATGCAAAAAATATATTTAATAAGGGACCATGGAAAAAGAATAAAAATTAATTGAAGAATAAATAACTCACTCAGAGAATTGAGTGGATAGTGGTGGCAAAAAATAAGGTTAAAGGGTTTACTTCTCATATGACAAAATGTTTAAACTTTAAAAATGATATAATTAATTAGATGGGTTGGAGGAATATTTATAAGTAGAAGCTTCGGGGTCAAATTGTACATAATAAAATGAATTAAAAATAAAACATAATTAGATGATGAAAGATAAATTGGAATAATCATCTCATATAAAAGAGATATGAATGAAACAAATATTACAATGAAAGGAAGGAAGAGTTGATGGTATGATAATCCAAAATTATCTAATGCTGACAAGAAATAGATAAATAGATCAGTGGAACAGACAAGTCATTCAAGAAACATTCATAAATATCATAGTGACTTGGCATTATTGATAAGAGTAAAAATGTAAACATTTTGATATAACTCTCAGCATAATTCCAAATTGTTCTCCAAAATGGTATCAGTTCATAGCTCAAAAATACTGTATTAGTGTCCTAATTTCCTCACAATCCCTCCAACATTTGTCATTTTAGCCTTTTATCATTTCATCCTATCTAATATATACAAGATGATTTCTTAGAATAGTTCTGATTTGCATTTTTCTAATCAGTAGAGATTTAGATGTTTTTTCACATACTATATAGCTTTTAATTTCTTAATTTAAAAACGTTTTTTTTTCATTTCTTTTGCCCCTTAATCAATTGGAAGATGGCTCTTATTCTTATAAATTCAACAAAGTTCTCTATTATTTTAGATATAAGACCTTTATCTAAGGGATTATAAAGTTTTTTCCACCAATTTTCTTCTTTTCTTCTAATCTTGATTACATTAGTTTTATTTGTGCAGAAAAATGCCAATGCTCTCTATTTCTCATTTAATCAAAGATCTGTCTCCTATCCATAAAGGTTACAAGTGATATGTTTCCTATTCTTTTAATTTGCTTATGATATCTCATTTTATAACTAGGTCATGAATACTTTTTGATCTTTTCATAGTGAATGATGTAAAATATTGCTACACACCTGATTTCTGTCAAATTACTTTTTAGTTATCTCATCAATTTTTATCAAACTTATTCCCCAAACTTGGCACTATATTTTTGCCAAATATAAGGTTATTATAATCTTTTATTACATTTTATGTATTTCTGTTCTGTTCCACTGATCTATTTTTCTTTTTCTTAACCAGTACCAGATGGTTTTGATAATTACTGCTTTATAACATAGTTTAAAATCTGGTACCACTAGACCTTCTTCCTTTACATTTTTCATTAACTTCTTTGCTTTCTTGATCTTTTGTTCTTTCAAGTGAATTTATTATTTTTTTGCAGTTTCATAAAATAAGTTTTAATAATTTAATTGGGATTACCTTGAATACATAGATTTGTTTGGATAGGGTTGTAATTTTAATGATATTGGCTTTATCCACCTATAAACAATTACTGTTTCTCTTATTATTTAAATCTTACTTCATTTGTGTAAATAGTATTTTACAATTATGTTTATGTAGTTCTCGAGTTTATTTTGGCAGGTATACTCTCAGGTATTTTATTCTTTCTATAGTTATTTTTAATTTGGGTATCTCTTTCTATTCTTTGAGAACTTTGTTAGTGAGATATAAAAATAACTTATGTGTGTTTGTATTATATATTACTCCTTGCTAAAATTATTGATACTTTTAACTAACTGTATAATTAAATCTCTAGGATTTTCTGCATGTACCATCATCTAGTCTACAAAAGAGACAGTTTCATCACCTCTTTGTGCATTTTGATTTCTCCAATTTCTTTTTCTTTTCTTATTGCTATTATTAGCACATGGTGATATTGGGAATAATGAGCATCTTTGTTTCATTTTTGATCTTGTTGGGACGGCTTCTAGCCTGTCCCCATAATACTTGCTGATGATTTTAGGTAGATGCTTCATATCATTTTAAGAAAAAATCCATTTATATCATATGCTTTTCAGTGTTTTTAATAGGAATAAAAAGCCTTTTTAAGCATCTATTGATTTAATAATAAGATTTTTGTTACTTTTGTTATTAATATAATCAATTATGTTGATAGTTTTCCTTATATTAAACCATCTCTGCATTCCTGATATAAAGCCTGTTTGTCTCCAATGTATAATCTTCATGATTTGCCTCTTTAATCTCCTACTTAGTATTTTAAGACTTTTGCATCCATGCTGATAATGAAATTGATCTGTAATTTTCTTTCTTTGTTTTTGCTCTTTCTGGTTTAGGCATTAGCACCATGTTTATTTCATAAAATGAGATTAGTATGAATTTCTTCATTGTCTCATGTCTCAAATAACTTACTTAATATTGGGATTAGTTGGCCTTTAAATGTTTTGGTAGAATTCACTTGTAAATCCATCTGTTCCTGATGCCTTTTTTTCTTTAAGGAAGTTCATTTATAGCCCATTTGATTTCTTTTTCTAAAATGGGTTTATTTAGATAGTCTAGTTCCTCCTCTGATAGTCTAGGCAGTTTATATTTTTGTAGGTATCCCTTCCATTGTTAAATTACATTGTAAAATTTGTTGGCATATAATTGGATGAAATAACTCCCAGTATGAGTCTTATTCTTTAATCAACAAAGTATTAATGACTACTTGGGCTATTAAGGAAAGAAAAATGCATCACCTGGAAACAACTCTGGACTTGTGCAAGCATTAGACCTGTCATTTAATTCAATCTGACACTAGTTTATGTGAACCTGGACAAACTACACATTTTCCTCAGGCTAAGTTTCCTCATTTATAAAACATTGGATGGGATAAGGAAGTTCTGTTTTACATTATGTAAAACTCTAAGTCACCAGAAGGTGGAAGCAAATAACTATGAGTATGAGTAGCCTCTGCTTTTGGGGTTGTATAAAGTGAATAGGCAGCAAAAATACTATTATTTAGCCTTAACTAATTTGCCCATCTCTGTTGCAATCTGCTGCCTTATCTTTTAGCCTGATTCTCAGAGATATACTACCTGTATTTATTGATTTTAAGCACCAAGAACACCATAGAACAAATGACGTCCATTTCAAAGTCAGAAAAGAGACCTAGGAAATCATTTTGCTACCAGCTCAAGTTTCAAAAGTATAGACTGTCAAGAAATTCTCTGCACATTCTACTAAATTCCTTTTATGATGTACATCTGTTGTTGATACTTAAAACAGAAAGAGAAGAAACAGAGAAAGAAAATTACAGACCAATGTCCTTAATGAATATTGATGCCAATATACTTTGAAGCCAAATCCTAGCAAGGATATTACAGCAATATATCACTAGAATCATACACTATAACAAGGTGGGTTTTATACAAGGAACAAAGGAATGGTTCAGTATTGGGAAAACTATCAGCATAATTGATCATATTAATAATAAAAACAATAGAAATCATATGGTTATTTCAATATTTCAATAAATGTAGAAAAAGCTCTTGACAAAATATAATACCAATCCTTATTAAAAGTACTGGAAAGACAGAATAAGTTGAACATTTCTCATAATGAGAAATAGCATCTAAAACCATCAAGAAGCATTGTCTGTAATTGGGATGAGCTATAAATCTTCCAAATATGTTCTGGAGTGAAACAAGGATGTCTATTATCACTATGATACAAAATTGTACTAGAAATGTTAGATAAAAGCAATAAGAAAAGGAGAAATTGAAGGAATTAAAATGGTCATTGAGGAAAGCTCTTTGCAGACTCTGATGATGGTATACTTAGAAAATTTTCTCAGCAGTAAAAAAACTTCAAAAGCTGGGAAAAGTTGGGATACATCATTGTAATGGAATATTATTGTATCATAAGAAATGATCACAAGAAATCTGGAAAGACATATGAAATGGGGCAAAATGAAGTGAGCAGAACCAGAGGAACATTGCACACAGTAATAACAATAGTTTATGATGATCAGCTGAGAATGATAATTCTTATAGACAAGGCAAAGATCCAGAAAACTCAAAGGAACTCATGATGAAAAAGAACATCTACTGCTGTCAAGGTAATAGATGGAGACCAAAGGCAAATTGAAGCATACCATTCTTCACTTTAGTTCCTCCATAAAATTTTTCCCTAGGGTGAGCAATATGTCTTCTTCCACTACATGATGAACATGGAAATATACATTGTGTATATGTTTGACCTATATCAAATTATCTGTCTTCTTTAGGAGAAGGGATGATTCAAGGAAAGGATAGAATAAGAATTGCAAGATGTCAGAAAATTCATATTAAAATTGTATTTACATGGAATCTGGAAAAATAATAATCATAATCAAAGAAATTCCCTGCAAAACTGTAAACAAAACAATTATTTTCTGTCTTCTATGTGTTAAAATATTTTTACATATTTATCCTTGCTTAGAGAAAGAATCATAGCATTTAAAGTTAGAAGAGACCCATGTTCTTTCTTTCATAGAGGAAGAAACTGGAAGTAAAGGAAAGTGTCTTGTCCAAAGTCACACAAGTGATAATGGAGTCAAGATTCCAATTCAAGTTTTCAAATGTCTGTCCTAGAATTTCTTTCCACGAGTGATGTTTAAGGGTACAAGATGCAATTACATGCTAAATTATATTCAGTACTTATAAAGACATTTTTGCATGTTTACTTCAATAGAGGAATACTCAAGAATGCTTTATTTTCTTTATTTTTTAATTTGAAAAATTTTTTGTTTAAGTATTTTTCCATGGTTACATGATTCATGTTCTTTCCCATCACCTCCACCCTCCTAGAGCCCACAAGCAATTCTGCTGGGTTATACATGTATTTTCACTCAATACCTATTTCCATATTAATCGTTTTTGTAATAATCTTTTAAAAACCCAAACTCCACCTCCAATACCCTAAAAAAGTGAAAAATCATTTTCCTTCTGCATTTCTATTCCCACAGTCCTTTATCTTGATGTGGACAGCATTCTATCTTATAAGTCCCTCGAGATTGTCCTGAATCATTGCATTGCTATCAGTAGCAAAGTCAATTATGTATGATTGTCTCACAATGTTTTGGTTTCTGTGTACAGTGTTTTCCTGGTTCTGCTCATTTCAGTCTGCATCAGTGCATGGAGGTCTTTCCAGCTCATATGGAAATCAAGCAGTTTATCATTCCTTATTGCACAATCAGATTCCATCACCATCATATACCACAATTTGTTCAGCCATTCCCCAATTGAGGGACACCCCCTCGTTTTCCAATTTTGGTTGCAATGGTTTTGTTTGTACAATGTGTAGTTTATGGTTTTGCACAAAGTTTCATTGCACACTTTAACTTTTTCGTTGATGGTTATTAAGTATATAATTTTAAAATCAAAAAAATAAAAATAAAGAGATATTTGTTGAGCAGATATAGTGAGAAAAGAAGATACAAACCTACCCTCTCTGATATGTTGGGATAGCTTTTCTCATTCTGGGGGAATTGATTCCAAAAATGCTGTTACTATGAACATCTGTATTACCAAGTTTGCTTCCTAATTTGGTGCAGCTGTAGGGCCTCCTTGTCGTCATTCAATTGATGTTAAATCAACAGGTTTGTCTTGCCCAGCTTCCAGCAAATTCCAGTATAGACTTTAAGCCCTTTACTTCTGGTTCCTGACCTTTTAAAGCTCAGCATTGTACCCATCTCCTTGTGGTGTAACTGAAGAATAAAATTGCTGCAAAAAATAGGGTTCTAGAGAGGAGTGTGCCAATAAGAGTTTGTTGTTTTTTTTAATTAATTTTTATATCTTTCCAGATTACATATTGGTACAACTTTCTGTTGCTCATGGTGGGCTTATTTTGTATCCTTTGCTGAAGTTGTTAATTGTTGCTATTAGTTTTTTTTGCTATTTCCAATCAGTTTTTGTCCTTCTAAGTGTTTAGTAACAGAACAGAACAGAATCCCCCTCAGGGATGGGAAGAATGTATGCACATCACACTCAAGTTTATTCTGAATTATTTACATTTTCTCCATCAATTTCTTAAATCTACACAATTAACAAATGACAAATTAATCCCTAATTTGCATCTTGCTGAAATCTGAGGGTCACACTGAAATTTAATAATTCAATTAATGAGTTGCCTTCAGCACATACCTGGCCATGCATGTCATTCATCAAGGGCTCACCTTCTACCCCATCCATGGTCAGCCTCCAGCAAATCTTAAGATGAATTCTGGCTCTCAGACTTATGGTAGCTCACCATTCTAACAAAGTCATGACCACTTCCAATACTCCTTCATGTAAAAGCAAAAAGAACAGAGTCAGAGAACAGAAGTATCCTAAACTCCTCATGCTGGAATCCTGTCTCCCTCTGACTAGGTCCTTGATTTTTTTTTAAAGCATTTCCCCTCTCCCCCCCAAATTTCCAATAATCATTTTCTGACATTTTGTGATCCACATTCCCTCCCATCCTTCTTCCTCCTCAAGACATCAGATAAAACATTATAGATATTATTATAATACAAGTTTTATTATATAATACATATTTTCATCATATTGTGAAAGAAGACAAATGTCACTTACAGAAGAGAAAAATACGTGGAAGAAATAAAGTGAAGAATGGCATGCCTCGTTTTGCATTCAGACTTCATCATTTCATCAGCAGTAGATAACCTTTTTCACCATGAGTCTTTTGGAGTTGTCCTGTATCTTTCCATTGCTGATTATAGTTAAGTCATTCACAATCATCATCATGTGGTTATGATAGTTAGTTGCTGTTACTGTGTACAACAGTCTCCTGGCTCTGCTCACTTCACTTAGGCTCTTGATTTTTGGTCAATTATTCAATAAATCCACATTTTATTAAGTGCCTACTGTATGCCAGAATCTGCACTAGTCACTGTGTACACAAAGAAAAGAGTCTCTACCACTATGGAATTTACATTCTATCAGGGTAAATAACCCTTAAGTTTTTTAAAAGTATATCTCTTTTCCCCAATTACATATAGAAACAGTTTTTAAGATTTGTTTTCTGACTTTTGGTGATGCAGATTCTCTCTCTTCCTGCATCCTCTCTGCCCACCTCTCAGACGGCAATCTGATACAGGCTTGTGCTTGTGCTATCATGTAACACACAGTAAATAACACTTATGAAATAAAAATACATTAATTTGCCAGAGGAGGCTTTAGTAGCTGAGGAAAGCAGAAAAAGGTCACATGTATGTAAAGGGGTAGAAATGTGAGGGGTTTTTATAAAAGATTGGACTGGATTATTTAAGAACAGGGTTGCCGGGAGTTTAATTAATTCCAAAGAGATTTATTTTAACACTTTATTTATAAATTATAGAGTGAAAGTAAGAAAATCAGAGGGAGGATAGGGTAAGATATCTAGGTTACACACTAAGCATTTTCCTCAGTGACGTGTACCAATTACAACTAAAGCTTTTGCTTAGGACTGTCCAGGGGTCGTCAGTCGATTCTGATTCGTCACCCTCTATCACACACATGGGTCACAGACCTCCCCCACTCAAGTGTAAGTGGGATGTATACACTTTTGGTGATTAAATCTAAAAATGGGCAAGGGAAAGTTAATTTAATCTTCACAGGTGGGGGAGGGGGAGAGTTAATTTCACTTTCACAATCAGAGGAGGTTAATTTCACTTTCACAATCAGAGGAGGTTAATTTAATCTTCACATGTAGAAGGTGTCATTTGAACCATTCACAGAACAAAAACTAGGAATTCCCTTTCTCTTCAAGGATCAAAACAAAAATGCAATTTGGTGTTTGAAGACTTTCATAATCTACCTTCCCCTCACCTTTCCAGTGTTCTTACATCTTACTCCCCAACATGTACTATTCAATGTAGTGCCATTGGCCCTCTTGCAGACACTCTCTTTCTTTGCCCCAGGCATTTTCCAAGCCTGGAATGATCTCCCTTCTTACTTCTGCTTACTCCCTTCCCTAGCTTCCTTTAAATCCCAAATAAAATACCACTTTCTCCAGGGACCTTTCCTAATCCATCTTAATTCTAGTACATCATCTCGTTATTTATTTATTTATTTAACTTATTTATTTCCTATGTTCCTTCATGTGTATATTTGTTCAATTCTTGTCTTTCCCATTAGGTTCTTTTAAAAAAAAAAAACCCTCTTAAGACAGAAGGGCAAGGGATAGGCAAAGGGGGTTAAGTAACTTATCCAAGGTCACATAGCCAAGATATGTCTGAAGTCATATTTGAACTCAGGTCTTTCCAAAACCAGGCTTGGCTCACTATCCACTAAATTACCTTGCTGCCACTCCCCATTGAATTGTGAGTTCCCCAAGGACAAAAACTATCTTTTGCCTCTTTTTTGTATCCCTGGTACTTAGCAAAGTGCCTGGCATATATAAGATGCTTAAATGCTTTTTTTAGCTGACTGAATGAATTCAAAATAGGTAAAGGTGAAAAGGGAATACATACCTGGAATGAGAGATAGACCTAAGATCTTTGTATATGTGAAGCACAACAGGAAAGCCAGGTTAGATGAATTAAAGAGTATGTGGAGGGAAGTTACACATAATGAATAATAAACCTGGAAAGGCAGGTTGGGAACAGATTTCCTTCTTTTATGCCTTGCAGCAATATGGGATCTAGGAAGACAACAGCTTAGTTGATGTCTTCATTTTGTTAACTTGGAAAAACACAGAACCACTAAAATGGTCAGAAAAAAACCACATTTTTATTCAGGTAAGAGACAAATTCTTAATATTCAGTTGCCACACAGAGTCAAGAACTTAAAAATCACAGTCAAAGCTCTGGGACTCCGGGAACAGTGTCTCTGGGAGAATGCACCACTAAAGATGATTCTCCCAAAGAGTAACAGAACTTGGAGGTTTATGTACCTTTTGGGGGAACAAAGGGCAGGGAAGAAT